>NC_053441.1:41651368-42361759 GCF_007990345.1 Gossypium hirsutum | reverse complement strand
ATAGAGAGGAAGAACTTTTTGCTGAATATAGATGAAATATTTGAATTGTGAGTTATCCAATTCTCTTTGTTCTTACGGAATTGATTTGCTTATCAAGCTTAGCTTGTGGCGTCTATCCATTTCTTGTTTTCGAACTTATCACTTTCATAGTGTGGCGTTCATCATATACCAAGGTTCCTATCATTCTTGATAGTGGGTCGAGGTCATTTCTTTGTTGTTTTCCTATACTTCATTCACCTAAGAGCTACTTTGAGTCTCGGGTCAACAACCTCTATTGTTGGTTCATTCTCTGCCCTTAGCCAAAATTTTCCTTTCGTTGTTAAACCCATTTCCCTTTTAAACGTTTGTTTGTAGCCTTTCTTCTATTTTGAAACAAACTTAGCCTTATTCAAATTCACGATCGAGCAAACACTAATGACTCGAATCAATCACAAAACGAGTTCGTATCATTGCCTTTGAAGCTCTTTCGTCTCTTCAGGGTTAGTACGATAAGCTGGTCGATTTGGAATGGTAGCACCTGGAATGAAATCAATCTGGTGCTCAATGCCACGAAGAGGTGGTAATCCCTTCAGTGTTTCTTTCGGAAACACATCCTCAAACTCCTGCAAAAGGGACACAATCGATGCAGGCAAATCAGCAGGAAACTCAGCCAATAAACAATGATCTTTAAACATTAAAATAAACAAGGATTGGTGAGAGGAAAGACATTTCCTAATTTCTCGACTGCTTGCATATACGCTCATCTTTTTCTTCTCGTTTGCAACTTCCTTACTCTTTTTCAAGCTTGTTTGATCTTCAATTACTTGACTCGGTGTCAAAGGAGCCAAAGTAATCTTCTTACCTGCATGCATAAAAGAGTATCGATTTGTAAAACCATCATGCATTGCCCTCTTGTCATACTGCCAAGGGCGCCCCAAAAGAAGGTGAGTAGCATCCATCGACACAACATCATAAAGGACCTCGTCCTTGTAGTTTCCAATTGAAAACGGTACAACCACTTGTTTCGTCACTTTAAGTTCTCCACCGTCATTCAACCACTGTAACTTGTACGGATTCAGATGCTTTGTCGTCTTAAGACCTAATCTGTCAACCATCACTGATGTGATCCGGCTCGGTTGATTGAGTCGATTCACTTGATTGCCTGATCGTCGACGAGAAGTTTGTTCGATTTTGTAGATAGATGGAGTTAGATGATTTTTTATAGCGGAAGTTGAGAAAATGGGTTCAAAAGATGGTTTGGATAGATGTTTGATAGGCTCGGTGAAATAAAGAAATATTGTTTATAATTTAATAGTTAAAATGGAATGGAAAAATAGAACTCAAGCGAAGAACGATTCAATACTATATGAAGTATTGCCCCGGGACTTATATTGCTTAAGGTGGGTTTAATGGATTGTCGAAGATGGACCTTGACCCGTTACCTATAGAAAGGTAGGAACCAAAGGTATAAAAAGGTGGATGAATGCCACACCAAGATGGTGATAAGTTCAAGAAGTCGGGTTGACGCCACTAGCGAGCTAGATAAGTCAGAACGAGACTCGTACGAAATAGGATAGGAGGAAACCTCACAATCAAGTTTTCAATAATCAAATTCTGTAACCTTTTACAATAAACAAAATAAACTATTTATAGGCTCTCTAATGCCTATTAAAATTCAGCTACTAATGTGTTCACACAACAATTAAAAATGTTCACACTTCAAGCATTAAAATTCAGCTACTAATGTGTTCACACAACAAAAAAAATTCATTTGAGTGCGTAAACGTTGTCTGATTGATCTAAAATTTTACATACATGTTTTTGGCACTGTGATTGAATATAAAAAAATTATTCCCACAAAAAAATCAGTCAAAAAAGTCAAAAAAATAAAAAAATACGAAATTCAATAAAAATTTAAAAAAAGATTCAGAGGGTTGAATTTGGTGCCCAAAATTTCCAGATCAAAAATTAAATATTTAAAGACATTCCAAATTTAATTTCGTGATTTTTAGAGATTGGGAACACCTCGAACGAAGTTGTCAAGTTACTCCGTAGTTTTTCGGGTTTTCTATTTTCAGCAATTTTTATTGATTCTTAGCTGTAGGTTTTCATTTGTTTGCTTTTATTCTTCCGTTACGTTATCTAACACCTTCTTGTTTCTTGTGTTAGTAGGATTTACACGTGTGCACAACTCCTTCCTCGGTGCAACATGAATCACTTGGTGTCTCGTCAGTTTTTGGCATCCTAGTGCAAATTAGGATTCTTTGGTAGTTTGGTTCACACTCTCTAATTGGTTGATATAAACTCTGATAAAGAACCCACAAGATTGAATTCGACCTCATTGAGAATTTGATATTTCTTTTTGAGTGATTAATGGTGAGGTTTGCTAACTTTTATTTTTGAGTGTTGAGTGTTTATTTTTTACAGGTTTTGAAGATGTCTAAAGGTGATAATAATGATGCACTTATGAAAGTCCAACAACAGTTAGACGGACATACTGCTGCAATCACACAAATAAATGCTACACTTCAAGAATTGAATACTACTTTGAATGAGGTACGAGTGAATAAAAAACATCAATATCGAGATCCAATTAAGGAAGATAGGGATAACCAGCCCTATAGGTGCAGCCCTCAACGTGTCCCTAGAATGGATGATGATTTTCATGATCGTGGACAATCATCTTTGGCAAAACCAAAGAGCGAGCAGCAATGAGAACATCTCTTTCATACTCGCTGCCATGTACAAGGTAAGCTTTGTAGAGTTATTATTGATGGTGAAAGTTGCTCGAACATAGCCAGCACGAAGATGGTGGAAAAGCTTTGCTTAACCACTACCAAGCATCCACAACCTTATCAACTACAAGGGCTTAGCAACGAAGGCCAATTTAGGGTCACTCAACAAGTGCGCATCGCCTTTTCTGTCGGTAAGTATCAAGACGAAGTTGTGTGCGACGTAATGCCTATTCAAGCCTGCCATTTGTTGCTAGGAGAACCATGGCAACTGGATCGAAAAGTCACTCACGATGGTCGTACCAATAGGTATTCTTTCAAGCATCAAGGAAAGAAACTCACCTTAGTGCCGCTCACTCCGGAACAAGTCCATGAGGACCAAATCAAACTGAAAAATTCTGTTAAAACAAGTGAGGAAAAAGAAAAAGAGAATGAAAAAGAGCAAAAAGAGATTGAGAGTGAAAAAGAAATTGAAGAAAGAAGAGAAAATGAATTAGAAAAAGAAACAAAAGAAAAAGACGTGGAAAGGGTAGTGAGGAATGTTTCCACTAACCAAGATATAAATTTTTCTTGTGTTGCTACTTTTCAGGTTCCCGAAGGATCGAAAGATAACTTTCAACTTCAATACCTCTCAAATGAAAGACGCTTTCATACGATCAACTTAGGCAAAGATGAAATCACACTACATGATCCCGAAGGTAAGCGAGGTAAGGAAATTTTAGAAACCGAGTCCAGTGCAGATTTGAAAATTATTGATAAAACTTTTGGTGACTTAGTTCTTAAAAGATCCCCTCATTTTGATCCGATTAATTGTTACTCTTTGATTGTGGTTGATAAAGTCATTACGAAAAGAAGCGTGATTTGTTATTCTCTTGATTTACCTTGTGTAAATCCTCGAATTTGTCCAAATCTGTTTTGGAGAATAAGGTAATGAAATTTTCCAAATTTGTTTTCAATTTATATTCGTGCCTTAAACAGTTTATGTGGTTGTACATGAAGTTTAAGTTCCATTTGACAAAGGTTAACTCAACAACGGAGATTCGACTACACTATGCCCCCGATGAGCGAAGGTTTGTTTTAAATGAAAAAGGTAAAATCGACCCTTATTCTTTTGCTTATCAAGGTAAGATGCTTGAAACCTTTGAAACACTTTTGTACTCCTCGGATAGCGACAAAGATCGTGTTGATGAACACTTAGATCGAAACGTGCTTGACTGTCCTATTTTATTTATTGATGATAAATCTATTTTGATGGTTGATAAAAAGATTCTTGTTTTTGATAATGCATGTGTGAGTGAATCTATAGACCGTCGATTAATGCATGGTAATCTGAATCTGTCCATTCACATGCGTTATACCTGTTCTATTATGCTTATAATTGGACTACAAGCTTGTTTACGTTGCTATTTACTATTTCATGGCTATTCTTTTCAGTGGACTCAATTGCCATTAGTCCCGTTCGATCGAGGAAAGTCGAGTTCATTTGATTTTTTAGATTCGAGGACGAATCTTTTTGAGGAAGGGGGGAATGATACGAGTCACAAAGGCCCAACCCAAGCTTAAGAAGGTGATGGGCTCAAATCAAGAAAATCAAGATTCACTTTCTTGTTTTCAAGAAAATCAAGAAATCGAATCTTGGCCCAATTTTGCTGTTCGGAGCGATTTCAAGAATCAAGAAAATCAAGATTTCAAATCTTGGAAATCTTGGTCCAAGAAACCGAATCTTGCAGCCAAAGTGCGTTGGATCTCCATTACGAGCGTCAACGACCCAATTTCGGTAGGAGATGGATCACAAGCCCAAATTCTTAAAGGCGAGGCCCAATAAGCAAATTCCCAGCCCAATCAAGAAATCCACACATTTTTAGTTGAAAATCAGGCCAAAATGTCAAAGGGCCCAATTTGTAAACATTTTAGTTGGTTAAGTTAATTTTTAAGTTTTAGGAATATCACATGTTAAATTCGGCCCAAAACAGCCCAATAGGATGCATGGCCAAATTTTCCTTTTTTTAATTAAGTTTAAATTTTTTAAGTTTTCTAATTAGATTAGGATTTGTTGGAGGCCTATATAAGCATTGGCCAGCCACCCTTTGTAAACATCTTATTATTATTTTTTCTATCAAATTTCAGATTTGTTAAGTGCAGAATTTTCTTTGGGGTTTTCTCCAAGAATTCTCTCTTGAGTTTTCTTTAGAAGTTGTTTTAACAATCTTTTGATTGTGGGAGCCATCTTCAACCTTCTTCTTGCCATCGATATTCTTTGGAGGGGAGATTAGAGCCGTTTGAAGAGATTTGTGAAATCTTTCGGGATTTCAAGGATCTTTAGGACTTATCTTTTATTCTTGCTGTTCAATTTTTTTCTTTATTTCTTGCTGTTTCGTTTTATTTCTTTATTCCTACTTGTGCCGATTCTTTATCTCATTTGTTTGTTGTTCTTCTTTTGCTTTTCCAGCCATATTCAACTCAAAGAATCGAATTAAATCATCATTCATTGGCAGCAAAGAGTCGTTCTCAAAAATCCCCAATTCCTAGGGTTTGGCTGATTGAATCTCTTTCAATTTGGGGATCAATTGATTGCTTGAAATTAGGCATTCTTGGCCGAATCAATCCCTTGGCAGATTCGCATCCTTTCCATTCTTTCAATTCCGTTTGATTCGCTTATTCTATTTCTTTGTTTCTTGCTGCTCATTTAATTGAATTTGGGGATTTAATTTCAAATCTGATTAGTTTAATCTTGTTCTTTGTTTAATTTTTAGATCTGTTCGTTTAGAGCTTTTGTAGGAGTTTCCCGTGACTTGACGACTCGATCTTGGTCGCGCGCAACCCTATATCATTTTCTTTCCCAAACTTGATGAATTTTAATTCCTCCTTTATTTTTTTTTGAATCTGGTTTTTCTTTCTCTTTTTGTTGTTTTTTTTGTTTTTGAATTTTTGAAACTGATATATATATTTGTTTTGAATTTCAAATTTTCTTGTTGGAGAAGAAAAGTACAACAATTCCAACCCTAGGCTCTGATACCAGATGATACGATGTAGCCTAATGAAACAGACTATCTTTGTATGTTACGGATCTCGGAATGTTGTAAGCACGTTCCTGCAACAAGAAAATAGCAAGGAATTAAAGAAATAATCATGGTAAAATATGGGTAGAAAAGAACGAAAATGGAAGGAAAATGAAGTTGTTGGCGTTTAAAACAAAAAAAAATTCAATCGGTGAAGTCGAACGCTTCATGAAACGGCCAAGGCAGCAACTTGAGTGTTCAACAATGGCAAAAGTAATCGTTGGAATAGAATAACGTTAAACTCGAAAGAACCTGCACAATCTACTGAGCAAACCCGAATCGAATCTGTTCAACGTCAAAAGGACTTGGACCCTCTAGATAGCGATCTAGGAACCCGAAGTATCAAGTAAATTTGACACAACAAACTAAGTCTGAAATGCCAAGGAAAGTTCAATGAAGAACCGAAACTGAGAGAAATTCTCAAACGTAATTGTTTTCATAAAATCATCTAACCTGAATACATCATTTTAATATGTATTTATAAGTACAAAAGAGGGGTGTTGAATGGAAATTCGTGGCTGTAATCAAAAGGGTTTAAAATAAGAAGTTATAACTCCTTTTGGCGTCATTTTAATAGCAGCCATACATTTAAATTTCAAACGACAACCTCCCTTGTTCTTATCCTTGTATATTCGGCTACACATGCGCACACACACTCTTGTGCACAAGCGGTCATGTGCTCCTCACATGTTTGGACGCCACATGGGCTGCCACAAATGCATAGGACACTTGCGCTTACATAGGACATGTTTCAGCTACTTCTGGATTCGTCAGCTGGAGTTGAGCTGGTGGAGCTGAGTTTGAGCTAGCTAGAAATGTACTGAGCTGAAATGAGCTGGAAACAATCTTTCAGAACTATTTCGAGCTGAGATGAGCTACATGCACATATTTGAGCTTCAACCGAGCTAGAAATGAGGTCTTAAGCTGCTGTCCATTACTTTTCCTTATGGTAAACAAAACAAACATGCATTAAAGTAATGCAAACTTATTGAAAACTTATTAACAAGCTGTAAATATAATGCAAACACACTTATATACTCAATGGAACTAATGCAAATGTTACACTTCAGTATGTAACACATTATAGGGCTTAGTTTCTACACTAATACAAGCTGTAAACACTTGCAATCTTATTCATTAAAACACAAACAACATCAAATCAATACCAAAACATACTTAACTTAATATGTACCTACTTAAACACACATAATACATAGTAGAACCTAAATACGTCACACATCAGCATGCAACATGTTATAAAGCCTATGTTCTAAGGCATGAACATGATCGAATAAATCTGGAATCGTAGCACAAGTAAGGAACAAGGCTTCCCTGAATTTTTGATACGCCCCGGCCTCGTTGATTATTCGGAGTCGTATAGTTGCCTGATCGTTAAATCAAAGAAGAATCATTGGAGTTTGAATTGAAGTCGGATATGGGCTAAATAGGGTTTATAGGTGTCAAAGGATAGGTTTATGAAAGAAGGCTAATTATTTGTATGAGGTTCGGCTATGAAAGAAAAGGAAACTCGGTGTTTGAATTTAGAATGATAACTTGAGAACAAGAGTGAACCAATACTTCGTTTGAAGATTGACCCAAAACTTATAGGTTCTTAAGTTGATAGGAGATGGATTGGAAAAACTAGACCCACTATCTATAATAGATAGGAAGCTTGGTATATTTTAGAATGAATGCCACACGATATCGTGATGAGTTCGGTTGAACAAAAACGGGTTGACGCCACTAACTAATTAGATAAGTCAACGAAGTTTTTGGACGAAATTTAAGAGAAGAGTTCTCTCAACAATTTGACAGCAATTCGATAATGTTCAAAAGTTCTTTACAAAATAAAATCAACACAATTTATAGGCAAATGACTAGGCTAGCTGATACGGGTTACGCGCGGACCAAGATCGAGTTGCCAAGTCACGAGAAACTCCTATGAAAGCTCTAGACGAATCAGATCTGAATTCAAAACAAAGAACAAGATTAACAGCAAATCAAAATTGAATTGAAATTCCCCAAATTCAATTAAAAGAGCAGCAAGAAACAAAGAAATAGAAAAAAATGAATCAAACGGAATTGAAAGTATGGAAAGGATGCGATTCTGCCAAGGGATTGATTCGGCCAAGAATGCCTAATTTCCAGCAATCAATTGATCCCTAAATTGAAAGAGATCCAATCGGCCAAACCCTAGGAATTGGGGATTTTTTAGAACGACTCTTTGCTGCCAATGAATGATGATTTAATTCGATTCTTTGAGTTGAATATGGCTGGAAAAACACAAGAAGAACAGCAAACAAATGAGATAAAGAATCGGCACAAGTAGGAATAAAGAAATAAAACGAAACAGCAAGAAATAAAGAAAAGTCCTAAGAACCCTTGAATTCCTGAAAGAATTCACAAATTCCTTCAAACGGCTCTAATCTCCCCTCCAAAGAATATCGATGGTAAGAAGAAGGTTGAAGATGGCTCCCACAATCAAGAGATTGTTAAAACAACTTCTAAAGAAAGCTCAAGAGAGAATTCTTGGAGAAAACCCCAAAGAAAATTCTGCACTCTAACAAACTGAAATTTAATGTATTGAATGATAATAAGATGTTTACAAAGGGTGGCTGGCCAATGCTTATATAGGCCTCCAACAAATCCTAATCTAATTAGAAAACTTAAAAAATTTAAACTTAATTAAAAAAACAAAGGAAAATTCGACCATGCATCCTATTAGGCTGTTTTGGGCCGAATTTAACATGTGATATTCCTAAAACTTAAAAATTAACTTAAACAACTAAAATGTTTACAAATTGGGCCCTTTGACATTTTGGCCTGGTTTTCAACTAAATATGTATGGATTTCTTGATTGGGCTGGGAATTTGCTTATTGGGCCTCGCCTTTAAGAATTTGGGCTTGTGATCCATCTCCTACCGAAATTGGGTCGTTGACGCTCGTAATGGAGATCCAACGCACTTTGGCTGCAAGATTCGGTTTCTTGGACCAAGATTTCCAAGATTTGAAATCTTGATTTTCTTGATTCTTGAAATCGCTCCGAACAGCAAAATTGGGCCAAGATTCGATTTCTTGATTTTCTTGAAAACAAGAAAGTGAATCTTGATTTTCTTGATTTGAGCCCATCACCTTCTTAAGCTTGGGTTGGGCCTTTGTGACTCGTATCATTCCCCCCTTCCTCAAAAATATTCGTCCTCGAATCTAAAAAATCAAATGAACTCGACTTTCCTCGATCGAACGGGACTAATGGCAATTGAGTCCACTGAAAAGAATAGCCATGAAATAGTAAATAGCAACGCAAACAAGCTTGTAGTCCAATTATAAGCAAAATAGAATAGGTATAACGCATGTGAATGGACAGATTCAGATTACCATGCATTAATCGACGGTCTATAGATTCACTCACACATGCATTATCAAAAACAAGAATCTTTTTATCAATCATCAAAATAGATTTATCATCAATAAATAAAATAGGATAGTCAAGCACGTTTCGATCTAAGTGTTCATCAACATGATCTTTGTTGCTATCCGAGGAGTACAAAAGTGTTTCAAAGGTTTCAAGCATCTTACCTTGATAAGCAAAAGAATAAGGGTCGATTTTACCTTTTTCATTTAAAACAAACCTTCGCTCATCGGGGGCATAGTGTAGTCGAATCTTCGTTGTTGAGTTAACCTTTGTCAAATGGAACTCAAACTTCATGTACAACCACATAAACTGTTTAAGGCACGAATATAAATTGAAAACAAATTTGGAAAATTTCGTTACCTTATTCTCCAAAACAGATTTGGACAAATTCGAGGATTTTACACAAGGTAAATCAAGAGAATAACAAATCACGCTTCTTTTCGTAATGACTTTATCAACCACAATCGAAGAGTAACAATTAATCGGATCAAAATGAGGGGATCTTTTAAGAACTAAGTCACCAAAAGTTTTATCAATAATTTTCAAATCTGCACTGGACTCGGTTTCTAAAATTTCCTTACCTCGCTTACCTTCGGGATCATGTAGTGTGATTTCATCTTTGCCTAAGTTGATCGCATGAAAGCGTCTTTCATTTGAGAGGTATTGAAGTTGAAAGTTATCTTTCGATCTTTCGGGAACCTGAAAAGTAGCAACACAAGATAAATTCATATCTTGGTTAGTGGAAACATTCCTCACTACAAAGTGAAAAATTCAGCCTATAGATGCAATCCCGAGGAGACAAAGGAATTGCAAAGGCAAGTGGAGGAATTACTAGACAAAGGGTACATTCGTGAGAGCCTAAGTCCTTGTGCTGTTCCTGTCTTATTGGTGCCAAAGAAAGATGGTACGTTTCGTATGTGTGTTGATTGTCGCCCAATCAACAAGATAACGGTAAAGTATCGACACCCAATCCCTAGACTTGATGATATGCTTGATGAATTACATGGTTCAATAATATTTACAAAAATTGATTTAAAAAGCGGTTATCATCAAATTCGAATGAGGGAAGGGGATGAATGGAAAACAGCTTTTAAAATAAAATTTGGATTGTATGAATGGTTAGTTATGCCTTTCGGCCTTACTAATGCACCTAGTACATTTATGAGATTAATGAATCATGTTTTGAGGCTACATTTGGGTAAATTTGTAGTAGTTTACTTTGATGATATTTTAATTTACTCAAAGTCATTAGATTATCATGTTTTCCATGTTCGAACCGTTTTGGATATTCTACGAACTGAAAGATTATTTGCCAACCTTGATAAATGCACATTCTGTTGTGATAAACTAATATTCTTAGGTTTCATAGTTAGTGCTCAAGGTATTCATGTCGACGAGGATAAAGCTAAGGCAATTAAGGAGTGGCCGACTCCTAAATCGGTAACTGAGGTGAGATCTTTCCATGGTTTAGCCAGTTTTTATAGACAATTTGTGAAAGATTTCTCTACTATTGCTGCCCCATTGACTGAAGTTATAAAGAAATCAGTGGGTTTCAAATGGGGTGAAACCCAAGAAAAAGCTTTTCAAACTCTAAAAGCTAAGTTATGTTCTGCTCCTTTGCTTAAATTACCTGATTTTGCTAAAGCTTTTGAACTTGAGTGTGATGCTTCAGGAATTGGAATCGGCGCTGTTTTAATGCAAGATAAGCAACCTATGGCTTATTTTAGTGAGAAATTGAACGGTGCACAGTTAAATTACTCGACTTATGACAAAGAACTATTGGCATTAGTTCGTGCACTTCAAGTATGGCAACATTATTTGCTGCCTAATGAGTTTGTCATACATACAGATCATGAGTCTCTTAAATGGTTAAAGGGACAAGGTAAGTTGAATAAAAGACATGCCCGATGGGTAGAATTCATTGAAACATTCCCTTATATGATTCAATATAAAACAGGTAAAGATAATGTAGTTGCAGATGCTTTGTCTAGACGATATACTTTAATAACTACATTGAATGCTAAAGTCTTAGGGTTTGAACATATTAAAGAGTTATATGATGATGATACTGATTTCAGCCATATATATAAGAATTGTGGACATATTGCTTTTGAAAAATTTTATCTTGTAGATGGCTTGCTTTTTCGTTTAAACAGGTTATGCATACCAAAGTGTTCCATGAGAGAATTGTTGATTCATGAAGCCCATAGTGGGGAATTAATGGGACATTTTGGAGTGGCCAAAACACTAGACATATTGCAAGAACACTTCCATTGGCCACATATGAAGAAGGATGTGGAAAAGGTATGTTCCAAGTGTATTACATGCAAACAAGCAAAATCTAAGGTAATGCCTCATGGCCTTTACACTCCTCTACCGATTCCTACTTCACATTGGGTAGATTTATCCATGGATTTTATTTTAGGTTTGCCTCGAACAAAAAAAGGAAGAGATAGTATATTTGTTGTTGTTGACAGGTTTTCAAAGATGTCACATTTTATTCCTTGTCACAAAACAGATGATGCTACACATGTGGCAGACTTATTCTTTAAAGAAGTGGTAAGACTTCATGGCATCCCTAAAACAATTGTTTCTGATAGAGATGTCAAATTCCTTAGCCACTTTTGGAAGGTATTGTGGGGTAAGCTTGGTACTAAATTGCTTTATTCTACTACATGTCACCCCCAAACTGATGGTCAAACTGAAGTAGTTAATCGAATCTTAGGGACTCTATTACGAGCTATTGTGGGAAAGAACATTAGAAATTGGGAAGAATGCCTACCATTCGTTGAATTTGCATATAATAGATCTATTCATTCTACAACTGGTTATTCCCCATTTGAACTTGTTTATGGTTTTAACCCACTAACAGTACTTGATCTTGCCGCATTACCTCTTGAACACGTTATGAATTTAGATGGGGAACAGAAAGCTGAGTTGGTGAAATCCTTACATGAGAAGGCTAGACAGCGAATAGCCAAAACAAATGACGCCAACACCAACATAGCAAACAAGGGGCGCAAACGGGTTGTACTAGAACCCGGAGATTGGGTTTGGGTCCATTTGAGGAAAGAACGATTTCCTACAAAAAGGAAGACTAAGTTGGACCCAAGGGGCGATGGGCCTTTCCAAGTACTCGAGCGGATCAACGATAATGCCTATAAAATTGATCTACCTGGTGAGTACAATGTAAGTTCTACTTTTAATGTGGCTGACTTGTCCCCATTTGATTTTTCAGATTCGAGGACAAATCTTTTTGAGGAATGGGGGAATGATACGAGTCATAAAGGCCCAATCCAAGTTCAAGAACGTGATGGGCTCAAATTGCCACAAGGCCCAATAACAAGATCAAAGGCCCGACAAATGCGGTCCAAACTAAATGGGACCATTCAAGAGCTTGTTAGCAAGGCCTTAGATGCATACACGAGAGAACAAGAAAATCAAGATTCACTTTCTTGTTTCAAGAAAATCAAGAAACCGAATCTTGGCCCAATTTTGCTGTTCGAAGAGATTTCAAGAATCAAGAAAATCAAGATTTCAAATCTTGGAAATCTTGGTCCAAGAAACCAAATCTTGCAGCCAAAATGCATTGGATCTCCATTACGAGCGTCAACGACCCAATTTTGGTAGGAGATGGATCACGAGCCCAAATTCTTGAAGGCGAGGCCTAATAACCAAAATTTAGCCCAATCAAGAAATTTCTTCATACTTAGTTGAAAATCAGGCCAAAATGTCAAAGGGCCCAATTTGTAAACATCTTACTTGTTTAATTTAATTTTTTAATCTTTAGGAGCATTACATGTAAAATTCAGCCCAAAACAGCCCATATAAGTGCATGACCGAATTTACCTTGTTATTTTATTAATTAGGTTTAATTTTTATTAGTTACTTGTGAGATTAGGATTTGTTGGAGGCCTATATAAGCATTGGCCAGCCACCCTTTGTAAACACATCTTATTATTATTTTTTCTATCAAATTTCAGATTTGTTGAGTGCAGAATTTTCTTTGGGGTTTTCTCCAAGAATTCTCTCTTGAGTTTTCTTTAGAAGTTGTTTTAACAATCTTTTGATTGTGGGAGCCATCTTCAACCTTTTTCTTGCCATCGATATTCTTTGGAGGGGAGATTAGAGCCGTTTGAAGGAATTTGTGAATTCTTTCGGGATTTCAAGGGTTCTTAGGACTTATCTTTTATTCTTGCTGTTCAATTTCTTTTCTTTATTTCTTGCTGTTTCGTTTTATTTCTTTATTCCTACTTGTGCCGATTCTTTATCTCATTTGTTTGCTATTCTTCTTTTGCTTTTCCAGCCATATTCAACTCAAAGAATCGAATTAAATCATCATTCATTGGCAGCAAAGAGTCATTCTCAAAATCCCCAATTCCTAGGGTTTGGCCGATTGAATCTCTTTCAATTTGGGGATCAATTGATTGCTGGAAATTAGGCATTCTTGGCCGAATCAATCCCTTGGCAGATTCGCATCCTTTCCATTCTTTCAATTTCGTTTGATTCGCTTATTCTATTTCTTTGTTTCTTGCTGCTCATTTAATTGAATTTGGGGATTTAATTTCAGGTCTGATTAGTTTAATCTTGTTATTTATTTTAATTTTCAGATCTGTTCGTTTAGAGCTTTCGTAGGAGTTTCCCGTGACTTGGCAACTCGATCTTGGTCCGCGTGCAACCCCGTATCACCTTTCCACGTATTTTTCTTTTGTTTCTTTTTCTAATTCATTTTCTCTTCTTTCTTCAATTTCTTTTTCACTCTCAATCTCTTTTTGCTCTTTTTCATTCTCTTTTTCTTTTTCCTCACTTGTTTTAACAGAATTTTTCAATTTGATTTGGTCCTCATGGACTTGTTCCGGAGTGAACGACACTAAGGTGAGTTTCTTTCCTTGATGCTTGAAAGAATACCTATTGGTACGACCATCGTGAGTGACTTTTCGATCTAGTTGCCATGGTTCTCCTAGCAACAAATGGCAGGCTTGAATAGGCATTACGTCGCACACAACTTCGTCTTGATACTTACCGATAGAAAAGGCGATGCGCACTTGTTGAGTGACCCTAAATTGGCCTTCGTTGCTAAGCCCTTGTAGTTGATAAGGTTGTGGATGCTTGGTAGTGGTTAAGCAAAGCTTTTCCACCATCGTCGTGCTGGTTATGTTTGAGCAACTTTCACCATCAATAATAACTCTACAAAGCTTACCTTGTACATGGCAGTGAGTATGAAAGAGATGTTCTCGTTGCTGCTCGCTCTTTGGTTTTGCCAAAGATGATTGTCCGCGATCATGAAAATCATCATCCATTCTAGGGACACGTTGAGGGCTGCACCTATGGGGCTGGTTATCCCTATCTTCCTTAATTGGATCTCGATATTAATGTTTTTGATTCACTCGTACCTCATTCAAAGTAGTATTCAATGCTTGAAGTGTAGCATTTATTTGTGTGATTGCAGCAGTATGTCCGTCTAACTGTTGTTGGACTTTCATAAGTGCATCATTATTATCACCTTTAGACATCTTCAAAACTGTAAAAATAAACACTCAACACTCAAAAATAAAAGTTAGCAAACCTCACCATTAATCACTCAAAAAGAAAAATCAAATTCTCAATGAGGTCGAATTCAATCTTGTGAGTTCTTTATTAGAGTTTATATCAACCAATTAGAGAGTGTGAACCAAACTACCAAAGAATCCTAATTTGCACTAGGATGCCAAAAACTGACGAGACACCAAGTGATTCGTGTTGCACCGAGGAAGGATTGTGCACACGTTTAAATCCTACTAACACAAGAAACAAGAAGGTGTTAGATATTGTAAAAGGAGAATAAAAAGCAAACAAATGAAAACCTACAGCTAAGAATCAATAAAAATTGTTGAAAACAGAAAACCCAAAAAAACTGCAGAGTAACTTGACAACTTTGTTTGAGGTGTTCCCGATCTCCAAAAATCATGAAATTAAATTAAATCTGGAATGTCCTTATATATTGAATTTTTGATCTGGAAATTTTTGGCACCAAATTCAACCCGCTAAATCTTTTTTTTAAAATTTTTATTGAATTTCGTATTTTTTTATTTTTTTGACGTTTTTGACTGATTTTTTTGCGGGATTAATTTTTTTATATTCTATCACAGTGCCACAAATATGTATGTAAAATTTCAGATCAATTGGACAACGTTTACCCAATCAAATGAATTTTTTTCGAACAATTTTTCTGGGTAAAACTGCTGTTTGTGCTTTAAAAAATAGATATCAGTTTATAAATCAACCAAGAACACCCAAAACGCCCAAAATCTGATACCAAATGATACGGGGTTGCGCACGGACCAAGATCGAGTTGCCAAGTCACGAGAATCTCCCATGAAAGCTCTAGACGAATCAGATCTGAATTCAAAACAAAGAACAAGATTAACAGCAAATCAGAATTGAATTGAAATTCTCCAAATTCAATTAAAAGAGCAGCAAGAAACAAAGAAATAGAATAAGTGAATCAAACGGAATTGAAAGTATGGAAAGGATATGAATCTGCCAAGGGATCGATTCGGCCAAGAATGCCTAATTTCCAGCAATCAATTGATCCCCAAATTGAAGGAGATCCAATCGGCCAAACCCTAGGAATTGGAGATTTTTGAGAACGACTCTTTGCTGCCAATGAATGATGACTTAATTCAATTCTTTGAGTTGAATATGGCTGGAAAAACACAAGAAGAACAGCAAACAAATGAGATAAAGAATCGGCACAAGTAGGAATAAAGAAATAAAACGAAACAGCAAGAAATAAAGAAAAGTCCTAAGAACCCTTGAATTCCCGAAAGAATTCACAAATTCCTTCAAACGGCTCTAATCTCCCCTCCAAAGAATATCGATGGCAAGAAGAAGGTTGAAGATGGCTCCCACAATCCAAAGATTGTTAAAACAACTTCTAAAGAAAACTCAAGAGAGAATTCTTGGAGAAAACTCAAAGAAAATTCTGCTCTCTCAAATCTGAAATTTAAGAATGAATCTAAGTGTTATATACAAGGGGTGGCTGGCCATGCCTTTAAATAGGCCTCAAGTAATCCTAATCTAACAAGTAACTAATAAAATTAAACCTAATTACTAGAATAAATAAAGGAAAATTCGGCCAAGCATATATATGGGCTATTTTTGGGCCGAATTTTACATGTATGTTCCTAAAGCTTAAAAATTAAATTAAACAATTAAAATGTTTATAAATTGGGCCCTTTGACATTTTGGCCTGATTTTCAACTAAGTATGAAGGAATTTCTTGATTGGGCTGGAATTTGGTTATTGGGCCTCACCTTCAAGAATTTGGGCTCGTGATCCATCTCCTTCCGAAATTGGGTCGATGACGCTCGTAACGGAGATCCAATGCGTTTTGGCTGCAAGATTTGGTTTCTTGGACCAAGATTTCCAAGATTTGAAATCTTGATTTTCTTGATTCTTGAAATCTCTTCGAACAACAAAATTGGGCCAAGATTCGATTTCTTGATTTTCTTGAAAACAAGAAAGTGAATCTTGATTTTCTTGTTCTCTCGTGTATGCATCTAAGGCCTTGCTAACAAACTCTTGAATGGTCCCATTTAGTTTGGACCGCATTTGTCGGGCCTTTGATCTCGTTATTGGGCCTTGTGGCAATTTGAGCCCATCACTTTCTTGAACTTGGGTTGGGCCTTTGTGACTCGTATCAGGGATTGATTCGGCCAAGAATGCCTAATTTCCAGCAATCAATTGATCCCCAAATTGAAAGAGATCCAATCGGCCAAACCCTAGGAATTGGGGATTTTTTAGAACGACTCTTTGCTGCCAATGAATGATGATTTAATTTGATTCTTTGAGTTGAATATGGCTGGAAAAACACAAGAAGAACAGCAAACAAATGAGATAAAGAATCGGCACAAGTAGGAATAAAGAAATAAAATGAAACAGCAAGAAATAAAGAAAAGTCCTACGAACCCTTGAATTCCCGAAAGAATTCACAAATTCCTTCAAACGGCTCTAATCTCCCCTCCAAAGAATATCGATGGTAAGAAGAAGGTTGAAGATGGCTCCCACAATCAAGAGATTGTTAAAACAACTTCTAAAGAAAGCTCAAGAGAGAATTCTTGGAGAAAACCCTAAAGAAAATTCTGCACTCTAACAAACTGAAATTTAATGTATTGAATGATAATAAGATGTTTACAAAGGGTGGCTGGCCAATGCTTATATAGGCCTCCAACAAATCCTAATCTAATTAGAAAACTTAAAAAATTTAAACTTAATTAAAAAAAACAAAGGAAAATTCGACCATGCATCCTATTAGGCTGTTTTGGGCCGAATTTCACATGTGATATTCCTAAAACTTAAAAATTAACTTAAACAACTAAAATGTTTACAAATTGGGCCCTTTGACATTTTGGCCTGATTTTCAACTAAATATGTATGGATTTCTTGATTGGGCTGGGAATTTGCTTATTGGGCCTCGCCTTTAAGAATTTGGGCTTGTGATTTATCTCCTACCGAAATTGGGTCATTGACGCTCGTAATGGAGATCCAACGTGCTTTGGCTGCAAGATTCGGTTTCTTGGACCAAGATTTCCAAGATTTGAAATCTTGATTTTCTTGATTCTTGAAATCGCTCCGAACAGCAAAATTGGGCCAAGATTCGATTTCTTGATTTTCTTGAAAACAAGAAAGTGAATCTTGATTTTCTTGATTTGAGCCCATCACCTTCTTAAGCTTGGGTTGGGCCTTTGTGACTCGTATCACTAGCCGAATAGCCACCTGAATTCTTAAAAACTAAGTAAATGAATCTATTTAATTAGTGAATAAAATTCAGTCGAATGGGAGCTTGAATGGGCAGCTTCTAGAGCAAACATTGGACTTGGAAACTTTGAGATGTGCATGGCAGCAGCTTGATTCATTTAACATGCTTAATGAGCTCATTTATAATACAACTATTGCTGAAAAGTGACCAGCAATTAAGGAGCTACTGATCAGCCTTTTGTAATGTGAAAACCTTGAAACGAACAGCCTCCATGTGTGAACACTCGGTCTTGAAGAGTCCCTAATGTGTGAACACTTAGAACCGAATAGCTTCAGCATGTGAAAGGAATTTAACTAGCTAAAAAGTTAGCTTGGGAAAAGAAATCAGCAGCACAATTGCCAAATAGTCATCTTGAAAAATTGGCAAACTTTAGCTGAATGGTCACTTTGGAGTCTTCAAAAGTCAGCACATCTTCTTTAAGTTTTTCATGCACCTAGGACGTCCCAATTTAGTGTACATGCAGCAAATTCATTCAACAAATTAAATGCAATTTAGACACATTAATATGATAGCAATTAACACTAAAAATCCATGCATTAAATTCGGCAGACCCTAGGACAAATTAAAAACATGTTCAAGAATTGGACAACTTAATTATTTAATCATTAATTTGGCTGGACTTAGGACACCATTAATTCATGTAATAAACTTGGACATATTAAGAACATGCATTAAAAAATAAAACACATCAATATTTAATATGTCCATATTTTTAATTAACCTTATACTAATTAATTATTTAACTAATCAGCAACTAAATTTATTTATTCCAACAAATCAACAAACTAAAAGTGAGCTCCTCGAGCTAAATTTGAGCTAGTTGAACTTGAAGTATATTGCATGGTTTGCTCGGTTCATTGATCTCAAGTTGTCCAGCCACGATATTGCACCAAATTCCATTGATGAATGCCGAAATTCCTTCCTTAAATCTTTTAGCTCGAGCACGGGTTATAGGACCCGTTGGAAGCACCAAGGGCTCGTTGGCATCCTTAGTTAACTCCTTAGCCACGGCCGTATCAATTTTTTTTCCTTAGATCGAGTAATAGGTCCTAATGGTAAGGCCTCCGGATCAGTTTGCTTTGTTGGTGTGAGCGTGCGCACATCAGATGATATACTTGTCTATAGCAAGTCTTTAGATGAACATTTGTTGCATTTAAAATCTATTTTAGGTGTGCTTAGAAAGGAATCCTTGTATGCTAATCTTAAGAAATGCACATTCTGCACTAACAAGGTTATTTTGTTAGGTTTTGCGGTCAGCTTGGAAGGATTGGAGGTTGACCAAGACAAGGTGAAAGCGATTCGAGAGTGGCCAAGGCCCACGAGCATCAGCCAAGTGAGGAGCTTCCACGAGTTGGCAAGCTTCTATCGTCGATTTGTTCCAAACTTTAGCACGTTGGCAGCACCTTTAACTAGTGTGATTAAGAAATCTTCAGCTTTCTATTGGAATGAGGAGCAAGAAAAATCTTTTATTGCTATTAAATCTTGTTTAACTAATGCCCCATTGCTTGTGTTGCCTGATTTCGCTAAAATGTTTGAAGTTGAATGTGATGCATCAGGTGTCAGAATTGGAGCCGTTTTAACACAAGATGGGAGACCCATGGCATACTTTAGTGAGAAGTTAAATGGAGTCGTTCTCAACTATCTGACTTACGACAAGGAAATGTACGCCCTAATTCGAGCTCCTGAGACGTGGCAGCACTACTTATGGCCAAAAGAGTTTGTCATACACTCGGATCATGAGGCGTTGAAACATATCAAGGGACAAGCAAAGTTGAACAAATGGCACGCCAAATGGGTAGAGTTTTTAGAGTCATTTCCTTGTATCATTAAATATAAGAAAGGTAAGGAAAATGTTGTGGCTGACGCGTTATCTCGACGATATATTTTGCTATCATATTTGGATTCAAAATTGCTTGGATTTGCCTTTTTGAAGGAATTTTATGATGATGACGTTGATTTTGGTGATATTTATAAATCTTGTGAAAATAAAGTCGTTGATAAGTTTTTGAGGTTTGATGGATTTCTTTACTGCGAAGGCAAGCTTTGTATTCCACAAAGCTCCATACGAAAATTGTTGGTGATCGAGGCACATAGTGGTGGACTCATGGGCCATTTTGGGGTGGCTAAGACGTTTTCAACCCTCCAAGAACATTTCTTTTGGCCTGGAATGAGAAAAGAAATCGAACGAATTTGTAGCCAATGCATAACTTGCAAGAAGGCCAAGTCCAAGATTAACCCACATGGGCTCTACAAACCATTGCCCATATCTAATGCACCATGGGTCGATCTTTCTATGGATTTTATATTAGGTCTTCCAAGGACTAAAACGGGGAAGGATTCTATCTTTGTTGTTGTAGATAGATTTTCCAAAATGTCACATTTTATAGCTTGTTCTAAAATTGACGATGCTGTCCATATTGCCAATTTGTTCTTTAGGGAGGTTGTGCGACTTCACAGAATTCCGAAAACCATCGTATCCGATCGAGACGCAAAGTTCCTAAGTCATTTTTGGAGGTCTCTATGGGGAAATCTAGGAATGAAACTACTGTTTTCAACCACGTCATCCCCAAACGGATGGACAAATGGAGGTTGTGAATTGCGTGCTATCAACCTTATTGCGAACAATTATTCGAAAGAACCTCAAAGCGTGGGAGGAATGTCTACCGCATGTGGAATTCGCTTACAATAGATCCGTCCATTCTGCTACTAAACATTCACCATTTGAGGTTGTGTATGGATTCAATCCTCTAACTCCATTAGATTTGCTTCATTTGCCCAATGATCAGCTTGTTCAAACTGATGCAAAGCGAAAAGCCGATTATGTAAAGCAACTTCACCAAAAGGTGCGAACCAACATCGAAGTTCGAACCGAACAATATATGCGTTCTGCAAATAAAGGAAGAAAGCAAATAGTGTTTGAACCCGGAGACTGGGTTTGGGTTCACATGAGGAAGGAAAGGTTTTCGGCCCAACGAAGATCAAAGCTGCTACCAAGAGGAGACAGTCCCTTTCAAGTATTGGAACGGATTAATGAAAACTCTTACAAACTTGACCTTACAGGTGACTATAATATTAGTGCAAGTTTCAACGTGGCTAATTTATCTCCCTTTGATGCAGGAAGCGATTTGGGGACAAATCACCTCGAAGAGGGAGGGAATGATGCAATCGAGACCCATGAGCTATCAAGTGCAAACGACATCTCTCTCGAGTTGCCCAAAGGACCTATTACCCGAGCTAGGGCTAAGAAGTTCAAAGACGCGATTTCAGCTTTGGTTGATCGGGTTTGGGGTGAATCCGTGGCTGATCTACTTGAAAGCTCATGGACCAGCAAAATGAGCAAATCGTGCACTCTACTTCAAGCTCTTCAAGCTTAATTTTAGCTTAACGAGCTCGTTTTAGCTCATTCATCTTATCTTAGACTTATTTGACTTTATATTTATTTTGTTGGAATAGTTATTTAATTTGTCATAAGTCCAAGTATTTAATTTATTAATTCTGGTCAAATAATAATTAGATATGTCCTAATTAGTTTAAGTGTTTTAAATATGTCCTAATTTATTCAAGTGTTTTAAATATGTAACACCCCGAACCCGAGACCGACACCGGAGTCGAACACGAGGTGTTAACAGACTTTAAACCCCTTATAAAAATATTTCTCAGACACTGCCAATCTGCGTACTAGTCGCTTTAAAAATCATATCTTGAGTTTCACAACTCGAAAATCAGTTTCGTAATTTTTCTCTGAAACTAGACTCATATGCCCATCTACATATTTTTTTCTAGAATTTTTGGTCGGGCCAATTAGTACAGTTTATTAGTCAAAGTCTCCCATGTTACAGGGATCGACTACCCTGACCTTTGCACATTACGACTTGGATATCTCCTTGTACAGGGCTCCAATACTGATGCCGTTTGTTTCTATAGAAACTAGACTCAGAGAGGAATCTATCCATATATGGTATGACTCCTAATTATCTCTGGTTAATTTGTAATGAATTTCCAAAGTCGGAACAGGAAATCCAGAAACCGTTCTGGCCCTGTCTCACGAGAACCTGAATATCTCTTAACATACTATCCGTATGATTGTTTCGTTACTTTCCTATGAAAGTAGATTCATCAAGGTTTGTTTAAATAATTTATTCACTATTTAATTCCCTTCCTACTATTTTTAGTGATTTTCCAAATCTACATCACTGCTGCTGTCAGCATCTGCCTTTAAGGTAGACTTTACCTATTTCATGGTTTCCATGATTCAACTAGCCCTTTTTGCATAAATAGCACAATTTATGAAAGTGATTAACCATCCCCATGGCCAATCCTTGTCAAGCATATCCACACCAAATGATTATAACAATATACTCAAACACATATAAGCCATTTTCGCATGGCTATCCAAAATTTATACAAGTCCAAAGGGTCCACGACCCACAACAAACGGGTAGTCCTATACATGCCATTTCGAAGTTCAACCAAAATTGTACCAAAAGGGGGGGCTTTGATAGTGTGGGCGACTTTGACTTCAAGATCCCGAGTCTGATAGCTGGAGAACCAAATCTATAAAACAGAGGAGCAATGAAACGGAGTAAGCAATTTATGCTTAGTAAGTTTTGAGCAAGGAATTCCAGCACAACAAAAGTATAACATTCATATAGCTAAACGGATAATTTCATATGCACAAATTTACGATATCGTACTTGCTTCACATTATCAACCCTTATGCACATACACAAAAGATCAACTCAGCCAAAGGCCAGTAGCTCATTTATCAACTGAGCGAATACTTATTTGTATGGGCTCAACTAAATTCAAGCACATACGAAACATACCTCAATGTTGGGATGTTTCGAGAGTATTAACTGGAATTTTACAGCAAGTTCATTCATTCCCAAATCACGTACCTTCGGAATTTAACCGGATATAGCTCCTCGTTCAAATGCCTCCGGGACATAGCCCGGTTATAGTAATTCGCACAAATGCCTTCGGGACTTAACCCGGATTTAGTAACTCGCACAAATGCCTTCGGGCTTAGCCCGGAATTAGTATCTCGCACAAATGCCTTCGGGCTTAGCCCGGAATTAGTATCTCGCACAAATGCCTTCGGGCTTAGCCCGGAATTAGTATCTCGCACAAATGCCTTCGGATCTTAGTCCGGATATTGTCACTTAGCACAAGCCTTCGGGACTTAGCCCGGACATCATTCAAATAACCATGCACATTTAACAATAAATCATGGCCCATTCGTATTTCATTTTCGTTAGCAAAACTCAAACACAAGACATTTATCATTCTTGCAAATTCGGCTCAATAGCCACACAAAGAGCATGATTTTAATTTGCTTAAAACATGATCTAATCACATCATAATTTAAGCTCTCTTACTCAAGAACTTACCTCGGGTGTTGTCGAACGATTCCGACAGCTATTCGACCACTTTTTCCTTCCCTTTATCGGATTTAGTTCCCCTTTGCTCTTGAGCTTAATTAAACAAATAAATTGATTTAATCATTTGAGCATCGAAAAGAGGAACACAAGGCACTTAGCCCATATTTATACATTATACATTAAAGTCACATATGTACGGAATCATGAATCAAACTCAACATTTTAGCTAATTTTTTTCCCCTTGGCCGAATATGCATGTCTATTTTGGGGCCAATTTCAACACTTAATACATTCTACAAGTATGGTCACTTGTATTGACTAAACACCCTTTTGTTTCAAGTTCAAAACTTGGCTAATACACACATATACACACTAGTAAAGCATCCTCTCCCTTTCCATCAATTTAACACATGCATTGCTCATTAACATGCAAAAGTTATATTCGGCCTTAGCACACAACTTGCTAGCCGATTCTTCTCCATTTAGCAACCAATGCACATATGTGCTCACTCAAAAATGCTAAAAAGGAGGTTCAAGAATCATCAAGCCACCATCACATGCATCATTAACAAGCTTCATATTTAGCATGCAATGGCATTAACACAAACTCCACCTAGGCCGAATCTTAACTCATCCTCATGCCTCATCACCACAACATCAAACATCAACCAAGAATGATGCATCCATGGCCGAGTGTCATTTCCATCACATAGCAAGATTTAGACCATGGGCTAGGTAGAACTCAAGCTAACAACTAAAACATGCATGCATCTCATGGAACATCATCAAACATACCTTAGCCTAGCTACATGCATGGCCGAACCTCTTCAACCTTTCTTCTTCCTTCCTCCTTAAAATTTTTGGCCAAGGATGAACCAAAGGATGAGCATTTTTTTTCCTTGTTTTTTTCTTTCTAGTTTCGGCTAAATGAAGATGAGAAAGGATGAACAAAAATTTTCTCCTTTCTTTTCTTTAGCTCACGGCAATGGGGGGGAAAACAACTACACACATTTTTTTTTTGTATTCATCATACTCCTTTTCATTATTTTATGCCCATGCCCCTTATTTTATTTTTTTCCTACATACCTCACTAGGCCAACATGTTCCCAACATGTTTCCACCCATAGCATGGCCAACCACTAGCTCAAATTTTGGGTAATTTGACATGCAAACCCATCATTTTCACAACATGCATTAATAGACCATTTTAAATTAGCCTATCATATTTTCACCATGTCTCATATCAATCCCTATTTAATAATTTCTCATGCAATTGGCAAAATTGGAGAATGAAACTTCCACATACTCATGTACACACATAATAAGCATAGAATATGGAAATCAATTATTTTTATGACTCGGTTTTGTGGTCCCGAAACCACTTCCCGACTAGGGTCAATTTTGGGCTGTCACAAAATGTCCTAAACTAATACATGATTAATGTGCAAATTTTTACAAGTATTTGCTGCCAAATTTAATATGTTTCATACATGATTAATTTGCTGTTTTAATTTGGTGCAAGAATTTATCTTGGATGGCAAAGATGCATGCACCTTAGGTTCAATGCATTTGGGTGATACATGCATGGCACTCCAAATGAATGTTCAGCCGAATTTCCCATCTTTAAACATCTACATGCAACTCATTTTAAGTGTTCACATGAGGGACTATTCAGCTGATGATGTTCACACACATTTGACTCTTCAAAATTGACTTTTCACACTTGTGTGGCTGTTCAACAACTCTCTTTAATGTTCCTATCTTTTCAGCCAACAAGTGCCAATTTAAGGAGTTATTTAAAGGTATGGCCGAACCTAGACATGGCCATTGGGTTACCGGTGCATTCATCTCTACAAGGTTCATTTGCTTAATGCTTAAGCTGCCCCTTGGAACTTCTATTCAGCCGAACCTTACTAGTGAATTAATTCTGGAATATTCATGAATTTTCCTTAGATATTAAGTGTGCCTATTCGGCTAGCTTGTGGAAGACTATAAATATTTGTTTGTTAATTTGTAAAAGGACTTTTGCCATTTTGATTATTGAATTAAATATTTTGTGAGGATTTCTTCTCTCAATTTCGTCCAAAGACTTAGTTGGCTTATCTACTAGTTAGTGGCGTCAACCTTTGTTCTTTACATCCCGAACTTATCACTTTCAACCAAAGTGTGGCGTTCAACTATACCGAGGTTCCAATCTACGTTAGATAGTGGGTCGAGGTCCTTTTTACATCTTCGTTAATCCACCTTAAAGACATATAAGAATCGGGTCAACTTTAAGCCTTAAAGTTGGTTCACTCTTGTTTTTAAGCCTATCTTTCCATTTCACTTTTAAATCAAAAACTCCAAACCTTTTAATAGTCATTTCTTTCATTCTTAGCCGAAATACCTTACAAACCATTGCCTTTTAACCTTAATTGAACCTTTAACATCTTTATTGAATGAATATATTGTTTTGAATCAAGACGAACGAAACTTCATCGTTAGAACGATCGGGCAACGAAAACGACTCGGATTCATCCATGAGACCGGGGCGTATCAGAAAATGCGGATTTTTGTGAATCAAAAATGTTTCTTTATGTCCAAGGAAGTGCCGAATCAGATCTTGAAGTTTGGAATGGCTGAAACAAAACAAGAACAATTAATCCCAAATTATTGAACCAAACGTGATACGACCCGCCATCGGGAACAGCAATTGTTTCAGCCTACAAGCGAGGCTCGTCGTTTTTACAAGCTGGACGTAGCTCAATTATATTTTTGTGGAGCTTCATTTAGCTCATTTCCAGCTCCTTCAAGTTCAATGAGCTCGAACCAGCTCAATTTCAGCTCAATATCTTTAAGACCTTTATTATAGTAGCTGAAATAATTATTTGCGTCATTTAATTAGTTTATTACAACTCAATTAATTTTAGTTGTTTGCATAATTTAAAATCTGGACAAATTTAATTTTTGCATCTTAATTGAGTTATTTTTACATGTCATTAGTTTGTCTTAATTTATACAGCTTATAAATATGTTTTTATGCATGTTTTTAATGTGTCAACTTTGTTACTAGTTTTAACTATGTCCTAAGGCTGCCAAATTTAATGTGCAGCATTTTTAGTGTTAATTTAATGTGTCTAAACATGTATTTGATTTATTTGATGAATGTTGCTGCAGGTACATTACCCATGAACGTCCTTGGTGCATGAAAGGTATTAAAAGAAGGTACATGAAGGGGACGGCACATGCATGAATGGGAAAATGAAGTTGGCTGCTGTTTGAAGTTTCCTAAGTGACCATTCAGCCGAATTTATTGCTTACACATTGCTGGATACATCATGGTTGTTCGGTTCAAGGTGTTCGTATTCAAGGACTCTTCAAAACTTGGTTTTTCACACTCAAAGTGACTATTCAGCATCTCCTTAATTGCTGGTAATTTTTCAGCAATGGTTGCCAATTAAATGAGCTCCTTTAAGCACATCAACCGAATGTAGCTGCTGCCATTTATTCACTCAAGTTCCAAGTTCAGTTATCCATCTAGAAGGTGACTATTGGAGCTCCAAGTTCAGTCGAATCTAGCTAGTCCATTTAAGTGATTCATTTGCTTAATTTTTAAGTAATATAAGTGACCATTCGGCTAGCTTAGGTGATTATTATAAATAGCTGAATTTTCACTTTGTAAAGGACTTTTGAACCTTTAACGAATGGCTGTCAAAATTTAGAGAGGATTATTCTCTTAAATTTCGTCCAAAAACTTCGTTGGCTTATCTAAGTAGTTAGTGGCGTCAACTGTTTTTGTTCAATCGAACTTATCACGTTTACGTGTGGCGTTCAACCCAAATTATACAAAGGTTCCTATCTGATCTAGATAGTGGGTCGAGGTTTCCATTTTAGTTTTCAAAATCAACTTTAGAACCTATAAGTATCGGGTCAACCCTTAACAAAGAGTTGGTTCATTCTTGTTCTCAAGTTACCGTTTTAAAATTCAAACACCAAGTTTTTCTATTATTTCATAGCCAAACCTTATACATTTAATTAACCTTCTTTCATAAACCTATCCATTGACACCCATAAGCCCTATTTAGCCTAAATCCGACTTCAATTCAAACTCAAATGATTCTTCCCTGTTTTAACAATCGGGCAACAATACGACTCGAATTCATCAACGAGGCCGGGTCGCATCAAAACGGCACAAGCACAATTCAATAAAGAAGAATGAACAGCAAAAGAATAAAGAAAAGTCCTAAGAAGCCTTGAAATCGATAAAGATTTCACAACTCCCTTCAAACGGCTCTAATCTCCCCTCCAATGAAGATCAATGGCAAGAATAAGGCTGAAGATGGCTCCCACAATCAAAAAGATTGTTAAAACTACTTCTAAAGAAAACTGAAGAGAAAATTCTTGAAGAACTCAAAGGGAATTTTCAGTCAAAGCAAATCTAAAATTTTCAATGTAATTTTAATGTGTTTGACAATGTGGCCGGCCATGCCTATTAATAGGCCTTCTAACTATTTTTCAAATCTCATTAGGAAAACTATAAAAAACCCTAATTAATAAATTGAGAGGGCAAATTCAGCCAAGGCATTTAATGGGCTGCTTGGGCTGAATTTTTACATATATAATAGTCCCAAAATCTAAAAATTAAACTAGGTATTTAAAAATTAAAATTTTACAAATTGGGCCACTTTGACAATTTGGCCTGATTTTCAACTAAGTGTCGTATCTTCAATAACTTGGGCTTGTAATCTGTTCTCTCATAAAATTGGTTCGTTGATGCTCGTAGAGATCCAATGGGCCTTAACTGCAAGATTCAGTTTCTTGGACCAAGATTTCTAAGATTTGAAATCTTGATTTTCTTGATTCTTGAAATTGCTCAAAACAGCGAAATTGGACCAAGATTCAGTTTCTTGATTTTCTTTTTCCTTTGTATACGCGTCTAAGGCTTTGCTAATGAAGTCTTGAATGGTTCTATTTAGTTTCATACGCATTTGCCTGGCCTTTGACCTCGTTATTGGGCCTTGTGGTAATTTGAGCCCATCACATTCTTAAGCTTGAGTTGGGCCTTTATGACTCGTATCATTCCCCCCTTCCTCAAAAAGATTCGTTCTCGAATCTGAAAAATCAAATGGAGATAAGTCAGCCACATTGCCACATTGAAAGTAGAACTTACATTGTACTCACCGGGTAGGTCAATTTTGTATGCATTATCATTGATTCGCTTGAGTACTTGGAAAGGTCCATCGCCTCTTGGGTCCATCTTGGTCTTTCTTTCTATAGGAAATTGTTCTTTCCTCATATGGACCCAAACCCAATCTCCGGGTTTAAAGACAACCCGTTTGCGCCTCTTGTTTGCTTTGTTGGTGTTGATGTCATTTGTTTTGGCTATTCGCTGCCTAGCCTTCTCGTGTAAGGATTTCACCAACTCAGCAATAGTGGTGAAATCTTTCACAAATCGTCTATAAAAACTAGCTAAACCATGGAAAGATCTCACCTCAGTTATCGATTTAGGAGTTGGCCACTCCTTGATTGCCTTAACTTTGTCCTCATCGACATGAATACCTTGAGCACTAAATATGAAACCTAAAAATATTAGCTTATCACAACAAAATGTGCATTTCTCAAGGTTGGCAAACAATTTTTCAGCTCTTAGAATGTCTAAAACTGTTCCAACATGGAAAACATGATCATTTAATGTTGTTGAGTAAATTAAAATGTCATCAATCCAAGAATGGCAATTATCGACAATAACATACAGTACCTTTTCGAAATTCAAGTCATGAGCAAAGTCATCAATACGAGTTGAATGAAGTTGTTTAGAGAATAGAGAAACTTCACCTAGCTTACCATTAGAGGTGGGAAAATGAGGATCAGTTTTACCTTGTTCAATCAATTGAAAACGTCTCTCAGTAGAAGGGTAATGAAGCTGGAACCTGTCCATGGGTGGAATCTTGCAAACCTGAAACAAAGAGAAATCACAAGGCGATTTCGAATGGGGGTTAGCAAAAATATTCCTCCCTTGTGTTTGAGCACTCTCTTCTTCTTCACTCATTCCTTGTTTAAGCTCTCTCTCTTTTTCACTCACTTCATTCACATTTTTTTTGTTTCTCTCTCAGTTTCCTTTTCGCCTTTTTCATTTTCATTTTCTTCTTTTTCACTTTTATTTTTCTCTTCTCCTTTTTCTTTTTCCTCACTTGTTTTAACAACAGAATTTTTCAGTTTGATTTGCTCCTCATGGACTTGTTCCGGAGTGAGCGGCACTAAGGTGACTTTCCTTCATTGATGCTTGAAAGAATACCTATTGGTATGACCATCGTGGGTGACCTTTTGATCCCTTTTCCATGGTTCTCCTAGCAACAAATGGCAGGCTTGAATAGGCACTACGTCACACACGACTTCGTCTTGATACTTGCCGATAGAAAAGGCGATACGTACTTGTTGAGTGACCTTAAATTGGCCTTCGTTGCTAAGCCCTTGTAGTTGATAAGGTCATGGATGCTTGGTAGTGGTTAAACAAAGCTTTTCCACCATCGTCATGCTAGCTACGTTCGAGCAACTTTCACCATCAATAATAACTCTACAAAGCTTATGATACGACCCTGGCCAAGGATGCCCTTGATTTCAGCTTGAATTCAGCTCCTCAAGCTCCATTTAGCTTGGTTCAGCTCACTGAATTTTATTTTAGCTCACATGAGCTTAATTCAGCTCGTTTGAGCTTGGTTTAAATTCAATTCAGCTCATTATTAGCTCTTTAGCTAAATTAATTTTATTTGCTGGAATAAATTAATTATTTAAGTTAATTAGTTAATTTAGTTACAGCTCTTAATTACTTGTCAGCTTATTACATGTTATAATTATGTTGTGTTAGCCGAATTTAATTAGGTGGCTGGATTATATTTAATTTGTCTTAATACCATTTAGTTCAGCCGAATATACATTTGCACTTAATTTAGTTCATGTTTTTTTCTTGTAGGATGGCTGAATGCATAAAGGGCTGAATACATGAACCGAATATACATTTGCACTTAATTTAGTTCATTTTTTTTTCTTGTAGGATGGCTGAATGCATGAAGGGCTGAATACATGAATGGTTGGATATGAAGTGCATGAATGGTTCAATACAACGTATGGGAGTATACATGAATGGCTGAATACATGAATGGTTGGATTCATGGATATGGCTCATTTTATGATAATTCAAGGTGTTAATTCAGCCAAGAAGAACAACTAAATTCATTCTCCAAAAGCTGGCCGATGCACTTCCCAAAACAGCACCTATGCGTTCACATTTGGAGTTCACACCAAGGACCATTTGGCTGATCATTGTTCACACTTCCAAAGACTTTTCCAACTCCTTTTTCACACCTTCAAGGCTGTTCACATTCACCTTTAATGCTGGTCTCTTTTCAGCCAAGAATTACATTTTAATGAGCTCATTTAAGCTCAATTGGCTGAACCTAGCTGCTGCCATTTCTCCAAGTGCATTTGCTCTTCTAGAAATCGTCCCTTGAGCTTCAAATTCAGCTGAATTTAGCTCCAGCAATTTAGTTTTTTATTTCCAAAATTTTCTAGCATTTTCTAGCCTAATTAATTACTTAGACATTAAGTCTTTGTTTTGGCCATTCGGATACCTAGCTGAACACTATAAATAGTTGTTCATTTTCATTGTAAAAGGACTTTTGACTTTTGATCATTTGAATGAACTTTGTTCAAAGAGTGAGTTTTCTCCTCTCTAAATTCGTACGAGTTTCGATCTGACTTATCTAGCGTGCTAGTGGCGTCTATCGTTCTCTTTTGAACTTATCACCTTGCTTTGGTGTGGCATTCAACCCTTCTACAATTCCGCAATCCCACCTTGAACCGAATAGAAATCGGGGTGACACTTTTTAGTGTTGAATCGTTTCTGGTGTTTAAGCTCATTTATCCATTCCACCGACTATCCTAGATTTTACCCAACTATAATATCTTTTTACAAAACTGAGCCTTCATTTATCAACTTCCATTTTTTCTTATTTTTATCCTTAAATCGAGCCTACTACCCTTATAAATTTACCATCACCTTAGCCAACCTTTAAAACTATTTGAAAGCTTCCGCATCTTTAGCCTTATTTCATCCTATTTCTGGTAACTCAACTATTCCTCGTCGACGATCGGGAAATTACGTGAAACGACTCAATTAACCCGGGCCGGATCACATCATCTGGTATCAGAGCTACTAAAATGAGGAATGCCGACAATCGTACCAAGCTCGGAGTAGGTTCGTAACGAGAAAAAAAAATTAGGTTGTAATTTTTTTTCTTTTTCCTTTGTATTTCAGCATATTGTAATTGAAAAAAAAAAGAGGAAATTTGAAAAAAAAATCAAAAAAAATTCAAAAAAAATTCAAAAAAAATTGAAGTATAAAAAAAAGTGAAAAGTCTTGTAAGTTTTAATTTGTTTCTTGTTGCTTCCGAGCATCCATTCATTCTACCATTCCCTCTACCCCCCCCCCAAAACGCCACACATACTTTGATTTTTATTTTCTTTGTTTAGCCTACCCTACACCCGATGTTATCCCTTGTAACCCATTTGAAGCTGACCCTCTAAGCCACAATAAGTCTTCTTGAAACAAAATACGAATTCACGAGAGTGAGACGAGTGGAAAAAGGCACGAGTGGTGAGTACATTAGAGTGATCAAAAGCCATTAAAAGAGCGTAAACACGAGTGGTGTGCTATCCAATTTTCTTTGCGAGTGAAACGTGAGATTTTTGTGGTGAGGTATTTAATTTTTGTTTTGTTTTAATCATTTTTTTAGTAATTAAATCATGTCTCAAGAAGAATTCTCTACTGATGAATTTCAATACTTGGTGAACGAGATGGGCCGAATTTTGGAGGAAAAACTAAGCCCATTAAAAAGACGTTTGAACCGAGTGGAGGAAAAGTCCCAACGGAAACAAAATCCACCAAGTCGAGAAACGGAGTCGAGATCATCACGGCAATACGCGTCCAAAGACTACTCGCTAAGAGATTCTTATCGGGATTTCTATTCAACGAGGAACTCAAGACGAAGCAAAGCAAGTTTTGAGTTTGAAGCTTTTCAAGGTGACGAACGAGGAATCACAAGTAGTCCTTCATATGCACTAAGGTATTCGTCCGCCAAGAATCAATCTCGAAGAGGTGATCATTTTTTGTATGAAAGTCATTCTAATTATACCCAACGAGAGTCATTTTGTGCTGATTCATTTGCAACATCTCCATCCTATAATGAAAGAGCGAGGCAAAAAGAAAAAGAAATAAGAAGAAAAGAAAGACAAGAAATGTTGATGAGAGAAAATGAGCATATATGGAATGAAATCGAGAGACGAAAAAAAGAAATGAAAGAAAAGGAACAAGAAATCAAAAAAGTAAGAGAAAAAGAAAATGAAGAGAAAGAATTCAAAAAAGAAATTGAGATTGAACAAGAGTGCAAGCGAGAAAGAGAATTGAAAGAAAAGAAGAAAAGATTGAAAAAGAAAAAGAAATCCAAAAAGAGAGTGAGGTCGAAAATAAAATTGAAAATGAGAGAGGAAATGAAAGAGAAAAAAGAAGTTGAGATTAGAAAAGAAACGAGAGAAAAAGAGATAAACGAACCAGAAAAAGTGAGGAGCATTTCGATTAATCCATATGAAACTTGTTCTTGTTCTATTTCTTCTTTCCAGGTGCCCGAGATATCAAACGATAATTTTCAACTTCACTACCTTTCCGATGAAAGACATTTTCATATGGTCAGTATAGGTAAGGTTGAAGATGAAAACGTGCCCCAAGAGTTCAAAGGTAAGAGAGGTGAGGAAATGTTAACGATCGAGTCACGACCACCAGGTTTGAAAATTGTTGAAATACTTTTTAGTGACTTAATTTCTAAACGCTCTCCTTATTTTGGTCTGATTAATTGCTACTCCCTGAATGTGGTTGATTTTTGTTCCAATCAACAAACCAAAGATTTAATTTTGCGTGATGACGGTTTTTCACGAAAGGCGATTAAATTTTTCATTTGTGACAATTTTGTGCACCAATTAACGCTTTGTGGAAAATCCATGAATTTGTGCAAGTATGAATTGATGAATGTAAAAAGTTTTAATTGTTTGTCCCTGTGTATGAAAAAATCCCATTGGTTTAACGTGTTTGGTTTAATGAAATTTTTGCTACATTTTGGCATGAATACTCAAAATCAAGTTTTTAAACCCAGAATCTATTTTGGTTAGTTTTATGGGAAAGTCAAGCTTCATCAATTTTGTGTGAACAATTTCTATTGTTTTGATAATTGGGTGTTGAATAAGGAACTGAGGTATGAAAAATTTGATTTCAATTTAAATTCATTCCTTAATCCATTTTTGTGGTTGTATTTGAAGTTCGTATTTCATTTCGTTAAGGTTAATTCAGCCACAGAGATTCGACTAGACTACATTTCCGAGGAGAGAAGATTATGATGATCGACAAAGGTAAAAATGATCCTTGCTTTTCCATCCCTCGAGGTAAACAAGGTATGACTTACGATAACTTTAAAATTTCTCTGCCCTATTCGGCTGGTAATAAATTTTTTGTTGAAGAATTGGTTGTTGCAAGGTATTTAAATTGTGATGTGTTTAACTATTCAGCTTTATTTAAAAATGAATCATCTGTTTTTAGTGATGCTGATGATGCGATTTTGGAAGAACCAATCGTTCAATTTCCATTACAAGGTTTTACTGTGCATTCATCTGTTTGTGATAAAAATTTGTGTTCAATAAGTTGTGGTGAGGAGTTTATCTGCTTGATCAATGAACGGATTAAGTTGAATGTGTCCACATGTCTCTTGAAAATTTTTGGTAAGATTCTCCTTGATGACAAGTTTGTTGAAAAGGTGAAAGATCAATGGCCACTGTTAAGCTTAACTATGCAAGATTTAAGCCGATTAAGTGGTAAATCATAACTTGCAAAAAGCTTTGTTCAATCAATTGTGGGTATGAAATTTGGAAAATACCTTCTTGCAAGGATTATGAATGTTCTACCCAAATGGTACTTGGGCCACATATTTGCTCAAATGAATTCTTGATGATTTGTGATTTCTCATTTAAAATAATTCCTTCGTTTGATGAGACTTTGTATGGTGAAGATGTAACAAAACAGTTTGGTGGTTTATTTTATTTGTGTTCGATTCCGTTTGATCGAGGAAAGATGAGTAAGCGGAGCTATGATCGAGTGAACCAACGGCTCGACTTGAGGACAAGTCGTTCTAAAGAAGGGGGAATGATACGACCCTGGCCAAGGATGCCCTTGATTTCAGCTTGAATTCAGCTCCTCAAGCTCCATTTAGCTTGGTTCAGCTCACCGAATTTTATTTTAGCTCACATGAGCTTAATTCAGCTCGTTTGAGCTTGGTTTAAATTCAATTCAGCTCATTGATAGTAGCACTCAATGTTCGAAGTAAGGCAGCCCGTTCGTCTAACTGTTGTTGGATATTTTTAAATTTATCATAGACATCATTATGGTCATCATCAACTTGACCAACTCTCAACATTTTTTTCCTTTTTTCAAAAACCTGCAAAACAAACACTCAACACTCAAAAAGTAAAATTAGCAAACCTCACTGTTAATCACTCAAAAAGAAAAAAATCAAATTCTCAAAGAAATAGAATTTAGTCTTGTGAATTCTTTAGTAGAGTCTATATCAATGAATTAGAAAGTGTATGAACCGAAACTACCAAAGAATCCTAATTTGCACTAGGATGCCAAAATTGACGAGACACCAATTGATTTGTGTCGCACCGAGGAAGAATTGTGCACACCTTAAAATCCTACTAACACAAGAAACAAGAAGGTGTTAGACAGTGTAAAGGGAGAATAAAGGCAAAACAAATGAAAACCTACAGCTAAGAATCAATAAAAATTGCTGAAATCCAAAAAACCTGAAAAACTGCGGAGTAACTTGACAACTTTGTTCGAGGTGTTCCTGATCTCCAAAAATCACGAAATTAAATCTGGAATGTCATTAAATATTGAATTTTTGATCTGGAAAGTTTGGGCACCAAACTCAACCCGCTGAATATTTTTTTTAATATTTTATTGGATTTTGTCTTTTTCAATTTTTTGCGGGAAATATTTTTTTATATTCAATCACAGTGCCAAAAATATGGATGTAAGATTTTAGATCAATCGGAAAATATTTACCCACTCGAATGAATTTTTTCCAAAAAATTTTCTGGGTAAAACTGCTGTTTTTGTTTAAAAAAAGAGATCAGTTTAGAAATCAACCAAGAACACCCAAAATGCCCAAAATCTGATACCAAATGATAGAGGGTTGAGCGCGGACCAAGATCAAGTTGTCAAGTCATGGGAAACTCCTATTAAAACTCTAAACGTTTGGATCTGAAATGAAACAACAAAACTTAATTAGAATCAATTAGATCTGGAAACTAAAAATCCCCAAAACAATAAAGAACAGCCAAGAATCAAAACACTTAAGAATAGATGTTCTTGGAAGCCAAGAACACGAAATTAAGCCCCAAGATTAACTTCCAATAAGCCGAAACTATCAAAGAACACAAAACAACAACTAAATTAAAAACAGATTACGAAATCAATGGACACTAGTTCTAGGGATTGGACGGCAAGAAAAGGGGGATTTTTGTGAATCAAAAATGTTTCTTTATGTCCAAGGAAGTGCCGAATCAGATCTTGAAGTTTGGAATGGCTGAAACGAAACAAGAACAATTAATCCCAAATTATTCAACCAAACGGCACAAGCACAATTCAATAAAGAAGAATGAACAGCAAAAGAATAAAGAAAAGTCCTCAGAAGCCTTGAAATCGATAAAGATTTCACAACTCCCTTCAAACGTGATACGGGGTTGCGCGCGGACCAAGATCGAGTTGCCAAGTCACGAGAAACTCCTACGAAAGATCCTAGACGAACAGATCTGAAATCAAAAACAAAGATTAAGATTAAACCGAATCAGATTTGAATTTAAATCCCCAAATTCAATTAAAGGAGTAGCAAGAAACAAAGAAATAGAATAGATGAATCAAACGAAATTGGAAGTATAGAAAGATTGCAAATCGGTCAACAAATTGATTCGGCCAAGAATGCCCAATTTCCAGCAATCAATTGATTCCCAAATTGAAAGAAATCCAATCGGCCAAACCCTAGGAATTGGGGATTTTTGGGTTCGAATGGGTGCTGCCAATAGGAGAACAACTTAAACGATGAGATCTTGAGTTTAATCAATGCTGGAAAACAAACAAGAACAACAAAATATTAGATGAGAAATCGGCACAAGTATAAGCAAAGAAAAGTAACTTGACAACTTCGTTCGAGGTGTTCCCGATCTCTAAAAATCACGAAATTAAATCTGGAATGTCCTTACATATTGAATTTTTGATCTGGAAATATTGGACACCAAATTCAATCTGCTGAATCTTTTTTTAAATTTTTATTGAATTTCATATTTTTTTATTTTTTTGACCTTTTTGACTGATTTTTTTGCGGGAATAATTTTTTTATATTCAATCATAGTTCCAAAAACATGTATGTAAAATTTAAGATCAATCAGAAAATGTTTACACACTCAAATGAATTTTTCTGAACAATTTTTCTGGGTAAAACTGCTGTTTATGCTTTAAAAAATAGAGATCAGTTTAGAAATCAACCAAGAACACCCAAAACGCCCAAAATCTGATACCAAATGATACGGGGTTGCGCGCGGACCAAGATCGAGTTGGCAAGTCACGAGAAACTCCTACGAAAGATCCTAGACGAACAGATCTGAAATCAAAAACAAATATTAAGATTAAACCGAATCAGATTTGAATTTAAATCCCCAAATTCAATTAAAGGAGCAGCAAGAAACAAATAAATCCCGAAAGATTTCACAAATCTCTTCAAACGGCTCTAATCTCCCCTCCAAAGAATATCGATGGCAAGAAGAAGGTTGAAGATGGCTCCCACAATCAAAAGATTGTTAAAACAACTTCTAAAGAAAACTCAAGAGAGAATTCTTGGAGAAAACCCCAAAGAAAATTCTGCACTCAACAAATCTGAAATTTGATAGAAAAAATAATAATAAGATGTTTACAAAGGGTGGCTGGCCAATGCTTATATAGGCCTCGAACAAATCCTAATCTAATTAGAAAACTTAAAAAATTTAAACTTAATTAAAAAAACAAAGGAAAATTCGGCCATGCATCTTATTGGGCTGTTTTGGGTCGAATTTAACATGTGATATTCCTAAAACTTAAAAATTAACTTAAAAAATTTAAACTTAATTAAAAAAAACAAAGGAAAATTCGGCCATGCATCTTATTGGGCTGTTTTGGGCCGAATTACACATGTGATATTCCTAAAACTTAAAAATTAACTTAAACAACTAAAATGTTTACAAATTGGGCCCTTTGACATTTTGGCCTGATTTTCAACTAAATATGTATGGATTTCTTGATTGGGCTGGGAATTTGCTTATTGGGCCTCGCCTTTAAGAATTTGGGCTTGTGATCCATCTCTTACCGAAATTGGGTCGTTGACGCTCGTAATGGAGATCCAACGCGCTTTGGCTGCAAGATTCGGTTTCTTGGACCAAGATTTCCAAGATTTGAAATCTTGATTTTCTTGATTCTTGAAATCGCTCCGAACAGCAAAATTGGGCCAAGATTCAATTTCTTGATTTTCTTGAAAACAAGAAAGTGAATCTTGATTTTCTTGATTTGAGCCCATCACCTTCTTAAGCTTGGGTTGAGCCTTTGTGACTCATATCAAAACGGCTCTAATCTCCCATTCAATGAAGATCAATGGCAAGAAGAAGGCTGAAGATGGCTCTCACAATCAAAAAGATTGTTAAAACTACTTCTAAAGAAAACTCAAGAGAAAATTCTTGAAGAACTCAAAGAGAATTTTCAGTCAAAGCAAATCTGAAATTTTCAATGTAATTTTAATGTGTTTGACAATGTGGCCGGCCATGCCTATTAATAGGCCTTCTAACTATTTTCCAAATCTCATTAGGAAAACTATAAAAAACCCTAATTAATAAATTGAGAGGGCAAATTCGGCCAAGGCACTTAATGGGCTGCTTGGGCCAAATTTTTACATATATAATAATCCCAAAGTCTAAAAATTAAACTAGGTATTTAAACAATCAAAATTTTACAAATTGGGCCACTTTGACAATTTGGCCTGATTTTCAACTAAGTGTCGTATCTTCAATAACTTGGGCTTGTAATCTGTTCTCTCCTAAAATTGGTTCGTTGATGCTCGTAACTGAGATCCAATGGGCCTTAACTGCAAGATTCAGTTTCTTGGACCAAGATTTCCAAGATTTGAAATCTTGATTTTCTTGATTCTTGAAATCACTCAAAACAGCAAAATTGGACCAAGATTCAGTTTCTTAATTTTCTTGAAAACAAGAAAGTGAATCTTGATTTTCTTTTTCTTTTGTATACGCGTCTAAGGCTTTGCTAATGAAGTCTTGAACGGTTCTATTTAGTTTCATTATTATTTGCCTGGCCTTTGACCTCGTTATTGGGCATTGTGGTAATTTGAGCCCATCACGTTCTTGAGCTTGAGTTGGGCCTTTATGACTCGTATCATTCCCCCCTTCCTCAAAAAGATTCGTTCTCGAATCTGAAAAATCAAATGGAGATAAGTCAGCCACATTGAAAGTAGAACTTACATTGTACTCACCGAGTAGGTCAATTTTGTATGCATTATCATTGATTCGCTTGAGTACTTGGAAAAGTCCATCGCCTCTTGGGTCCAACTTGGTCTTTCTTTCTATAGTAAATCGTTCTTTCTTCATATGGACCCAAACCCAATCTCCGGGTTCAAAGACAACCCGGTTGCGCCTCTTGTTTGCTTTGTTCGTGTTGATGTCATTTGTTTTGGCTATTCGCTGCCTAGCCTTCTCGTGTAAGGATTTCACCAACTCAGCAATAGTGGTGAAATCTTTCACAAATCGTATATAAAAACTAGCTAAACCATGGAAAGATCTCACCTCAATTATCGATTTAGGAATTGGCCACTCCTTGATTGCCTTAACTTTGTCCTCATCGACATGAATACCTTGAGCACTAATTATGAAACCTAAAAATATTAGCTTATCACAACAAAATGTGCATTTATCGAGGTTGGCAAACAATTTTTCAGCTCTTAGAATGTCTAAAACCGTTCTAACATGGAAAACATGATCATTTAATGTTGTTGAGCAAAATTGGACCAAGATTTGGTTTCTTGATTTTCTTTTTCCTTTTTATACGCGTCTAAGGCTTTTCTAATGAAGTCTTGAATGGTTCCATTTAGTTTCATACGCATTTGCCTGGCCTTTGACCTCGTATTGGGCCTTGTGGTAATTTGAGCCCATCACGTTCTTGAGCTTGAGTTGGGCCTTTGTGACTCGTATCCACTAATTAAGCATATAAAAAATAAATACTTAACTTAAATAAATGAACTAAACTCATGATGAATAGATTCGGCTTCTTGTTCCTCCCAAACTCGATCCAGATAGCTTGCCAAAGCATTTTTAAAGTTTTTAGCTCATGACCTAGTTATAGGCCCTTGTGGCAGCTTAATGGATTCAATACCAACTGATACAAATTGGGCCACTTTGACAATTTGGCCTGATTTTCAACTAAGTCTAATTTAAATTTCTTGATTGGGCTTAGATATCTTATTGGGTTGTTTCTTCAAGCATTTAGGCTTGTAATCCGTATCTCCCGAAATTGGTTCGTTGATGCTCGTAACTGAGATCCAATGGGCCTTAGCTGCAAGATTCAGATTCTTGGGGCAAGATTTCCAAGATTTGAAATCTTGATTTTCTTGATTCTTCAAATCGCTCAAAACAGCAAGGTTGGACCAAGATTTGATTTCTTGATTTTCTTTTTCCTTTGTATACGCTTCTAAGGCCTTGCTAATGAAGTCTTGAATGATTCCATTTAGTTTCGTACGCATTTGTCTGGCCTTTGACCTCGTTATTGGGCCTTGTGGTAATGAAGTCTTGAATGATTCCATTTAGTCTTGCTAATGAAGTCTTGAATGATTCCATCACGTTTTTGAGCTTGAGTTGGGCTTTTGTGACTCGTATCACAATTTGAGACGTTTAAAAGCCTTAGAACATGTTCATTTTTGTTTTGAATATTTGATGAGGCATTGGCATGTAAATTAATTTGTTTGCATGATTGTCAACATGTTGTTTTGAACCTGTCCACTCGTATGCGATTTACTGGTCTTGTTATGCCTACATGTGAATTACAAATTTGTTTGAAACACTTTTTCCTAACTCGTGGGTATTCCTTTCAATTGATTCAATTTCCATTCGTACCTGATACGAACTTGTCTCGTGATGATTTGAGTCGTATGTGTTGCCCAATCGTGAATTGAGTAAGGATGGATTCGTTTCGATTAAAAAAATGAAACAAAATAGGTTAAATGGTTTCAATCAAAAGAAGTAGGATGAATGGCTAAGTAAAATAATGGATAATTTAACTAATACCGAGAATGAACCAACAATAAGGAATTGTTGACCCGAATCTCAAAATGGTTCTTAGGTGATTTTTGTTTTAAGAAACAGCAAGAAAACCTTGACCCACTATCAATTATGATAGGAACCAAAGGTATATTGAACGTCACACCAAAGGTGATAAATTCAGCAACAAATAAAAGATGGACGCCACAAGCTATGCTTGATAAGTCAAATCAATTCCGTAAGAACAAAAAGAATTGGATAGCTCACAATTCACAGTTTTCATATATATATTCAGCAAAATTCCCTTTTTTAAGGCTGATTACAACTATTTATAATGCTAGAACAAGGTAACCGAATGGTAAAAAAAAAACATCCAACTTAATGTGCCATAAAAACTCATGTCTTTTCTTGATACGACCATGCCTCGGGCACACTTTTGGATCAGCTCCCTAAGCATTGTTTGCAAATCCATGCGAGCTGAATTAGTTCAATTTCATTTCGTTAAGCTCCGTTTAGCTCGTTTCCAGCTCACTCGAACTCAAGTCAACTCATTCAAGCTCAATTCATCTCAATCTTAACCCAATGAGCTTATTTTTAGCTTTCTTTAGCTTGCAATTATTTTGCTGAAATAAACCATTTAATTTGTCATTAGTTAAATTAGTTGTTTATCTTAAGTTAGTTAATTTGTTAAAATCTGGACAAATAATTAATTAAGTGTTTTAATTATATCTAAATTAAATACTTAATAAATTATGATGTTTTAAATATGTCTGAAATTGTTAATATGTATGGCCAAATTTAATGTGCAAATTATTGAGTTCATATGCTGCTAATTTAATGTGTTTGAAATGCATTTAACTTGCTGATTTAATTTGCTGCAGGTTCATGAACGGATTGGTGCAATGTATGGGAGTGTGCATGCACAATTGAGGTTCAATGGATGGCATTTAAAGGAGCACATGCATTTGGGACGTTCATGCAAGAGGGAGTTGCTGAAAGTTCATGTATTTGAAGATTCATGGATCATATTTATGGGGGAAAATACATGGGACGTTTCATGCATGATTCATGCATTTTCAAGATGACCATTCAAGTATTTTAGGCACATTAATGCCTCATTCAGCCAAGGGAGATGTAGGATCATTAAAGAGCTGCACATTCATGGAATTATGGAGATTCTTCAAGGCTAAGGATGCATGAATGCATCAAGTGAAGCATCATGATGGTTCGGCCAATTCATGTACCATCTTCAAGCATGAACTGGATTTTAATGCTATTTGTGTGAACATGTTAAATACCTGTGTGAACAGAATTTAAGTTAGTGTGAACAACATAGATGCCGAATATCAATAGGCATTTTAGGCTTATAAATAGCTTACTTGTTTATTGTAAAAGGTTACAGAATTTGATCAATTAAACTTAATAGAACTTTTGTTCTTGTGAGGTTACCTCCTCTCTTCTTTCGTTCGAGTCTCGAAGCGACTTATCTAGCTTGCTAGTGGTGTCAATCCGAACTCCATTGAACTTATCACCGAATCGGTGTGGCGTTCAACCATCTTCCTATACCTTTGGTTCTTACCTCCATATAGGTAACGGGTCACAGTCCGCTTCTATCCTTCATCAAAATTCACCTTAAGCAATATAAGACTCGGGGCAATACTTTTTAGTATTGAATCATTCTTAAAGTTTGAGTTCTTTATCCATTTCCATCTATTTATCATCTTTGTAACTTAATTCTTTGTTAAATCGAACCTATCTTTCATCAAACCAAAACCCATCCTTTGAACCCATTTTGCCTACCTTCTGCTTATAAAACATTCAAACTCCATCTATCTACAAATTTGAACGAGCTTCTCGTCGACGATCGGGCATCTTAAGTGAACCCGACTCAATCAATCGGGCCGGATCACATCATTTGGTATCAAAGCTTGCAAAATGAGGAGCACCGACGTTCGTAGCTATCTCGAAAGATAGGTTTGTAAAAAAAGTTTCAAAAAAAATCAAAAAAATCTCGAGTTGTAATTTTATTTTATTTTCTCTTTTCTTTATTGTATTTACCTTACTATTGTATTGGAGTATCACAAAAAAATCTAAATTCAAAAAAAAAAAAAAGAAGTGAGCAAAAAAAGAAAAAAAAGTAAAAAAAAGAACAAAAAAAAGTGAAAAGTCTTGTGAGTTTTATTTTCATCTTTTATTACTCCGATCATCAAGTTTCCCTTCCTACCATTATTTACCCATCCCAACGCCACACTTTAAACCAATTTTTTTCTTTATTTAGCCTACCCTACACCCGACGTTATCCCTTGTAACCCATTTTGAAACCGACCCTCAAGCAGCAAATTAAGTCTATCGAGACGAATTACGAATTTGTGAGACTAGGTTGAGTGGTAAAAGGCAAGAGAGCGTGAGTACATTAGAGTGAGCAAAAGCCTAAAAGAGAGTTCAAACTCGAGAGTGAGTGGATTTTTCTTTTTAAGCGAATTTGTGAGGTTTGTGGTAAGGTATTTATTTTCTTTATTTTTTTAACATTTTCTTTTCCATTACTTAATCATGTCTCGAGAAACATTTTTCGAATCAGAATTCCAATATTTGATGCAAGAGATGCGTAGAATGGTGAAATCAAAATTTGATAAGTTGCATGATTGATTGGATCGAGTGGAGGAAAGAGCCCGATGGAAGCCAAACTCACCGGGTCAAGAGACGAAGACAAGATCATCACGAAAGCACACATCCAATGATTATTCGAGAAGAGATTCATACCATGATTCCTATTCAATGAGGAACTCAAGACGAAGCAAAGCAAGTTTTGAGTTTGAAGCTTTTCAAGGTGACGAACGAGAAATCACAAGTAGTCATTCGTATGCACCAAGGTATTCATCTACCAAGAATCAATCTCGAAGAGGTGATCATTTTTTGTATGAAAGTCGATCCAATTATACCCAACAAGAGTCATTTAGTGCTGATTCATTTGTAACATCTCCATCCTATAATGAAGGAGCGAGGCAAAAAGAAAAAGAAATAAGAAGAAAAGAAAGACAAGAAATGTTGATGAGAGAAAATGAGCATATATGGAATGAAATCGAGAGACGAAAAAAAGAAATGAAAGAAAAGGAACAAGAAATCAAAAAAGTGAGAGAAAAAGAAAATGAAGAGAAAGAATTCGAAAAAGAAATTGAGATTGAACAAGAGTGCAAGCGAGAAAGAGAAATCGAAAGAAAAGAAGAAAAGATTGAAAAAGAAAAAGAAATCCAAAAAGAGAGTGAGGTCAAAAATAAAATTGAAAATGAGAGAGGAAATGAAAAGAGAAAAAAGAAGTTGAGATTAGAAAAGAGTTTGAAAAAGAGAAGAGTGAAAAGGGAGAAAGCAATCGAGCAAAAGTGAGGAATGTTCTAACTAACCCATTTGCAAATTTGCCGTGTAAATTTTCTTCTTTCCAGGTTTCCAAGGAACCGATTGACAAGTTTCGACTTCAATACCTTTCCATGGATAGAAGGTTCACTTTGGCTGAAAAAGGTAGTGTTCTCAACGATCCTAGTTCGCCTATGCCAAAAGGTAAGCAAGGTATGAGTCTTGAAATTTTTAAAGCACCTCTGCCTTTTTCGATTGTTGATGGGTCCTTTGTTGATGATTTGGTCTTTAGAAAGAATCTAAACTTTGACGTGGCTACTTGTCATTCTTTGATTGATGATGACCCATTTGTTTTGTCTGATGATAAAAAGATTCTTGCTTTTGAAAAATATTATTTTCTTGATGATATTAGTTGTTTGTCTTTAACTTGCAATGGAATACATGTTTTGGATCCGCAAGATGAAAGTCCATATAAAATGTTCATTCTCACTGATCATGTTGAAAAGGAATGGAAATGTATTGATGAATACGCCATTGGCAAGATTTTTGATGAAGAGCGAATAAATCAGCACCAACAAAATCTGGAATTGTGTGATCAAAAGTTGACATATCATCTGCTTGGTTGTGTTGATCATGTGGATTATCTAATTTTTGGTGTGAAATTTCCATGTTTTTGTAAATCTTTTCGAATGAAATTTAAAGGGTTTGCTTGTTTGAATTTGAGTAAGCTAACACCCTCGTTGTTTAATTTGTGTAAATTGTTGGAGATAAAAGGACTCTTTTTGCCATTTGGATCGAGTAGTCAAAATCATGTCTTTAATCCTGGAGTTTGCTATTATGAATCATCCATGAAAGGAAGCAAGCATCGTAAATTTTGTTTGAATGAATGTGTAAACAATCTTTGTTTGTATGATACTTTGTCTTTAAGTTTGAAAATGAGCCATGTGAATCTTGTTGGTTTGTTAAGTCAAAATCAAAATTTTGTTTTCGGAGGATGTTCTCAACTGTGGACTAAAAGATCCGAACATGTTTTGAATGATAATGATTTTGAGTTGCTTAGTGCTCTTTCTATGAAGTCGGTCATGAAATTGCCAAATCAAATTGAAATGGCAAGAGAAAATTTTGTCTTTGACCCCGGTGAACACCATTCTATATCATTGCCTAAGGTAATCGAACCATGGAAAGTTGACTTCCAAAACCATAGCTATCAAATGCCTTGTGATTTATGTTTGTTTCCATCGAAGAAAAAGGTAAGAACGATTTCTATTTTTGACCCCGGTATTGGATTATTTGTTCAAACTGTGAATCAAATCTCAAAAAGTTCCTTTGTGTTTAATCTTCATCGTGTCACTAATTCGTTTTATTCTTTTAAAGGTGACAATGTGAAGTGGTACCCTCCTAAAGAGGGAGGGCATGCGAATGAGCTTCTTTTGATCCGAGTTAATTGTGGCTTTCAGAATCTTCAACGATTTTTCGCGAGTAAATGGCCCGATTTGGGGACAAATCGCTTTAAAGAGGGAGGGGATGATACGACCATGCCCCTGGCACACTTTTGGATCAGCTCCCTAAGCATTGTTTGCAAATCCATGCGAGCTGAATTAGTTCAATTTCATTTCGTTAAGCTCCGTTTAGCTCGTTTCCAGCTCACTCAAGCTCAAGTCAACTCATTCAAGCTCAATTCATCTCAATCTTAACCCAATGAGCTTATTTTTAGCTTTCTTTAGCTTGCAATTATTTTGCTGAAATAAACCATTTAATTTGTCATTAGTTAAATTAGTTGTTTATCTTAAGTTAGTTAATTTGTTAAAATCTGGACAAATAATTAATTAAGTGTTTTAATTATATCTAAATTAAATACTTAATAAATTATGATGTTTTAAATATGTCTGAAATTGTTAATATGTATGGCCAAATTTAATGTGCAAATTATTGAGTTCATATGCTGCTAATTTAATGTGTTTGAAATGCATTTAACTTGCTGATTTAATTTGCTGCAGGTTCATGAACGGATTGGTGCAATGTATGGGAGTGTGCATGCACAATTGAGGTTCAATGGATGGCATTTAAAGGAGCACATGCATTTGGGACGTTCATGCAAGAGGGAGTTGCTGAAAGTTCATGTATTTGAAGATTCATGGATCATATTTATGGGGGAAAATACATGGGACGTTTCATGCATGATTCATGCATTTTCAAGATGACCATTCAAGTATTTTAGGCACATTAATGCCTCATTCAGCCAAGGGAGATGTAGGATCATTAAAGAGCTGCACATTCATGGAATTATGGAGATTCTTCAAGGCTAAGGATGCATGAATGCATCAAGTGAAGCATCATGATGGTTCGGCCAATTCATGTACCATCTTCAAGCATGAACTGGATTTTAATGCTATTTGTGTGAACATGTTAAATACCTGTGTGAACAGAATTTAAGTTAGTGTGAACAACATAGATGCCGAATATCAATAGGCATTTTAGGCTTATAAATAGCTTACTTGTTTATTGTAAAAGGTTACAGAATTTGATCAATTAAACTTAATAGAACTTTTGTTCTTGTGAGGTTACCTCCTCTCTTCTTTCGTTCGAGTCTCGAAGCGACTTATCTAGCTTGCTAGTGGTGTCAATCCGAACTCCATTGAACTTATCACCGAATCGGTGTGGCGTTCAACCATCTTCCTATACCTTTGGTTCTTACCTCCATATAGGTAACGGGTCACAGTCCGCTTCTATCCTTCATCAAAATTCACCTTAAGCAATATAAGACTCGGGGCAATACTTTTTAGTATTGAATCATTCTTAAAGTTTGAGTTCTTTATCCATTTCCATCTATTTATCATCTTTGTAACTTAATTCTTTGTTAAATCGAACCTATCTTTCATCAAACCAAAACCCATCCTTTGAACCCATTTTGCCTACCTTCCGCTTATAAAACATTCAAACTCCATCTATCTACAAATTTGAACGAGCTTCTCGTCGACGATCGGGCATCTTAAGTGAACCCGACTCAATCAATCGGGCCGGATCACATCATTTGGTATCAAAGCTTGCAAAATGAGGAGCACCGACGTTCGTAGCTATCTCGAAAGATAGGTTTGTAAAAAAAAGTTTCAAAAAAAATCAAAAAAATCTCGAGTTGTAATTTTATTTTATTTTCTCTTTTCTTTATTGTATTTACCTTACTATTGTATTGGAGTATCACAAAAAAATCTAAATTCAAAAAAAAAAAAGAAGTGAGCAAAAAAAGAAAAAAAGTAAAAAAAAGAACAAAAAAAAGTGAAAAGTCTTGTGAGTTTTATTTTCATCTTTATTACTCCGATCATCAAGTTTCCCTTCCTACCATTATTTACCCATCCCAACGCCACACTTTAAACCAATTTTTTCTTTATTTAGCCTACCCTACACCCGACGTTATCCCTTGTAACCCATTTTGAAACCGACCCTCAAGCAGCAAATTAAGTCTATCGAGACGAATTACGAATTTGTGAGACGAGGTTGAGTGGTAAAAGGCAAGAGAGCGTGAGTACATTAGAGTGAGCAAAAGCCTAAAAGAGAGTTCAAACTCGAGAGTGAGTGGATTTTCTTTTTAAGCGAATTTGTGAGGTTTGTGGTAAGGTATTTATTTTTTTATTTTTTTAACATTTTCTTTTCCATTACTTAATCATGTCTCGAGAAACATTTTTCGAATCAGAATTCCAATATTTGATGCAAGAGATGCGTAGAATGGTGAAATCAAAATTTGATAAGTTGCATGATTGATTGGATCGAGTGGAGGAAAGAGCCCGATGGAAGCCAAACTCACCGGGTCAAGAGACGAAGACAAGATCATCACGAAAGCACACATCCAATGATTATTCGAGAAGAGATTCATACCATGATTCCTATTCAATGAGGAACTCAAGACGAAGCAAAGCAAGTTTTGAGTTTGAAGCTTTTCAAGGTGACGAACGAGAAATCACAAGTAGTCATTCGTATGCACCAAGGTATTCATCTACCAAGAATCAATCTCGAAGAGGTGATCATTTTTTGTATGAAAGTCGATCCAATTATACCCAACAAGAGTCATTTAGTGCTGATTCATTTGTAACATCTCCATCCTATAATGAAGGAGCGAGGCAAAAAGAAAAAGAAATAAGAAGAAAAGAAAGACAAGAAATGTTGATGAGAGAAAATGAGCATATATGGAATGAAATCGAGAGACGAAAAAAAGAAATGAAAGAAAAGGAACAAGAAATCAAAAAAGTGAGAGAAAAAGAAAATGAAGAGAAAGAATTCGAAAAAGAAATTGAGATTGAACAAGAGTGCAAGCGAGAAAGAGAAATCGAAAGAAAAGAAGAAAAGATTGAAAAAGAAAAAGAAATCCAAAAAGAGAGTGAGGTCAAAAATAAAATTGAAAATGAGAGAGGAAATGAAAAGAGAAAAAAAGAAGTTGAGATTAGAAAAGAGTTTGAAAAAGAGAAGAGTGAAAAGGGAGAAAGCAATCGAGCAAAAGTGAGGAATGTTCTAACTAACCCATTTGCAAATTTGCCGTGTAAATTTTCTTCTTTCCAGGTTTCCAAGGAACCGATTGACAAGTTTCGACTTCAATACCTTTCCATGGATAGAAGGTTCACTTTGGCTGAAAAAGGTAGTGTTCTCAACGATCCTAGTTCGCCTATGCCAAAAGGTAAGCAAGGTATGAGTCTTGAAATTTTTAAAGCACCTCTGCCTTTTTCGATTGTTGATGGGTCCTTTGTTGATGATTTGGTCTTTAGAAAGAATCTAAACTTTGACGTGGCTACTTGTCATTCTTTGATTGATGATGACCCATTTGTTTTGTCTGATGATAAAAAGATTCTTGCTTTTGAAAAATATTATTTTCTTGATGATATTAGTTGTTTGTCTTTAACTTGCAATGGAATACATGTTTTGGATCCGCAAGATGAAAGTCCATATAAAATGTTCATTCTCACTGATCATGTTGAAAAGGAATGGAAATGTATTGATGAATACGCCATTGGCAAGATTTTTGATGAAGAGCGAATAAATCAGCACCAACAAAATCTGGAATTGTGTGATCAAAAGTTGACATATCATCTGCTTGGTTGTGTTGATCATGTGGATTATCTAATTTTTGGTGTGAAATTTCCATGTTTTTGTAAATCTTTTCGAATGAAATTTAAAGGGTTTGCTTGTTTGAATTTGAGTAAGCTAACACCCTCGTTGTTTAATTTGTGTAAATTGTTGGAGATAAAAGGACTCTTTTTGCCATTTGGATCGAGTAGTCAAAATCATGTCTTTAATCCTGGAGTTTGCTATTATGAATCATCCATGAAAGGAAGCAAGCATCGTAAATTTTGTTTGAATGAATGTGTAAACAATCTTTGTTTGTATGATACTTTGTCTTTAAGTTTGAAAATGAGCCATGTGAATCTTGTTGGTTTGTTAAGTCAAAATCAAAATTTTGTTTTCGGAGGATGTTCTCAACTGTGGACTAAAAGATCCGAACATGTTTTGAATGATAATGATTTTGAGTTGCTTAGTGCTCTTTCTATGAAGTCGGTCATGAAATTGCCAAATCAAATTGAAATGGCAAGAGAAAATTTTGTCTTTGACCCCGGTGAACACCATTCTATATCATTGCCTAAGGTAATCGAACCATGGAAAGTTGACTTCCAAAACCATAGCTATCAAATGCCTTGTGATTTATGTTTGTTTCCATCGAAGAAAAAGGTAAGAACGATTTCTATTTTTGACCCCGGTATTGGATTATTTGTTCAAACTGTGAATCAAATCTCAAAAAGTTCCTTTGTGTTTAATCTTCATCGTGTCACTAATTCGTTTTATTCTTTTAAAGGTGACAATGTGAAGTGGTACCCTCCTAAAGAGGGAGGGCATGTGAATGAGCTTCTTTTGATCCGAGTTAATTGTGGCTTTCAGAATCTTCAACGATTTTTCGCGAGTAAATGGCCCGATTTGGGGACAAATCGCTTTAAAGAGGGAGGGGATGATACGACCATGCCCCAGGCACACTTTTGGATCAGCTCCCTAAGCATTGTTTGCAAATCCATGCGAGCTGAATTAGTTCAATTTCATTTCGTTAAGCTCCGTTTAGCTCGTTTCCAGCTCACTCAAGCTCAAGTCAACTCATTCAAGCTCAATTCATCTCAATCTTAACCCAATGAGCTTATTTTTAGCTTTCTTTAGCTTGCATTTATTTTGCTGAAATAAACCATTTAATTTGTCATTAGTTAAATTAGTTGTTTATCTTAAGTTAGTTAATTTGTTAAAATCTGGACAAATAATTAATTAAGTGTTTTAATTATATCTAAATTAAATACTTAATAAATTATGATGTTTTAAATATGTCTGAAATTGTTAATATGTATGGCCAAATTTAATGTGCAAATTATTGAGTTCATATGCTGCTAATTTAATGTGTTTGAAATGCATTTAACTTGCTGATTTAATTTGCTGCAGGTTCATGAACGGATTGGTGCAATGTATGGGAGTGTGCATGCACAATTGAGGTTCAATGGATGGCATTTAAAGGAGCACATGCATTTGGGACGTTCATGCAAGAGGGAGTTGCTGAAAGTTCATGTATTTGAAGATTCATGGATCATATTTATGGGGGAAAATACATGGGACGTTTCATGCATGATTCATGCATTTTCAAGATGACCATTCAAGTATTTTAGGCACATTAATGCCTCATTCAGCCAAGGGAGATGTAGGATCATTAAAGAGCTGCACATTCATGGAATTATGGAGATTCTTCAAGGCTAAGGATGCATGAATGCATCAAGTGAAGCATCATGATGGTTCGGCCAATTCATGTACCATCTTCAAGCATGAACTGGATTTTAATGCTATTTGTGTGAACATGTTAAATACCTGTGTGAACAGAATTTAAGTTAGTGTGAACAACATAGATGCCGAATATCAATAGGCATTTTAGGCTTATAAATAGCTTACTTGTTTATTGTAAAAGGTTACAGAATTTGATCAATTAAACTTAATAGAACTTTTGTTCTTGTGAGGTTACCTCCTCTCTTCTTTCGTTCGAGTCTCGAAGCGACTTATCTAGCTTGCTAGTGGTGTCAATCCGAACTCCATTGAACTTATCACCGAATCGGTGTGGCGTTCAACCATCTTCCTATACCTTTGGTTCTTACCTCCATATAGGTAACGGGTCACAGTCCGCTTCTATCCTTCATCAAAATTCACCTTAAGCAATATAAGACTCGGGGCAATACTTTTTAGTATTGAATCATTCTTAAAGTTTGAGTTCTTTATCCATTTCCATCTATTTATCATCTTTGTAACTTAATTCTTTGTTAAATCGAACCTATCTTTCATCAAACCAAAACCCATCCTTTGAACCCATTTTGCCTACCTTCCGCTTATAAAACATTCAAACTCCATCTATCTACAAATTTGAACGAGCTTCTCGTCGACGATCGGGCATCTTAAGTGAACCCGACTCAATCAATCGGGCCGGATCACATCATTTCTTATGCTTGAACCAAACAACTCCTTCCATAAAATCACTTCAATTCAGCTGATTTGAATGTCTTTAATGGCTTAAAAATGACTCTTGAGTTGTCCTTGGCCAGCTGAATAGTCACCATCTTTTAACCAGCTCCTTAATGACATTTTAAGGCTTGATTAAATTCTCTTGAAAGCTCCAAAAAATTGCTGGAAGAAGAAGGGTTGCTGCCCAATTTTAAAGGTCATAAAATGCTCTTTAAACACTCCTTTAATGATGTTTAAGTTTCCTTTATAACAGCCCATTTAATTGTAACTGAAAATAACTTGAACAGCCACTTAATTAAATGTATAACAGCCTTGAATTGTACCCACTATGAGCTGAAAAGTCACCTGCAAGAAACACATTAAAATGAGTTTATTAAACACATAGAAAACACTTATTAATCATAACACACATTAAACTTACTTAAATAAATGAACTAAAACATATATGCAATAATTATTCCAGTAACTAGTTTAATTAAAGAAGCATAATTAAAAGAACTTAATTTATGCATCAATAAATAATCCTAGGAACTAGATCAATTAAGAACAACACTTATTAAATAAAGTTCAACAAAAACACTTATTAATTAAAACTAAGATGAGTTGAATAAATGTCCAGCAACTCATTTATTAAACTAAGATGCTTAAATGCATGGTTTTGAAATGCAAATTTAACTAACATGAAAGATACATAATTAAACTAACTTGACTTAATTTAATGATGCAAACTTAACTAACATGAAAGTTATATAATGCATGACTTTATTAAATGCAGAACACATATTAATGATGTGCAAACTATGACATAATTAAAAACACAAACTAAAATAACTAAAAATTAATGAATCAAAGTCCTTATTTTCCAGCAACCAAATTGACAAACTGAAATTAAAAACTTCATTTTGCACTTGGGCCCCTAGAGTTTGGGCCAATCTCGATAGCATCGAGTTGTGTCATAACATGATGCGACCGAGATCGCATCATACCCTCCCTCTTGAAAATGATTTGTCCTCAAATCGAGCCATTTTCTCGAGAAAATTTTTTCAAGATCACGACCCCCTTTGTTGATGATCCGGACAGAATTATTTTCAAAATTTCAAGAACCACAAATGGCTCGGCAAGAAAGAAAGTCATTTGCATGCCCTCCCTGTTTAGGAGGGTACCACCTAACATAGTCACCTACAAAACAAGAAAACAAATTAGTGACATAATGAAGGTTAAACACAAAAGAACTTTCCAAGATTTTAGTCACAACTTGAACAAATAAACTCAAAAGAACAACTGATACGAGTCACAAAGTGATACGGGGTTGCGCGCGGACCAAGATCGAGTTGCCAAGTCACGAGAAACTCCTACGAAAACCCTAAACAATTAGATCTGAAACGAAACAGAAAATTAAAAGATTAGATTTTTGAATTTTCAGATCTGAAATAAAATCTCCAAAACAGTAAAGAATCAAATAGAGAATAGAAATAAGTGTTAATAAGGAATCTTGAAACCCTAGAAGAGATTGCGATTCTGCCCAATTGAACACCCAGATAGTTTTCCCCAAATTTCGGCAATCTAATTTCTCCCAAAAAGAGTATGGATGAATCGGCAAGAACCCTAGAAATTGGGGATTTTTGGGCTAATTCCTTAAGATAGAAAAAAGGCTGAAAACACAATAAGCACAGAAAATAAATTAGATAAAGATTCGGCACAAGCAGAAATAAAGAAAGAATTGACAGTAAGAAATTAAAAGATAAGTCCTAAGAAGCCTTGAAATCCTGAAAGATCTCACAACTCCCTTCAAACGGCTCTAATCTCCCCTCCAAAGAATATCAATGGCAAGAAGAAGGTTGAAGATGGCTCCCACAATCACAAGATTGTTAAAACAACTTCTAAAGAAAACTCAAGAGAGAAATCTTGGAGAAAACTCAAAGAAAATTCTTCTCTCAACAAATCTGAAATTTTAATAATAATGATAAGTGTTTAACAAGGTGGACAGCCATGCCTTTAAATAGGCCTTATAACTAGTCCTAATCTAATTAGAAAACTAAAATAAAAAAAAAACTCCTAATTATTTTAATATGGAAATTTGGTCAAAGGTCATTTTATCTGGGACTCTTGGACTGAATATTGATATAAAAATTTAAACTAAGTAAATAAATAAATAAATAAAAATAAAAATAAAAATAAAACTTTACAACTTGGGCCACTTTGACAATTTGGCCTGATTTTCAACTAAGTATGGATGGATTTCTTGATTGGGCTGGGAATTTGCTTATTGGGCCTCGCCTTCAAAAATTTGGGCTTTTGTGACTCGTATCACAAAGGCCCAACCCAAGCTTAAGAAGGTGATGGGCTCAAATCAAGAAAATCAAGATTCACTTTCTTGTTTTCAAGAAAATCAAGAAATCGAATCTTGACCCAATTTTGCTGTTCGGAGCGATTTCAAGAATCAAGAAAATCAAGATTTCAAATCTTGGAAATCTTGGTCCAAGAAACTGAATCTTGCAGCCAAAGCGCGTTGGATCTCCATTACCAGCGTCAACGACCCAATTTCGGTAGGAGATGGATCACAAGCCCAAATTCTTAAAGGCGAGGCCCAATAAGCAAATTCCCAGCCCAATCAAGAAATCCATACATATTTAGTTGAAAATCAGGCCAAAATGTCAAAGGGCCCAATTTGTAAACATTTTAGTTGTTTAAGTTAATTTTTAAGTTTTAGGAATATCACATGTTAAATTCGGCCCAAAACAGCCCAATAGGATGCATGGCTGAATTTTCCTTTGTTTTTTAATTAAGTTTAAATTTTTTAAGTTTTCTAATTAGATTAGGATTTGTTGGAGGCCTATATAAGCATTGGCCAGCCACCCTTTGTAAACATCTTATTATTATTTTTTCTATCAAATTTCAGATTTGTTGAGTGTAGAATTTTCTTTGGGGTTTTCTCCAAGAATTCTCTCTTGAGTTTTCTTTAGAAGTTGTTTTAACAATCTTTTGATTGTAGGAGCCATCTTCAACCTTCTTCTTGCCATCGATATTCTTTGGAGGGGAGATTAGAGCCGTTTGAAGGAATTTGTGAAATCTTTCGAGATTTCAAGGATCTTTAGGACTTATCCTTTAATTTTTGCTGTTCAATTTCTTTTATTTAATTCTACTTGTGCCGAATCTCAATTCTAATCTATTTGTTGTTTTATTTGTGCTTCCAGCCCTCGTTTATCTTAAAGAATTGATCAATTTCACTTTTTGCTGGAGTTCGACAATCAGCCCTAAATCCCCAAATTCTAGGGTTCTTGCCGAATTCACACTTATTCTTCTTGGGTGAATTTGGTTGTGGAAACTTAGGGGAAACTTTCGTGGTGGTCAATTGACCATATCGTCCTCGCTTTCTCAACCTCAATAGCCATTTTATGCCTTCAATTTCTTTCTTTCTCATTGACGCATAAACCCTAATTTGTTTCAAGAAATTCTGGTCGATCTAATTTGCTTGCTGATTTGGTGTTCTTTGACAGATTCGGCTTGTGAGAGTTCATTCTTGGGAATCAATTTCGTGTTCTTGGTTTCAAGAAACCTCTTTCATAAGTGTTTTGTTTCTTGATTAGATCTTGCTGATTTTTAGGGTTCTTATTCCAGATTTTAATTTTCCAGATTTAATCTCGTTCTTTGTTTGATTTCAGATCTGTTCGTTAGAGTTTTCGTAGGAGTTTCCCGTGACTTAGCAACTCGATCTTGGTCTGCGCACAACCCCGTATCATTTGGTATCAGATTTTGGGCATTTTGGGTGTTCTTGGTTGATTTCTAAACTGATCTCTATTTTTTGAAGCACAAACAGTAGTTTTACCCAGAAAAATTGTTTTAAAAAATTCATTTGAGTGGGTAAACGTTGTCCGATTGATTTGAAATTTTACATACATGTTTTTGGCACTGTTATTGAATATAAAAAAATTATTCCCGCAAAAAAATAGTCAAAAAAGTCAAAAAAATCAAAAAAGACGAAATTCAATAAAAATTTAAAAAAAGATTCACCGGGTTGAATTTGGTGCCCAAAACTTTCAGATCAAAAATTAAATATTTAAGGACATTCAAGATTTAATTCCGTGATTTTTAGAGATCGGGAACACCTCGAACGAAGTTGTCAAGTCACTCCGCAATTTTTTGGGTTTTTCTGTTTTCAGCAATTTTTATTGATTCTTAGCTGTAGGTTTTCATTTGTTTGCCTTTATTCTTCCTTTACATTATCTAACACCTTCTTGTTTCTTGTGTTAGTAGGATTTAAACGTGTGCACAACTTCTTCCTCGGTGCAACACGAATCAATTGGTGTCTCGTCAGTTTTTGGCATCCTAGTGCAAATTAGGATTCTTTGGTAGATCGGTTCATCCACTCTCTAATTGGTTGATATAAACTCTGATAAAGAACTCACAAGATTGAATTCTACCTCATTGAGAATTTGAATTTTCTTTTTGAGTGATTAACGGTGAGGTTTGCTAACTTTTATTTTTGAGTGTTGAGTGTTTATTTTGCAGATACTTCAAAAAAAAAAGAGGAAAAAAATAAGATGGTAGTCCGCCGAACCCTTAATAGCCAAATGGGAGACGATTTTGATAACCAAAGGACCAATATTTTCCATTCTAGGTGTTTTATAAAAGGTAACTTATATTCACTTATTATTGATAGTGGGAGTTGTTCGAATCTAGTTAGAAGTTATTTGGTGGATTCCTTAACGTTACCTTGTATCGAGCACCCTAAGCCGTATCACCTTAGTGGCTTAATGAATGCTCAGAAGTTAAAGTTACAAAATAGTCCTTGATCACTTTTAAGCTCAGGAATTATGAGGATGAGGTATGGTGTGATGTGGTCCCAATGCATGCGGCACACTTGCTCCTTGGACGGCCTTGGAAATTTGATCATGATGTTACACACCAAGGCAAGCTTAATAGATACTCTCTTGTGTTTAAAGGCCTAAAATTCACTCTTGCTCCTTTAAATCCCAGTGATGTATATAAAGATCAATTAAAAATGATGAAATTTTGTGAGGGGGTAAGGGAGAAAGGACAAATACAAAAGACAGAGAGAAAAGAGGCTAGTAGTGAAAAAAGTCAAAATCTAAATAGCCCAAAGGTGAGTGAATCCGCAAGTGGTAAAATGAGAGTGAAAAATTTGATGGCAACAAAAAAAGATGTGCGGAGAGCCCTACTTAATAAACAGCATTGTATCCTTGTGAGGTTTAGGCAAAACTATTTATCTTTATCTAACATTAACGAAAATTTACCTAGTGTGTTTCAATGTTTTTTACAGGATTATGAGGATGTTTTTAGTAAGACCCCTAAAGGTTTACCACCTTTACGTGGGATAGAACACTTCCATTGGCCACATACGAAAGATAACTTTCAACTTCAATACCTTTTCGATGAAAGACGCTTTCATACGATCAACATAGGAAAGGTTGAAGATGAAATCACACTACATGAGCCTGAAGAAGGTAAGCGAGGTAAGGAATTTTTAGCAACTGAGTCCCGTGCAGATTTGAAAATTATTGATAAAACTTTTGGTGACTTAGTTCTTAAAAGGTCCCCTCATTTTGATCCGATTAATTGTTACTCTTCGATTGTGGTTGATAAAGTCATTACGAAAAGAAGCGTGATTCGTTATTCTCTTGATTTACCTTGTGTAAAATCCTCGAATTTGTCCAAATCTATTTTGGAGAATAAGGTAACAAAATTTTCCAAATTTGTTTTCAATTTATATTCGTGCCTTAAACAGTTTATGTGGTTGTACATGAAGTTTGAGTTCCATTTGACAAAGGTTAACTCAACAACGGAGATTCGACTACACTATGCCCCCGATGAACGAAGGTTTGTTTTAAATGAAAAAGGTAAAATCGACCCTTATTCTTTTGCTTATCAAGGTAAGATGCTTGAAACCTTTGAAACACTTTTGTACTCCTCGGATAGCGACAAAGATCGTGTTGATGAACACTTAGATCGAAACGTGCTTCACTGTCCTATTTTATTTATTGATGATAAATCTATTTTGATGGTTGATAAAAAGATTCTTGTTTTTGATAATGCATGTGTGAGTGAATCTATAGACCGTCGATTAAGGCATGGTAATCTGAATCTGTCCATTCACATGCGTTATACCTGTTCTATTATGCTTATAATTGGACCACAAGCTTGTTTGCGTTGCTATTTACTATTTCATGGCTATTCTTTTCAGTGGACTCAATTGCCATTAGTCCCGTTCGATCGAGGAAAGTCAAGTTCATTTGATTTTTTAGATTCGAGGACGAATCTTTTTGAGGAAGGGGGGAATGATACGAGTCACAAAGGCCCAACCCAAGCTTAAGAAGGTGATGGGCTCAAAACAAGAAAATCAAGATTCACTTTCTTGTTTTCAAGAAAATCAAGAAATCGAATCTTGGCCCAATTTTGCTGTTCGGAGCGATTTCAAGAATCAAGAAAATCAAGATTTCAAATCTTGGAAATCTTGGTCCAAGAAACTGAATCTTGCAGCCAAAGCGCGTTGGGTCTCCATTACGAGCGTCAACGACCCAATTTCGGTAGGAGATGGATCACAAGCCCAAATTCTTAAAGGCGAGGCCCAATAAGCAAATTCCCAGCCCAATCAAGAAATCCATACATATTTAGTTGAAAATCAGGCCAAAATGTCAAAGGGCCCAATTTGTAAACATTTTAGTTGTTTAAGTTAATTTTTAAGTTTTAGGAATATCACATGTTAAATTCGGCCCAAAACAGCCCAATAGGATGCATGGCTGAATTTTCCTTTGTTTTTTTAATTAAGTTTAAATTTTTTAAGTTTTCTAATTAGATTAGGATTTGTTGGAGGCCTATATAAGCATTGGCCAGCCACCCTTTGTAAACATCTTATTATTATTTTTTCTATCAAATTTCAGATTTGTTGAGTGTAGAATTTTCTTTGGGGTTTTCTCCAAGAATTCTCTCTTGAATTTTCTTTAGAAGTTGTTTTAACAATCTTTTGATTGTGGGTGCCATCTTCAACCTTCTTCTTGCCATCGATATTCATTGGAGGGGAGATAAGAGCCGTTTGAAGGAATTTGTGAAATCTTTCGAGATTTCAAGGATCTTTAGGACTTATCCTTTAATTTTTGCTGTTCAATTTCTTTTATTTAATTCTACTTGTGCCGAATCTCAATTCTAATCTATTTGTTGTTTTATTTGTGCTTACAGCCCTCGTTTATCTTAAAGAATTGATCAATTTCACTTTTTGCTGGAGTTCGACAATCAGCCCTAAATCCCCAAATTCTAGGGTTCTTGCTGAATTCACACTTATTCTTATTGGGTGAATTTGGTTGTGGAAACTTAGGGGAAACTTTCATGGTGGTCAATTGAGCAGATCGCCCTCGCTTTCTCAACCTCAATAGCCGTTTTATGCCTTCAATTTCTTTCTTTCTCATTGACGCATAAACCCTAATTTGTTTCAAGAAATTCTGGTCGATCTAATTTGCTTGCTGATTTGGTGTTCTTTGACAGATTCGGCTTGTGGGAGTTCATTCTTGGGAATCAATTTTGTGTTCTTGGTTTCAAGAAACCTCTTTCATAAGTGTTTTGTTTCTTGATTAGATCTTGCTGATTTTTAGGGTTCTTATTCCAAATTTTAATTTTCCAGATTTAATCTCATTCCTTGTTTGATTTCAGATCTGTTCATTAGAGTTTTCGTAGGAGTTTCCCGTGACTTGGCAACTCGATCTTGGTCTGCGCGCAACCCCGTATCATTTGGTATCAGATTTTGGGCGTTTTGGGTGTTCTTGGTTAATTTCTAAACTGATCTCTATTTTTTAAAGCACAAACAGTAGTTTTACCCAGAAAAATTGTTCAAAAAAATTCATTTGAGTGGGTAAACGTTGTCTGATTGATCTGAAATTTTACATACATGTTTTTGGCACTGTGATTGAATATAAAAAAATTATTCCCACAAAAAAATCAGTCAAAAAAGTCAAAAAAATCAAAAAATACGAAATTCAATTAAAATTTAAAAAAAGATTCAGCGGGTTGAATTTGGTGCCCAAAATTTTCAGATCAAAAATTAAATATTTAAGGACATTCAAGATTTAATTTTGTGATTTTTAGAGATCGGGAACACCTCGAACGAAGTTGTCAAGTCACTCCGCAATTTTTCGGGTTTTTCTATTTTCAGCAATTTTTATTGATTCTTAGCTGTAGGTTTTCATTTTTTTGCCTTTATTCTTCCTTTACGTTATCTAACACCTTCTTGTTTCTTGTGTTAGAAGGATTTAAACGTGTGCACAACTTTTTCCTCGGTGCAACACGAATCAATTGGTGTCTCGTCAGTTTTTGGCATCCTAGTGCAAATTTGGATTCTTTGGTAGATCGGTTCATCCACTCTCTAATTGGTTGATATAAACTCTGATAAAGAACTCACAAGATTGAATTCTACCTCATTGAGAATTTGAATTTTCTTTTTGAGTGATTAACGATGAGGTTTGCTAACTTTTATTTTTGAGTGTTGAGTGTTTATTTTGCAGATACTTCAAAAAAAACGAGGAAAAAAATAAGATGGTAGTCCGCCGAACCCTTAATAGCCAAATGGGAGACAATTTTGATAACCAAAGGACCAATATTTTCCATTCTAGGTGTTTTATAAAAGGTAACTTATATTCACTTATTATTGATAGTGGGAGTTGTTCGAATCTAGTTAGCAGTTATTTGGTGGATTCCTTAACGTTACCTTGTATCGAGCACCCTAAGTCGTATCACCTTAGTGGCTTAATGAATGCTCAGAAGTTAAAGTTACAAAACAGTCCTTGATCACTTTTAAGTTCGGGAATTATGAGGATGAGGTATGGTGTGATGTGGTCCCAATGCATGCGGCACACTTGCTCCTTGGACGGCCTTGGCAATTTGATCATGATGTTACACACCAAGGCAAGCTTAATAGATACTCTCTTGTGTTTAAAGGCCTAAAATTCACTCTTGCTCCTTTAAATCCCAGTGATGTATATGAAGATCAATTAAAAATGATGAAATTTTGTGAGGGGGTAAGGGAGAAAGGACAAATACAAAAGACAGAGAGAAAAGAGGCTAGTAGTGAAAAAAGTCAAAATCTAAATAGCCCAAAGGTGAGTGAATCCGCAAGTGGTAAAATGAGAGTGAAAATTTTGATGGCAACAAAAAAAGATGTGCGGAGAGCCCTACTCAATAAACAGCATTGTATCCTTGTGAGGTTTTGGCAAAACTATTTATCTTTATCTAACATTAACGAAAATTTGCCTAGTGTGTTTCAATGTTTTTTGCAGGATTATGAGGATGTTTTTAGTAAGACCCCTAAAGGTTTACCACCTTTACGTGGGATAGAACACTTCCATTGGCCACATACGAAAGATAACTTTCAACTTCAATACCTTTTCGATGAAAGACGCTTTCATACGATCAACATAGGAAAGGTTGAAGATGAAATCACACTACATGAGCCTGAAGAAGGTAAGCGAGGTAAGGAATTTTTAGCAACTGAGTCCCGTGTAGATTTGAAAATTATTGATAAAACTTTTGGTGACTTAGTTCTTAAAAGATCCCCTCATTTTGATCCGATTAATTGTTACTCTTCGATTGTGGTTGATAAAGTCATTACGAAAAGAAGCGTGATTTATTATTCTCTTGATTTACCTTGTGTAAAATCCTAGAATTTGTCCAAATCTATTTTGGAGAATAAGGTAACAAAATTTTCCAAATTTGTTTTCAATTTATATTCGTGCCTTAAACAGTTTATGTGGTTGTACATGAAGTTTGAGTTCCATTTGACAAAGGTTAACTCAACAACGGAGATTCGACTACACTATGCCCCCGATGAACGAAGGTTTGTTTTAAATGAAAAAGGTAAAATCAACCCTTATTCTTTTGCTTATCAAGGTAAGATGCTTGAAACCTTTGAAACACTTTTGTACTCCTCGGATAGCGACAAAGATCGTGTTGATGAGCACTTAGATCGAAACGTGCTTCACTGTCCTATTTTATTTATTGATGATAAATCTATTTTGATGGTTGATAAAAAGATTCTTGTTTTTGATAATGCATGTGTGAGTGAATCTATAGACCGTCGATTAAGGCATGGTAATCTGAATCTGTCCATTCACATGCGTTATACCTGTTCTATTATGCTTATAATTGGACTACAAGCTTGTTTGCGTTGCTATTTACTATTTCATGGCTATTCTTTTCAGTGGACTCAATTGCCATTAGTCCCGTTCGATCGAGGAAAGTCAAGTTCATTTGATTTTTTAGATTCGAGGACGAATCTTTTTGAGGAAGGGGGGAATGATACGAGTCACAAAGGCCCAACCCAATCTTAAGAAGGTGATGGGCTCAAATCAAGAAAATCAAGATTCACTTTCTTGTTTTCAAGAAAATCAAGAAATCGAATCTTGGCCCAATTTTGCTGTTCGGAGCGATTTCAAGAATCAAGAAAATCAAGATTTCAAATCTTGGAAATCTTGGTCCAAGAAACTGAATCTTGCAGCCAAAGCGCGTTGGGCCTCCATTACGAGCGTCAACGACCCAATTTCGGTAGGAGATGGATCACAAGCCCAAATTCTTAAAGGCGAGGCCCAATAAGCAAATTCCCAGCCCAATCAAGAAATCCATACATATTTAGTTGAAAATAAGGCCAAAATGTCAAAGGGCCCAATTTGTAAACATTTTAGTTGTTTAAGTTAATTTTTAAGTTCTAGGAATATCACATGTTAAATTCGGCCCAAAACAGCCCAATAGGATGCATGGCTGAATTTTCCTTTGTTTTTTTAATTAATTTTAAATTTTTTAAGTTTTCTAATTAGATTAGGATTTGTTGGAGGCCTATATAAGCATTGGCCAGCCACCCTTTGTAAACATCTTATTATTATTTTTTCTATCAAATTTCAGATTTGTTGAGTGTAAAATTTTCTTTGAGGTTTTCTCCAAGAATTCTCTCTTGAGTTTTCTTTAGAAGTTGTTTTAACAATCTTTTGATTGTGGGAGCCATCTTCAACCTTCTTCTTGCCATCGATATTCTTTGGAGGGGAGATTAGAGCCGTTTGAAGGAATTTTTGAAATCTTTCGAGATTTCAAGGATCTTTAGGACTTATCCTTTAATTTTTGCTGTTCAATTTCTTTTATTTAATTCTACTTGTGCCGAATCTCAATTCTAATCTATTTGTTGTTTTATTTGTGCTTCCAGCCCTCGTTTATCTTAAAGAATTGATCAATTTCAGTTTTTGCTGGAGTTCGACAATCAGCCCTAAATCCCCAAATTCTAGGGTTCTTGCTGAATTCACACTTATTCTTCTTGGGTGAATTTGGTTGTGGAAACTTAGGGGAAACTTTCGTGGTGGTCAATTGAGCAGATCGCCCTCGCTTTCTCAACCTCAATAGCCGTTTTATGCCTTCAATTTCTTTCTTTCTCATTGACGCATAAACCCTAATTTGTTTCAAGAAATTCTGGTCGATCTAATTTGCTTGCTGATTTGGTGTTCTTTGACAGATTCGGCTTGTGGGAGTTCATTCTTGGGAATCAATTTCGTGTTCTTGGTTTCAAGAAACCTCTTTCATAAGTGTTTTGTTTCTTGATTAGATCTTGCTGATTTTTAGGGTTCTTATTCCAGATTTTAATTTTCTAGATTTAATCTCGTTCCTTGTTTGATTTCAGATCTGTTCGTTAGAGTTTTCGTAGGAGTTTCCCGAGACTTGGCAACTCGATCTTGGTCTGCGCGCAACCCCGTATCATTTGGTATCAGATTTTGGGCGTTTTGGGTGTTCTTGGTTGATTTCTAAACTGATCTCTATTTTTTAAAGCACAAACAGTAGTTTTACCCAGAAAAATTGTTCAAAAAAATTCATTTGAGTGGGTAAACGTTGTCCGATTGATCTGAAATTTTACATACATGTTTTTGACACTGTGATTGAATATAAAAAAATTATTCCCGCAAAAACATCCGTCAAAAAAGTCAAAAAAATCAAAAAAGACAAAATTCAATAAAAATTTAAAAAAAGATTCAGCGGGTTGAATTTGGTGCCCAAAATTTTCAGATCAAAAATTAAATATTTAAGGACATTCAAGATTTAATTTCGTGATTTTTAGAGATTGGGAACACCTCGAACGAAGTTGTCAAGTCACTCCGCAATTTTTCGGGTTTTTCTGTTTTCAGCAATTTTTATTGATTCTTAGCTGTAGGTTTTCATTTTTTTGCCTTTATTCTTCCTTTACGTTATCTAACACCTTCTTGTTTCTTGTGTTAGCAGGATTTAAACGTGTGCCCAACTTCTTCCTCGGTGCAACACGAATCAATTGGTGTCTCGTCAGTTTTTGGCATCCTAGTGCAAATTAGGATTCTTTGGTAGATCGTTCATCCACTCTCTAATTGGTTGATATAAACTCTGATAAAGAACTCACAAGATTGAATTCTACCTCATTGAGAATTTGAATTTTCTTTTTGAGTGATTAACGGTGAGGTTTGCTAACTTTTATTTTTGAGTGTTGAGTGTTTATTTTGCAGATACATCAAAAAAAAAAGAGGAAAAAAATAAGATGGTAGTCCGCCGAACCCTTAATAGCCAAATGGGAGACGATTTTGATAACCAAAGGACCAATATTTTCCATTCTAGGTGTTTTATAAAAGGTAACTTATATTCACTTATTATTGATAGTGGGAGTTGTTCGAATCTAGTTAACAGTTATTTGGTGGATTCCTTAACGTTACCTTGTATCGAGCACCCTAAGCCGTATCACCTTAGTGGCTTAATGAATGCTCAGAAGTTAAAGTTACAAAACAGTCCTTGATCACTTTTAAGCTCGGGAATTATGAGGATGAGGTATGGTGTGATGTGGTCCCAATGCATGCGGCACACTTGCTCCTTGGACGGCCTTGGCAATTTGATCATGATGTTACACACCAAGGCAAGCTTAATAGATACTCTCTTGTGTTTAAAGGCCTAAAATTCACTCTTGCTCCTTTAAATCCCAGTGATGTATATGAAGATCAATTAAAAATGATGAAATTTTGTGAGGGGGTAAGGGAGAAAGGACAAATACAAAAGACAGAGAGAAAAGAGGCTAGTAGTGAAAAAAGTCAAAATCTAAATAGCCCAAAGGTGAGTGAACCCGCAAGTGGTAAAATGAGAGTGAAAATTTTGATGGCAACAAAAAAAGATGTGCGGAGAGCCCTACTCAATAAATAGCATTGTATCTTTGTGAGGTTTAGGCAAAACTATTTATCTTTATCTAACATTAACGAAAATTTGCCTAGTGTGTTTCAATGTTTTTTGCAGGATTATGAGGATGTTTTTAGTAAGACCCCTAAAGGTTTACCACCTTTACGTGGGATAGAACACTTCCATTGGCCACATACGAAAGATAACTTTCAACTTCAATACCTTTTCGATGAAAGACGCTTTCATACGATCAACATAGGAAAGGTTGAAGATGAAATCACACTACATGAGCCTAAAGAAGGTAAGCGAGGTAAGGAATTTTTAGCAACTGAGTCCCGTGCAGATTTGAAAATTATTGATAAAACTTTTGGTGACTTAGTTCTTAAAAGATCCCCTCATTTTGATCCGATTAATTGTTACTCTTCGATTGTGGTTGATAAAGTCATTACGAAAAGAAGCGTGATTTGTTATTCTCTTGATTTACCTTGTGTAAAATCCTCGAATTTGTCCAAATCTATTTTGGAGAATAAGGTAACAAAATTTTCCAAATTTGTTTTCAATTTATATTCGTGCCTTAAACAGTTTATGTGGTTGTACATGAAGTTTGAGTTCCATTTGACAAAGGTTAACTCAACAACGGAGATTCGACTACACTATGCCCCCGATGAACGAAGGTTTGTTTTAAATGAAAAAGGTAAAATCGACCCTTATTCTTTTGCTTATCAAGGTAAGATGCTTGAAACCTTTGAAACACTTTTGTACTCCTCGGATAGCGACAAAGATCGTGTTGATGAACACTTAGATCGAAACGTGCTTCACTGTCCTATTTTATTTATTGATGATAAATCTATTTTGATGGTTGATAAAAAGATTCTTGTTTTTGATAATGCATGTGTGAGTGAATCTATAGACCGTCGATTAAGGCATGGTAATCTGAATCTGTCCATTCACATGCGTTATACCTGTTCTATTATGCTTATAATTGGACGACAAGCTTGTTTGCGTTGCTATTTACTATTTCATGGCTATTCTTTTCAGTGGACTCAATTGCCATAAGTCCCGTTCGATCGAGGAAAGTCAAGTTCATTTGATTTTTTAGATTCGAGGACGAATCTTTTTGAGGAAGGGGGGAATGATACGAATCACAAAGGCCCAACCCAAGCTTAAGAAGGTGATGGGCTCAAATCAAGAAAATCAAGATTCACTTTCTTGTTTTCAAGAAAATCAAGAAATTGAATCTTGGCTCAATTTTGCTGTTCGAAGCGATTTGAAGAATGAAGAAAATCAAGATTTCAAATCTTGGAAATCTTGGTCCAAGAAACTGAATCTTGCAGCCAAAGCGCGTTGGATCTCCATTACGAGCGTCAACGACCCAATTTCGGTAGGAGATGGATCACAAGCCCAAATTCTTAAAGGCGAGGCCCAATAAGCAAATTCCCAGCCCAATCAAGAAATCCATACATATTTAGTTGAAAATCAGGCCAAAATGTCAAAGGGCCCAATTTGTAAACATTTTAGTTGTTTAAGTTAATTTTTAAGTTTTAGGAATATCACATGTTAAATTCGGCCCAAAACAGCCCAATAGGATGCATGGCTGAATTTTCCTTTGTTTTTTTAATTAAGTTTAAATTTTTTAAGTTTTCTAATTAGATTAGGATTTGTTGGAGGCCTATATAAGCATTGGCCAGCCACCCTTTGTAAACATCTTATTATTATTTTTTCTATTAAATTTCAGATTTATTGAGTGTAGAATTTTCTTTGGGGTTTTCTCCAAGAATTCTCTCTTGAGTTTTCTTTAGAAGTTGTTTTAACAATCTTTTGATTGTGGGAGCCATCTTCAACCTTCTTCTTGCCATCGATATTCTTTGGAGGGGAGATTAGAGCCATTTGAAGGAATTTGTGAATTCTTTCGGGAATTCAAAGGTTCTTAGGACTTTTCTTTATTTCTTGCTGTTTCGATTTGTTTCTTTATTCCTACTTGTGCCGATTCATTATCTAATCTTTTTGCTTTTCTTGCTTGTGATTCAACTTTGTTTAACTCCAAGATCCTTCCATTTAATCGGTCTACTTTTGGGCAGTAAAGTTTCGAATCAAAATCCCTAAGTCCTAGGGTTCTTGTCGATTAATACATTCTGATTTTGGGGAAATCAAGTTGCTGGAATTTGGGGTTTTTCTTGTCGGTTTGTTCTTGGGCAGATTCGGCTTGTGGGGTTTCACTATTGGAGTTCGATGTCATCTCCTTGAACTCCGAAGACATTTATTCATTCTTTCTTTGTTCATTGCTGCTCATTTAATTGAATTTGGGGATTTAATTTCAGATCTGATTAGTTTAATCTTATTCTTTGTTTTTAATTTTTAGATCTGTTCGTTTAGAGCTTTCGTAGGAGTTTCCCGTGACTTGGCAACTCGATCTTGGTCCGCGCGCAACCCCATATCAACAACACATGAATCAATACCAGGATCAAAAACAGAAATTGGTTTTACCTTTTTCTTCGATGGAAACAAACCTGATTCACAAGGTATTTGAAGATTATAGTTTCGAAAATTAGAATTCCATGGTCCAAATCCCTTGAACAATGATATGGAACAGCATTCACCGGGATCAAAGACAGTTTTTGTTCACCATTTCAATTCGTCCAGAAAAATTCGTGGCTAGTAACTTATGAAGAACTTGAAGCACATTAAAGTTAAAATCATGCAACACATGTTCGAATCCATTAAGCAACAATATACAACAACCTCCAGAATCAAAAATTTGATTTTGACTTGGCAAGCCAACGAATTCACATGTTTGGTTTTCGAACTAAATAAAGATAAAACTTGAAGCAAATAGAAGAGGTCAACATATTGATTTAAAATACAATTTTGATACTCACCTTCGCTTGACGTCAACTTAGGAATACAGGCTCCGGGTTTAAAAACATGGTTTTGATCGGCTATTCCGTAACGTAACAAAAACTTTAGTTTCACCAAGACATCACACATGCCAAATAAAGAAGATGTAGGCAAAAATAAATTCAAACAATCAAATCTCTCAAATCTCATGCAAATATACGAAGATTTCACACTAAGAGTTAAAAAATTTTCATTACCATCACGATCAAACAGATTGAGCGTTTCGCATGAAAACTCTTTATCAAACATGATCAGATTTTGTATTTGTGGATTTAATCTAACAACATCAAATGATTTTTCAACACTAAACTTATTGAGTGAACAACTCTTCATGCCTCCACTTAAAACGAATTTATCAACCACAAATAGCGAGTAACAATTAACCAAATCAAAATTAGGAGATCTTTTAAAAACTAAGTTATCAAAAATTTTATCAACAACTTTCAAACCTGATTGCCATGATTCATTAACTAAAAACTCCTTACCTTGCTTACCTTTAAGCGCTTGAACCTTACCTTTTTCGATCAAATGGAATCGTCTCTCATTAGGAAGGTAATGAAGTTGAAACTTGTCATTTGAATCTCTAGAAACCTGAAAAGAAGAAACAATACGTGATACGACCACGCCCCGGGCATATTTTTCGATCAGCTCCATAAGTATTTATTGCACACCCATGCGAGCTAAATTAGATCGATTGCATCTCACTGAGCTTCGTTTAGCTCTTTTCCAGCTCAATGGGATCATTTTGCTCAATTTGAGTTTATTTTAATTCTTATAATTTAATTTGCTGAAATAAATTGACTAAGTTAGTTTATTTATTTAATTCACCTCAAATAAGTGTTAGTAAATTAATTTGTTTAAATCTGAACATCTTTAATAATTTTTTAGTTTAATTGATTGTGTTTTATTTATTACATTTATTTAATATGCTGAATTTATTGATGTTTTTTATTAGTTTCAGCCGAATTAAAGAGTAGTATTAAATGTGTCTTAAGTTCTTTAAAAGTGACGAATTTATTGTTGTTCTTATTGTCCAGCCGAAATTAATATGTTAATTAACTTGTTTTGTTTCATGTATGAGTTAATTATGTATTAAAGGAGGCTGCCAAATTTAATGAGGTTTAATTTATGTCTTGATCGAATTTATTTTGTGTCTGCAGGTAATTAATTCAGCTGAAAACAACTACTTAATGGCAAAGGAGACATGCATTTAAGGTGCTGTTCTACATGCAAGGAACGTCATTTAAAGGGAAGCAAATACATGAATTAAATGAGACGTTCCCATGCATGGACAGCATTAATTAGCTGCTGGAGCTTGCATGCACCGTATTAACTAGTTGCTGAGTTAATTTTCTTCGTGTTCAACAAAAACATTAATAGGAGCATGCTGGCCGAATTTAATGTGCAGCAAAGGAGCTGTCCAGCATGCGTGGGATGGCCATAAAAGAGCTGCCGAATTCTCCTTCCATGCATGGACATCATTTAAAGAAGAGTTGATGATTTCTATTTTCCATGAGCCATTTTCGTCTTCCTCAAATGCCATTAATGTGCCGTCTCAATTAAGAGAATGCATGAGCAGCAATTAAAACCCTCATTTAAGCTGCCGTTTGAGCTCACCTAGGAGCCTTTTTCGTGGAAACAAAGGAGCCTTAAAAGCACCATCCAAATTGAAGGGATGAATGGGCAGATTCTAGAAGTCAAATTTATTACCCACGATGAACAAACATTTGCTTCATGACTAAGGATGCATCTATGGATGGCAAGGGGGGAAGAATGTGACTTAAATGTCATTCAATGGATGAACATATATCATTAAAATCGGTTCATGGGCTGATTCATGTTACTTATTAATGGCCAAAATTGGCTATTCATGTCCTAGTTTTAGTATAAATAGTTGGCTTGTAAACATGTAAAGGTTAGACAATATATTTTTAAAACTTATATGAAATTTGTTTACTTTGTGAGTTTGTTTTCAACTCTCATTGTTCTCCAAGGACTGTTTAGACTTATCAAGTAACCCTTGTGGCGTCAACCCGTTTTGTATTTTGAACTTATCACTTTGCACCCAAAGTGTGGCGTTCAAAGTTATACCGAGGTTCCTATCATCTTTGATAGTGGGTCGAGGTTCCATTTTATTCGTTTTCCATCCATACAACATTTAACCTTTCCTAAGTATTCGTATAAGTCCCAGGTTAACACACTTATATTGTGTTGGTTCAACTTGAATACTTGGTTTTCATTCACCTATCAACCTCAATACATTCCAAAACCCCTTTTGAACTAAATTTGAGCCTTTATCTCTTCTTTCTTAACCTATTTCATCCACCCTCGAGTATTACTCCAATTCACGATCGGGCACATCTACGACTCGACTCTCCTTCCCGAGCCGGGGTGTATTAATACGAGGACAACTCGCAGATTGGTTAGTGAATTGGACAGATTCATGCATGAAGATTCAATGGATGTGAAGATGCATGCATATTGGGTTCATGCACCTAACGATACATGCATGGAATGCATTAAAATTGGTGTGCTAATTTTTAAGTTTTCTATGTGTCCATTCGGCCAAAAGAGATGATTGTTCATTATCCAAAGCTGCCATTTATTTCCTTCACATTGCTGGAAATCTTTTGTCCATTCGGTTCAAGGTGTTCACACTTTAAGGCTCTTCAAAACCGTCCATTCACACCTGATATGGCTGCTCAAGTACTCTCTTTATTATTGGTAATTTTTTAGCAAGAGTTGCCTCTTGAATGCTCATTTAAACCCATTAGCCGAATGTAGCTGTACATGCATCTCCAAGATCCATTTGCTTAAGGTGGAAGCTTCATAGTTGGTCACAATTCAGCCGAATCTACATTGCCACATATTCATGAAGTTAAGCTGAATTTTAGTTCAATGTTTGCTTAGAAATTAAGTATTGAACTTGTCTATTCGGCTACTAGTTGAAAGTCTATAAATAGTTTCTATTTTTCTTGTAAAAGGACTTTTTTGACAAATTTCTGAATGAAATATCATTTTAGTGAGGCAATTCACTCTCTTTATTCTCAAAAGCTCAATTGACTTATCTTCAACGAGTGGCGTCAATCTGACTTTGTTTCGAACTTATCACCATTGGTGTGGCGTTCTTTATACCGTAGGTTCCTATTTTACTAAATAAAGGGTCTCAGTTTTTTATCCTAATTCCTTTCCTCTTCTTTGAAACCTTTAAGCCCGGGTCCTTATTTGCTAATAAGGGTTCGTTCTTGTTTCATTGGAAACCTTCAAACATATTTTTGCTTCCCAAAATTATCAAACCTTTTTAAAACTCAAAGAACCAATTGGTATTAATCCGACACTACCTAATTTTGATCGGGAATCAATTACGACTCATCTTTACATCCGAAACGAGGTCGTATCAACTTTGATTGTAACACCCCAAACCCGAGACCGACACCGGAGTCGAACACGAGGTGTTAACAGACTTTAAACCCCTTATAAAAATATTTCCCAGACGCTGCCCAATCTGCGTACTAGTCGTTTTAAAAATCATATCTTGAGTTTCACAACTCGAAAATCAGTTTAGTGATTTTTCCCTGAAACTAGACTCATATGCCCATCTACATATTTTTTTCTAGAATTTTTGGTCAGGCCAATTACTACAGTTTATTAGTCAAATTCCCCCATGTTACAGGGATCGACTACACTGACCTTTGCGCATTACGACTTGGATATCTCCCTGCACAGAGCTTCAATACTGATTCCGTTTGTTTCTATGGAAACTAGACTCAGAGAGGAATCTATAAATATATGGTATGACTCCTAATTATCTCTGGTTAATTTATAATGAATTTCCAAAGTCGGAACAGGGAATCCAGAAACTGTTCTGTCCCTGTCTCACGAGAACCTGAATATCTCTTAACATACTGTTCATATGATCATTTCGTTACTTTCCTATGAAAATAGATTCATCAGGGTTCGTTTACATAATTTATTCACTATTTAATTCCATTCCTACTATTTTTAGTGATTTTCCAAATCTACATCACTGCTGCTGTCAGCATCTGCCTTTAAGGTAGACTTTACCTATTTCATAGTTTCCATGATTCAACTAGCCCTTTTAGCATGAGTAGCACAAATGATGATGGTGATTAACCATTCCCATGGCCAATCCTTGTCAAGCATATTCACACTAAATGATTATAACATTATACTCAAACATATATAAGCCATTTTCGCATGGCTAACCAAAATTATACAAGTCCAAAGGGTCCATGACCCACAACAAACGGGTAGTCCTATACATGCCATATCCAGAGTTCAACTAAAAGAGTACCAAAAGAGCTTTGATAGTGTGGATGACTTCGACTTCGGTGATCCCGAATCCGATAGCTAACGAACAATATCTATAAAACAGAGAGCCAAAGCAACGGGGTAAGCATTTTAAAGCTTAGTAAGTTTCAAGTAATGAAATCGGCTTTGACTAAAGTATTGCATTCACATAGCTAAATAAATCACTTTATTAATTCACATTCTCATAAGCATACTTACTTCACACTTCATCAACATATACACACACAAGGTATCAACCTATCTAAAAGCCGAAAATTCGTTAGTCGATTGAACGAATATTATTTAAAGCGAATCGACTTTTTTTTTTTCGAAGCACATGCAAACATACCTTATCGTTTGGGTTTATCGAGCGTATTAATTGAATTTATTGCAGCACAAAACGCTCACATTCAAACCCAAGTTTCTTCGGAATTTAGCCGGATATAACAACAAGTTCAATTGCCTTCGGGTCTTAACCCGGGTATAGCAACTCGCACGAATGCCTTCGGGTCTTAGCCCGGATATATCAACTTGCACAATTGCCTTCGGGTCTTAGCCCGGATATATCAATTCGCACAAACGCCGTCGGGTCTTAGCCCGGATATATCAGTTCGCACAAATGCCTTCGGGTCTTATCCCGGATATATCAATCCGCACAAATGCCTTCGGGTCTTATCCCGGATATATCAATCCGCACAAATGCCTTCGGGTCTTAGCCCGGATATATCAATTCGCACAAATGCCTTCAGGTCTTAGCCCGGATATATCAATTCGCACAAATGCCTTCAGGTCTTAGCCCGGATATATCAATTCGCACAAATGCCTTCGGGTCTTATCCCGGATATATCAATTCGCACAAATGCCTTCGGGTCTTAGCCCGGATATATCAATTCGCACAAATGCCTTCGGGTCTTAGCCCGGATATATCAATTCGCACAAATGCCTTCGGGTCTTAGCCCGGATATATCAATTCGCACAAATGCCTTCGGGTCTTAATCCGGATATCATTCAAATGCTCATGCACACATATATCAACAATCATGACACATCCATATTTCACTTTCGTTACTAAGGCTCAAACACAAAGCATTTATTAAACCTTTCCAATTTCGGCTCAATAGCCACACACAAAGAGCATGATTTCGATTGGCTTTATAACATAGTCTCTATGCACATTCGACTATCCGTCATAGTATGACTAATCATTTCAATATAATTCAAGTAGGGTCATTACTCGAAGACTTACCTCAGATGTTGTCGAACGACTTCAATGGCTATTCAATTACTTTTTCCTTCCCTTTATCGGATCTAGTTCCCCTTTGCTCTTGAGCTTTAAGTTCAACAAAATTTAAAATAGTCATTAATCGACTATTCAAGTATTACTTTCAGAATAATATATATATTGATCCGACCTTCACACACATAGATTATGGTAAGCTTTATAATAATCAATAAATAATTCATTGGCAAATTTTCATTAATGTTTACAACAAAATCGCATATTCACTACGAGCTGTTTTCCTGAGCAGTAGTTACTAAATTATTTATAACTGGAGCTACTAAACTCCAAATCACTTTCTGTTAATTTTCCTTGAATATAGACTCGTATATCTTCCATCCATAAAATTTTCAGAATTTTAGGCTTGGCCAATCAATACCATATTTTTCTTAAAGTTTCCCCTGTTTCACTGTTTGACTATTCTGACCACTCTTCACTACGAATCAAATTTCTCATTTTACAGAATTCAAAATGTGTTGTATTTGATCTCATTTGAAACTAGACTCATTAAGGAGTCTAAGCATATAAATTTTATCTTATAATCATTTTTGTACAATTTATAATGATTTTCTAAAAACAGAACAGGGAATCTAGTAGTCATTTTGACTCAGCCCCACAATACTTCAAATATCTCAAGATCGGTAACTCTTTTGTTTTTATAGTTTCTTTTGTAAGAAAATAGACTCTTCAAGCTTTAATGACATAATTCACTCAGCTTCTAATTCAACTCCTACAAATTATGGCGATTTTCCAAAATCACCTTACTGCTGCTGTCCCCAAACAGATTATTACCAAATCAAATACTAACATTAGCATTTCACCTTAATAGCTAGCTTACCAAGCCTTAATTTAACATATAATTCACACATATCACATTCAGCTATATATACATTTATCATATTTCCATTTCAGCATATATAACTAACATTTATTCCGAAATTTTAATATCTAATTGCTTATAAACTTTCTTCGGATGTCGTCGACTAATTGATCGGCTATCAACTACTTTCGATTTTCCCCGATCTAAATCCAATTTCTTGGTTTCTTGATCTTAACATATTCAAATAAATCTCATTTTAACATATTTTCATTCAATTTAGTCTAATAACGCATAAATGGGTAAATTACATTTTTACCCCTAATATTTCGCACTTTCACAATTTAGTCTTTATTCCACAAAACACAAAATACACAAAATTTGGTCACACTCCTTAAGGGCCGAATCTTCCTAGTACCCATATAAGTCCATACATTTCATTTATTTCACCTTTGAGTCCTTCAAAAATTTATTTTTATAATTTAGCCCTAACTACTCAAAATCACCAAAAACTTCAACACAAAACATATTAATCTTTAACATATCTTTCATTTTTCATCAACAACTCTCAAAAAGCTCAAGCACTCATCAATGGCAAAACACAAAATCATCATCAATTCACAAAATTGAACCATGGGTTTTAAAGAACACAAAGCAATGATATCAAAAATGTGAAAATTATCAAAAACCAAACAAAAGACTAACCTTAATCTAACTCCCAATGGCCGAACCTTAGCCAAGCTTTTCTCTTTTTCTTCTTTCTCCAGTTTCGACAATGGAGAAGATGATATGATAGTGGCTTCCTTTCTCTCTTTTTTTTTATTCTTTCTTTAATTCATTATGTCTCCAATAACCCAATTTCCTATTATAATATCTAATTCAACAAATAAATTGCCCATCATCAATCCATCTTGGCCGGCCACTATAAGGGAATTGGGTAAATTTGACATGCAAGTCCACCTTTGTGTTGACATGCACTAATAAGCCCTTTAAAATTAGCCTATCATATTTCACCATGTCTCATGTTGATCCCTATTTAATAATTCCTCATACAATTGGCAAAATTAGGGAATGAAATTTCCACATATGCATGTACACACATAATAAGCATAGAATATAACAATTAATTATTTTCATAACTCGGTTTTGTGGTCCCGAAACCACTTCCCGACTAGGGTCAATTTAGGGCTGTCACATTGATGCATACAAAGAATGACTTGTGCTTTCTCGTTCGTTACCTTGATAGGCTTCAAACTCGTAGTTGAATTTATTTCGACCTAAATTCCTTGAAGAATAGGAATCTGGATAAGGGTCTCTTTTCACATATTCGTCGAATGTTCATCTCCTTGATGATCTCATTTCCGTCCTTTCATTTGGATAAATTTGCTCCCATTGGGTTCTTGCTCGATGACTCCGTTCTTCGACACGATCCAATCGTTTCTTGATGGGTTTGAGTTTTCGATCAAATAGATGCTCCATTTCATGCGTAAAGGCTTGGAGTGTAAAATCTGGCACACTTCCTCCAACAATTCTTACAGGACGGAATCCAACTCCCTTGTCTAAATTTTTTTCCAGACTTCGTGACATTTTTTTAAGAACTTACAACAAAGAATCTCACTATACACTCACAAAGAAATCTCATACACTTGGCTTTTTTTTCTCTCGAATAAACTCACTACTCCCTTGCCTCTTTCCACTCACTCGTCCTCTCTAAGTTCTTAGGAATTATTTAAACTTAATAGGCAGTTGTTGTGGGTCAGCTTACAAACTTGATGTTTGGGCTTGGTAAGAATATTGTAGGACAAAGGAAGGTAGGCTTGAAACAAAGAAATGAAAAGGTTGGGTGTGGCGAAATGGTAGAAAGTAGTACTGACTAAATTTTGGGCAGCAAACAAAAACAAAATTTCAAAACTAGCTTTTTTTTCACAATTTTTTTTCATGAAATTTCATTTTTATTCACAACTTGATATCCAATCTTTTGAGTTTGAATGGAAACTAATTTTTTTTGAATTTTTTTCGAGTTTTTTTCGAGAAACTACTATACCGTAATGCCAACAATGTCGATTCTTACTCCAAATTCACTAACTCTGATACCAATTTGATACAAACTCATCTCGTGATTATTTGAGTCGTATGTGTTGCCCAATCGTGAATTGAGTAAGGATGGATTCGTTTCGGTTAAAAAAATGAAACAAAATAGGTTAAATGGTTTCAATCAAAAGAAGTAGGATGAATTGCTAAGCAAAATAATGGATAATTAACTAAGACCGAGAATGAACCAACAATAAGGAATTGTTGACCCAAATCTCAAAATGGTTCTTAGGTGATTTCGGTTATAAGAAACAGCAAGAAAACCTTGACCCACTATCAATTATGATAGGAACCAAAGGTATATTGAATGCCACACCAAAGGTGATAAATTCAGCAACAAAGAAAAGATGGATGCCACAAGCTATGCTTGATAAGTCAAATCAATTCCGTAAGAACAAAAAGAATTGGATATCTCACAATTCACAGTTTTCATATATATATATTCAGGAAAATTCCCTTTTTTAAGGCTGATTACAACTATTTATAATGCTAGAACAAGGTAACCGAAGGGTAAAAAAAACATCCAACTTAATGTGCCATAAAAACTCATGTCTTTTCTTATGCTTTGAAACGAGCTCGTTTTGGATGATGTGACGAGTCGTATTATGTTCCCGATCGAATTTAGGTAGTGTTGATTTAGTTCAAATTCAATAAGATGAGTTATAATGGTTTTAAATGGCTTAGGAAGTAAAATGGGAATAAATGGTTTCCAATGAAACAAGAACGAACCCATATTAGCAAATAAGGACCTGGGCTTAAAGGTTTTGATATAGGGCTGCGCGCGGACCAAGATCGAGTTGCCAAGTCACGAGAAACTCCTACGAAAGATCCTAGACGAACAGATCCGAAATAAAAAAACAAAGATTAAGATTAAACCGAATCAGATTTGAAATTAAATCCCCAAATTCAATTAAAGGAGCTACAAGAAACAAAGAAATAGAATAGATGAATCAAACAAAATTGGAAGTATAGAAAGATTGCAAATCGGTCAACAAATTGATTCGGCCAAGAATGCCCAATTTCCAGCAATCAATTGATTCCCAAATTGAAAGAAATCCAATCGGCCAAACCCTAGGAATTGGGGATTTTTGGGTTCGAATGGGTGCTGCCAATAGGAGAACAACTTAAACGATGAGATCTTGAGTTTAATCAATGCTGGAAAACAACAAGAACAGCAAAATATTAGATGAGAAATCGACACAAGTATAAGCAAAGAAAAGTAAAGAAAGAAATTGAAAACAGCAAGAATTAAAGGATAAGTCCTAAAGATCCTTGAAATCCCGAAAGATTTCACAAATCTCTTCAAACGACTCTAATCTCCCCTCCAAAGAATATCGATGGCAAGAAGAAGGTTGAAGATGGCTCCCACAATCAAAAGATTGTTAAAACAACTTCTAAAGAAAACTTAAGAGAGAATTCTTGGAGAAAACCCCAAAGAAAATTCTGCACTCAACAAATTTGAAATTTGATAGAAAAATAATAATAAGATGTTTACAAAGGGTGGCTGGCCAATGCTTATATAGGTCTCCAACAAATCCTAATCTAATTAGAAAACTTAAAAAATTTAAACTTAATTAAAAAAATAAAGGAAAATTCGGCCATGCATCTTATTGGGCTGTTTTGGGCCGAATTTAACATGTGATATTCCTAAAACTTAAAAATTAACTTAAACAACTAAAATGTTTACAAATTGAGCCCTTTGACATTTTGGCCTGATTTTCAACTAAATGTGTATGGATTTCTTGATTGGGCTGGGAATTTGCTTATTGGGCCTCGCCTTTAAGAATTTGGGCTTGTGATCCATCTCCTATCGAAATTGGGTCGTTGACGCTCGTAATGGAGATCAACGCGCTTTGGCTGCAAGATTCGGTTTCTTGGACTAAGATTTCCAAGATTTGAAATCTTGATTTTCTTGATTCTTGAAATCGCTCCGAACAGCAAAATTGGGCCAAGATTCGATTTCTTGATTTTCTTGAAAACAAGAAAGTGAATCTTGATTTTCTTGATTTGAGCCCATCACCTTCTTAAGCTTGGGTTGGGCCTTTGTGACTCGTATAATTCCCCCTTCCTCAAAAAGATTCATCCTCGAATCTAAAAAATCAAATGAACTCGACTTTCCTCGATTGAACAGGACTAATGGAAATTGAGTCCACTGAAAAGAATAGCCGTGAAATAGTAAATAGCAACGCAAACAAGCTTGTAGTCCAATTATAAGCATAATAGAACAGGTATAACGCATGTGAATGGACAGATTCAGATTACCATGCCTTAATCGACGGTCTATAGATTCACTCACACATGCATTATCAAAAACAAGAATCTTTTTATCAACCATCAAAATAGATTTATCATCAATAAATAAAATAGGAAAGTCAAGCACGTTTCGATCTAAGTGTTCATCAACACGATCTTTGTCGCTATCCGAGGAGTACAAAAGTGTTTTAAAGGTTTCAAGCATCTTACCTTGATAAGCAAAAGAATAAGGGTCGATTTTACCTTTTTCATTTAAAACAAACCTTCGCTCATCGGGGGCATAGTGTAGTCGAATCTCCGTTGTTGAGTTAACCTTTGTCAAATGAAACTCAAACTTCATGTACAACCACATAAACTGTTTAAGGCACGAATATAAATTGAAAACAAATTTGGAAAATTTCGTTACCTTATTCTCCAAAACAGATTTGGACAAATTCAAGGATTTTGCACAAGGTAAATCAAGAGAATAACAAATCACGCTTCTTTTCGTAATGACTTTATCAACCACAATCGAAGAGTAACAATTAATCGGATCAAAATGAGGGGATCTTTTAAGAACTAAGTCACCAAAAGTTTTATCAATAATTTTCAAATCTGCACTGGACTCGGTTTCTAAAATTTCCTTACCTCGCTTACCTTCGGGATCATGTAGTGTGATTTCATCTTTGCCTAAGTTGATGTATGAAAGCGTCTTTCATTTGAGAGGTATTGAAGTTGAAAGTTATCTTTCGATCTTTCGGGAACCTGAAAAGTAGCAACACAAGAAAAATTCATATCTTGGTTAGTGGAAACATTCCTCACTACCCTTTCCACGTCTTTTTCTTTTGTTCCTTTTTCTAATTCATTTTCTCTTCTTTCTTCAATTTCTTTTTCACTCTCAATCTCTTTTTGCTCTTTTTCATTCTCTTTTCCTTTTTCCTCACTTGTTTTAACATAATTTTTCAGTTTGATTTGGTCCTCATGTACTTGTTCCGGAGTGAGCAGCACTAAGGTGAGTTTCTTTCCTTGATGCTTGAAAGAATACCTATTGGTACGACTATCGTGAGTGACTTTTCGATCCAGTTGCCATGGTTCTCCTAGCAACAAATGGCAGGCTTGAATAGGCATTACGTCACACACAACTTCGTCTTGATACTAACCGATAGAAAAGGCGATGCGCACTTGTTGAGTGACCCTAAATTGGCCTTCGTTGCTAAGCCCTTATAGTTGATAAGGTTGTGGATGCTTGGTAGTGGTTAAGCAAAGCTTTTCCACCATCGTCGTGCTGGCTATGTTCGAGCAACTTTCACCATCAATAATAACTCTACAAAGCTTACCTTGTACATGGCAGCGAGTATGAAAGAGATGTTCTCGTTGCTGCTCGCTCTTTGGTTTTGCCAAAGATGATTGTCCACGATCATGAAAATCATCATCCATTCTAAGGACACGTTGAGTGCTGCACCTATAGGGCTGGTTATCCCTATCTTCCTTAATTGGATCTCGATATTGATGTTTTTGATTCACTCATACCTCATTCAAAGTAGTATTCAATGCTTGAAGTGTAGCATTTATTTCCGTGATTGCAGCAGTATGTCCGTCTAACTGTTGTTGGACTTTCATAAGTGCATCATTATTATCACCTTTAGACATCTTCAAAACCTGTAAAAAATAAACACTCAACACTCAAAAATAAAAGTTAGCAAACCTCACCATTAATCACTCAAAAAGAAAAATCAAATTCTCAATGAGGTCGAATTCAATCTTGTGAGTTCTTTATCAGAGTTTATATCAACCAATTAGAGAGTGTGAACCAAACTACCAAAGAATCCTAATTTGCACTAGGATGCCAAAAACTAACGAGACACCAAGTGATTCGTGTTGCACCGAGGAAGGAGTTGTGCACACGTGTAAATCCTACTAACACAAGAAACAAGAAGGTGTTAGATAATGTAACGGAAGAATAAAAGCAAACAAATGAAAACCTACAGCTAAGAATCAATAAAAATTGCTGAAAACAGAAAACCCGAAAAACTGCGGAGTAACTTGACAACTTCGTTCGAGGTGTTCCCGATCTCTAAAAATCACGAAATTAAATCTGGAATGTCCTTAAATATTGAAATTTTGATTTGGAAATTTTGGGCACCAAATTCAACCCGCTAAATCTTTTTTAAAATTTTTATTAAATTTCATCTTTTTTTTATTTTTTTGACTTTTTTGACTGATTTTTTTGCAGGAATAATTTTTTTATATTCAATCACAGTTCCAAAAACATGTATGTAAAATTTAAGATCAATCAGACAACTTTTACCCACTCAAATGAATTTTTTTTGAACAATTTTTCTGGGTAAAACTGCTGTTTATGCTTTAAAAAATAGAGATCAGTTTAGAAATCAACCAAGAACACCCAAAACGCCCAAAATATGATACCAAATGATACGGAGGTGCACGTGGACAAAGATCGAGTTGCCAAGTCACGGGGAACTCCTACGAAAACTCTAACGAACAGATCTGAAATCAAACAAAGAACGAGATTAAATCTGGAAAATTAAAATCTGGAATAAGAACCCTAAAAATCAGCAAGATCTAATCAAGAAACGAAACACTTATGAAAGAGGTTTCTTGAAACCAAGAACACGAAATTGATTCCCAAGAATGAACTCCCACAAGTCGAATCTGTCAAAGAACACCAAATCAGCAAGCAAATTAGATCGACCAGAATTTCTTGAAACAAATTAGGGTTTATGCGTCAATGAGAAAGAAAGAAATTGAAGGCATAAAACGGCTATTGAGGCTGAGAAAGCGAGGGCGATCTGCTCAATTGACCACCACGAAAGTTTCCCCTAAGTTTCCACAACCAAATTCACCCAAGAAGAATAAGTGTGAATTCGGCAAGAACCCTAGAATTTGGGGATTTAGGGCTGATTGTCGAACTCCAGCAAAAAGTGAAATTGATCAATTTTTTAAGATAAACGAGGGCTGGAAACACAAATAAAACAGCAAATAGATTAGAATTGAGATTCGGCACAAGTAGAAATAGGCATCTATCTAACAAATTGATTTTCATTAATGCCCGACTTCTTTGGGCAATCTCTCATGAAATGTTCGGTAGATCCATAACAAAAATAGGCTTCAGTCATAGCTCAACGTACACCATTATGGAACTTTCTACAATAATCACAAATAGATTTATTGATACGAGTCACAAAGGCCCAACCCAAGCTTAAGAAGGTGATGGGCTCAAATCAAGAAAATCAAGATTCACTTTCTTGTTTTCAAGAAAATCAAGAAATCGAATCTTGGCCCAATTTTGCTGTTCGGAGCGATTTAAAGAATCAAGAAAATCAAGATTTCAAAACTTGGAAATCTTGGTCCAAGAAACCAAATCTTGCAGCCAAAGCGCGTTGGATCTCCATTACGAGCGTCAACGACCCAATTTCAGTAGGAGATGGATCACAAGCCCAAATTCTTAAAGGCGAGGCCCAATAAGCAAATTCCCAGCCCAATCAAGAAATCCATACATATTTAGTTGAAAATCAGGCCAAAATGTCAAAGGGCCCAATTTGTAAACATTTTAGTTGTTTAAGTTAATTTTTAAGTTTTAGAAATATCACATGTTAAATTCGGCCCAAAACAGCCCAATAGGATGCATGGCCGAATTTTCCTTTGTTTTTTTTTAATTAAGTTTAAATTTTTAAGTTTTCTAATTAGATTAGGATTTGTTGGAGGCCTATATAAGCATTGGCCAGCCACCCTTTGTAAACATCTTATCCTTATTTTTTCTATCAAATTTTAGATTTGTTGAGTGCAGAATTTTCTTTGGGGTTTTCTCCAAGAATTCTCTCTTGAGTTTTCTTTAGAAGTTGTTTTAACAATCTTTTGATTGTGGGAGCCATCTTCAACCTTCTTCTTGCCATCGATATTCTTTGGAGGGGAGATTAGAGCCGTTTGAAGAGATTTGTGAAATCTTTCGGGATTTCAAGGATCTTTAGGACTTATCCTTTAATTCTTGTTGTTTTCAATTTCTTTCTTTACTTTTCTTTGCTTATACTTGTGCCGATTTCTCATCTAATATTTTGCTGTTCTTGCTTGTTTTCCAGCATTGATTAAACTCAAGATCTCATCGTTTAAGTTGTTCTCCTATTGGCAGCACCCATTCGAACCCAAAAATCCCCAATTCCTAGGGTTTGGCCGATTGGATTTCTTTCAATTTGGGAATCAATTGATTGATGGAAATTGGGCATTCTTGGCCGAATCAATTTGTTGACCGATTTGCAATCTTTCTATACTTCCAATTTTGTTTGATTCATCTATTCTATTTCTTTGTTTCTTGCTGCTCCTTTAATCGAATTTGGGGATTTAATTTCAGATCTGATTAGTTTAATCTTGTTCTTTGTTTTAATTTTCAGATCTGTTCGTTTAGAGCTTTCGTAGGAGTTTCCCGTGACTTGGCAACTCGATCTTGGTCCGCGCGCAACCCTCTATCATTTGGTATCAGATTTTGGGCGTTTTGGGTGTTCTTGGTTGATTTCTAAACTGATCTCTATTTTTTAAAGCATAAACAGCAGTTTTACCCAGAAAAATTATTCAAAAAAATTCATTTGAGTGGGTAAACATTGTCCGATTGATCTGAAATTTTACATACATATTTTTGGCACTATGATTGAATATAAAAAAATTATTCCCGCAAAAAAAATCAGTCAAAAAAGTCAAAAAAATCAAAAAAGGCGAAATTCAATAAAAATTTAAAAAAAGATCCAGCGGGTTGAATTTGGTGCCCAAAATTTCTAGATCAAAAATTCAATATTTAAGGACATTCCAGATTTAATTTCGTGATTTTTAGAGATCGGGAACACCTCGAACGAAGTTGTCAAGTTACTCCGCAGTTTTTCGGGTTTTCTGTTTTCAGCAATTTTTATTGATTCTTAGCTGTAGGCTTTCATTTGTTTGCTTTTATTCTTCCGTTACGTTATCTAACACCTTCTTGTTTCTTGTGTTAGTAGGATTTACACGTGTGCACAACTCCTTCCTCGGTGCAACACGAATCACTTGGTGTCTCGTCAGTTTTTGGCATCCTAGTGCAAATTAGGATTCTTTGGTAGTTTGGTTCACACTCTCTAATTGGTTGATATAAACTCTGATAAAGAACTCACAAGATTGAATTCAACCTCATTGAGAATTTGATTTTTCTTTTTGAGTGATTAATGGTGAGGTTTGCTAACTTTTATTTTTGAGTGTTGAGTGTTTATTTTTTACAGGTTTTGAAGATGTCTAAAGGTGATAATAATGATGCACTTATGAAAGTCCAACAACAGTTAGACGGACATACTGCTGCAATCACGGAAATAAATGCTACACTTCAAGCATTGAATACTACTTTGAATGAGGTACGAGTGAATCAAAAACATCAATATCGAGATCTAATTAAGGAAGATAGGGATAACCAGCCCTATAGGTGCAGCCCTCAACGTGTCCCTAGAATGGATGATGATTTTCATGATCGTGGACAATCATCTTTGGCAAAACCAAAGAGCGAGCAGCAACGAGAACATCTCTTTCATACTCGCTGCCATGTACAAGGTAAGCTTTGTAGAGTTATTATTGATGGTGAAAGTTGCTCGAACATAGCCAGCACGACGATGGTGGAAAAGCTTTGCTTAACCACTACCAAGCATCCACAACCTTATCAACTATAAGGGCTTAGCAACGAAGGCCAATTTAGGGTCACTCAACAAGTGCGCATCGCCTTTTCTATCGGTAAGTATCAAGACGAAGTTGTGTGCGATGTAATGCCTATTCAAGCCTGCCATTTGTTGCTAGGAGAACCATGGAAACTGGATCGAAAAGTCACTCACGATGGCCATACCAATAGGTATTCTTTCAAGCATCAAGGAAAGAAACTCACCTTAGTGCCGCTCACTCCGGAACAAGTACATGAGGACCAAATCAAACTGAAAAATTATGTTAAAACAAGTGAGGAAAAAGAAAAAGAGAATGAAAAGAGCAAAAAGAGATTGAGAGTGAAAAAGAAATTGAAGAAAGAAGAGAAAATGAATTAGAAAAAGGAACAAAAGAAAAAGACGTGGAAAGGGTAGTGAGGAATGTTTCCACTAACCAAGATATGAATTTTTCTTGTGTTGCTACTTTTCAGGTTCCCGAAAGATCGAAAGATAACTTTCAACTTCAATACCTCTCAAATGAAAGACTCTTTCATATGATCAACTTAGGCAAAGATGAAATCACACTACATGATCCTGAAGGTAAGCGAGGTAAGGAAATTTTAGAAACCGAGTCCAGTGCAGATTTGAAAATTATTGATAAAACTTTTGGTGACTTAGTTCTTAAAAGATCCCCTCATTTTGATCCAATTAATTGTTACTCTTCGATTGTGGTTGATAAAGTCATTAAGAAAAGAAGCGTGATTTGTTATTCTCTTGATTTCCCTTGTGTAAAATCCTCGAATTTGTCCAAATCTGTTTTGGAGAATAAGGTAACGAAATTTTCCAAATTTGTTTTCAATTTATATTCGTGCCTTAAACAGTTTATGTGGTTGTACATGAAGTTTGAGTTTCATTTGACAAAGGTTAACTCAACAACGGAGATTCGACTACACTATGCCCCCGATGAGCGAAGGTTTGTTTTAAATGAAAAAGGTAAAATCGACCCTTATTCTTTTGCTTATCAAGGTAAGATGCTTGAAACCTTTGAAACACTTTTGTACTACTCGGATAGCGACAAAGATCGTGTTGATGAACACTTAGATCGAAACGTGCTTGACTGTCCTATTTTATTTATTGATGATAAATCTATTTTGATGGTTGATAAAAAGATTCTTGTTTTTGATAATGCATGTGTAAGTGAATCTATAGACCGTCGATTAAGGCATGGTAATATGAATCTGTCCATTCACATGCGTTATACCTGTTCTATTATGCTTATAATTGGACTACAAGCTTGTTTGCGTTGCTATTTACTATTTCATGGCTATTCTTTTCAGTGGACTCAATTGCCATTAGTCCCGTTCGATCGAGGAAAGTCGAGTTCATTTGATTTTTTAGATTCGAGGATGAATCTTTTTGAGGAAGGGGGGAATGATACGAGTCACAAAGGCCCAACCCAAGCTTAAGAAGGTGATGGGCTCAAATCAAGAAAATCAAGATTCACTTTCTTGTTTTCAAGAAAATCAAGAAATCGAATCTTGGCCCAATTTTGCTGTTCGGAGCGATTTCAAGAATCAAGAAAATCAAGATTTCAAATCTTGGAAATCTTAGTCCAAGAAACCGAATCTTGCAGCCAAAGCGCGTTGGATCTCCATTACGAGCGTCAACGACCCAATTTCGGTAGGAGATAGATCACAAGCCCAAATTCTTAAAGGCGAGGCCCAATAAGAAAATTCTCAGCCCAATCAAGAAATCCATACATATTTAGTTGAAAATCAGGCCAAAATGTCAAAGGGCCCAATTTGTAAACATTTTAGTTGTTTAAGTTAATTTTTAAGTTTTGGAAATATCACATGTTAAATTCGCCCAAAACAGCCCAATAAAATGCATGGCCGAATTTTCCTTTGTTTTTTTTAATTAAGTTTAATTTTTTTAAGTTTTCTAATTAGATTAGGATTTGCTGGAGGCCTATATAAGCATTGGCCAGCCACCCTTTGTAAACGTCTTATTATTATTTTTTCTATCAAATTTCAGATTTGTTGAGTGCAGAATTTTCTTTGGGGTTTTGTACAAGAATTCTCTCTTGAGTTTTCTTTAGAAGTTGTTTTAACAATCTTTTGATTGTGGGAGCCATCTTCAACCTTCTTCTTGCCATCGATATTCTTTGGAGGGGAGATTAGAGCCGTTTGAAGAGATTTGTGAAATCTTTCGGGATTTCAAGGATCTTTAGGACTTATCCTTTAATTCTTGCTGTTTTCGATTTCTTTCTTTACTTTTCTTTGCTTATACTTGTTCCGATTTCTCATCTAATATTTTGCTGTTCTTGTTTGTTTTCCACATTGATTAAACTCAAGATCTCATCGTTTAAGTTGTTCTCCTATTGGCAGCACCCATTCGAACCCAAAAATCCCCAATTCCTAGGGTTTGGCCAATTGGATTTCTTTCAATTTGGGAATCAATTGATTGATGGAAATTGGGCATTCTTGGCCGAATCAATTTGTTGACCGATTCGCAATCTTTCTATACTTCCAATTTCGTTTGATTCATCTATTCTATTTCTTTGTTTCTTGCTGCTCCTTTAATTGAATTTGGGGATTTAAATTCAAATCTGATTCGGTTTAATCTTAATCTTTGTTTTTTTTATGTTAGATCTGTTCGTCTAGGATCTTTCGTAGGAGTTTCTCGTGACTTGGCAACTCGATCTTGGTCCGCGCGCAGCCCTATATCAAAACCTTTAAGCCCGGGTCCTTATTTGCTAATATGGGTTCGTTCTTGTTTCATTGGAAACCATTTATTCCCATTTTGCTTCCTAAGCCATTTAAAACCATTATAACTCATCTTATTGAATTTGAACTAAATCGACACTACCTAAATTCGATCGGGAACATAATACGACTCGTCACATCAACCAAAACGAGCTCGTATCAAAGCATAAGAAAAGACATGAGTTTTTATGGCACATTAAGTTGGATGTTTTTTTTTACCCTTCGGTTACCTTGTTCTAGCATTATAAATAGTTGTAATCAGCCTTAAAAAAGGGAATTTTCCTGAATATATATATATATGAAAACTGTGAATTGTGAGATATCCAATTCTTTTTGTTCTTACGGAATTGATTTGACTTATCAAGCATAGCTCAAGAAGGTGATGGGCTCAAATCAAGAAAATCAAGATTCACTTTCTTGTTTTCAAGAAAATCAAGAAATCGAATCTTGGCCCAATTTTGCTGTTCGGAGCAATTTCAAGAATCAAGAAAATTAAGATTTCAAATCTTGGAAATCTTGGTCCAAGAAACCGAATCTTGCAGCCAAAGCGCGTTGGATCTCCATTACGAGCGTCAACGACCCAATTTCAGTAGGAGATGGATCACAAGCCCAAATTCTTAAAGGCGAGGCCCAATAAGCAAATTCCCAGCCCAATCAAGAAATCCATACATATTTAGTTGAAAATCAGGCCAAAATGTCAAAGGGCCCAATTTGTAAACATTTTAGTTGTTTAAGTAAATTTTTAAGTTTTAGAAATATCACATGTTAAATTCGGCCCAAAATAGCCCAATAGGATGCATGGCCGAATTTTCCTTTGTTTTTTTTAATTAAGTTTAAATTTTTTAAGTTTTCTAATTAGATTAGGATTTGTTGGAGGCCTATATAAGCATTGGCCAGCCACCCTTTGTAAACATCTTATTATTATTTTTTCTATCAAATTTCAGATTTGTTGAGTGCAGAATTTTCTTTGGGGTTTTCTCCAAGAATTCTCTCTTGAGTTTTCTTTAGAAGTTGTTTTAACAATCTTTTGATTGTGGGAGCCATCTTCAACCTTCTTCTTGCCATCGATATTCTTTGGAGGGGAGATTAAAGCCGTTTGAAGAGATTTGTGAAATCTTTCGGGATTTCAAGGATCTTTAGGACTTATCCTTTAATTCTTGCTGTTTTCGATTTCTTTCTTTACTTTTCTTTGCTTATACTTGTGCCGATTTCATTATCTAATCTTTTTTTGCTGTTTTTGCTTGTGATTCAGCTTTGTTTAACTCCAAGATCCTTCCATTTAATCGGTCTACTTTTGGGCAGTAAAGTTTTGAATCAAAATCCCTAAATCCTAGGGTTCTTGTCGATTAATACATTCTGATTTTGGGGAAATCAAGTTGCTGGAATTTGGGGTTTTTCTTGTCGGTTTGTTCTTAGGCAGATTCGGCTTGTGGGGTTTCACTATTGGAGTTTGATTTCATCTCCTTGAACTCTGAAGACATTTATTCATTCGTTCTTTGTTCCTTGCTGCTCATTTAATTGAATTTGGGGATTTAATTTCAGATCTGATTAGTTTAATCTTGTTCTTTGTTTTAATTTTTAGATCTGTTCGTTTAGAGCTTTCATAGGAGTTTCCCGTGACTTGACGACTCGATCTTGGTCCGCGCGCAGCCCTATATCACTTATTTTCAATTTAATCCTAAACTAATTAGGACTAAAAGAGAAAATAGCCTAAAAGTTAGTGGATTTAATCATATCCACCACCACTTGGACTTTTTGACATGGTTTAATTACCATTTTGATCCCTTTACTATTTTAAATCTATAGCAATTAACTTTTACCTCTTTTACAATTTAATCTTTTTTCCTTAATTTAGCAGTAAATCATCAAAATTACTGAACCAAGCTTCAATTCACATATAATACAACTCTATAAATATTTAATAAAAATATATATGGCTTTAAATTATGGAAATGAGGACATAATACCTCGTTTTCAATAACCACTTAACTTTTGAACCGAACCATTTATATTAATTTGTAATTCAATTGGTTAAGTTCATCAAATCAAAATTCAATATAAAAATTATTATTGACTTGTATAATTTAAATACTAATTATACGAATTCACTCGTTAGATTTGTGGTCCCGAAGTCACTATTTCAGACATTACTGTAAAACAAGCTACTACACATCATCACTCCAAATATTGTGTTTTTATCACTAGATTGTTAACTCTAATTTTACAAAAAATTGATTAACATACACAGTCCCTGTGGAGACGATAACTCTTTTAATTACTTATTACTTGATAACGACTGTGTACACTTGCACAAACCGAACGTTACAACTCCCAGAAGATAGAGACATAGATGTGACTAACTAGACTAACAGTACATCAGACAAGACCCAAACAGAATAGATCCTGAATCCATTTATGGATTTATCCACTTGTGACGTTCATAGTGTGGTATACCTAAATCTTGAGTGGATGGTGGACTATGTATGCGTGACTCGTACACTTTGATGTAAGTAAAAGCTTGAGTTTAAATAGAAAAGGAATCGAAAGCTGGTGCATTGGGTGTATGTAACAACTCGCTTTCAGTAAAATCAGAATAGTGGTTTTGGGACCACAAATTCGAGGTTGGAAGAAAATTTATTTTAATATTATTTCATGGTCTGCATTATGATAGAAATGTTGTATGAAAATTTCATAAAGAAATTTTACTAGTTACATATTTAATTTGATGAAAAGGACCAAATTGTACAAAGTGAAAAAGTTGAATTCTAGTAGCTAAAGGGATCAAATAGCTATGGAATTCAAAATTTGAGGTCCTTATATGGAAAATAGACCATTTAGAGGAGTTAGTAGATAAGGATGATTAGTCATCATGGGAAATTGAGAAACGTAAAAGGATTAAATTCGAAAGATGATAAAAAAGATGATAAATTAATTAAATAATAAAATATCATCATTTCATCATCTTTCCTAAAACAAAAATACATGAAAACCCTAGTTATGAAGCTTGAAGATGTACAAGCATATTTTGCTTATTTTTATTTTGCTTAATCTAGCTATCTCGGGGATTAATTTGTAAAGTTATCAAACTACTAGGGTTTTTCCATGGATGAGTATGCATGAATTATGAATTTTTACAGTAGAAAATGAAAGGTTGTTGATAGATAAACAACTTTTGTAAAGAGAATTTTGATGAAATTTTGATTTAGGGACTAAATTGGAAAGATGTAAAATTTATGGAAATTTTTTGAATTTTGTGAAATCCATGGACTTCTATTGTTACATGTAAAAATTGGCTAGGCTTGGAATAAGGATTAAATTGCATGAATTTCATTTTTCCGAGCCTAGGGATGAAATTGTAATTAATTAAAAGTATAGGGGCAAAATGGTAATTTTCCAAAAATGGAAATTGAATTGAATTGAATGTAAATTGATGTTAAATTCATTCGTATAAATCCAGATAGATCAAATACGGAGTTAGATCGTGGAAAAGAGAAAGTAACGGATTAGTAACTTTTGTGCAGACGAATATTGTCGAGGTAAGTTCATGTAACTAAATCGAGAATTTATATGTGTTAATTGAATTGTATGTACGTGATTGTGTGAACCGGCTCGGTGATGTTGAGTCGAGTCACTTAAGTTGCCCGATCGTCTCGAGAAAGTATAGTTCAATTTTTAAGATAATTGTAGATTTGACTAAGTCTATGATATATGATGGAATAAGGCTCAAAATGGATATAGAACAATAAGGTATGGACGACTTTCAAAAATGAAGATAGGGATGATAAGTGGGTGGCTCGGTTTAACAAATAAGATAGTGAAATAGAAATAGTAAATGGAAATGGAAACAAGTGAACTTAAACGTCAAGAACGATTCGACACTATAACGAGTGTGACCCCGGTTCTTATATTGTTTAAGATGGAAAAATGGTTTGGTACAAGGTAGTTGAATGCCACACCAAAGGCTGGTGATAAGTTCAGAAACAAGTTCGGGTTGACGCCACTAACACCCTAGATAAGTCACTCGAGACTCATACGAAATTAGAGAGGAAGTTAACTCACAGAAACAAAGTTTCATTTAACAAATTGGAAAAAAGTCTCTCAAATAATTACAAAAACAAACTATTTATAGGCTGAACATGTTCCAGCCAAATGGACACAAACTAATCAGCTTAAATGAGTTGTTGATGAACTTAATAAAGCTAATTAAAATTAAAAGACCTTTGAGAAACTCTAACATATGTAACGGCTATTAACAACTCATTTAATCTTCCCAATTAGCTGATAATTAGCTCTAATGAGCTGAATGAATTTGATTCAATGCTTGATCAGCTAAAAAAAGGTTATAATAGCCCTTTATTTCTTCTTGGGAAACCAAATGGACAGCAACATCAATTGGCTTAAATTTGGCACACGAATAGCCTTGTTGCATGAATGCTTTGAAGAAAACTGATTCAAGGAGTAAATGGATGAATTGGAATAGTCATTAACACATAAAAACGTTTGGAAGCTGAATGGCTTTTGTAATCAACTCCTTGCCCATTAAAACCTTCAAACGGTTACTTGAATAAGCTCATAATAGGTGCTGGCCTTTAATTCAACTTCATAACAGCTGAATTCATTCATCCCTTTAATGTCAATCCATGTAACAACTGATTTAAATGATTAATTAACCTATAAGCACAATTAAACAAGTTAAATGGCTGTAGCAAATTAATTAAGCTGTAACATATTAAATGTTGAAATTATTTAAGCAACTAAAATTAAAAACAACTTAATTCATTAAACTAATGATTTAAGTAACTAAATTAACTAAGATGAACTTAATTAACTACGATGAGTAATTTATTCAAGCAACTTAATTAACTAAGATGAGTAATTTATTCCAGCAACTAAATACTTATTCCAGCAAATTAAAAACGGGTTGAAGTTAAGCTAAATGAGCTTGAGGTTAACTAGACGAGCTTGAAGAAGCTAGAATTGAGCTCACTGAGCTGAAATTAAGCTTCATTTTGCACTTGGGCCCCTCGAGCTTAGGCCAATTTTGAAGTCGTTGAGTTGTATCGAAACATGGTGCTGCCGGAATCGCATTAGTTTTTGCCATGTATGAAAATCAATTACATATCCGACAATGTCTAACAAGTATTAAGTCCCATTTGAACAAATGAAATGCGATGGATACAGGGTTCCTGAATTGGTTGTGGACATGCAAATGTTGTGGACACACCACAGCTCTCAAGAGCGTCCCGTTATTAGCTCTCATGAGCATCCCGATTGATTGTGATCTTGTATATGTTACTTACACACCACAGCTCTTACGAGCGTCCAAATATTTGGCTCACATGAGCTTCCCGTTATATGGTTCTTGCGAGCTTCCTAATAATTGGCTCTTCGGAGCTTCCCGATAACTGGCTCTTATGAGCTTCTTGATCAATAAATCTCTAGAGCTTCCCGATATTGGCTTGTTTGAACTTCCTGAATATGGCTCTTATGAGCTTCCCATTACATGGCTCACATGAGTTTCCCGTTTATGTGCTCGTATGAGCATTCTCGAATATGAATTGACGAATTACAGTTTTGTACACTTTGTGTGTGCTACCCGTGTATCCATCGATATTTTAAATGGTTCAATGGACAAAGTTCTAACATGAGACAACATGAATTTAAAATGAACGTATGAACTGAACTATACTAATATATACCTGAAATACATGGAAATGATATTACTTGGCTTATTGAAGCATGAACTGGTTGTTACATGAATATGAAATTTATTTGATGACCTTGTTCATCCATGATCAATGGTTATTATGTGATTACTTGACTAACATGCTTGATGAGGACATGTGTTTAGGCATTTGACCAAATTGGTTTGAGCATGTTTAGTTTACTTACCTTATGTATGAAATAATGGTAAGTTAATTTCCTATTATACGAACTTACTAAGCTTTATAGCTTACTTTGTTTTATTTTCCCTTGTCTTATAGTACTCGGAAGCTCGTAAAGGTTGGAAGTTGGTCGGAGCCACACCACACTATCCATCGTCTCATTCGGTATATATAGAATTTTAGTTTTTGTTATAATGGCATGTATAGGCTAATTAGCCAATGTTGGCATAAAAATGTTTTGGTTGTAACTAGCCATTGGAATGGCTTGTGATGGACATGTTTTGATGTGTAAGTAAATGGCCTTATCATGTTTAATGTGTGTTTGAAATGGATGAATGATTGAAATCATATAGGCTTATTGATGAGTGGTTTGAGATAGTATAATTAGTAAAATATGCATTTATGTGTGTATGGTTATTTTGGTAAGTTTGGATAATTGAATATATTTATTGATATGTCATGCATAAGACTTAGTTTTGGCTTGGATTGAATGTCTTATATTATCTTGTGAATGTGTTAAAGTGTTAATGTAGGTTGAAGACAAATTGGGTGAGAAATGTGGCTAGAAAAATGGCCTATTTCGTCCATATGGGCAGAGACACAGGCGTGTGTCTCAGTCGTGTGTGATACATGGCCTAGCACATGGGCGTGTGGTTTGGCCATTTGTCCCCTGCATCTTTAAAATTTCAAAACAGAATGCTCATATATTTTCACATGGCCTAGCACACGAGCGTGTGGCTTGGCCGTGTGACCCCTGCACCTTATTTAGTCAGTATGCTCACACAGCCTAGCACACGGACATGTGGTTTTGCCGTGTAACCCAAGTAAGTAACCTCCCAAATTTGGACATGAGCTAGAACACGGTCGTGTGTCCCTATTTCAAATGTCCACACGGCCTGAGACACGGGCATGTCTCTTGACTGTGTGAGACACACGGCCTGGCCACACGGATGTGTGTCCTCTGCACTTTAGAAAAATTTTGATATTTTGCAAAAAATTCTCTAAGTACCCGATTTAGTCCCGATTTGTTTCTAATGCATATTTTGGGCCTCAAGGGCTCATATAAGGGACAATATGATTGATTATGATTGGTTTCTGATATGAATGTTAGATGATATGAAAATGTTTGTATTTGATTTGTAAATTTCGTTAATACTCCGTAACGTTGTTCCAGTGACGGATATGGGTTAAGGTGTTACAATGTACGACTTCTGTAGTATATAACGTCATTCACAACTGTGGAATTCATAGCCCAAAACATGGGTAAATGATATCCTCTTATTGGAATTACATGGTTGATGAAAAGTAAATGTAGTCACGGGCCGTCCATCTTTGTGATGGATGACTTGATCACTATTTGATAGTGATTGACTGTAACACCCATATCTGTTTTCATCGTCGGATTAAAGTTACGGAGTATCACTACACGTTTCAGAACATTCAGTAACAATAACATCAAATTCACTAGAATAATTAACAATATTTTTTTCAAATAATTCAGATCGAAGTAAACAAACACTTATGGACCCTAAATCGAGCCTACGAGGCCTTAAAAATAATTTAAGAACAATCAGGGACCATTTTGAAGCAAATTAAAAAGTTCAGGAAAAACTAAAAAATTTTAAAAAGACAGGGTTCACACAGTCGTGTAGTGTTGGGGTGCGCCTATGTGGCAGACTGTGCATCTTTCGAAACAATTCCACACAACGTGTTGCAGGCCATGTGCTAGCCCGTGTAACATTCCAAATACCCTCACATAGCTATGTCGCAGGCCATATGTCAGCCCGTGTGAAAACTGCACATAAACACGTTTAGGGCACATACCCATGTGCTTAACCATGTGCAACACACACCTGTGTGTCAGCCCGTGTCCTAGGTCGTGTGTGCCCAAAAATGTCCAAATTCATTCTTGTATCTCACCCAAGTGCACAAGTACCTAACCCAATTTATCTCACATGTTCACAAGTCTATAAATAAACTTTAGGACAACTAAAATATGCCATTTCTATTCATCAAAACACACTAAAGTATCACATACCAATTAGATTATAATGTTCATGCTATTCATTAACAAAGTAACCATTTATAAACCATACCAACTTAACATGTTACTTCTACTTCACGACCCTTTACACAAACTTACTTAATATGTCATTTTTCCTATTACATCACACAACCATATTACTTGCACCTAAGTTGGTACCATACATTCATGCATCAAGTAGTTATAAATACATCAAGGACATAAGAATATCAAGTTATACAACATAAGCAATTATGCATCATTACGCACCCAAAATACTTTGCATTCAATTTCACCTACCATATCTAATTCATACTAACTTACCATTTCATGTTCATCCATTTGCTTTAACTTGAGACTAACATGTATACCACATTATTTACTCATACCACAACATCAAAGTACATCACATACTCATTACAAAATACTTATGAACCATTACAATCATGACCAATTGTTCCTATTATATGCCATATAAGTCAAGATGTATTCAAAAGCTACCAAATGATCCTCGAATAGTGTGATTTCTTCGTGCTGATACGATCTCTCGATCCACAAAACGTATCTACAAGAAATAATACAGTTGATACGAATAAGCTTTCATAAAGCTTAGTAAGTCCGTTGATTGAACAATAAAGCTTATCAAAGCAACATAAATAATAATTCAAATAAAGATTAGTGAATAGAGTTCCTATCAATCACAACTTTCAATAGACGAATAGTGATCAGAACATTATTTTAGTATTTATTTTTGAATCATCGGTACATTGAGACCTCATTTCGCGTAATTAGTGGATAATGCTCGTTCAAGTATACATTTCGTATAATCAGTAGATATCGCTCGTTTAAGCCCATTCAATATAATCAGTGGATATCGCTCTTTTGAGAAACTTTCAGTATAATCAGTAGACATTTATCTTTTGAGCACGTTTAGTATATTTAGTAGATATTTCTCATTTGAGCCCATTCAGTATAATCATGGATATCACTCGTTTGAGCATCTTTCAATATAATCAGTAGACATTGCTCTTTTAAGCACGTTTAGTATATTCAGTATTCGATTTTTCTTTTTCAAGATCATACTATTATACAACATAACATTTAATAAAATTATATTAAAAAATAATTTAAAAATCATTAGAAGTATAAATAAACGTATGAACTTACAGGATTGATTTGCAGTAACAGCTCAGAGTATCTCAATTAGTGATCGATATTGTTTTAATTCATTATTTCCATTTTCAATTACACACATCAGTATAATCAAACATTATGAAATTAGGTTCATATAATACATTTATATACTAAAATTAAATTGAACGAACTTACCTAACTAAGGGTCGGTTTGGATAGGCGATTGGGTGCGGTGCGGTGCATTTAGCTTACTTTTTGTCTCACGCTATAGTATCGCTACAGTATCTAATCTCACCGCCACCACTATTTTTACACTAACCGCAGGTAACGCACCGCCCATCCAAACTCACCCTAAGTTGCGACAATGACAAAGGTACATGGACTATTCAGTAATTTTCTCTTTTCCTCAATTTTCCACATGTTCTTGATCTAAAAATAATATTTTCATTCAATTAACTAATTCCAACAGTAAATTAACTCATTTTATGCAATTAAGTCCTTTTTGACATTTTTACGAAATTACCCCAACATTTCATTTTTATGCAATTTAGCCCCTAGATCCAAATCATATAATTTAACCATTTTCTATTAAATCCAAGCTTAGCCTATCAATTAATCCCCTCATTACAGCCCATACTTGCTATTATTTTGCATCAAGTCCTTGTACTTTTATTATTTTCACATTTAGTCCTTGAACATTAAAATCAACAAAAGCTACTTTACAAAATATTCCTATTTAGCAACCAAGCTTAATAATCTATCATAAAACTTCAAGAACAACTCAAATTCATCAATGGCACAATTTATAACATTTGATAGTTTTACAAATTAGTCTCTGGGTTAACTAGATTAAGCTAATACGAGCTCAAAAACATAAAAATTACTAAAAATGGGTAAGATTTACCTACTAAATAAGGAACCCTAGCTTGGCTAAAACTTGCAAGGTCCTCCCATGGTGTATTCGGTTCTCCTCCACGAAGAAGAAAGAAAAAATGATGATAATATCTTTTAATTTCTTTAATTTTAATTTTTTACTAAATTACCCTATTGCTATAACTTGTAAAACTATTAAATCATGTCCATAAATGTCCATAATATAAGTATATGGTATAATTACCAACCAAGAAAGGTTTAATTTCATAATTGGTCCTTCAATTATTTTAAAATTTAACTAAACAAGCTTAATTTCAATTTACTCCTAAACTAATTAGCATTAAATGAGCAAATAGCCCAAAGGTTAGTAGATTTAATCATGCCACCACTGCTAGGACTTTTTGACTATGGTTTAATTACCACTTTGGTTCTTTTACTATTTTAAATTTATAATAATTGACTTTTGCCTCTTTTACAATTTAATCTTTTTTACCGTAATTAAACAATAAATTATCAAAATTACCGGGCCAAACTTCAATTCACATGTAATATGACTTCATAAATATTTAATAAAAATATTTACGGCCTTAAATTACGAAAACGAGTCCTAATATTTCATTTTCAATCACCACTTGACTTTGAACCAAACCACTCATACTAACTTTTAATTCAATTGGTTAAAATTCCTCAAATCATAATTCAATAAAAATTATTATTAACTCGTATAATTTAAATCCTAATTATACGAACTCACTCGTTGGATTTGTGGTCCCGCAACCACTATTTTTGACACCACTGAAAAATGAGCTGTTACATTGACTTTGCATGAAGGAAGATGTAATTATTACCATGAGATAAAATAGGATCATATTGGAAGAACGAATATTATCCCAAAGAGCTCAATGATATCCTATGAGGGTAACACACTTATGACAAGGTCATTGAACAAGCACTGAGTAGTTATTTTCGTAATCGTATATCGTTGGGGAGAGCTCAGTCATAATACTATAGTGGAATGACTTCATGATTAAATGAGTTTATAATTAATAGGCTAAAATCCGAAACTTAATTATAAATCACTTAAGCCTCAACTACATATGTCCAATCGATCCCTCAGCTAGCTTAGCTTGTTGAAACTAGAAATGAATTGCATGTTTGAATAGAAATGAGCAAAATGAATAGGAAAAGAGAAATGAGAAACATTTAAGAATGATTATGGTTTTCTTCAAAATGGAGAAATGGAATCATATGGAAATGAATGTAGGTTTCTAGAAATGGAAATGGAAATGGAAATGATGCATTTGCAATCCTATATGAATTACTTAAAAAATGATTGGACGAATGAGTTTATGTTTTTGGACTATTTTGAAGCCTGAAAATGAAAATAAATCATTCGGTCATAGTGAACATGTTGAGTTGTGAAATATTGAACATATTTTCTTGAAATTTTACCAAGGGCAAAATGGTTAAAATTTTACCAAGGGTAAAATCATCAAAATTCTGTTAGGGGTAAAATAGTGATGAATTTTTTATATATAAATGTTAAAGTTTATTTTGAGAAATAGAAAAACTGAATCGGGTTGGATCACATTACAAAGTCCTAGAGAAGTTTTGTTTTGATTTTTGGCTCATTCAAGAGGTAAGTACCCTTGGATTTGTTATCTTTCCTTTTATAATATGATTATGAGGTTTGATAATTATTGAAATAGATCACTAAAATAGTTGTGTGTTGGTGTGTAACACCTCTTGCCCGATCCGATCACAGGGTTTGAGCTACAAGATGTCACATTCGTTGCCGGAGAAACTACAAATAATTTCAATATGATTTAACCATTCCAACATGCTTACAAGTATAAAACACATTCTCAATATGTTTTATAATAATTTTCGAGTCTTATACAAACTTACCAAAACTTTTTTGCTAACCCAAGTTCAGTTAATGACTTAATGGAAAAGTTTTCAAAACTCACTAGATGATGTCGAGACACTATGACAATCTTGTCACGACCTCATCAATCAGTGAGTGTTGTCACGACTTCAGAAACTTGAGGTCACAACATCACTTACTGTCAATTTAAGTCACAATGTTGGGAGCTTTTCATCGCAATGTTACCTCCTATTTTGGCAAATATCACTTTGAAACACATTCAATGCTTCCTACCAAAAACATTTTAACATATATGTTCATTCCACATTCATCAAGACATCATATCATGCCAACCTATTCCAAATAAAGCTTACGAAATTTTTGAAATCAAGCGTTCAAATAATACAAAACTCATGATAAAAAAAACTAGGCATAACTAGGCCATTTACCAACCTTAATACACAAATCCAACCATTTACATTAATGATGACCATTTACATAACAAAGGGCCCTATATACATGCCACAATGATAGGTACCAAAATGAACATACTTTTCCTGACTTGATGATAGTGTGATATCTGCACTGATTCGACTTCGAGAGTTCCACAATCTAAGGATCTACACGTAAGGAAAACAACCATAGGTAAACATTTAATTCTTAGCAAATTCGAATGAAACTTACAACACTTACCTTGATCATAAGTGATCACGTTAACTACAAAAATATTAAGCATATATCTAATTAGAACATGACACATATTGTCACAATAAAGTTAGCATATGAAACATAAGTATATAGGGTGTGATTGTTGTGTATGATGTGTTTTCTCTATTTTGCTTGAACCTTTCAACCCTAGTGAATGATATTAATGCCTACCTATTGCATAAGTCACTGCCATAATATATGTACCCTTTCTTTCAAAAAAAAAAGAATAAATAATTTAATATAATGGGTATATATATTTTCATGTAACTATGAAAAAAAAAGGTTAAGAAACAAAAGTTGCTAAAATTGATTTAAAATATAAAAATCTTATACTAATCCGTAAAAGTTTATATATAAAAATATACTGAAAATTTGAGTGGAATTAAACTTAAATGATTTCTTAATAATCTGGAACCGAAATGGTATGAAATCTATTGGTACAACTGTTATTGATATGGTACCCATTATCATTTTTCATAACATATTTTTAATTATTTTATATCAAATTCATATCGTCTGATCGTATAATATCCTGGTACTCACCTGGATAAAGATGGGTTTTTGCAGTTAGAGGTAGCTGTCACAAGGAGCTTTTGAACGGTTGTTTACAAAGACTGATGATTTTTTAAAAAGTAAAAAACTGCCTCTGCCACTGTTACTGCCGGCATCAGATGCCTCTCTGTCACAGATTTTGTACCCAATTTTAAGATGATCCCTTTTTTTGAGTACCCAAATATTAGTTGGTTACCCTTTGTCTTGTACTTAACATAAAACAGTGCCTTTTAGCTTTAAAAATTATTCCTTTCTTTTTATATCTTTACCATTTATTTTCTAGAATCTTGTGATTGGTTTATTTATAGTGAGACAGTCGATGATTTTCAGTAATTTCTTGGTTGTTTTTCAGTGGTTACAAAGACAATGAGAGGTTTTGATAGAGCAGTGGAATGGCTTAGACCATTTGTTGATAGTAAAGGTTGGGATTTTTGTGTTGTTTGGAAATTGGGTGATGATCCATCGAGGTACTTCTCAAGCTACTTGTTTCATCACCATTGATCACCATAACCAGTATTATCTTCATTCTTTGTTCTTTTTGAGGGAGTCATTTGACTCAAATGAAGCTTTTTTCCCCCTTTTTTCTTGAAGGTTTATTGAATGGAAAGATTGTTGTTGTAGTGCTTGTTTTAATGTCAAAGTGGAAAAAGATGAGTCGCAGAAGCCATTTTGCAGGGATGGTCATTTCCAACATTCCATAAGATCAAAGGCTTGTGAAGCTCTTTCACATTTTCCTTTCGCCATTTCTCTCTATGCTGGGTACAGTATTCTCAACTTACAAAATTGTTTGGGTCAGTTTGGGAAATTCAAGATATAGAGACAAATATTCTGATTTTGTGACACTGAAAAAAACCCCAGGATTCATGGAGAGGTAGCTATGTCAAATCAGCCAAGTTGGGTTAACCATGGCAATCCCTCTGGTTCACAGTCTTCAAATGTGGTAGTTGTCACTCTTTTCACCTTCTTTTGGCCAGTTTCCAATGCAAAACAGATAGAAATGAGAAAATATGGTAGTCGGATTCAAGTGAAAGTAAAAAAATGTGAAAATAAACCCAAAATATACATGTTTAGTTTCTTTAAGTTTTCCATATATATGGAGGATGATATCTCTATATCCATTCCCATATATGTGTTAGATTCCGGTATTTATTTCAAGAAAAATGAAGAGTCAAATTAAGCAGTTTTAGCTTTCTCAAGATGCAAATGTGGGCTGTCATGCCTGGTTTAAGAATGTTTAAAAACCACTTACATGCATTGACTACTTGAATTGTAGTTTTTTACCTTATATATGACAATAATTTGTCTGAAGATGTTGCTTCTACGGTGTCCATATTTTGATATGATCAATGAGTTTTCTGCAGGAAATGACAGGAACCCGAGTTCTGATCCCAGTTTTCAGTGGTCTTATCGAGCTCTTCACTTCGGAACATGCAAGATTCTTTGGCCTTTTTCACTTACCATTACTTCACAATGAAATTGAGATATTCATATGAAACCCATTAGTCTTCTCCTACTGATAAACATGTAATTTGTCCTTTTGATTCAGATGCCGAAAGATCAGAACCTCATAGAGTTGGTAACATCTCAATGCAATGCAGTTTTAAAACAAGAAATCACAACTGGAGAAAACTATGCAAAAGCAAATCTTGACAAATGGTATAACTTGCCATTTTCCATCAGCTTGTCGACTTTTGTTCCGAGAATCGAATTGATTCCCCCAATATCAGATTCAAACTCCCATCATAGCTTGGATGGATCACACAGTGGTTCCAGTCCTTCAATTGAACATCCACCATTTGCTTCAGATTCTGCCTATATTTCTCAAGATGAGCAATTCAAGCAGCTAATTGGCACATATTATGGAACGAAAAGATTAAGATGCAGCAAAAATGTGCCCGAGCAACAAGCAAGGTTTGCTCCAGACGGTAACAAGTCCATAAAAGACAAAACGAGAACTACCAAGCAGCCTGCAAAAGAGAAATTCCATTCTAAGAATCTTGTCATGGAGAGGAATCGAAGGAAGAAGATAAATGACCAGCTCTTCAAGCTACGAGCTTTAGTCCCTAAGATATCCAAGGTTGGCCTGAACTACCAAAGCATATATAAATATGATAGTCACATTTACTCTTTTGCATCCTTATCTGATATCTCTAATGGTTTTGTTGTGTAGATGGATAGAACTGCCATTCTTACGGATGCCATTGAATATATCGGAGATTTGCTGGAGGAGAAGAAGAAACTTGAAAATGAGCTCATGAAAATCGATGAAGAAAACTGTGAAAAGAGCAACTTAGAACTGAAGTCTACATTGTTAGACAAGTCACCTAAGGACAACATGTCTGCCGTTAAGCCAAACCAAGTTTCGTCCAGCCTTGCCGAAATGGCAAAAATGGGGGTAACTGAAATTATTGAAATTAAACACTGGTTTGTTGTTACCTCTGTCACGGTTTCCATCAATGAAACTTTCAACTAAACTTAATGTTTTTGAATCTTTTCTCAGGTACATGTAGAAGTGAACCAGTTAACTAAACGGGAGTTCTTGATCAAGCTCTATTATGAGCACAAGAGAGGAAGCTTTGCAAAGTTGATGGAGGGCATAGATTCTTTGGGACTTCAAGTGATTGATGCTAATGTCACAACATTTAATGGAAAGGTTCTCAGCATGCTCAAAGTTGAGGTAAGACTCACTGGATGGTAGATACTTAGCAGTGAGTATCTGGACACGGTATGATAATTTTTTTTCCATGTATTTGGAGGGTTCTTAGAGAACCATATCCCCATACGTCTAAAACTGTGTCAGACATGGGTGTTAGGCACAAATACTTAAAAAAAAATGAAGAGTCAAAACAACATGTTTCTTAAGAACAATATTGATTCAGTTAGTACTTTTAGCTTTGCAAAGCACTAAGGGCAAAGTCTAACAGTGTTATCATAAACACCAAAACTGCAAAGATTGCAAAAACAGAAATCATTACAATTCTTGTTTATTTATTGAAATTCTGTCTTAGAAACAAACTTAAATTTTTCTGCTAACACTGTATTTTCAACTTATGCAAGGCAAACAGGGATTTTCAATCCAGAAAACTGAGGGACTTCTTGACAAACCTAACAAAGTAGATAAATCATATTCATGGTTTCAATATACCATACAGAAAATGTAGATTCAGACTTGAGAATGAAGCAATGTATAGTAAAAATGGACAGTTTTCAGCCGAGAGATAAAGAAACTATTCCATTGATGGAACTTTACTTCAAGCAGCTCCAACAATCATGATTAGAAACTTTTGACTGTAAAATTTTTGTGGGTTTTCCTCCCCTTGTTCTTACACATGTAGTTTTTACTAAATTCTACATACAAATTGCTAATTCTGTGAAGATAGTTGAGGTTTTTGTTTCATTTCGGCTTCTTTTTCTTACATATCAACTTCTTTTCTTTCTAGTTTATATCTGACATTTGTGCTTCACATCCATAAATAGCATAATCAATCAGCAGCATGTTAGAATCATTCAACAATATCATGTGATACAAACAGCTAAGTATTATACCGGATGCATGTTGCTGACAGATTGCTAGAGATTACATGTTCAAGAGACCTTAGGCACGCAATGTCCTCAAGTGGGTTAACTAGATAGGGATTTGGATTAAAAACTTGGATTAGGGTATGTTACTTGGATTCGGGTGTTAATGTTAGACATGGATGTGTGTCCAACAATATCGACACCAGTATGCTCATTTTTTCTCAATGTTTTATGTACTTGAAGTTCCTTGAAGGATCATATTCCTATTCCCATGTTTGGATATGTCTTTAGACACAAAGGTCGAAAACAACAAATAGTAAGAATTTTGATTAATATCTGGATTTTAAAATGTACTGAGAACTTTCACGAGATTGTTCACCTGATACACCTTAGTTACCTATGTTAGAACTTACCCTTTTTACAAGCTTTCTCAAGCTGGTGGTCGGAACCAAAGGGAGTGTGAACAGCTCAGGCAATAGACATTTATCTGAAGCGACCACTGCCATAGTTCCTTGAGCCATCACTATAGCTGCCACTTGATGATGGTTTAGATGCTTGAGCTTGGGATTCACCGGAACTATACCAGGACTTCCAGGAACTCGGCTGCGCACCTGATGATTCCCCAGAAATGTGATCATCACCGTACATATCATAATCCGAACTGTTGTCACTGCCGAATTCCATCCTCCTGAACTTGGTAATTTCTTCACTGTACTGGCTGGAATCATATGCAGTGCTCTGTCCGAATTTTATGCCATCAGAGAGATCGGGATCTCCCTCGAAATCCAATGCTCTTACCACCTATAAGATGTGCAACAACTATATTCATTGCCGACATTCACCAAGATTGATTAATAAACACAATAGAATGAAAAAAAAAAGCATGGAAGTATGGAAAACCAAAAACAACAGTGGAAGAAGAGAAATTGGTGGAGATTGAGAAAATTACGAGCGCCATGCGGGGCCGCTTTGCAGCAGAATGCCGAACGCATGCAGCAGCTGCCTCAATCATCCTGAACAATTCGATCTCTACGTAACGCTTTTCAAGTCGTGGATCAATTAATTCACCAAAATTGCCTGCTTCAAGGGCTTGAATCAGGAGTGGTCGTGCCTGCCAATATCATAGGGACACCTCAATTTATAATTATAAATACATAAACTTTTAAATAAAAAGTTAATTGAATGATCCATACCCATTCGACCAAGCTCTCATCCCCCAAAGGCCGAGTTGGATCAACGGGTTTACGCCCAGTTATAAGTTCTAAAAGCACAACCCCAAATGAGTAAACGTCTGATCTATCCGTCAACTTTCCACTCGACGCATACTCTGGTGCCAGGTATCTGATGAAATGCCCAAATGAAGAATCACCGTAAAAATTATAAAACCTTAAACTCGATTATCAGCATATAACAGGTTCTAAAGTCAGCGGGTTACAGAGACAACAGAAAAGGTTGTGAGAGAATCCGAACCCCAACAAAGAGCCCATCAACTGTTGAAACCATGACCTACCCGAATGTCCCCATAACTCTAGTTGAAACATGGGTTTGACTTGTGTTGATAAGTCTCGCAAGTCCAAAATCTGCAACCTGTACTCAACAAGTTAGTGCTTACATTCTAATGCTACCCTTCGCAAACTGAGAGATAACAAAAGAAAAATATAAGTAACTAGATTATATTATACACAGGGTGAAGAAAATTATATAAAAAGAATATGTTCAATAAATGAATTTTTGAATTTATTTTGACAACTTTGAACCCAATTAGGTAAATCTTTATTTTAAGTTTAAATTGCTTCTTTTTAAAGATAGAAAGACAACAACATTCTCAAGATAAAAGTTATTTTTATCTATTTTACAATTAAATATCAAAATTATAAATAAATTTTGATATAATTTGCAATGTTATGCATTAATTTTAATTTGGCCTATTTGTATATATCAAAATTATACATTAACTTTAATTTGTTTTATTTATATATATCAAACTTTAATTTTGCTCTAATTTTTACATTTGTTAATCCTATTATTTATGTGACATAGTTTTTTTATTAAGTCATGTGATCTGATAAATTTAAATGATTTCCACTTAGATTTAAAAAAAAATCTTGAGATGTAAGAATTATTTTTCCCAAGTGTGTTTATTATTTTAATCTATATGAAATTTTTTAAATTTGTTTGTTTATTTTTAACTTAACAAAATGCGAGATCAACAATTTAAATATGAGTTAATGAAAAATTGTGTCACATAGATTGTAAGGTTAGTGAAATGTGAAAATTGAACTAAAATTAAAGTTTGAAATATATATTCGTACCCAATTAAAGTTAATGTATAATATTACAAATTGTATGAAAATTCATATATAATTTTAATTTTTTTTATTTTACCCTAGTTTTTAAAGAGTAAAAAGAAGAATAGTGAGCTAATAAGGAAGGTAGTATTATTAAACCAACTTTATAAATATATTGTAGTGAATTTACAATATGATTTTTAACTAATTTTTTAATCAAATAGTGTTATTGAATTAAGGGATGGTGATGGTGGCCATTGTACAAGGTCTCCTCTTTTTACTTATCTCTTTATAACTTTCCTTAGTTAATTAATAATGTCTCATAACAATCGAGAGAACCTTACTAAAAAAAATAAACAAGAGAACATGTAACAGTTAACAACATAAGAACTCAACAAACATAAATTGAAAAAAATCTACAACAATCAACAAGCATGAATCCTACTATAGATATTGAAAAAATGGAATTAAAAAAAAAACTCTCAATGCAATAAACCACAAAAACGATATGAAGGCACAACTAGAAATTGAAAATATTAAACTTACCTAATTGGAGATGATAGTGAATGTTTAGGAGAGTGTGGAGTTAAAATTGAAAGGAGAAGGTTAGGGATTTTGGTTTTCAAACTTACGAGAGGAAAAAAAAGAAGAAAAAAAAATTGGTTTTTGTCTTAAAATATAATAAAAAAGATTATATTGATAAATATAATAAAAATAAAAGTTAATTTTGTCTTAAAATTTAGATTATGCCCATAATATTAGATTATCTAAAAAAGAGGTCGTAATGAGATTACACACTATATTACGAGATGACTGTAAAGTGAGATTACGGATGATTGAAATATTGAAATCTAAATATCATAATCTCATTCCAAAATATAAGATTACGGACCATAGTGTTATATTTACGAACGTCCCCTAAGTGATGCAAAACTTAATCAAAGGTATTATATATAGTGTGAGTGTGTATATATTAAATTATTTTACACCCATAAATATATTTATAAAAAATTTAAGTAAAAAAAAAAAGCTATTGACATTGTGTACGTGGTAAGAAATGGTAAAGTTAGGCTTTGGAACCTTGTTATCTTGTGTTTAAATTTCAGCATGGTTATTTTTTAGATTTATTTTGGGTTTAGAAAGTTTTTTTTATATAATTTTTATATTATAAGATGAAAATATCATCATAATAATATTTATTTTTTGGCACATTATAATAATATTTTTTACTTTTTAAAGAAAATTATTTTTATATCTTTTTAATTAAGTTGATGGTTGAATAATTTATAAAATTTAATAATAGTATATATATATCCATTTTAAGCTGTTAAGTGTATGCATAAGTAAATGAAAGGAACTTGACATATGAAATAAGATTTAACTTGCCTGTGCTTCAAAATATTCATCCAACAAAATGTTTTCTGACTTAATGTCTCTGTGAATAATTTTTGGATGACCTGAAAAATATACCACTTATTTGGTAAGAAATTAACACTAAAATGAATTAATTAATTTAATTTATATATGTAATTTTTTATCAACAAAACATCTCATCTATCACTTTATTATATATAAATAGATACAAGCTTCATGCACTTGCCATGAAATCCAACAATAATTATTGAAAATAGAATTCTGTCATCATCTAACTCTGGTTTAAAGATAAAAAATATATATATAATGAAAGTATTGGTTCTTGTTTTGCTATAAACAATCTGATTTATTTTAAATGTATCTTTGATAATCTAAATGTTATATTTCTAATTATTGTGATAGGGTTTTATGGCAACTGTGTGAGATTCGCATCATTCGGTATCATAATTTTAATTTTTCTTTTTGAATCAAGTTAACCTATTCTTATTTATTTTTTGTATATTTTATTTTTGTGTTAATTGCATTATTTGATTTTGGATTAAAAGATATAAACATGCTTATAAGTTGTAGGATGATTGTTAGAGATAAGTGAGTTGATGAATTGGATTATGGAACCAAGGTGGTCATCATGTTGTAGATTTAAGGATGAAGATTGTGATAAAACATTTTATTCACAAACTTGGCCACTTGCTCCAACGGACAAGTTTTAGTGGCTCCAATAGAAGAATATTGAATTAGATTCTTCTTAAGGTATGCCCTATTAAACCAGTTTTTCCATTCCAATAGAATCCTTGTAGTTATATGCACATGCTCCACCAGACTAAGTTATCTGCTTTGACGCAGTCGTCATTTTAAATCACTATAGTGGAGTGATTTTTAAATTAAGCTTGTAATTGGGCTTAATTTTTATTAAGTTAAGCTTGTAGGATCGTAGGAAAAACCCTAACTTTAAAAGAAAGAAAGAAATGTAGCCTCCTTTTGTAATATGAATCAACCCTGAAGGAAATTTTCATTGCTGTATTAGATGAACTTCGACAGCGAAACCTTATGAATTCCAATATCTTAATAACTTTTGATTTTTGATTCAAGTTAATATTTTTTTCAATTGATATTATTGATTCTTGCAAGTCAATTATCCGATGAATGATCTAAAGTTATATTTCCAATCATTGTTATTAGATTTGAGGAGAAATGTATAAAGTTGGCATGTAGTGATAATATTTTAAACCTTGTTTGAACACTTTTATTTCTACTACCAGCAATTAAATATATGCCACTCTCTAAACAAAAATAAAATGGATATGAATGTCTAAAGATTCTTGACGATTCCCCTTCGATTTCACTGTAGGTAGTCAAAAACTAAAATTGAATAATATGCTCATCTCAAAATATAGAAATGTCATAAGAATGAAAGAAGAGATACATACAATCTTCATGTAAATATGCCAAACCCTTAGCAGCTCCAATAGCAATCTTGACTCTTTTGGCCCATTCAAGCACCGACAGTCCCGTATCTGATGGACAATAAATTTGAATTAATATTTTTAGTATTAATTAAGATAGAAGACATGATTAGGGTTGAGAGCTAATAAATTTGGATTCGCCCGAATAACTGAACTTACCGTGCAAATGACGTTCAAGGTTGCTATTTGAAACAAATTCATAGATTAGCAATCTATGATCGTTAGCAATACAATATCCAACCAAAGAGACCAAATGCCGATGATGAACGCGACTAATAATCTCAACTTCAGCTCGGAACTCTCGCTCCCCTTGTCCACTACCGATCTTCAATTGCTTAACTGCCACGATTTTGCCGCCCGGCAGCTGGCCTTTATAAACACAACCAAACCCACCTTCGCCGATCACATTTTGTTGAGCAAATCCATTGGTCATTTCCATCATCTCTTCATAGCTAAAGATGTCTTAGAAGGAGATATAATACCCGAATCTGGAGAATTATGATTTTGTCCTTTTCGACTATCCCAACTGTGCTGAGAATTACTAAAGGCATAATCGTTTTGGGTTGGATGTCCTTTAGTCACATCTGCATATCTAACATAAAATGTTAAAAATAAACAAAATAAATAAATAAAAAGTTTAAAGCTTATTGGATGATGTATTTCCTTCAAACAACCCAAAACTCGATTTTTACCTAATGTCACCGAAATGTTAGCTGGTGGTGCCACGAAATTAGTAGAGTGACTTTTTTGTTTCTTCTTTCTTCTGTCTCGAATAAATGAAAAGGCAATGAATGCAATCACAACAAGAGACGCTATTGCCACACCAATCACAATTCCATAACTAGGATGTCTTAAATCAATGGTGCGTTGTCTATTATTAGAGCTTTCTGAATTGTTATTGGAAGATCCTCCAACTGAGTTAGAAGGACTAATGGGCGAGCTCGGTGAAGGCGGAACTACTACCATTTTAGGAGAAAAACCAGGCATTGATTCCTCAGATCCATTTACTGATGTTGATGTGGAGTTTGTTGACGGTGGCGATTGTGAGGTTTCAGGAGAAGGCGGTGCTAGTGACGGCTTGTTATTTGAAGAACTTTCAGTGGGTTGAGATTCAGGAGGAGAATTTTTAGGTGAAGATTGTGATGGTTCATGAGTACGGCTACTGGGAGATGGCAGAGATTTTTGCTTAGGAGGGTTAGGAGATGGCGGTAATTGTTGGGTAGGAGGGGTATGAGACGGTGGTGGTTTTTGCGTTGGAGGTGGTTGTGGTGGCGATTGCGGTGTAGTACTTGGAGGTGATTCTTGCTTGGGAGGAGTAAGAGGTGAGCCAGATGATGATGGAGGAGATGGCGAGGGTGAACTTTTTGGTGATTGTTTCGGTGGTGAATTTGTTATTTCTGGTGGTGGTGGTGGTGAAAGTTTTTCTCCTAGTGGTGGCGGTGGTGAATGTTTTTCTTCTTGTGGTGGCGATGGTGACGTTTTAGGTGGCTCTACTTTTGGTGATTGTTTGTTTGATGGCGGTGAATCATCATTGGGCTTTGACAATTTATTGCTTTTGTAGGCATCACTAGAGCTTGCATTGTGTTTAGACGACGGCGAATAAATTGTGAACGAAGTATCATTCGTCCCTGTCGTCTCCTTGGTGTCCGACATTCTCCAGTTCCCTTGTAATCCTTAACTTTGATGGTTTAAATCTTCTTATGTTTGTTCCTACAAGATTTTACCAGATATAGAGCCATACAAAAACATGAAAATTCTTGTCTGGTGATCCAAACTCAAAAAATTCCAAGCTTTTGTTTCCTAAATCCTTGATCCAATATAAGAAAACCCTTTTTTCAACACATTGGAATAATAAAAAATAAGAAAAGGTAGTGAAAAAGAAGGTTTTCAAAGGTGCAAGAAGGAAAATAGAATGAAAATGGCGGGGAGAATCCATGAAAGTAAAACCATTAGAAATTCTCCACTATTATTTTAAAAGTTTTCAGACACAATGGTTTTCTTTTATCCTAACCATTCTTCCTTGAGTCTTGGATAACCGCACAACTCCACGTTAATGTATGATGAAGTTGGTTCAGCATGCAGCAAACTCGACAGCATGTAGGCCAAGAAGACCAAGTCATGCAGGAGCTGCTGATGCAAGCTTATTTTGTTTATTTTGTAATTCCTAGTCAATGAAATGTAATCTTAGTTCATTTCTAACTAAGTTAGGTTGTTGACTGATGTAATTAGCTTATGTATGAGCTGCAAACACAACTTTGTATAAGTTTACAAGCCAAAATTTCAAGTTTCCATATCATTAGTGGAGGTAGGTGATGTTTAGGTAATTATTTGCTGTTTTTGACAAGCTTAGTGCTTGGTTAATGTATTGGCATTGTGCCATTATGCAATTTATGAATGAAGTTCAGTTTGTTCATCAATTTTTCTCTTCATTTTTCTTAGCTTTTCTTTCTTTCTCTTGCTCGAATTCTCTTGTTTGCTCAGCAAGTCTCGAGACTTGCTTGACAAGTTTGCACTGAATCTGTTAGTTTCAGTTACAACACCAACAATGTAATAATAATAATAATTGTAGAAATCTAATTTTGTCCCTTGACTTGGGCTTTAAAATTATCAAAGGTCTCCTCATCATATTGTTTCCATTTTTGTTATAACTTTATTTTTAAATTAGGAATTAAAATAGAGACTAGATTGAATTCTTATTTAAAGATTTAAAATTGAATTAAGTTGCTTGAAATTAATTTTAAATTATTTCTAATTTAATTTATTTTTTGAAATTTTAGCATGAGAGATATCCCACTTATGTTTATTTTTAAAAATAATAATAAAATCAAAATTTTATTTTAAATAAAACTAAAATTAATTTTTAGAAAATCAGTTTTAAAAAAATAAGGCTTTTTTTATCTAAATAATACAAGAAACAAAATAATCTACGAAAATGGTATCCTACCACCATTATTTACGAAAATGGTATGGTGAAGGCAGTGAATAGGTGACACCACCCTTGTTTCTGACACCAATCATATGATCGTTATTAACTTTAAAAAAATATATTTTTAATGGTGGAGGATAGTATTAGGGCGGCACCGGTGTTGAAATTATATGGGTTAAATACGAGTTATATACGAGTTTAGGGGTAATTAATTTTTTAATTGGGTGGAGGATGGTTTGTAGGCATCACCAATAGGGATGGTGCCTTTTCGTTAGGCAGCACTGGTGGAGAGGCTGCGACAGGTGGCATTCCTGGTGGAAGTGATCGAATGATCATAGAAAAAAATTTCTTAATTGGTGGTCAGGTAATCAGCCCAATTTTTTGAGCCTCCTTTTTGAGGCTTAAATTTTGCCCATATAAGGGCATGTCTGTTGAAAGAAAAAAAGAAAAAAAGGAGAAGAAAAAAGGTTTGAAGAAAGATTTGGGGTGTTTGAAAGAGGAGGCAACAACTTCAAAAGGGTTAGAAAGATATTTTTTTTATCATTTATTTATTTGGGTTTAAGTTTATTTTGTGTTAAAACTAAAACTAACATAAATGTTTATATTTTGTGTTTTAAGGTATATAGGAGGCAACAACCTTTTTAGTTTTAAAGGTATAATTTTAATTAATTTGTTTGTGTTATAAGATAGAAAGTAGATGACAAAGAAAATATGAGAGCAAAAAAGAGAGCGTATTTTATTAATCAATCAGAATATTTACAATGTTTCTCCAAAGTCTATATTTATAGACATGAGAAGTATAAATGAAATAGAACTCTACTTATCATGATTTGGATGGACATCCACTTAATAAGAAAATATTCATAACAATTTGCACATATTTTTTTTGTTTGTTTTTTTTATTCTAACAATTTGTCTTATTTTGTGATTTGGAAGGAAAGGACACCGCAATAAATTAAGATTTAAAGGTACATTACATTTATAATTTTTTTTGTAATTAAGTTGTTATTTAATTGTATTGTAATCCTTATTGTCTGAATGGATTTATTAGTTGTGTTATGTGTTGTTACATTAGTGTACATTTCATTTTTTGTATTTGTTCAATATTATTACTTTATAATTATTATTTATTTCTTTGTTTGCATTAGAAGAGAAGAAATTGTGTGTGGTACAAATTTTTTACCTTAATAATCTAAAAAAATTAAATATCAAAATGGGTCAGCTTATAAATTAATTACAGGAATACGTTGTTTGCTACAATATTAAATTTGGAAATGGGTTGTTTGCTACAAATTGGTAAGGTGTTGCATTTTGGTAATTTATTATGTTTTTTGGATTATTGGGGTAAAAAGGTTAAGAAACGGTGTATGGTACAACATTTTTACCTAGGTAATATAAAAAATAATTAAATGCCAAAATGGGCAACCTTACAAATTAATTATCGAAATCGGTCGTTTGTTACGAATTGGTAAGGTGATCCATTTTGGTATTTTATTATGTATTTTGGATTATTAGGGTAAAAATGTCAAGAATTGGTGTATGGTACAACAAATTTACCTAAATAATGTATGTAACACCCTATACCCGGCATTGTCGCCAAGCCTAGATATCAAGATGTCACACCACCGTCTCATGTCATACTCACAGTAAATTGTCACATTATTAAGAAATCATTCTTTTTATCAGTGGTCTTATAAATTTTTAGTCAAACATTTATCAATCATCATTAGAACATGCCAAACATACTTTAAATAAACTTATAGTAATAATTGAACATGCATTAGGATCACTTAGCAAAATTTCAAGACAATCATATAGGTATCGATATTGACCCTAAGGTATCGATATTTTTGACACATGGTATCGATACTGAATGGAAAATCGATACTAAACTTGCATTCTGCTTCTCGCACAAAAATCATTCTGTCGAAAATTATCGGTACCTGGCATAGAGTATCGATATATTTGCCCTGAGTATCGATACTCGAGCAAAGGTATCAATAACAAATCTCTATATTGACTTCCCTGTACGTCTCAAAACACAGAGGTATCATTTTTACAACATGAATATCGATACCTCTGCTCCGACCAGAAAAATTCAACGTATATAAGCACATAGATCATAACAACTTGTACAAACTCATCATGCTATCATATCCTCATCAAATAAGTATTAAAATAGATATAATAACAGTTTAAAACATCAAGAATAGCTTCTAGTGATATTCGGCGTAATACGATTCAATTCTCAAAATCTTAAGAGCAATTAAGCTATGGAACTTCTAAAACATCATGACAAATATCATTAAAAGTCTACCACATTACCTTGTTCCCAAAACATAAACAAATAACAAAAACACCTATGAAATAACGGAAAAGGACTTGCTTGGATCACCCATTGGAAACCGCACCGTTTACACTGGCACACAACTAATCTGCAATGGTTTAAAACGAGTGGGTCGACTTAACCAGCTCAGTGAATGCTCAGAATAGTCACAATGTAAACACAATATCAAAGGTTAAACAATAGCATACTACAACACGTTCACATCCATATTCTAACCATGTGGCAATAACATATTCATGCTTCATTAAATCATAAAACTAGCATATACTCTCACGTATAACGACCCTCACTCATATTCGAATAATTCATTTTACAATAATTCATCAAGACTAATAACGTCTACATGCTTTAATAACTCACAAGTCTAGCTAACATATTCTGATGCATTCACGAGTTAAATGAAAATGACTCAAACTACAATTACATACGCAATTTACTATGAGAATATACTGTCATTTTCATGGAACTTAAATCAACTCATTTATCATATTATTTAAATATTTATGCAACCATCTCACATTGTATTATCACAATAAATAAGATCACATTTAAAAGATAATTTGCATAGCAACTACATACTTATTTAGGCATACATCACATTACACATATAAACATTTTAAGGTAATTTGACACTTGAGGCTATGAAACATAAAAGTGAGCTCTATCATCACTCATCGGATACACAAATCTCCAACACACCAAATAGACTTATAGAGTCACAAATGTCTCATAAGTGAAGCATAAAGCTAACACTTTCCAACACACCAAACATGTCCCATTGAATGGAGCTTAGCTCACATTCCCTTAATTCTCCAACATGTCCTAAGGCCTTAACGCCCACATTACAAAACACATATAGGTGAGTACTCACAATCCTATGGCATGCCAACTATATCCAATGGTCTCATAAGGTTACAAGGCCAAAATATCCACAAGAACACATTTTAATTATTGATTTAATGCACAACATGTCTATTCGTATTCATCAATTTACATAACAAATTGTACACAATGCATGCTTATCAAATTCACATTTAATTGCACTTTAAGTGCCGTAATAATCCTCATTAAGCCATCACATATCTGACCACATATGTGTGCATTAAAATCAGTACATTATATATATCACATACAAGTATTCTCACATATTACTTGTCATAATAATATCACATTCCATAATTCAACACATATACTTACTGAAATTTTGCTCACTTTCGTTACACATTTGCATCATTAGCATATCATTATCATTGTCATTTGGCATGTATATCATGCCCATAACACAATTCACAATAGTTATCACACATGTCTCATAACACAGTATCTCATCATAATAATCAATCCATAATTATTCACATAATCACATAATTTGCCAAAATAAGACAAGGGAAATAGAAAGCTTACACTTGGAACTTAGAGTAGGGGTTTAGGCTACTACTAAATTCCCAAATAACGTATTGAATCATGTCCACAAGCAATTATTCCAAACACTCATTGATTACGCTTTTGCTGAAAAGCCAAAAGCTTAAACTAGATTTTCCTTGCCTTTATCTCTACTTGTAGAAGACCCTAATCTATCTGAAGTTTCAACACAATAATTCACACAAAAATACATTCAAAAATCAGCTAAGGACTCACCACAAGCAATCAAAAACACAAGCCTAATCTAGATTCTCTTTTGACTGAAACCTTAGACATAGAAAACTTAAAATTCTAATATCTCGGTCTATACTTAATCTTTTTTTCCTAAAAAAAATTCCATTCATCTGATTATTTACCTACGATCGATTCTCAACCTTTAAGCTACACAAAACTACTCAATTCATGGTATCAAAATTTTCAACATTTTTATGGTTATTTTCATGAATATTCATTAAATCCTTAGAAATCCTTAACAAAACTTTAAAGTAAGTTTAGAAACCTTTTAATCATGTTAAAACAAGTTGAAAAACACTTTGAAACCACATTTTTACCCAAAATCCCAAAATCCACCATTAACAACCCAATTTTCAATTTTTAATTAAAACATGTGATTTAATGGCTAAAAACTTAGTTTTAAAGACTAAATAACAATTAAAACTATTGGGAAGATAAATTGTTACCTTAGTTGACAAAAATTTAGCGTTTGATCAATAACTCGAAAAACCCACAAGCTTGACAATGGAGAAAACTATGGTGTTTTTGGTTGTTTTTCTTAACTTCTATGGAGATTTATAACTTAAGAGATGATAGAAATCAAAATGAAATAGAATTTGGAATTCAAAATCGATTGGGAGAGTTGGGAGAACTATGGACGGCACAAGTATGAAAGGAGAAGAAGATTAACGTGAAAATAAAATTATAAATAGGGGGTTTTTAGGTTAAATGTTAAAATTTGGTCTAATAAACCTCTTAAAAACTCATAACTTTGACGCTTTTACAAATCAGTCCAATTTTCAAAATTGAAGGTATTTAAAACTCTTTTTGAAAAATTGATTTTATTTTTTAAAAACCATAGTAAAAAACATTACCGGTATACCATGTCGCAAAATTCTAAACACTCTAATGCTAAAATCCATAAAATAACCCTAAAACTCCTAAGCCTTATTTTGGGGTGTTACAATATAATAAATGATTAAATACGTAAATGGACGACATTACAAATTAAGTACCGAAAGGTGTTGTTTGTTACAAATTGGTAAGGTGACCCATTTTGGTATATTTCTGTAACGTAACAAAAAAATTGTTCGAAGGATAAAAAATGATAAAATAAATAAATGAATATTTGAGTGACTTACATTAGATTTAAATACTAGATGGTTTCTAAAAATATTATTAATTATTCCAAAAAATAAAATATGGTATAAAATTCATTTTCATTATTTGTATATTTTTTTATTTGTTTAGGCGATGATTAAATTTTTTATTTGAAACTGCAGATATCAAAATGACATTTTTTATTAGAGAAACGGGTCACACATCAGATACTATTAATGTGGTGGTACTAAAATTGTTATTTATTATTCATGGGTCCCCTTATAAAATTCCATGTCATTTTTTGTTTAATTTGGATATATTAACTATTGCGGTAATTTAATATAGTTAGGGTCTATACCGCATACTGAGAGGTCGTGTCAACAGTGTGGGCTATCTGTTGGATCCCCGTCTTAGGCCATACTTGGAGGCATCTAGATTCGGATTAGTTGCAATGATTCGCACGTTTGATTTGAAGTACGACTGATATCGACTTTGGTCGAGCGATGGCGCCCAGAGACCCACACATTTCATTTGTCATGTGGGGAGTGCACCATCATTTTGGAAGATTTTGCACTGTAACTCGGGCTCCCAATCTATGATAGTGCAGTCACGAGTGTAAGTACAGTGTCCAAACCTGCGACCCTTTGTTATGACTTACTAGGATGCTCGCCCGGTGATGGTGGCAAAAAATTTACGAGTTTAAGATTTTCATTGTTGAAGGCAACTTTTGAGTATTTACCGAGTATTGCCACTGAACGGGAGGTGATTTGCGTCACTCGAGCATATATAGTGCATATGATAAGGGGTGTACTCATGCTATATGCAAATAACAACAAGGTCCACTTGATGTACTTGCCCCTATTATCTGATTTATACATTACTCGTTCGTATAATTGGGGCTTAATAGTACTAGCTACATTGTATTGCGAGCTTTGTCAGACGACAAAGTGCCATGCTGTGGACATAGGTGGGTGCTTGGTATTGTTGCAGTCCTGGGTGCTTTACAAGATGCCATTCTTGGCATCAGTTACTCACCAAACATGTCTTTCCACTCGTGAAAAGGTGATAAAATTTAACCATTATAATAAGACTTTTTCTTTATTTATGAAAATTTGTTCTAAAAAGTTTACTTTTTTCATAGATGGAGTTCTTCTCTAGGTACCGAAAGGTCATTTATGCTTCCATGTTACCGCTAGATGATTGAGACACACACTGGGGAGGGGGTAATTTATACTAATATTCATTACAAGTAATTACTTTATTTGTTTAATTTGACTAATGCTACTATAACGATGTTATTAATTGTACAGTTCATCAGGATGCCATATTCCTTCCCAGACATTACGGCTATTATTCTCTTGTCTACTCATATCCACTCACACTTGTGGTGCATTAACGCACCCCTGTTGAATTTCTCAATAGTTGAGTGGTATAATGGAGATCGAGTATTGCGACAGTTCGGGTGCGTCCAACATATTACGGATATTCCATGGAGTTTGGGGGTTGTACACTTAATTAACAAAAGGGGAAACAAGACAAGAATTGGGCAGTCAGAGCGTTGATAGTTAGTTTCGTCGAGAGGCTTAAGCTTGGAGAGATCAGGAATGAATTTGTTCATTGTAACACCCCAGAATTTGGGCCTAGAAGTATTGGGCCTTGAGCAAGGGAACGGCTAGGAAAATATGCATAAAAGTATGTCTGCTTTAGTGGTTAAGGGTCCTGAGAGGAGTTGGAAAAGTCTTGGGGTTCAAACCTGGGCTTTAGCAAAAATTTTGGTTTTAAGTGGATAAAACCCTGAATGCTTGGATGTAGGCCTTTTAAATTATTGTGTTAAAAAAATGTCATAAGGAAGCTTGTTGTCTAGTGGTTGTGGTGTCATTAAGGTTATAAGGGAGCCTGGGTTCAAGTTTTGGCTCTTGCAATTTATTTTGGTTTTTCTTTTAAAGGAACCTGGACTTTGGCCTTTAGACTTTTTTATTAATTGAAGATAAAATGTGACACAAAAGAGCTTGTGGCAAGGAGGCAAGTGGCGTGTTGAGCTATTAAGGGGGGCTTGGGTTTGAATCTCATTGCTAGCTAAAAGGATATTTATTTTGCTAGTATGAGGCCACAGGAGTTTGAGGTGGTTTCGAACTCTGTTAGGTGAAGTTTGAATTGGTCATGGAGAGATTGTTGAAGCAAATTGTGGAGAGGATTAAAGGAGAGTTTTGTGGAGAGAATCAAGGAAGTGGAGGTGTGTGGGAGTGTTTGAGCCGAATGGGTAGAGGGGAGCCTAGGAATTTTGGCTGGGGGGTTTCTTTCCACATTTTGGTCAGTTCTTGTCACTGGTTTTAGACTTTTTCTCCCTTTTCTCTTTAGTGCCGAATTGGCAATTTACCACTCGGGCATCTTTGCTTTTTAGTTTTTGTTGTTCTTACTTTTGCAATTGACCATTCCTTTCTCTTTTGTATCAACCTCTGCCAAAACTCCTCTCTTATATGTTCTTCTCTAGTTTTGACCAATTGCTTGATCAACCCTTCTTGACCATTGATTCTTTCGGCCGAACTTATCACCCTAGTCTTGGGATTCTTTCTCTTTTTTCAGTTTGTGACTGAAAGTTCTTCCCTCTCTGTTTCGATCCTGTAATGGCTCTGACAATCGGTAAGTGATCAAAGGCTACTTTTTGCTTTTCTTTTAAACCATATGCACCTATTTTCTTCTTTTCTTTTCCAAAACTGAACAGCCCCTTTAACCAGTTGTTATTTCATTCTTCTTGTACTGCACCTTTTACGATTCTAGGATCTTCCTCGAGGAGTGGCGAAGTGTGAACGGGTTGGAGGAGTCACACTTTTGATCTCAAACATCTGGTAAGGTAATAAGTTTACCTCTTGATTTTGGGGATGGCCGAATATGCCCTACCATTTTCTAATCGGTTCTTGACAGTACTTTAGGAGGTAGCAAAGGTGTGATTGGTTTTTGAACAGCGAGCGTTGAGGGATTAAGGTCACCCTCATTCAAATAGGGTCAGGTGCTCGTAGATCTTGGAACGACTCTGGAAAAAGGTTTGTATTTGTACACCGTAAACCATTACTGTCGTAAAGCCGAAAGAGTATATGTAATCATACTGTCTCTTTTGTGAATCAGTAAAAGCCGAAAAGCCGAAAAGTCAGAAGTACGGTGATTGAGGCCACATGGGCGTACGAACACTCGTGTGTGAACCAAGCCTGCGAAACATGGTGTTAGACTATAGAGGCCACCACGAGCCTTCTCGTGCTCTTGGGCTGTTATGGGCCTCGTTGGGCTAAAATGGGTCGTGTGGGCCCAATGGGCTCGTGGGCCTCACATGAAAAAATCCACTTTAAGTAAAAAATACTGGACTGGGATATGTAGTTCGCATAGTTGTGACTAAATTTGGGCGTTCGTGTGGCCCACTTGGGCTGAATATGGGCCTTGGGCCCATTTACACCGTTATGACCATTTAGGTTAGCTGTGTCACTCGAGGTGACTGTAGGCCTTCGAAAAGGTTGTTAAATGACCGAAATACCCTCGAACGGTAAAATGACCAAAATAGCCTAGGGGGTAAAATTACCATTTTACCTCTAACTGCCGAAATGACCGCTACACCCCTATGGTAGGTTAACTGATGTATGTATGAAAGTTATATAACTGATACTGAGCATGACATCTTGCATTCACATATGTTACTATGGCATGTCATCCTGCATTCAAGTATGTTACTATGGCATGTCATCTTGTATGGAGTTGGGTTAATATTGACAGAGGATGTATGGCTTGTAGCCGTTCTGTTCAAGGGTTACTCCCTTTCTGCTTATGACTTTTAGTCGTTTTGTTAACTGGTAACGTTGCTACGATACTTATGGCTTTTAGCCATTCTGTGTACGGTACCGAGCCGTTCTGTAGACTTAGTGCCGCAACAGGTGCTAAGCTTGTGTGTTGGCTGGGTGGGTTGGTTTTATCCCCACATGGTGTGTTGGTTGGTACGGGTGGTGTATTGGTTGGATTGTGCTGGATTTCTTTCTGCATATCTGCATTTGATACTGATTCTGTAATGGGCTTAGGTCCACCTGGTTCTGTTAATGGGCTCAGGCCCAGTCTATTTTTGCATACCGTATATCTGACTATTTGTATTATAAGGGATTACACACTGAGTTTTCACAAACTCACCCTTCTATCTAACTGTGTAGGTAATCCCCAGCCTTAAGCGATTTGGAGCAGCAAGAGACTCGAAGGTGGCCACACAATGGCTGACGCTCTGCTGTAGACTTTTCATTTGAATTTTTATATTTTGGGTTTTAATTCTGTTATAAGGTCTTTAAGGGATTAAATTTTTTAAAAGGGCTTTAGATTTCCTTATTTAAAACTACTAAATGCGAATTTTCAAAATTAACAATTATTTTCCAAAAACACTTAAAAACATACGTTTTTACATTTCATACATTTAGTAGCTTCTGCGATTGGAATAACCTAAAGTATCAATGCCAGACATTAAGTAAACATTTTTGACGAGATAATTTGCTAAACTCGAGCAAAAGGATTTAAACATAGAAATGAACCTTTAATGACAAACTCAATTTTTGATCAATGCTTTGATGTGACACGCTAGATTCGACCATAACATTTGGGCCAAGTTTGGGGTGTTACATTCATCATGGTGAACATGTTTAAACAATGGTATGATTTTGCTTCTAAATTGTTGGAAAAATAAGACTGCAAAACAAAATCATTAGCATTGCCTTAGAAGCAAGTTTGCCTTGATTAGTGTAATCGTGTAGTGGATGTTATCCCCAAGGTTAACACAAAACTTCAATATTCATACACCTTAGTAAGAAATATGGACCACAATTGGTATTACTCTTCTCTGAGCAATTAGGAAATAATATAAACATAAAGCATTAAAGCTAGTTAGAAAAACTTGACTAGAAAAATCATACTAGGTTCAATTTCCAGGAAAGGTAAGAGGGGTCACAGAAGGTCTTTCTTAAAATCCAATCTCCTAGACTAATGTAGTTTTAGTAAAATGCCAAAGTTTTAGAGAAAAGAAAGATAAGAGAATCGAGAAGAATGAGAAAAGCTCTAACTTTTTGCTTGTGAAAAATGAGGAGAAATGACCTCCTATTTATAGGATTCTCAAAGGGGTAAAATGGTCTAAAACATTCAACGACCATATTGTAACGGTCAGATTCCAATGGTCATATTGTAATGGTTAGATTCCAATGGCCATATTGTAACAATTAGATACCAACACCATATTGTAACGATCAAATTTTTGCATTACCAAAAGATTGCAATATGTTTCATTCGAGAATGCAACTTGAGATTTGCAGACAAATAAGTAGCTCTAAGATTATCATAATAGATAACTAGTTAAGAAAAGCAAAAAATAGAAAGTTCCTAAAGTAGATTTTGAATCCAACACAACTCAGCTATAGTGGATGCTAATGAACGATACTCAGCTTCTGTCGAAGATCGAGCAATAAAACGTTACTTTTCAGAGCTCCAAGATATTGGATTGTATCTAAGAAAAACAATGTTCACACTACTAGTAGTTTGATCATCCTTATCACCTGCCCAATCAACATTTGAATATTCATGAAGATCTAAAGAAGATCGGTGATGAAACAAACCATGGTCTAGAGAACCACAAAGATACCAGACGATTCTTTTAACCGATGTCCAATGATTTACCGTTGGTCGATGAGAAAATTGATCTAATTTCTTCATAGTGAAAGCAATGTCTAGTTTTGTAAGTTCAAGATATTGAAGGGAATCAAGAATTGTACGACACTCTTTAGGATGATCAAGATGAGCACTATCGTCAAGACATAAATTATTATTAGTGGCTAAAGGTGTTGTAACATGATTAACTCCTTGCATATTGACTTTCTTAGCAATATCTTCAATATATTTACGTTGAGAAAAAAATAGACATCTTTATTTCTTAAAGTTGTACTCCAAGGAAGTAGTGAAGCTCATCAATATCCTTAATAGAAAGTCAGCAGCTAAATAGTAGTAACAAACTGATTTAAGGCATCAGAATTATTACCAATAACAATCAAATCATCAACATAAAGAACCACATAGATAGTCATAGGATTTGTCGAATAAATAAAGAGAAAATTAACAAAGGTAGCAATAGGAAAATTTAATGATATGAGATAAGCTCAAAATTTTGAATACCAAGCTTGGGGAGCTTGTTTAAGACCATAAAGTGACTTATGAAGTTTGCAAACATGAGTAGGGTGATCTTTATCAACAAAACTCTTGGGTTGTGACATATAAACATCTTGAGTTAAGGTCACATGTAAGAATGCATTATTAACACCTAATTAACGAAGGGACCAATCATTAGAAATTGCCAAAGAAAGAACAATTCATACAGTTGTATGTTTAGCCACTAGAGAAAATGTTTCAATATAGTCAATGTCGAGTCATTGACTAAACCCTTGAGCAACAAGTCGAGCCTTATATTTATTGGTTGTATGATCGAGATTATATTTGATTCTGAAAATCCATTTAGAACAAACAACATTGTTAGACATCTACAACGATCAAAAGACCAAGTACCTTGGGATTTGAGGGCATTAATCTCCTCAACCATAGCGAGACGTCATTTCTCATTTTTTAATGCTTGAGTAACTATTCGTGGTTCCAATTCTCTTGGCTTAGCTTGCAAGTTTATGGAATCGATTTGAGGATCAAGTGTCGGTGGTGTAGGAAGGGGCTTGATGGTGTTAAGGCAAAGAAAAGATATGGGTTTTCTAATATTATTATTTGCTTGGGTAATCATGAGATGAGAAGATTGTGGTAAAGGTTGTTTTGATGACATTGATGGAGGTGAATTTGATGGTAGAGACGTGGATGTCTAAAATTAAGACTCAGGTAAATTATCTTGAGGCACAATATATAATGTAGGAGATTGTGTACCTGAATTTGAAACTTGATGGTTTTTCAAGTTATTTGATGAAAAGACTACACCAAGAGAAGCATTAGTAGCTAAAAACCCTGTCAACTAGATGTGCAGGAGATACTTGTGGTAAAACTAGAAAAGTGGATATTATCGGAAGAATATAGTGAGAAACCCACTCATGAAAAGACTTTACTGAAGGTTGAGTAGAATGAATATCAAGATTAGTATATGGAAAAATATTCTCTACAAAATTAACATTATGAGAAATACAAATGTTATTTTTTGACAGATCAAAACACTTGTAAGTAACTTGATTTAAAGCATGCCCTAAAAAGGAACAAGTTAAGATATGGGTTCTAACTTGTTTCTAGTGTAGGGTTTCAACCAAGGATATCACAAACAACCGAAAACTCTGAGACGAGTGTAATAGGGTAAAGAACCAAAAATTCAAAAATATGGGGAATCATTACTGAAGATGGAAGTTGGCATCTGATTGATAAGAAAAGTAATAGCAAGAAATGCATGAGACAAAAATTCTAAAGGTTTTATCTATATGAAGTAAAGTAAGGTGGAGTGAAGAAGTGAGAAATTCCATTTGAAGAAAGATAGTCACAAAGATGAGTAAATTCCCCACCATTATCTAAATAAAAAGAAACAATAGGCTTTTGGAAGTATTTTTCAATAATAGCTTTAAATATAGGAAAAAATATCAGAAACTTCAAACTTATGTTGTAAAACATATAGCCAAATGTATTTAGTGTATGGTAAACAAATATAAGATAATAACGAAAATCATTAATTGAAGAAATATGTGTCAGACCCCAAACATCAGTATAAATAAGCTTGAAAGGAGAGAAACTTTTTATCGAAGATATAGCGAATGGAAGTTTATGCATTTTATTGTACTTACAATAATTGCAAAAGAAACGTGACTAATAGAATTTATTGGAAGATTCAAGAAATTAAAAACAAGATGCATAATTAGAATGGAAGGATGAGTGAGACGCTAATGCTAGGTTGACACTTGAGAATTTTGGGTAAAATATGCTAGTGGTGATGGTTACAACTTAGAAATGTGTAAGGGCCGGCCATTAATACACACCATCCTTAGGTTTTCTAGTTATTAGATGCCCCTCGTGCAGCAGTCCTTCACAACAAATGAGAAATGTGAGAACTCAACAATTATAAAATTTGAAGAGCACAATTGATAAATAAAAATTAAAATTTTCTTCATAGTAGGAACATGAAGAAAATTAGATAAATGTAAAGGCTTAAAGGAAGAAGCCGGAGATATGTAACCATGAGTTACTTGCAAGTTATTACCATTTTCAATCATAACATCTTCGCCCCCTTCATAATCAGAATGAAGAGATAAGTTTTGAATGTCTATAGAGATGTGATGTGAAGCACCCGAATCAACTAACCAATTCGAAAAACCATTAGAAGTAGATGAAAAAAAATTACTTGAGGAGCAATAGATCTTATAAATGATGAAGGGGGAAACAACGGGCCATGGAGACACAACTTGCAACTTATAACATTGTTTAATAGTATGGCCAAGTTTATCAGAGTTGACAAATAACCTGATTATTAGTTCATTGAGGAGTAGAACAATGATTGCTCTAATTGTTCTATCGAGGGTAGTTGTGATGTGATCCCAAGTCCACGCTACAAGGAGGGCCTTGGTGAGCTTATGCCAAAATGTTGGAATCAAGTCCAAACTGGTCATGCCCAGGTTGGGCCGAACCTAACTCCCATGTAGATCCAAATAATTCAAATTTTGGATGAAATTTTTAAAGGCCCCATTTGATTTAATCATGCCATTTCAAAGACTTTTTAATTATCTTAAGACTGTTTTAATAAGTTTGTGTTTTTTTAATTTCAATGCCACAAATTTTATTTTACATTATGTTTAATATTTTGCATGAGTTATTTATGTTTATACCTGTGTTGAGTTGAGTAATATGTCCATATTATATGTGCATGGAGTGCTTGTCAATTTTATGTTGTTGTTTTCTATCATAATTATATCATTTGATCTTATGTATTGCATATATGCATGTGTGTGTCTTATGTTCATATGCTATATGCGTGTGAGTCAAGTGTCTAATCCTTTAGTTATTTGTCTTTGTCAAATATGCTTGTGAGAGATGCAAGTGATTGATGCCTATTTATACTTGTGCATGTGTCTATTTGTATGGGCTTTAAGTGACCATCCATTGCTGAATTCATGCACAAAAGGATCATTCTAGAATCTTCAAGAATTCAAGCTTTCAATGTGATTCATGTGGTTGTTCGTATGGTGTGCTATGTACATGTCCATATACATTTCTTAATGTAGAAGGATACATGGCATAAATAGAGGTGCATAGACGATGGAGCATGGAATATTCTAGAAGCATGTCACCTTTTTTGAACCAGCATGCTCATAAATTCATATTTAAGAGAGATGCATGAGCCATGCATTTTCATTCAACCAAGGGGGATTTGTGGAAGATCGAAGGCTACTCATTCATGTACAAAGGAAATACTTAAAAGCTAAGAAAGCATGAATGCACCTAGTGAAGCAACATCACCATTCGACCAAGCATGCACCAAGCCATCAAAGCATGAACCAAATTTATTCTTAGTGTGTGAACATATTGATGCCAAGTGTGAACAAGTTTATGTTTGTGTGTGAACATTGTAAGTGCTAGTGTGAACATCATTATGCCGAATTTGAGTAGTCATTCTAGGAGTCTATAAATAGCTTTGTAAAAGGACATTTAGGGTTAGCCAATTTTGAATAAAATCATCTTTGTGAGATTATTCTCTCATTGGTTCTTGATTGACCTTATTGAACTAATCAAAATTCTTTCGAGTTTGTGGCGTTCACCTGTCTTATCACTTCGATTTCCACCCCAAAGTGTGATGACATCTTTATACCAAGGTTGGAGCTTTTGTCAAATTTACACCGATTGTAACACCCGAACCCGAAACCGACACCGGAGTCGAACACGAGGTGTTAACTGACTTTAACCCCTTATAAAATTTATTTTCGTTACAATCAAACGACTAAACGGCCTTTCACCCATCCTACGATAAATTTTATGTACGTGACTTCAAGTATAGTTGTCACATAGGTTCAAACTTACCGAGCTCAACACCAAGTATAAGCATAGCACCTATTAGCCATGTACTCAAGACACTTACCCGATCCGCTGTCCGCGATCGACTCAATAGTGTCGCACACATAGTGTCCATAATGATTCACGAATGTATATTGAGTCCGCACACTCAGTGCTATATAATCAACTCGCACACTTAGTGCTACGTAATCAAATCGCACACTTAGTGCTACATAGTCAAACTCGCACACTTAGTGCCGCATGGTCAATTCGCACACTTAGTGCATCATATTCATTTCGCACACTTAGTGCAACATAGTCAAATCGCACACTTAGTGCTGTACAATTTAATCCCGCGCACTTAGCGCCAATCTCATGGTCATAAATGGTTATACCCGCACGTTTAGTGCCGAGATCAACAACTCAGTACATCTTACCTCTTTTCTTTTCATTCAACAATTTCATCATCACATACGTACATGCATATATATATATATATGTATATTTATTCATTCCATTCAGCATCAATACATAAACATTATGACCATTTGAAATAATACCAACTACATGCTTAATGACTTACCTTGTGTTGGGTAAGACGGTTCCAACTCGACTACTCAGTGATCTTTTCTTTGCCTTTATCGGATCTAGTTCCCTTTTGCTCTTGAGCTTAAGTTCAACAAAATTTAAAATAGTCATTAATCGACTATTCAAGTATTACTTTCAGATTAATATATATATTGATTTGACCTTCACACACATAGATTATAGTAAGCTTTATAATAGTCAAAAAATAACTCATTGGCAAATTTTCATTAATGTTTACAACAAAATCACATATTCACTACGAGCTGTTTTCCTGAGCAGTAGTCGCTAAATTGTTTATAACTGGAGCTACAAAACTCCAAATCACTAGCCGTTAATTTTCCCTGAATATAGACTCGTATATCTTCCATCCATAAAATTTTCAGAATTTTTGACTTGGCCAATCAATACCAGATTTTTCTTAAAGTTTCCCCTGTTTCACTGTTTGACTATTCTGACCACTCTTCACTACGAATCAAATTTCTCATTTTACAGAATTCAAAATGTGTTGTATTTGATCTCATTTGAAACTAGACTCATTAAGGAGTCTAAGCATATAAATTTTATCTTATAATCATTTTTGTACAATTTATAATGATTTCCTAAAAACAGAACAGGGAATCTAGTAGTCATTTTGACTCAGCCCCACAATACTTCAAATATCTCAAGATCGGTAACTCTTTTGTTTTATAGTTTCTTTTGTAAGAAAATAGACTCTTCAAGCTTTAATGGCATAATTCACTCAGCTTCTAATTCAACTCCTACAAATTATGGCGATTTTCCAAAATCACCTTACTGCTGCTGTCCCCAAACAGATTATTACCAAATCAAATACTAACATTAGCATTTCACCTTAATAGCTAGCTTACCAAGCCTTAATTTAACATATTAATCTTTAACATATCTTTCACTTTTCATCAACAACTATCAAAAAGCTCAAGCACTCATCAATGGCAAAACACAAAATCATCATCAATCCACAAAATTGAACCATGGGTTTTTAGAACTCAAGTCAACTACTAAAACATGCATGCATCTCAAGAACAACATCAAACATACCTTAGTCTAGCAAACCACCATAGCCGATTTTCTCAAGCTCTTCCCCTTCCTTTCTTTCCTCTATTCGGCCAAAGGTGTTCAAGAATGAACACATTTTTTTTTGTTTTCTTTCCTCAACTCACGGCAACAAGGGGGGTATGGATGAGACCATTTTTTTTCATCACCCTTCCTTTTCATTGTTTAATTACCATGCTCTTTATTTTATTTTTCTTAGCATACATCATAGCATAACATGTTGGTGACATGTTTCCACCCATAGCATGGCCAGCCACTATGCTTTAATTTGGCTAATTTGACATGCAAGGACAAACACTTTCCCACATATATTAATGGGCCACTTGAACACTTGCCTAGCATATTTCTAAATTGTCTCACATAAGTCCCTACTAATAAATTCCACATACACTGACCAAATTAAAGTATGGAACTATCACACAAGCATTTACGCACATCATAAACACAGAATATAATCTTTAATTATTTATAAGACTCGGTTTTGTGGTCCCGAAACCACTTCCCGACTAGGGTCAATTTTGGGCTGTCACAACTCTCCCCCACTTAAGAAATTTTCGTCCCCGAAAATCTTACCGGTAAATAGGTTTGGATATCGTTCTTTCATCGAGCTCTCGGTTTCCCAAGTAGCTTCCTCGATCCCGTGTTTGAGCCATAACACCTTTACTAGCGGAACTCTTTTGTTTCGTAACTCCTTCACTTCACGAGCTAGGATACGCATCGGTTCTTCTTCATAACTCATATCGGCTTGAATTTCAACCTCTGATGGGCTAATTATGTGCGATGGATCAGATCTATAGCGTCGAAGCATCGAAACATGAAAGACGTCATGGATCTTTTCAAGCTCAGGGGGCAAAATCAATCTATACGCAACTGGCCCCACTCGTTCGGAGATTTCGTACGGCCCAATGAATCTCGGGCTCAACTTGCCCTTACGGCCAAACCTAAGTACCTTTTTCCAAGGCGAAACTTTAAGAAACACTTTATCTCCCACCTGATATTCAATGTCTTTTCGTTTCAAATCCGCATACGATTTCTGACGATCTGTGGCTGCTTTCAGACTTTCACGGATTACCTTTACTTTCTGTCCGGCATCTTTAATCAAATCAACTCCGAAAATTTTACTTTCACCGAGCTCAGTCCAAAACAATGGTGTACGGCATTTACGACCGTACAAAGCCTCGTAAGGTGCCATCTTAATACTTGATTGAAAACTATTGTTGTAAGCGAATTCAATCAAAGGTACATACCGTTCCCATGAACCACTAAACTCAAGGGTGCAGCATCTCAGCATATCCTCGAGTATCTGAATTATCCGCTCGGATTGACCATCGGTTTGGGGATGAAAAGCGGTGCTAAAATGCAGCTTGGTACCCAAAGCTTCTTGCAATTTCTTCCAAAATCGCGAGGTGAATCTCGGATCTCTATCCGACACGATAGAAATAGGTACTCCATGTAATCTCACAATCTGAGAAACATACAATTCGGCTAGTTTATCCAATGAAAAATCCGTACGCACGGGGATAAAGTGAGCCGACTTAGTCAGCCTATCAACAACAACCCAAATCGCATCCTTCTTACTTGCGGACAATGGCAGTCCGGACACAAAGTCCATTGTGACTCGGTCCCATTTCCACTCGGGTATCATGATCGGCTGAAGTAACCCTGAAGGCACTTGATGTTCCGCTTTCACTTGTTGACATATTAAACATCTCGAAACAAAGTCGGAGATGTCTCGTTTCATACCATGCCACCAAAACCGACGTTTCAAGTCGTTGTACATTTTCGTGCTCCCCGGGTGAATTGACATTCAGCTACAATGGGCTTCGTTCAGAATCATCGGAATGAGTTCCGAATTCCTTGGAACACACAAACGACTTCTAAACCTCAAACAACCATCATCATCAATCTGAAACTCCGATTCCTTGTTCGGAACACACTCAGCTCGTTTTGCAACCAATTCATCATCGACTTCCTGAGCTTCAAGAATTTGATGAGTCAATAATGGTTTGGCTTTTAATTCAGCTACTAACACATTGTCAGGTAGACCAGACAAGTGTACATTCATCGCTCGCAAAGCAAACAGTAATTTTCGGCTTAAGGCGTCCGCAACCACATTAGCCTTTCCCGGGTGGTAATCAATGACAAGCTCGTAATCTTTCAACAACTCAAGCCAACGTCTTTGTCGCAGATTCAAGTCTCGTTGAGTCATCAAATATTTGAGACTTTTGTGATCCGAAAACACATGGCACTTCTCACCAAACAAATAATGTCGCCATATTTTCAATGCAAACACAATGGCGGCTAGTTCGAGATCATGGGTCGGATAATTTTTCTCGTGTGGCTTCAATTGTCTTGACGCATAGGCCACAACTCGACCTTCTTGCATCAATACGCAACCCAACCCAAGTAGGGATGCGTCACTATAAATGACAAACTCTTTACCCGATTCGGGTTGCACCAAAATTGGAGCTTCAGTCAAATGAGTTTTCAGTTGATCGAAGCTTTTCTGACATTTCTCCGTCCATTCGAACTTAACATCCTTTTGAAGTAGCTTCGTCATTGGTGTGGCTATCATCGAGAAACCTTTGACAAATCGTCGGTAATAACCGGCGAGCCCTAGAAAGCTCTGGACTTCGGTAACATTTCTCGGAGGCTTCCAGTTAAGTATGGCTGAAATTTTGCTCAGGTCAACTCGAATACCCGATGCGGATACCACATGACCCAAGAAGCTAACCTCTCTTAACCAGAACTCACACTTACTGAACTTAGCATATAACTGCTTATCCCGCAAAATTTGCAACACTTGCCTCAGATGCTCAGCATGTTCGGTCTCATCTCTTGAATAGACCAAGATGTCATCAATAAACACAACTACGAACCGATCCAAATACGGCCTGAAGATCCGATTCATCAAATCCATAAACACCGCAGGGGCATTAGTGAGCCCGAACGGCATCACTAAGAACTCGTAGTGACCGTACCTCGTTCTGAAAGCAGTTTTGGGTACGTCCGAATCTCGAATCCGCAACTGATAATAACCCGATCTCAAATCTATCTTTGAAAACACCGATGCTCCCTTTAATTGATCGAACAGATCATCAATACGCGGTAACGGATACTTATTCTTTATCGTCACTTTATTCAGTTGACGATAGTCAATGCACAACCTCATGGTTCCGTCCTTCTTTTTCACGAACAATACTGGTGCACCCCAAGGTGAGAAACTCGGTCGAGCGAAACCTCTATCCGTCAATTCTTGCAACTGAGCTTTCAACTCTTTTAACTCAGTTAGTGCCATACGATACGGAGCGATCGAAATTGGCGTAGTTCCAGGTACAAGCTCAATACCAAACTCTACCTCCCGAACAGGTGGCAAACCCGGTAACTCTTCAGGAAAAACATCCGGGTATTCACAAACCACCGGCACCGATTCGGGTTTCTTTTCTAACTCCTTGTCATCAAGTACATACGCGAGGTATGCTTCGCACCCTTTCCTTACATATTTCTGGGCCAACATTGCTGATATTACAGCTGGCAACCCCCTTAAGTCCGCAGACTCAACTCGGATTATTTCGTTATTTGCGCACCTCAAATCGATAGTCTTGCTTTTGCAATTCACAACCGCATCATGCGCGGTTAACCAATCCAAACCAAGAATAACATCAAACTCGTCGAACGGCAAAAGCATCAAATCGGCCAGAAAACAGGATTCTCGGATTATTAGAGGGCATCTCTTACACACTTTATCAACAAATACGCATTGACCCAAAGGGTTTGATACTCGAATTACGAGCTCAGTAGACTCAACAGGTAGAGTCTTACTGGTTGCTAAGGTTTCGCATACATATGAATGAGTAGAACCAGGGTCAATCAATGCAATCACTTTAGTATCAAAGAGAGTGAAGGTACCAGTGATGACGTCGAGGGAGGATGCCTCCTCTCGTGCGTGAATGGCATATGCTCTAGCAGGAGTACGGTTCTCGACTCGATCGGCCGTATCAGAGGCCCCCCTCTGACTACCACCCCTGCCTCCTAAAATTCTCGGTGGTCTACCTCTAGATGTCACTCCACTAGGTCCTGCACCTTGAATCTTATTCTTCTCATCCAGCTCCGTGCAATCTCTAATGAAGTGGTCCTTCGAACCGCATCCGTAACAGGCCCTGCTAGTAGACTTGCCCCAACATTCACCTAGGTGTCGTCTTCCACATTGGGGACATTCAGGTTTCTCGTGACGATTATTGCCCACACTAGCTACCGAAGTAGCTCGGGAGCCCATCGATGGTCTTGCCCTGATGGAAATTCCCGCAGTCGCCCTCGACTTATTAATGTCCTCCCTGAACTTCTTTACAGCTGAGAACGGAGCTTTACCCGTCGATCTTTTACGATAATCTCTAGCTTCAAAATCAGCCTTCCTCTTCTCCTTTCCAAGTTCTTCCGCCTTGCAGGCTCGTTCGACTAGTGTTACGAATTCTTTTATTTCCAAAATACCCATTAGTAGCTTTAAATCTTCATTCAATCCTTCCTTGAATCTTTTGCACATAGCAACCTCATCAGCTACACACTCCCGGGCATACCTACTGAGTCTTACGAATTCATGTTCGTATTCAGATACAGTCATACGGCCTTGCTTGAGTTCCAAGAACTCCTTACGCTTCTGATCAATGAACCGTTGGCTAATAAATTTCTTTCGGAATTCCGTTTGAAAGAAGTCCCGCTCGTTCGGGACTATGGAAATCAAGGTCCTCCACCAATAGTAGGCTGAGTCTCGCAATAAAGATACAGCACATTTTAGACATTCGTCAGGTGTGCATGACAATTCATCGAACACCCGAATGGTGTTATCAAGCCAGAACTCGGCCCTTTCGGCATCATCAGTTACTATGGCCTTGAACTCCTCGGCCCCACGCTTCCTAATCAAGTCTACAGGTGGCTTACTCAGCCTCACAGGATCAGCGACTGATGGCATTACAGGCTCTTGGGGTGGATTATTCAAATTTGGGAATTGTTGGACAGTCGGGTTGGTTCGGGCATATTGCGCGACCCACTCATTCATCATGGTAAAGAAGGCTTGTTTAGCCCCCTCACCTTGATTATTCGCAGATGACTGAGGTTCAACAGGCGGCGTCCCTTGTGCAGGAGCAGCCGCTACGCTCTCAACGTCATCCGCTAGGGTTCTTTCTACACCGGGATCCATTTACTAATCAAAACAAAAACATTTCAACCGTCAGAAGTCATCACCCTTTTAAACATTAACATTAAGGCATGTATAGCTAGACTCATACGTGCTATGGTAGTCCTAGAACCGACTAAACCATAGCTCTGATACCAATCAAATGTAACACCCGAACCCGAAACCGACACCGGAGTCGAACACGAGGTGTTAACTGACTTTAACCCCTTATAAAATTTATTTTCGTTACAATCAAACGACTAAACGGCCTTTCACCCATCCTACGATAAATTTTATGTACGTGACTTCAAGTATAGTTGTCACATAGGTTCAAACTTACCGAGCTCAACACCAAGTATAAGCATAGCACCTATTAGCCATGTACTCAAGACACTTACCCGATCCGCTGTCCGCGATCGACTCAATAGTGTCGCACACATAGTGTCCATAATGATTCACGAATGTATATTGAGTCCGCACACTCAGTGCTATATAATCAACTCGCACACTTAGTGCTACGTAATCAAATCGCACACTTAGTGCTACATAGTCAAACTCGCACACTTAGTGCCGCATGGTCAATTCGCACACTTAGTGCATCATATTCATTTCGCACACTTAGTGCAACATAGTCAAATCGCACACTTAGTGCTGTACAATTTAATCCCGCGCACTTAGCGCCAATCTCATGGTCATAAATGGTTATACCCGCACGTTTAGTGCCGAGATCAACAACTCAGTACATCTTACCTCTTTTCTTTTCATTCAACAATTTCATCATCACATACGTACATGCATATATATATGTATATTTATTCATTCCATTCAGCATCAATACATAAACATTATGACCATTTGAAATAATACCAACTACATGCTTAATGACTTACCTTGTGTTGGGTAAGACGGTTCCAACTCGACTACTCAGTGATCTTTTCTTTGCCTTTATCGGATCTAGTTCCCTTTTGCTCTTGAGCTTAAGTTCAACAAAATTAAAATAGTCATTAATCGACTATTCAAGTATTACTTTTAGATTAATATATATATTGATTTGACCTTCACACACATAGATTATAGTAAGCTTTATAATAGTCAATAAATAACTCATTGGCAAATTTTCATTAATGTTTACAACAAAATCACATATTCACTACGAGCTATTTTCCTGAGCAGTAGTCGCTAAATTGTTTATAACTGGAGCTACAAAACTCAAAATCACTAGCCGTTAATTTTCCCTGAATATAGACTCGTATATCTTCCATCCATAAAATTTTCAGAATTTTTGGCTTGGCCAATCAATACCAGATTTTTCTTAAAGTTTCCCCTGTTTCACTGTTTGACTATTCTGACCACTCTTCACTACGAATCAAATTTCTCATTTTACAGAATTCAAAATGTGTTGTATTTGATCTCATTTGAAACTAGACTCATTAAGGAGTCTAAGCATATAAATTTTATCTTATAATCATTTTTGTACAATTTATAATGATTTCCTAAAAACAGAACAGGGAATCTAGTAGTCATTTTGACTCAGCCCCACAATACTTCAAATATCTCAAGATCGGTAACTCTTTTGTTTTTATAGTTTCTTTTGTAAGAAATAGACTCTTCAAGCTTTAATGGCATAATTCACTCAGCTTCTAATTCAACTCCTACAAATTATGGCGATTTTCCAAAATCACCTTACTGCTGCTGTCCCCAAACAGATTATTACCAAATCAAATACTAACATTAGCATTTCACCTTAATATTTAGCTTACCAAGCCTTAATTTAACATATTAATCTTTAACATATCTTTCACTTTCATCAACAACTATCAAAAAGCTCAAGCACTCATCAATGGCAAAACACAAAATCATCATCAATCCACAAAATTGAACCATGGGTTTTAGAACTCAAGTCAACTACTAAAACATGCATGCATCTCAAGAACAACATCAAACATACCTTAGTCTAGCAAACCACCATAGCCGATTTTCTCAAGCTCTTCCCCTTCCTTTCTTTCCTCTATTCGGCCAAAGGTGTTCAAGAATGAACACATTTTTTTTGTTTTCTTTCCTCAACTCACGGCAACAAGGGGGGTATGGATGAGACCATTTTTTTTTCATCACCCTTCCTTTTCATTGTTTAATTACCATGCTCTTTATTTTATTTTTCTTAGCATACATCACTAGCATAACATGTTGGTGACATGTTTCCACCCATAGCATGGCCAGCCACTATGCTTTAATTTGGCTAATTTGACATGCAAGGACAAACACTTTCCCACATATATTAATGGGCCACTTGAACACTTGCCTAGCATATTTCTAAATTGTCTCACATAAGTCCCTACTAATAAATTCCACATACACTGACCAAATTAAAGTATGGAACTATCACACAAGCATTTACGCACATCATAAACACAGAATATAATCTTTAATTATTTATAAGACTCGGTTTTGTGGTCCCGAAACCACTTCCCGACTAGGGTCAATTTTGGGCTGTCACACCGATCGAGTTTGAATATAACTACGGTTCCTTAAAACATTTAAGTGTTTCGGGTTGCGGTTTCCACCATCCCTTGAACCTATTTCAAGACGACCCTTCCATTCAAGCCATTTTCCAAACATTCCAAGTCCGGCAAATTGTATCATGTTGAACCACTAGTTTTTACCATTAGATGAACAAGACACTCAGTTATTGGCACAGTTACCATTATTGTTGGCATGACTGGCAAAGTTGGCAGCAGCCAGAACTGAAGGGGTAGCATCAAATTGAAGAAAATCTTCATAATCAAATAAAAGCTCATGCAATTCTTCAAAAGTCAATGGTGTCTCTCTTATTCGAAGAGTATTTGTATAAGAATGACATTCTATTGGAATATCATGAATAATGTGAAGAGTAACATCATCTATTGTGATATTAGCGCCTATAATATTAAGTGTAGTAACAAGATTTTTTATATGTTGCAAGTAAGCTTGCATGCTTTGAGATCCCTTTTTGGCAATAGCCAAAGACTCTTTTAAAGAAAGTACTCGAGCACGAGAAGGACGTGCATAAATTTTCTAGAGTGTTGTCCAAACAATAAATGAAGTTTTTACAGATAGAACATGAGAGACAACCTCAGGAGAAAGAGAAGAAACCAAAGCACCTCAAATCAGTTGATCTTGGCAAAGCCAAAAAGTAGTTGGCATAAAGGGAGGTAGTACTATGACATATGGTGTGAAATCATATCCAATAAGCTAGGATCACTATTGTGTATACCATGCCTGATAGTTGAAGGGGGTAAGCTTGATTGGCGCTTGAGCAGAGGCATTTATTATTAGGAGTTGTTCTGTAAAAGAAGAAGAGTTGATAATTGTAGTACATACTGTTGATGGTTGAATTCGGGTTGGTTAGAGAAGAAGAGAGGATGTGGTTTGAATGGTAGAAATTACTTGTGGAGTTTTGGTTGTAATAGGTGCTGGGATAGATAAGGTGAGAGCAAATTGGTTTGTTTTTATAGAAGGATTAGAGAGAGATTGAAAGACTACAAACATCTTGTCCGGACCTATAATGACCCGAAAGTTAGTGGTATCGAGAAATATGATTTTAAGACCCCATTTTCATAAACCAAGCTGGTAAATATTATTATGAAATATTTATGGAGTTATTTTATAAATGGATTGGATTTTGGTTAAGTAATTTTGTCGAATTAGTGACTAATTAGGGATCAGGGACTAAATTGTAAAAGTCCTATTATTATGAATTTTTAATTAGGAAATGAATTAAGGATATAAATTGCAATTAACCAAAGGCCTGTAATAGCAGTTAGACCATGCTATTTTTTATATGTGAACGATGGGTGAATAACCTATATGCATTTATATATTATAAAAATTATAATTTGATTAATTATATTATAAATGTATAAAATAAAATCAACTTACTGAAAAGAAAAAGAAACTCATTTCTTTCTTTCTTCATCCATGTTGAACCTAAAAGGAGAAGAAAAGAACATACAACCTTGAAGGTTTTTAATTTCAACAACAAATTGCCATGTGCAATTTAATCATTTTCTTGTAATTTTTTAATGTTTTTGAGATCATGGGAGTTTAATCTAGCTAGCCCATTGATGTGACCACGCCCCAAGCCCCATCAAGTCCTCGTCTTGATTCCCTCGAGCTTCCAAAGGGACCAATGAACCGAGCTAGGTCCAAGCGATTTCATGAACTTGTTTCAGCTTTATTGTTCAAGTTTTGGAAGGAGAATCAGCTCGTTGAAGATGGGGAAGCTCGATCCAACTCCTTGAAGAAACCATGCACCTTAGTGCAAGCTAATTTCAGCTCAATTCCAGCTCCCTTAGCTCAATTCGACTTTAATCAGCTCATTTGAGCTCAATTCCACCTATTTGAGCTCAATTTAGCTTCTTTCCAGCTCATTAATTTTATTATTTGAATAATTTGAGTGATAGTTTTATTTTAATTATTTTTACTACAGCTCATAACCGAATTTTCTAGCTCAATTCAGCTTATCAAGAATTTAAACTATCATTGAGCTAGCCGAATTTATTATTAATTATATTTTATTTATGTCTTTATTTTAATTTGTTAAATATGTCTTGATATTATTTAATTTAAGCTGAATGTACCTTGAATCTAATTTGTTTATATCTTTTGTAGGTACATCCACATGTGGGAACACAATTAATGAGGTTTCATGAACATTTCTGGTTCAATGTATGTTCGGGTACATGCATGACTACCTACAACGAATGGTTGCCTTAAAGATGATGCATGAATGATTTAATACAATGAATGGAAGAATGCATGAATATTCACTTACATGCATCGGTTGCTGTCCATTGATTCCTAAGTACCTATTCGACCAAAAGGCATCTCTTGGAGTGTCCATTCACACCTTGGCCGAACCTAGACATGCCCATTGCTCTCCCATACATTCAACAAGCCTTCAAGTTCATTTCCTTAGCCATGAAGCTGCCCATTGAAGTACCATTCAGCCGAATTTGGACATAGCCTTTAAAGATACATTTCTAGATTAGTTTAATTCAATTAAAGCCGAATTTACTTAGTCTATTTGGCTATCTAATGTAATCTATAAATAGTTCTTTTCTCTTTGTAAAAAGTTTAGACAATTCTGATTATTAAACTTGATTGTGAGGTTTCCTCCTATCCTATTTCGTACGAGTCTCGTTCTGACTTATCTAGCTCGCTAGTGACGTCAACCCGACTCCTTGAACTTATCACCATCCTGGTGTGGCGTTCATCCACCTTTTTATACCTTTGGTTCCTACCTCTCTATAGGTAATGGGTCAAGGTCCATCTTCGACTTCCATTAAACCCACCTTAAGCAATATAAGTCCCGGGGCAATACTTTACATGGTATTGAATCGTTCTTCGCTTGAGTTCAATTTCCATTCCATTTTATCTATCTACTTAAACTTTATTTTCTTTGTTAAACCGAACCTATCCATTCTCCAAACCAAGCCATTTTTGAACCCTTTTAATTACTTCCGCTTAAAACAACTCCATAAAGTTATCTCCATTCGACATCAACCAATACTTCTCATCGACGATCGGGCAACTTAAGTGAACTCGACTCCATCAACCGAGCCGGATCACATCATTTGGTATCAGAGCTACTAAAACGAGGAGTATCGACATTCGTATCAAGCTCGGAGTAGGTTCGTAACATAAAAAAGTCAAAAAAAATGAAAAAAAAAATTTTGTTGGAATTTAATTTAATTTTTTTCTTCCTTGTATTTAGTTTACTATTGTATTGGATTTAAAAAAAATAAGAAGAAATTCGAAAAAAAAGAAAAAAAAGAAGTGACAAAAAAATCGAGTTAAAAGAAAAAAAAAGAAAAAAAGAAAAACAAGTGAAAAGTCTTGCGAGTTTTTATCATTATCACTTATTACTCCGATCATCAAGTTTCCCTTCCTACCATTATTTACCCATCCCAACGCCACATTTTAAACCAATTTTTTTTCTTTGTTCAGCGTACCTTACACCTGACATTATCCCTTGTAACCCATTTTGAAACCGACCCTCAAGCAGCAAATTAAGTCTATCGAGACAAATCACGAAATTGAGAGAAGAGGTCGAGTGGTAAAAGGCAAGAGTGAAATACATCAAAAGAAAAAGCCAAAAATTGAGTCTAAACACGAGTACGAGTGAAAATCATTATTTCTTTGTGAGAGATTGGTGAGGATTTTGAATTGGTGAGGTTCATTTACTATTTATTCTATCTTTCGATTTTCGAACATTTTCTTGAATCATGTCTCAAGAAGAATTCTCTACCGATGAATTTCAATACTTGGTGAACGAGATGGGCCGAATATTAGAGGAAAAACTAAGCCCATTAAAAAGACATTTGGACCGAGTGGAGGAAAAAGCCCGACGGAAGCAAACTCCACCGAGTCGAGAAATAGAGTCAAGTTCATCACGACAACATTATTCGAGAAGAGACACATATCAAGACTCCTATTCAACAAGGCTTTCGAGACCGCGAGAAGAAAACTTCGAGTCAAAAATCACTCGAGATGAGCGAGAAAGGACGAGCTATTCTTCGTATGCTTCAAAGAAGTCCTTCCCAAAGGATTGTTCCCGAAGAAATGGACGAGAAGTTTATGAAAATATTTTCTCTTTCTTTGAGCCAAATGATTATCTCTTTGATTCTTTTGTGTCATCCGCACATGGTAATGAAAAAGAAAAAGAAATCAAAATAGTGAGAGAAAAAGAAAATGAAGAAAAGAAAATTGAAAAAGAAATTGAGATTGAGAAAAAAATTGAAAAGAAAAAGATGTTGAAGAAGAAATGAGAGAAAATGAAGATAGTGAGCGAGAACAAGAAAAAGAGAACGAAATTTTAACTAACCCCCGTGATGTTTGCTTTTGTTCTGTTCCTTCTTTTCAGGTTTCGACAAATCTCTGTGACGAATATCAACTTCAATATCTTCCTAACGAGCGACGTTTTTGCATGACCGAAAAAGGAAAGGATGAAGTTGAAATCGAACCACACGAGCTTGAAGGTAAGCGAGGTAAGGAATTTTTAAAAACCGAGTCATGGCCACCAAGTTTGAAAGTTGTTGAAAATGACTTTGTTTTAAAAAAATTCTCTTATTTTCATTCGATTAATTGCTATTCTTTGAATGTGGTTGATGTTATTCGGTACGAATGACAAACTAAAGATTTGGTTTTGCATGATGTCGGGTTTTCACGAAAAGCGATTCAATTTTTCAAATATGATAATTTTGTGCATCCATTATTGTCATGTGACAAATCCATGAATTTGTGCAAGTTTGATTTGATGAATATAAAGAGATTTGAATGTTTGTTTCTATGGACACGAAAACCCTTTTGGTTTGACATGTTTGATTTACTAAAACACATTGGCGTAAGTAATCAAACTCGTGTGTTCAAACATGGAATTTATTATTTTAGGTTGATATGTGCAGAACTCAAGCATCCTAAATTTTATGCGACAAATTTATGTCTGTTTGATGTTTGGCCTCTGAAATTTAAAGACTCTGTTTATAATTTAAAATTGTTCTTTGATCATTTTATGTGGCTGTACATGAAATTCATTTTTCATTTCGAAAAGGTAAGATCAACTCATGTTTTTGAACCTAGTATCGTTACATATGTTCAATATGTGAATAGTGTTTTAGCCTGTTCCTTTGAGTTCAACGTCTATGGAGACATTACCCTCTTTCAGCATTATGAACCCAACATTTCGAAAAGTGCAAGTTGCCTTTGTGTTTACCCTTCGTTTCAGGTTTTTCAAGGATTGTGTAATGAGCTTCGACTTCAATACCTTCTCAAGGAGAAAAGGTTCACTTTGATTGAAAAAGGTAAAATTGATTCTCAATTTTCCACTCCTAAAGGTGAATCAGGTATGAATTCTGATGTTATGCGACCATCTTTTCTTAAGTCGAATGTAACTAAAATTTTTGAAGACACCTTGATTGCTAAAAATCGCTTGAATCCTGTTGTGGTTAATTATTTGATTTTGCTTGATGATGATAAATCCATTTTGAGTAATGATTAGACGATTTTTCTCTTTGGAAAATGTGATGAATTCATTGTTGAGAACAAAACCAAACGACAATTGCGAGTGCCAAACATGCGAAATCATGAATCATATGAAACTTTTCATTTGTGTGTTTGTGATGAAGATTTAAATTTCATGTCTCCTTACTTGCATTCCATTTACTTGAACAATGACTTGTGGAAGCAAATTGAAAAGTTCGAATGCTTGAAAACATATTTGTTTTCGTCTCGACCATTTGATGAGTTATGGATATGGAAGGAGTTTTGTTCATGTGATTTTAAGAATGATGTTTTAAAACTGCCTTTTTACATGACTCATACTTGTCTTGATACGACTATGCATGATCCACATATTTGTTTTGATCGTTTCTTGATGATTAATGGTTGTCTATTTTCATTGATTCATTTGCCATCTTTAATGTCGAATATTGTAAGTTCTTTTGCAATGGCTTATGAACGACTAATTGTTCCATTCATTCAAGGAGAGTTGCATAAGACAGATTATTTTCTGGAGAATAAACAGCTCGACTTGAGGACAAGTCGTTTTGAAGAAGGGGGGATGATGAGACCACGCCCCAAGCCCCATCAAGTCCTCGTCTTGATTCCCTCGAGCTTCCAAAGGGACCAATGAACCGAGCTAGGTCCAAGCGATTTCATGAACTTGTTTCAACTTTATTGTTCAAGTTTTGGAAGGAGAATCAGCTCGTTGAAGATGGGGAAGCTCGATCCAACTCCTTGAAGAAACCATGCACCTTAGTGCAAGCTAATTTCAGCTCAATTCCAGCTCCCTTAGCTCAATTCGACTTTAATCAGCTCACTTGAGCTCAATTTCACCTATTTGAGCTCAATTTAGCTTCTTTCCAGCTCGTTAATTTTATTATTTGAATAATTTGAGTGATAGTTTTATTTTAATTATTTTTACTACAGCTCATAACCGAATTTTCTAGCTCAATTCAGCTCATCAAGAATTTAAACTATCATTGAGCTAGCCGAATTTATTATTAATTATATTTTATTTATGTCTTTATTTTAATTTGTTAAATATGTCTTGATATTATTTAATTTAAGCTGAATGTACCTTGAATCTAATTTGTTTATATCTTTTGTAGGTACATCCACATGTGGGAACACAATTAATGAGGTTTCATGAACATTTCTGGTTCAATGTATGTTCGGGTACATGCATGACTACCTACAACGAATGGTTGCCTTAAAGATGATGCATGAATGATTTAATACAATGAATGGAAGAATGCATGAATATTCACTTACATGCATCGGTTGCTGTCCATTGATTCCTAAGTACCTATTCGACCAAAAGGCATCTCTTGGAGTGTCCATTCACACCTTGGCCGAACCTAGACATGTCCATTGCTCTCCCATACATTCACCAAGCCTTCAAGTTCATTTCCTTAGCCATGAAGCTACCCATTGAAGTACCATTCAGCCGAATTTGGACATAGCCTTTAAAGATACATTTCTAGATTAGTATAATTCAATTAAAGCCGAATTTACTTAGTCTATTTGGCTATCTAATGTAATCTATAAATAGTTCTTTTCTCTTTGTAAAAAGTTTAGACAATTCTGATTATTAAACTTGATTGTGAGGTTTCCTCCTATCCTTTTTCGTACGAGTCTCGTTCTGACTTATCTAGCTCGCTAGTGGCGTCAACCCGACTCCTTGAACTTATCACCATCCTGGTGTGGCGTTCATCCACCTTTTTATACCTTTGGTTCCTACCTCTCTATAGGTAACGGGTCAAGGTCCATCTTCGACTTCCATTAAACCCACCTTAAGCAATATAAGTCCCGGGGTAATACTTTACATGGTATTGAATCGTTCTTCGCTTGAGTTCAATTTCCATTCCATTTTATCTATCTACTTAAACTTTATTTTCTTTGTTAAACCAAACCTATCCATTCTCCAAACCAAGCCATTTTTGAACCCTTTTAATTACTTCCGCTTAAAACAACTCCATAAAGTTATCTCCATTCGACATTAACCAATACTTCTCGTTGACGATCGGGCAACTTAAGTGAACTCGACTCCATCAACCGAGCCGGATCACATCACCCATTACCAATTTGTAAAACTGTTGAAGTTTTGAAAGTTACAATTGTTGAGAATTGAAAGTTTAGGTGTCAAATTGATAAATTTTAAGCCTATATATGAAAAAGGACTAAATTGTAAAGTTAATTTATAGTTTAGTACATTAGGGAGTAAACTGAACAAATTGTAAAATTGGTTGTAGAAATAAAGAAATAGGAGGTTTCTAATGGAAAATAGAGAAATTAAATTTCAATTTGAAGTTGTAAATTGAAAGTTATGTTATTACTAATTTTAGGGATTGAATTGAATAAAATAAAAATTTTGTATAAAATTAAAATTTATTGTGAATTTGACTGAATATTAAAAATGGTGTATGTATAAGTTAATCCGTAGCTAACGTCGACCTGGATTCCTTGAGAGGAAAGAAAAAGCCAAAATTGTAGACAAATAGCTCGGAGTTTCTGGTTTGTATTTCTATAATTTGAAGCACTTAAATTGTTGCATATTTTCATTGTGTAGCATGGTAAGATATTGAGTAAGTTGAGATTGATGAGTTGGATTGAATTGGTCAGAAAATGTTGATTTTCTTGATGAAAGACTAAACTTAGCAAAATTTAAAATAGTGTAAATTGATGAAAATGTGACATTTATTTTGAATCAGATTTATTAATGCTTTGATATATATGAAATGATGAATAATTTGATGAATTAAAAATGATGAATTGTGAAATTGAGCTGTATCCGGAATTGAATAGATGTTACCCTATTAATTGTTTAGGTAGAGTCTAATATAGTTGGCATGCCATAGGATAGATTGAGTACGGGTTTCTTCGACTGCGTGTTGATGAGTTCTGGGCACAACTTTCACTTCGGTTATACCAATGAGCGCTAGGGGCAATTTGTTTACTTTGGAATTGTCTAATGAGGCATTGGGTGCCAAATTGGTGTGTTGGTTGGATCTGTGTATTCGTTCGAGTCCGAGTCAGTTGATAGAGATTTAAAGTGTAAAGATCTGATAATGCTATTTGATATGAAATGAAATTGTGGAAGCTTGCGTAAACCAGATTATAAATCGAAAGATTGATATGGAATTTGGACGAATCTATCGATTCGATTGGGAATATAGTATATTCTTAAACTAGTTAATGAAATATGTTTAAATAGATATATGGCATAAATGGTGTATTTAGCATGAAGATTTGTATTTGTTATAAATGGCATGATTATTGAATGTCATACTTTAGCTTAACTGGCATTTTGATATTTGATTTGTAGAAATACCACTGAGTATATACTTAGCGTAAAATTTTGTTTTCCTTGAGTAAGTTAGATTAAATATGAGATCTAGAATATCAAATTCAACATCCAGTCAAAATCCTGAACTCAACAACATTGGTGAACCTCTTTTGTTAGTTATATGGCACGTACCTAGTAAAGTCCTTTTTGGAATTTTACTATGTTTGATGGTTTGAATGTAAATGGTTGGCATTTGATTTAATCACATGAATGCAAACTTGGTATGTAATGAAATAGGGGTAGATTTGCAAATGGCTATTGGGAATTTAACATGTAAATATGTGATTGAATGAATTGTGCTAAATTGTAACACCCCATACCTGATCCGATCGCCAGGTCCGAGTCACAAGGTGCCACATTTGTTGTCGAAACAGCTACAATCAACTTAATTACAATTCATGTCATTAAATATACAAATACAAGCAATATAACATAATATACGATAAATAATTATTTCCGAGTCTTATAAGAGCTTTCGAAAGTTTGGGATGTTGTGACGATGTGACATACTAACTTTGCCTCATTATGATGACGGGGTTCATCGTTGCGCTATGGCCTTAAGTCCTCTTCTCATTGTGACGATGTATGTTTGACGTTGTGACATCACATACTATTTCTACAAAATCTAATACCCTTAACCTGCTATCTCTTCCATTCGAAAAATGTACACATACATTTCAACATCCAATTAAATTATGCTAGTTTCAACACTCAAAACACGATTCACCTTGCCTTGATACAACAATGCATTAAACCTTAACAATTTAAAATATGTTACCTAATATACTATATCTATGCCTCTGATAACCATGTGAAATTAATCTAAAATCAATTTATATTTCAACATCGTGCATATCATGAACACATAATGTACTTCTGAGCCTATAATAATACTATCAACTAGATTCACAATTACCAATTTAATATTCGATTTCATATAGACATAAAGGTACACCAAAAGTAACTCAACTAGATAGTTACATGCCAAACTGTTACAAAAACATGAATTTCACCAACATTGCTAAGTCAGGTTTAATTTTCTTGATGCTAAAATGAACTACCCTTGATCTACCGAGAATCTACTATATTTGTGGACAGATAAAACAAAACTGTACGCTGAGCAAATACGCTTAGTGGTATTTTTGTAATTCAAGTATGTAATATTAGCATTAACAATTCTACCTTAAGTAAACATGTATATCTATATGCACATATCTACCATATATTTATAACTTGGAGTTACCAAGCTTTACATTTTCAATATAAACATGTTAAGTGTACAAACCTAACACTAATTCATCCCACTTCAATACAATCTATATAGAAATTTCATTATGCTTATAATAACAACATTTTAAACATATCAATATCAAAACATGCCCTTATCAGTCCTATTTCCAATTTACCACTTCTAATATCACCTAATTCATCCCACTTCAATACAACCTAACATTAATTTGCCACTTGTTTGAATCCGTTTCGGCCTCCAAGGCTTGATTTCATTTGTGTATGATTACAACAATTCAATTGCATTTAATCACAAAACAAATTGATATAATCCTACTAACCTGATTCAGATTTTCAATACGGATACTCGGATTAGTCAACCTACATCTCACACTGGCAACGTAATGTCTCATCAACCAACTCGAAGTATAGACCTATACATTTAATAGAGTAACCAATTTGCAATATCATCACATAGTTAAATTCACATCCCATCATTCTAAATTCAACATCAATTCATCATGTAAAATAACATATTTCAACTCAATTTCATACCAATTTCATGTATCAATTAAGTCATGCAACTTTCTATTCTATTCAATTTAGTCCCTTTCTCGGTATTCAATTCCAACCATAACATTTCATTCAATAATTTTTAATAGCTTACCTCAATATTGTATAATGCATTTTCCATTACCACTGACTTTCGGGTCATTACAATTTATTTAAATTAAATTTATTTAATAAATCCACTATTAACATCACCAGCCACTAACACCCACCTTGGCATGATCTAATTGCTATTTTAAAACTTAAGTAATTTTCTAATTAAAAATCTATAACAATTGGACTTTTATAATTTAGTCTTTGAACCTTAATTAATCACTAAGTTACCTACCCAAAATTCAATTCACCTATATACTAAGTTGGTAATTACCTTTATTTAATATTTAGGGACTCTGGTTACAAAAATAGAGTCCTAAACCCGTAATTTTTGGCACCCCTAGAATCTAGGTCGTTACATAAATAGGTATTTTATAAGTTATATGGCATAAACATGTTGGTGGATAAAGTATTAAAGGGTTGAATTGATGCTTGTGAGACATTGTATTGAATATTTGTGAAAGGAACATGTATGGTAAAGAAAAAAAATTGGTATGAAAGGTGGCAAATGTAGAACCTTGAATTAGGTAAGTTGATGAGAATGATTGAATGTTTGGAAGTACGTGTGGTTAGAAATGAATAGTTATGTTACTTTGGTATTATATTAGACTAGAATTAATTTAGTATGGATAGATGATTTTACTAAATCAAGAATTAGTGGATTGACCCCAATATCGCGATACCGTACCCTTGATATCATAATATCAGCCTTGATTTACTTTTAAAAACCTTACAATTTGATTTTCAGTTTGGAAAACTTGGCTAATGTCTTCAAAGTTGCGATACCAAGCCTTAGATATTGCGATATCCACCTGATGAAATTTGAAGTTTGGATACTATCTTCGGCATTGTAATACCAAGCCCTGGATTTTGCAATACCCAAATTTCAAAATTTTTTAGTTTAGTTCTAGTTCAAACCCGGGATAGAATTAAGCTTTAGTAAGCTTGTATAAGACCCGGTAATGATTGTATATCGTATTGAATGCATGTTTTAGCTAGATTTAATTATAACGTGGTATAAATTGACTGTGATTTATTGTAGTTGCTTTGGCAACACACGTGGCATCTCGTAATTCGTATTCAACAATTGGGTCGAGTATTGAGGTGCTACAATGCCAATGAGAGAAAAGAAAAAAAATGCCATTTGGCTTTAGGCTCATGATACCATAAAAACGTTAAATGAATGGATAAAAAATTCATCAACACACCAAACCTGATCCTTTAGAAGGACCCAAGCATGATGTGTCACTACTTAGAAATCATCCATCTATAAAACTATTTCTAGCGAGCACTTTGTATAATTTGTAGTGTTTGAGTTAAACCTTTAATAAAATACTAAAATAAAGTATAAGTCAAATGGTGTATAAACTTCAAAAAGATAATTTCATTATTCGATATATAACATTATGAAACCATTCCAAAAACTTAGATGAAATTTCATTAAAGCATTGTTTATCAATCATAAGTTTCAATTACAAATCCTTCTCAAGATACAACCAGACATCACCCTATATGTCATTCATAATACAAATAAACATGTCTCACAACAGCAGATGTCCTCTATCGTAGTCCTTTAAGAAGTCTTCCTTCAACAGTAGGCCTGTGAAGGAAAGGGCAATGGGTTAAGCTCAAAAGAACTTAGTGAGTTTCATGGAAAAATTAAGTAAAGATACTAATGACACAATTCAATTTTGTAAAGGATTCACTCATAACTACAAAGTACACCCTCTGGCATATACAAAAATCATATAGACTCAATACACCAATGGTGTGTCACATGGGTGAATACTATACTCCAATACAACATAATTCAAACATTTCATTTTCATGCCACCCACATAGCTAGAGTTCAGAGTTAGATTCATATAATATGTTTTTGTTTCATTCATATACATTCTTTCCTTATAACTCCCATTCCAGAATCATTTAGCAGCATGTTTAATTGTTTTATGTCAATTTGGTTTGCAATATATATCTGCCCTACCGGAGGCTACACAACATATTTCCTTTAACTCCATTTCCATAGATCAGTTCATATCATATCATTCATTTTAGAAGCAGATGGTACGGACTTAACATGAAAATGACCCATACTTCTTATCCCAGACATACAGAACTTAGACTAATGATTGGACAGACAACCATTATTCACACACACATACATTGATAATCCTTTACAGAATAAGAATACTTCCCTTACAATATTATAAAATAAAGATAATTAAAACACATGGAAGTAAGAAGGAACTTACCAAAAAATAATAAAGTCTAAATAGCAGGTTCTTTGCCTTTGTCACTCAAACCTTCAGTAGCATCTTGAGCTAAAAATAATATTATTTAAACATATAAGATTACTTTTTAATCGAATCTAAACATGCATGCACGAAACATTAACACTTAACCCAGAACCAGGAAATTTCCTTCCTTACACACCAGTCTAAAACTTATGCATGTAGATTTGAAAACACGTAAATAACCTTAAGAATAACCTAAGGTTCATCAATAATTACCAGAGAGCTATGGCAGAAGTATAAGTTGGTTGACTACAACAAACCCAACTTTAGACAGGTTTTCTGGACATTGGTTTTTAGGAAGTGCAAAGAAAATCAAATAGGAAGATGAATACAAAGAAACCACAAAGATTTTTAATGAAGGCACTACTATCCTATATATAATCAAGCACAAATACAAGGTTTAGTGGAAAAATTAGATAATTCCACTAACACTCTTGATTCTCGTTATTAAGTGCGCATATCAAAAATTAAGTATTTTCATATATAGTAGCTAGTTCCATTCTAAATAAATCTCAATTTAAATAACTAAATTACCTTACTTAAATAAAAAAAAATCTATTCAACAGTAAACAAAGTGAGTTCGCTAAAGTATTTGGGTGGTGTACACTTAATGAAAGAGTCTGCCAAACCACATATCTTTGCGAAGATAATTGTAACACCCCTAACTCATATCCATCACCGGAACAGGGTTACGAAGCATTACTAGAGTTTACACATCAAATATAATTAAATCATATCATTTACTATTCATATCTGAAATATAACCTATTCAATCATAATGTCCCATATATGGGCCCTCGAGACCTAATTCATGCATTAGAAACAAGTCGGGATTAGATCGAGAGCTCCGAGAACTTTTCGCAAAATTTCAAAATTTTTCTTGGGTGTAAGGGACACATGCTCGTGTGGCTAAGCCGCATGGCTCACACGACCAAGTGACACACCTGTCTCCTAAGACGTGTGGGTATTTAGTTTGAGGCACACGGTCGTGTCTCAGCCCGTGTCCATACCCGTGTAACTCTCTGACTTGGGTCACACAGCCAGCCACATGCCTGTGTGCTAGGCCATGTGGACAATTTATTTTTCAAAAATTTGGTGTAGGGGACGCACGGCCAAACCACATGCCCGTGCGCATGGTCGTGTGTCACACATGGCTAAGACACACGCCCATGTCTCTGCCCGTGTAGACGAAAAATAGGCCATTTTCAAGCCTCTTTTCTCACCCAATTTTCCTTTAACCTAAAACTTTATCCAAACACATTCACAAGACAATTCATAACCCTTAAATCAATGCCAATACCAAGTTTTATGCATGACATATTATCTCATATGTGTGAGTGTTTAAACTTACCAAAAACACATTTATGCTTATAAGCATACTTTATCCATTATGCTAATTCAAAACCATTCATCAATAGGTTTGTATACTTCCCATCATATTACCATTTTATCACACATCAAACTTGATAAGGCTTTACATAATTACATCAAAATATGTCTTATACTAGCCATTTCAATGGCTAGTTACAACCAAAATATTTCATCATTATGCCTAACTTAGCTTATGCATGTCATTATACCAAAAGTTAGATTGCTTTATATACCGAGAAGTCCGAGGGATAGTGTGATGTGTCTCCGACCAAATTCCAACCTTCATGAGCTTCCGAGTACTATAAAATAGAGGAAAGAAAAATCGAATAAGCATCTAATGCTTAGCAAGTTCGTATAATGAAATATTGTGACAGCCCAAAATTGACCCTAGTCGGGAAGTGGTTTCGGGACCACAAAACCGAGTCATAAAAATAATTGATTTCCATATTCTATGCTTATTATGTGTGTACATGAGTATGTGGAAGTTTCATTCTCCAATTTTGCCAATTGCATGAGAAATTATTAAATAGGGATTGATATGAGACATGGTGAAAATATGATAGGCTAATTTAAAATGGTCTATTAATGCATGTTGAGAAAATGATGGGTTTGCATGTCAAATTACCCAAAATTTGAGCTAGTGGTTGGCCATGCTATGGGTGGAAACATGTTGGGAACATGTTGGCCTAGTGAGGTGTGTAGGAAAAAAATAAAATAAGGGGCATGGGCATAAAATAATGAAAAGGAGTATGATGAATACAAAAAAAAAATGTGTGTAGTTGTTTCCCCCCCCATTGCCGTGAGCTAAAGAAAAGAAAGGAGAAAATTTTTGTTCATCCTTTCTCATCTTCATTTAGCCGAAACTAGAAAGAAAAAAACAAAGAAAAAAAAATGCTCATCCTTTGGTTCATCCTTGGCCAAAAATTTTAAGGAGGAAGGAAGAAGAAAGGTTGAAGAGGTTCGGCCATGCATGTAGCTAGGCTAAGGTATGTTTGATGATGTTCCATGAGATGCATGCATGTTTTAGTTGTTAGCTTGAGTTCTACCTAGCCCATGGTCTAAATCTTGCTATGTGATGGAAATGACACTCGGCCATGGATGCATCATTCTTGGTTGATGTTTGATGTTGTGGTGATGAGGATGAGGATGAGTTAAGATTCGGCCTAGGTGGAGTTTGTGTTAATGCCATTGCATGCTAAATATGAAGCTTGTTAATGATGCATGTGATGGTGGCTTGATGATTCTTGAACCTCCTTTTTAGCATTTTTGAGTGAGCACATATGTGCATTGGTTGCTAAATGGAGAAGAATCGGCTAGCAAGTTGTGTGCTAAGGCCGAATATAACTTTTGCATGTTAATGAGCAATGCATGTGTTAAATTGATGGAAAGGAAGAGGATGCTTTACTAGTGTGTATATGTGTGTATTAGCCAAGTTTTGAACTTGAAACAAAAGGGTGTTTAGTCAATACAAGTGACCATACTTGTAGAATGTATTAAGTGTTGAAATCGGCCCCAAAATAGACATGCATATTCGGCCAAGGGGGAAAAATTAGCTAAAATGTTGAGTTTGATTCATGATTCCGTACATATGTGACTTTAATGTCTAATGTATAAATATGGGCTAAGTGCCTTGTGTTCCTCTTTTCGATGCTCAAATGATTAAATCAATTTATTTGTTTAATTAAGCTCAAGAGCAAAGGGGAACTAAATCCGATAAAGGGAAGGAAAAAGTGGTCGAATAGCTATCGGAATCGTTCGACAACACCCGAGGTAAGTTCTTGAGTAAGAGAGCTTAAATTATGATGTGATTAGATCATGTTTTAAGCAAATTAAAATCATGCTCTTTGTGTGGCTATTGAGCCGAATTTGCAAGAATGATAAATGTCTTGTGTTTGAGTTTTGCTAACGAAAATGAAATACGAATGGGCCATGATTTATTGTTAAATGTGCATGGTTATTTGAATGATGTCCGGGCTAAGTCCCGAAGGCTTGTGCTAAGTGACAATATCCGGACTAAGATCCGAAGGCATTTGTGCGAGATACTAATTCCGGGCTAAGCCCGAAGGCATTTGTGCGAGATACTAATTCCGGGCTAAGCCCGAAGGCATTTGTGCGAGATACTGATTCCGGGCTAAGCCCGAAGGCATTTGTGCGAGTTACTAAATCCGGGTTAAGTCCCGAAGGCATTTGTGCGAATTACTATAACCGGGCTATGTCCCGAAGGCATTTGAACGAGGAGCTATATCCGGTTAAATTCCGAAGGTACGTGATTTGGGAATGAATGAACTTGCTGTAAAATTCCAGTTAATACTCTCGAAACATCCCAACATTGAGGTATGTTTCGTATGTGCTTGAATTTAGTTGAGCCCTTACAAATAAGTATTCGCTCAGTTGATAAACGAGCTACCGGCCTTTGGCTGAGTTGATCTTTTGTGTATGTACATAAGGGTTGATAATGTGAAGCAAGTACGATATCGTAAATTTGTGCATATGAAATTATCCGTTTAGCTATATGAATGCTATACTTTTGTTGTGCTGGAATTCCTTGCTCAAAACTTACTAAGCATAAATTGCTTACTCCGTTTCATTGCTCCTCTGTTTTATAGATTTGGTTCTCCAGCTATCGGACTCGGGATCTTGAAGTCAAAGTCGCCCACACTATCAAAGCCCCCCCTTTTGGTACAATTTTGGTTGAACTTCGAAATGGCATGTATAGGACTACCCGTTTGTTGTGGGTCGTGGACCCTTTGGACTTGTATAAATTTTGGATAGCCATGCGAAAATGGCTTATATGTGTTTGAGTATAATGTTATAATCATTTGGTGTGGATATGCTTGACAAGGATTGGCCACGGGGATGGTTAATCACTTTCATAAATTGTGCTATTTATGCAAAAAGGGCTAGTTGAATCATGGAAACCATGAAATAGGTAAAGTCTACCTTAAAGGCAGATGCTGACAGCAGCAGTGATGTAGATTTGGAAAATCACTAAAAATAGTAGGAATGGAATTAAATAGTGAATAAATTATGTAAACAAACCTTGATGAATCTACTTTCATAGGAAAGTAACGAAACAATCATACGGACAGTATGTTAAGAGATATTCAGGTTCTCGTGAGACAGGGCCAGAACGGTTTCTGGATTCCCTGTTCCGAATTTGGAAATTCATTATAAATTAACCAGAGATAATTAGGAGTCATACCATATATGTCTAGATTCCTCTCTGAGTCTAGTTTCTATAGAAACAAACGGCATCAGTATTGGAGCCCTGTACAAGGAGATATCCAAGTCGTAATGCGCAAAGGTCAGGGTAGTCGATCCCTGTAACATGGGAGACTTTGACTAATAAACTGTACTAATTGGCCCGACCAAAAATTCTAGAAAAAAATATGTAGATGGGCATATGAGTCTAGTTTCAGGGAAAAATCACGAAACTGATTTTCGAGTTGTGAAACTCAAGATATGATTTTTAAAGCGACTAGTACGCAGATTGGTAGTGTCTGGGAAATATTTTTTATAAGGGGTTTAAAGTCTGTTAACACCTCGTGTTCGACTCCGGTGTCGGTCTCGGGTTCGGGGTGTTACATTTGATTGGTATCAGAGCTACGGTTTAGTTGATTCTAGGACTACCGTAATGCGTTGGGTCTAGCTATACATGCCATTTTATGTGATTACTTGATAGTGTGGTGATTTCTGACAATTGTAAATGTGTTTATTTATAGTAATGGATCCCGATCCCAACCGAGAGGTAGCTGATGATCTTGAGAGTGTAGCGCCTGCTCCCGTACAAGGGACAGCGCCGGCGGACTCTCAACCTAATGCTAGTAACCCGAATGATGAAGCTAGACAAGCTTTCTATAGCGTGATGAATGATTGGTTCAACCAATACATTCGAACTAATACGGCTGTCCCACAACCTCCATTCCCAACTAATACCACCCCCGCACCTACAATACCTCCGGTAACTGACCAAATAAGGTCAAATAAGCCCCCAGTTGACAGAATCCGAAAACATGGGGCTACTGAATTTAAAGCTACGGATAGCGACGATGCTGAGCAAGCTGAATTTTGGTTGGACAACACTATCCGGGTACTCGATGAGCTATCTTGTACACCCGATGAATGCCTAAAGTGTACTATCTCCTTGCTACGTGATTCTGCCTATTATTGGTGGAGTACTCTGACTTCTGTTGTGCCCCGAGAGCAAGTAACTTGGGAGTTTTTCCAAACTGAGTTTCGGAAAAAGTATATCAGTCAGAGATTTGTTGATCAAAAACGGAAGGAATTTCTTGAGCTTAAGCAAGGTTCCATGTCAGTTACTGATTACGAGCGAAAATTTGTTAGACTTAGTAGATACGCTCGGGAATGTGTTTCGTCCGAGGCTATCATGAGTAAACTCTTCGAGGATGGGCTGAATGAAGATATAAAAATGTTCGTTGGCGTTCTTGAAATACGAGAGTTCGTAGTACTGGTCGAGCGAGCTTGTAAAGCCGAAGAGCTTAGAAAAGAAAAACAAAAAGTTGATGTGGGAACTGGAGAGTTTCGTAAAAGATCTTCGGGAAAGTCTCTTCAATAGGCATCGAAGAAATTTCGAGATGATGCGGGCCAGTTTAGAGGCACTTCGGGCCTTTTTAGACGAGATCGTGATCGACCCCCTGTGGGTACACGAGGCACTTCGGTCGCCAGTGTTGGGAATGAACGTCGAGATAGAACGAAATGTCGATATTGCGGTAAATGGCATTCGGGGAGTTGTAGATTCCCTGACCGCTCCTGTTACAAGTGCGGATCAGTTGACCACTTCATTAAAGATTGCCCGAGGTTGTTTGAACAGAATGAAAATCAGAGTGGGAAACCGGGTGCTACCACTGCTCGAGGTAGACCATCTGGAAATACGGGCAATGCTAGTGGTGGTCAGAGAGGATCTAGAGATGCTACGACCAGATCCGAGGCTCGTGCGCCTGCTAGAGCTTATGCTATACGTGCCCGCGAGGATGCTTCTTCGCCTGATGTTATTACCGGTACTTTTACTCTCTTTGATACTAATGTAATTGCTTTGATTGACCCCGGTTCTACTCATTCTTACATATGTGAAACCTTAGCATCCAGTAAGTCTTTACCTATTGAGTCTACTGAGTTCGTAATTCGGGTGTCAAATCCCTTGGGTCGTTGCGTGCTTGTCGACAAAGTGTGTAAGAAATGTCCCCTAGAAATTCGAGGTTCCTGTTTTTCGGCGGACTTGATGCTTTTGCCGTTTGATGAATTTGATGTTATTCTTGGTTTGGATTGGTTGACCGCGCATGATGCGGTTGTGAATTGCAAAAGCAAGACTATTGATTTGAGGTGCGCAAATAACGAAGTAATCCGAGTTGAGTCTACGGACTTGGAGGGGATGCCAGCTGTAATATCAGCAATGTTGGCCCAGAAATATGTAAGAAAAGGGTGCGAAGCATACCTTGCGTATGTACTAGATGACAAAGAATTAGACAAGAAACCCGAATCTGTGCCGGTGGTTTGTGAATACCCGGATGTTTTTCCTGAAGGATTACCGGGTTTACCACCTGTTCGGGAGGTAGAGTTTGGTATTGAGCTTGTACCTGGGACTATGCCGATTTCGATAGCTCCGTATCGTATAGCACCAACCGAGTTAAAAGAGTTGAAAGCTCAGTTGCAAGAATTGACGGATAGAGGTTTTGCTCGACCAAGTTTCTCACCTTGGGGTGCACCAGTATTGTTCGTAAAAAGAAGGACGGAACCATGAGGTTGTGCATTGACTATCGTCAACTGAATAAAGTGACGATAAAGAACAAATATCCGTTACCGCGTATCGATGATTTGTTCGACCAACTGAAGGGAGCCTCAATGTTCTCAAAAATAGATTTGAGATCGGGCTATTATCAGTTGCGAATTCGAGATTCGGACATACCCAAAACTACTTTCAGAACGGGATATGGTCACTACGAGTTCTTAGTGATGCCGTTTGGGCTCACAAATGCCCCTGCGGTATTTATGGATTTGATGAATCGGATCTTCAGACCATATTTGGATCGGTTCGTAGTTGTGTTCATTGATGACATCTTGGTCTATTCAAGAGATGAGACCGAACATGCTGAGCATCTGAGGCTAGTGTTGCAAATTTTGCGGGATAAGCAGTTATATGCTAAGTTCAGTAAGTGTGAGTTCTGGTTAAGAGAGGTTAGCTTCTTGGGTCATGTGGTATCCGCATCGGGTATTCGAGCTGACCCGAGCAAAATTTCAGCCATACTTAACTGGAAGCCTCCAAGAAATATTACCGAAGTTCGGAGCTTCCTAGGACTCGCCGGTTATTACCGACGATTTGTCAAAGGTTTCTCGATGATAGCCACACCAATGACGAAGCTACTTCAAAAGGATGTTAAGTTCGAATGGACGGAGAAATGTCAGAAAAGTTTTGATCAACTAAAAACTTATTTGACTGAAGCTCCAATTTTAGTGCAACCCGAATCAGGCAAAGAGTTTGTCATTTATAGTGACGCATCCCTACTTGGGTTGGGTTGCGTATTGATGCAAGAAGGTCGAGTGGTGGCCTATGCGTCGAGACAATTAAAACCACATGAGAAAAATTATCCGACCCATGATCTTGAACTAGCTGCCATCGTATTTGCTTTAAAAATATGGCGACATTACTTATTTGGTGAGAAGTGCCATGTATTTTCGGATCACAAAAGTCTCAAAAATTTGATGACTCAAAGAGACTTAAATCTGCGACAAAGACATTGGCTTGAGTTGTTGAAAGATTACGAGCTTGTCATTGATTACCACCCGGGAAAGGCTAATATGGTTGCGGACGCCTTAAGCCGAAAATCATTATTTTCTTTACGAGCGATGAATGTGCACTTGTCTGTTCTACCCGACAATGTGTTAATAGCTGAATTAAAAGCCAAACCATTATTGATTCATCAAATTCGTGAAGCCCAGAAAGTTGATGATGAATTGGTTGCAAAACGGGCTGAGTGTGCTCCGAACAAGGAATCAGAGTTTCAAATTGATGATGATGATTGTTTGAGGTTCAGAAGTCGTTTGTGTATTCCAAGGAGTTCGGAACTCATTTCGATGATTCTGAACGAAGCCCATTGTAGCCGAATGTCAAGTCACCCGGGGAGTACGAAAATGTACAACGATTTGAAACGTTGGTTTTGGTGGCATGGTATGAAACGAGACATCTCCGACTTTGTTTCGAGATGTTTAATATGTCAACAAGTGAAAGCGGAACATCAAGTGCCTTCAGGATTACTTCAGCCGATCATGATACCCGAGTGGAAATGGGATCGAGTCACAATGGACTTTGTGTCCGGACTGCCATTGTCAACAAGTAAGAAGGATGCGATTTGGGTTGTTGTTGATAGACTGACTAAGTCGGCTCACTTTATCCCCGTGTGTATGGATTTTTCATTGGATAGACTAGTTGAATTGTACGTTTCTCAGATTGTGAGATTACACGGGGTACCTATTTCTATCGTGTCGGATAGAGATCCGAGATTCACCTCGCGATTTTGGAGGAAATTGCAAGAAGCTTTAGGTACCAAGCTGCATTTTAGCACTACTTTTCATCCCCAAACCGATGGTCAATCTGAGCAGATAATTCAGATACTTGAAGATATGTTGAGATGTTGCATCCTCGAGTTCAGTGGTTCATGGGAACGGTATTTACCTTTGATTGAATTCGCTTACAATAATAGTTTTCAATCAAGTATTAAGATGGCACCTTACGAGGCTTTGTACGGTCGTAAATGCCGTACACCGTTGTTTTGGACCGAGCTCGGTGAAAGTAAAATTTTCGGAGTTGATTTGATTAAGGATGCTAAACAGAAAGTAAAGGTAATCCGTGAAAGTCTGAAAGCAGCCACAGATCGTCAAAAATCGTATGCGGATTTGAAACGAAAGGACATTGAATATCAGGTGGGAGATAAAGTGTTCCTTAAAGTTTCGCCTTGGAAAAAGGTACTCAGGTTTGGCCGTAAGGGCAAGTTGAGCCCGAGATTCATTGGGCCGTACGAAATCTCCGAACGAGTTGGTCCGGTTGCGTATAGATTGATTTTGCCCCCTGAGCTTGAAAAGATTCACGACGTCTTTCATGTTTCAATGCTTCGACGCTATCGATCTGATCCATCGCACATAATTAGCCCATCAGAGGTTGAAATTCAAGCCGATATGAGTTATGAAGAAGAGCCGATGCATATCCTAGCTCGTGAAGTGAAGGAGTTGCGAAACAAAAGGGTTCCGTTAGTGAAGGTGTTATGGCTCAAACACGGGATCGAGGAAGCTACTTGGGAAACCGAGAGCTCGATGAAAGAACGATACCCAAACCTATTTACCGGTAAGATTTTCGGGGACGAAAATTTCTTAAGTGGGGGAGAGTTGTGACAGCCCAAAATTGACCCTAGTCGGGAAGTGGTTTCGGGACCACAAAACCGAGTCATAAAAATAATTGATTTCCATATTCTATGCTTATTATGTGTGTACATGAGTATGTGGAAGTTTCATTCTCCAATTTTGCCAATTGCATGAGAAATTATTAAATAGGGATTGATATGAGACATGGTGAAAATATGATAGGCTAATTTAAAATGGTCTATTAATGCATGTTGTGAAAATGATGGGTTTGCATGTCAAATTACCCAAAATTTGAGCTAGTGGTTGGCCATGCTATGGGTGGAAACATGTTGGGAACATGTTGGCCTAGTGAGGTGTGTAGGAAAAAAATAAAATAAGGGGCATGGGCATAAAATAATGAAAAGGAGTATGATGAATACAAAAAAAAAATGTGTGTAGTTGTTTCCCCCCCATTGCCGTGAGCTAAAGAAAAGAAAGGAGAAAATTTTTGTTCATCCTTTCTCATCTTCATTTAGCCGAAACTAGAAAGAAAAAAACAAAGAAAAAAAAATGCTCATCCTTTGGTTCATCCTTGGCCAAAATTTTAAGGAGGAAGGAAGAAGAAAGGTTGAAGAGGTTCGGCCATGCATGTAGCTAGGCTAAGGTATGTTTGATGATGTTCCATGAGATGCATGCATGTTTTAGTTGTTAGCTTGAGTTCTACCTAGCCCATGGTCTAAATCTTGCTATGTGATGGAAATGACACTCGGCCATGGATGCATCATTCTTGGTTGATGTTTGATGTTGTGGTGATGAGGATGAGGATGAGTTAAGATTCGGCCTAGGTGGAGTTTGTGTTAATGCCATTGCATGCTAAATATGAAGCTTGTTAATGATGCATGTGATGGTGGCTTGATGATTCTTGAACCTCCTTTTTAGCATTTTTGAGTGAGCACATATGTGCATTGGTTGCTAAATGGAGAAGAATCGGCTAGCAAGTTGTGTGCTAAGGCCGAATATAACTTTTGCATGTTAATGAGCAATGCATGTGTTAAATTGATGGAAAGGCATTTGTGCGAATTACTATAACCGGGCTATGTCCCGAAGGCATTTGAACGAGGAGCTATATCCGGTTAAATTCCGAAGGTACGTGATTTGGGAATGAATGAACTTGCTGTAAAATTCCAGTTAATACTCTCGAAACATCCCAACATTGAGGTATGTTTCGTATGTGCTTGAATTTAGTTGAGCCCTTACAAATAAGTATTCGCTCAGTTGATAAACGAGCTACCGGCCTTTGGCTGAGTTGATCTTTTGTGTATGTACATAAGGGTTGATAATGTGAAGCAAGTACGATATCGTAAATTTGTGCATATGAAATTATCCGTTTAGCTATATGAATGCTATACTTTTGTTGTGCTGGAATTCCTTGCTCAAAACTTACTAAGCATAAATTGCTTACTCCGTTTCATTGCTCCTCTGTTTTATAGATTTGGTTCTCCAGCTATCGGACTCGGGATCTTGAAGTCAAAGTCGCCCACACTATCAAAGCCCCCCCTTTTGGTACAATTTTGGTTGAACTTCGAAATGGCATGTATAGGACTACCCGTTTGTTGTGGGTCGTGGACCCTTTGGACTTGTATAAATTTTGGATAGCCATGCGAAAATGGCTTATATGTGTTTGAGTATAATGTTATAATCATTTGGTGTGGATATGCTTGACAAGGATTGGCCACGGGGATGGTTAATCACTTTCATAAATTGTGCTATTTATGCAAAAAGGGCTAGTTGAATCATGGAAACCATGAAATAGGTAAAGTCTACCTTAAAGGCAGATGCTGACAGCAGCAGTGATGTAGATTTGGAAAATCACTAAAAATAGTAGGAATGGAATTAAATAGTGAATAAATTATGTAAACAAACCTTGATGAATCTACTTTCATAGGAAAGTAACGAAACAATCATACGGACAGTATGTTAAGAGATATTCAGGTTCTCGTGAGACAGGGCAAGAACGGTTTCTGGATTCCCTGTTCCGAATTTGGAAATTCATTATAAATTAACCAGAGATAATTAGGAGTCATACCATATATTTCTAGATTCCTCTCTGAGTCTAGTTTCTATAGAAACAAACGGCATCAGTATTGGAGCCCTGTACAAGGAGATATCCAAGTCGTAATGCGCAAAGGTCAGGGTAGTCGATCCCTGTAACATGGGAGACTTTGACTAATAAACTGTACTAATTGGCCCGACCAAAAATTCTAGAAAAAAATATGTAGATGGGCATATGAGTCTAGTTTCAGGGAAAAATCACGAAACTGATTTTCGAGTTGTGAAACTCAAGATATGATTTTTAAAGCGACTAGTACGCAGATTGGCAGTGTCTGGGAAATATTTTTTATAAGGGGTTTAAAGTCTGTTAACACCTCGTGTTCGACTCCGGTGTCGGTCTCGGGTTCGGGGTGTTACATTTGACTGGTATCAGAGCTACGGTTTAGTTGATTCTAGGACTACCGTAATGCGTTGCGTCTAGCTATACATGCCATTTTATGTGATTACTTGATAGTGTGGTGATTTCTGACAATTGTAAATGTGTTTATTTATAGTAATGGATCCCGATCCCAACCGAGAGGTAGCTGATGATCTTGAGAGTGTAGCGCCTGCTCCCGTACAAGGGACAGCGCCGGCGGACTCTCAACCTAATGCTAGTAACCCGAATGATGAAGCTAGACAAGCTTTCTATAGCGTGATGAATGATTGGTTCAACCAATACATTCGAACTAATACGGCTGTCCCACAACCTCCATTCCCAACTAATACCACCCCCGCACCTACAATACCTCCGGTAACTGACCAAATAAGGTCAAATAAGCCCCCAGTTGACAGAATCCGAAAACATGGGGCTACTGAATTTAAAGCTACGGATAGCGACGATGCTGAGCAAGCTGAATTTTGGTTGGACAACACTATCCGGGTACTCGATGAGCTATCTTGTACACCCGATGAATGCCTAAAGTGTACTATCTCCTTGCTACGTGATTCTGCCTATTATTGGTAGAGTACTCTGACTTCTGTTGTGCCCCGAGAGCAAGTAACTTGGGATTTTTTCCAAACTGAGTTTCGGAAAAAGTATATCAGTCAGAGATTTGTTGATCAAAAACGGAAGGAATTTCTTGAGCTTAAGCAAGGTTCCATGTCAGTTACTGATTACGAGCGAAAATTTGTTAGACTTAGTAGATACGCTCGGGAATGTGTTTCGTCCGAGGCTATCATGTGTAAACGGTTCGAGGATGGGCTGAATGAAGATATAAAAATGTTCGTTGGCGTTCTTGAAATACGAGAGTTTGTAGTACTGGTCGAGCGAGCTTGTAAAGCCGAAGAGCTTAGAAAAGAAAAACAAAAAGTTGATGTGGGAACTGGAGAGTTTCGTAAAAGATCTTCGGGAAAGTCTCTTCAACAGGCATCGAAGAAATTTCGAGATGATGCGGGCCAGTTTAGAGGCACTTCGGGCCTTTTTAGACGAGATCGTGATCGACCCCCTGTGGGTACACGAGGCACTTCGGTCGCCAGTGTTGGGAATGAACGTCGAGATAGAACGAAATGTCGATATTGCGGTAAATGGCATTCGGGGAGTTGTAGATTCCCTGACCGCTCCTGTTACAAGTGCGGATCAGTTGACCACTTCATTAAAGATTGCCCGAGGTTGTTTGAACAGAATGAAAATCAGAGTGGGAAACCGGGTGCTACCACTGCTCGAGGTAGACCATCTGGAAATACGGGCAATGCTAGTGGTGGTCAGAGAGGATCTAGAGATGCTACGACTAGATCCGAGGCTCGTGCGCCTGCTAGAGCTTATGCTATACGTGCCCGCGAGGATGCTTCTTCGCCTGATGTTATTACCGGTACTTTTACTCTCTTTGATACTAATGTAATTGCTTTGATTGACCCCGGTTCTACTCATTCTTACATATGTGAAACCTTAGCATCCAGTAAGTCTTTACCTATTGAGTCTACTGAGTTCGTAATTCGGGTGTCAAATCCCTTGGGTCATTACGTGCTTGTCGACAAAGTGTGTAAGAAATGTCCCCTAGAAATTCGAGGTTCCTGTTTTCCGGCGGACTTGATGCTTTTGCCGTTTGATGAATTTGATGTTATTCTTGGTTTGGATTGGTTGACCGCGCATGATGCGGTTGTGAATTGCAAAAGCAAGACTATTGATTTGAGGTGCGCAAATAACGAAGTAATCCGAGTTGAGTCTACGGACTTGGAGGGGATGCCAGCTGTAATATCAGCAATGTTGGCCCAGAAATATGTAAGAAAAGGGTGCGAAGCATACCTTGCGTATGTACTGGATGACAAAGAATTAGACAAGAAACCCGAATCTGTGCCGGTGGTTTGTGAATACCCGGATGTTTTTCCTGAAGGATTACCGGGTTTACCACCTGTTCGGGAGGTAGAGTTTGGTATTGAGCTTGTACCTGGGCTACGCCGATTTCGATAGCTCCGTATCGTATGGCACCAACTGAGTTAAAAGAGTTGAAAGCTCAGTTGCAAGAATTGACGGATAGAGGTTTTGCTCGACCAAGTTTCTCACCTTGGGGTGCACCAGTATTGTTCGTGAAAAAGAAGGACGGAACCATGAGGTTGTGCATTGACTATCGTCAACTGAATAAAGTGACGATAAAGAACAAATATCCGTTACCGCGTATCGATGATTTGTTCGACCAACTGAAGGGAGCCTCAATGTTCTCAAAAATAGATTTGAGATCGGGCTACTATCAGTTGCGAATTCGAGATTCGGACATACCCAAAACTGCTTTCAGAACGGGATATGGTCACTACGAGTTCTTAGTGATGCCGTTTGGGCTCACAAATGCCCCTGCGGTATTTATGGATTTGATGAATCGAATCTTCAGACCATATTTGGATCGGTTCGTAGTTGTGTTCATTGATGACATCTTGGTCTATTCAAGAGATGAGACCGAACATGCTGAGCATCTGAGGCTAGTGTTGCAAATTTTGCGGGATAAGCAGTTATATGCTAAGTTCAGTAAGTGTGAGTTCTGGTTAAGAGAGGTTAGCTTCTTGGGTCATGTGGTATCCGCATCGGGTATTCGAGCTGACCCGAGCAAAATTTCAGCCATACTTAACTGGAAGCCTCCAAGAAATATTACCGAAGTTCGGAGCTTCCTGGGACTCGCCGGTTATTACCGACGATTTGTCAAAGGTTTCTCGATGATAGCCACACCAATGACGAAGCTACTTCAAAAGGATGTTAAGTTCGAATGGACGGAGAAATGTCAGAAAATTTTTGATCAACTAAAAACTTATTTGACTGAAGCTCCAATTTTAGTGCAACCCGAATCAGGCAAAGAGTTTGTCATTTATAGTGACGCATCCCTACTTGGGTTGGGTTGCGTATTGATGCAAGAAGGTCGAGTGGTGGCCTATGCGTCGAGACAATTAAAGCCACATGAGAAAAATTATCCGACCCATGATCTTGAACTAGCTGCCATCGTATTTGCTTTAAAAATATGGCGACATTACTTATTTGGTGAGAAGTGCCATGTATTTTCGGATCACAAAAGTCTCAAAAATTTGATGACTCAAAGAGACTTAAATCTGCGACAAAGACGTTGGCTTGAGTTGTTGAAAGATTACGAGCTTGTCATTGATTACCACCCGGGAAAGGCTAATATGGTTGCGGACGCCTTAAGCCGAAAATCATTGTTTGCTTTACGAGCGATGAATGTGCACTTGTCTGTTCTACCCGACAATGTGTTAATAGCTGAATTAAAAGCCAAACCATTATTGATTCATCAAATTCGTGAAGCCCAGAAAGTTGATGATGAATTGGTTGTAAAACGGGCTGAGTGTGCTCCGAACAAGGAATCGGAGTTTCAAATTGATGATGATGATTGTTTGAGGTTCAGAAGTCGTTTGTGTATTCCAAGGAGTTCGGAACTCATTTCGATGATTCTGAACGAAGCCCATTGTAGCCGAATGTCAAGTCACCCGGGGAGTACGAAAATATACAACGATTTGAAACGTTGGTTTTGGTGGCATGGTATGAAACGAGACATCTCCGACTTTGTTTCGAGATGTTTAATATGTCAACAAGTGAAAGCGGAACATCAAGTGCCTTCAGGATTACTTCAGCCGATCATGATACCCGAGTGGAAATGGGATCGAGTCACAATGGACTTTGTGTCCGGACTGCCATTGTCAACAAGTAAGAAGGATGCGATTTGGGTTGTTGTTGATAGACTGACTAAGTCGGCTCACTTTATCCCCGTGTGTATGGATTTTTCATTGGATAGACTAGTTGAATTGTACGTTTCTCAGATTGTGAGATTACACGGGGTACCTATTTCTATCGTGTCGGATAGAGATCCGAGATTCACCTCGCGATTTTGGAGGAAATTGCAAGAAGCTTTGGTATAGGAACTTACCTCAAACATGTAAATTTACACAATTTAGTTATAGGAACTTACCTCGACACTTGTTCGTATACGAGAATCTACTAATCTGATACTTTTTGTTTTCCACGATCCAATTCCATACTAGGTCTAGCCGAATCAATACGAGTAAATTTAACTCAATTTAATGAAATTCATATTCAATTCAATCAAATTCACATTTTAGGCAAAAGTACCATTGTGCCCCTATACTTTTAATTAATTCCAATTTTATCACTAGGCTCGGAAAATGAAATTCTTGCAATTTAATCCTTATTCCAAGCCTAGCTAAATTTTTCATATAATAATAACAGTCCATATATTTCACAAAAATCAGAAATTTTCCATGAATTTTGTATCATTTCAAATTAGTCCTTAATCACAATTTCATGAAAATTTCCTTTACAAAAGTTGTTTAGCTATCAACAACCTTTCATTTTCTACCATAAATTTCAAAATTTCATCATTCTCATCCATGGCATAATTTTAATACTTTGAGAACTTTGCACATTGATCTCCAAAATAGATAGATTAAGTTATTACGATCTCAGAAATGTAAAAATTACTAAAAATAGAACATGATTACTTACCCAATTAAGCTTGCTTGAAGTTCTCTCTCTTAGCTAGGGTTTCCATAGAAAATTTTGGGGAAAATGATGATATAAAATGATATTTTTTTCTTTTAATTTAATTATCATATTTTATTTTTCACTTTTCAATTTAGTCCTTTTCTTTTCTTAAAATTTCATGGATGAATCATTATAAATATCTACTAACTTCCCTGAATGGTCTATTTGCCTTATAAGGACCTCAAAATTTGAATTCCATAGCTATTTAATTCCTCTAGCTACTAGAATTCAACTTTTGCATTTCATGCAATTTAGTCCTTACTAACAATTAAACATGAAATCAGTAAAATTTTCTTATCGAAATTTTCATACATCTTTCCTATCATAATGGAGACCATGTAATAATATTAAAATAAATTTTCTTTTTGATTCGAATTTGTGGTCTCCAAACCACTATTCTGATTTCATTGAGAATGGGCTGCTAAAACTCTCCCCCTTAAAAATTTTTGTCCTTGAAAATCTTACCAGTAAAGAGGTTCGAATATTGCTTTCTCATTGTTTCCTCAGGTTCCCAGGTATCTTATTCTATCCCGTGTCATTGCCAAAGAAATTTTACTAAAGCTACCTTTTTATTCCTTAACTCTTTTGTCTCACGTGCCAGTATTTTGATTAGTTCCTCATTGTAAGTCATGTCAGGCTGAATCTCAAATTTTGTCGAAGAAATAACATGTGAAGGATCTGACCGATACCGTCGCAATATAGACACGTAGAAAACATTATGAATTCTATCAAGCTCTAGTGGTAATGTAATTGGTATCCAACATATCCGATTCTTTAGTAATCTCATATGGGCCGATGAATCGTGGGCTCAGTTTTCCTTTATGACCAAATCGAAGAACTTTCTTCCAAGGTGATACTTTCAAGAATACCTTATCACCAACCTGAAATTCTATCTATTTTTGTTTAGGATCAGCATACAACTTTTGACGATCAGAGGCTGCTTTTAAGCTATTTCGAATCACTTTCACCTTTCCTTCAATCTCACAGACTAAGTCAACTCTGTGTATCTTTTTTTCACTAAGCTCAGTCCAATACAACGAAGTTCTACATTTGCGACCATACAGAGCCTCGTACGATGCCATTTTAATGCTTGACTGATAACTATTATTGTATGTAAATTCAAATAAAGGTAGATACTTTTCCAAGTTACCTTCAAATCCCAAAATACAACACCGAAGCATATGTTCTAAAATTTGTATTACACGTTCAGATTGATCATCAGTCTAAGGGTGGAATGCGGTACTAAAATGTAATTGCGTACCTAGAGCTTCTTGCAACTTATTCCAGAATTGAGATGTAAACCGAGGATCTCTGTCTAAAATAATGGAGACCGGCACTCCATGCAGTTTGACAATCTCAAAAACATATAATTCAGCAAATTTGTCTAGGGAGAAATCCATACGTACCGGAATAAAGTGTGCAGATTTCATTAAATGGTCAACGATTACCCAAATAACATCTTTCTTTTTTGGAGATAGGGGTAACCCTAACACAAAGTCCATAGTAATTCTTTCCCATTTCCACTCAGGTATCGTAACCAGCTGCAATAATTCTGAAGGCACCTGATGTTTAGCTTTAACTTGCTGACATATCAAGCATTTAGATACAAATTCAGAAATATCTCGTTTCACTCCCGGCCACCAGTACATCTTTTTCAAATCATTGTGCATTTTGTTACTTCCCGGCCACCAGTACCATTATGAGCTTCGTTTAAAATCTTCTGTATAAGTTCTGAATTCTTTGATACACATATTCTACCTCAGAATAACAGAAAACCATCAGACCCAATCTGAAATTCTGAATCAGAATTTGACTCACATTATACCAGTTTAGCTTGTAATTCATCATCATTTTTCTAAACTTTGCAATTCTGCTGTAGAAACGTCAGTTTGAATTTTAACTCAGCTAGAATTGAACCATCACTAGACAATGAAAATTAAGTATTCATTTCTCGCAAAGCAAATAGAGACTTTCTGCTCGGAGATCTACAACCACATTAGTTTTTCTCGGATGGTAATCGATAACCAGATCATAATCTTTCAATAATTCAAGCCACCTGCGCTGTCTCAAGTTCAAGTCTTTTTGCAACATCAAATACTTTAAACTCTTATGATCAGTAAATATATGACACCTTTCACTGAACAAGTAATGTCGCCAAATTTTCAACGCAAACACAATGGCTGCAAATTCTAGATCATGTATTAGGTAATTCCTTTCATGTGGTTTTAGCTATCTAGAAGCATAGGTTATTACTTTACCTTCTTGCATCAAAACACGACCCAAACCATTCAATGATGCATCACTGTAAATTACAAATTCTTTACCCGATTCAGGCTGAACTAGTGACATTTATCAGTCCATTGAAATTTCACATCTTTCTGCAACAAACAAGTCATCGAAGAAGGTATCATAGAAAATCAATTTACAAATCTCTGATAATATCCAGCTAGTCTCAGAAACTTCTAACTTCAGACACATTTTTTGGTGGTTTCCAATTAACAATTACTGAAATTTTATTCGGGTCCACTCCGATGCCTTCAGCAGATACTATATGTCCAAGGAATCCAACTTCCTGAAGCTAAAATTCACATTTACTGAATTTGGCATACAATTTTTTCTCACGCAGAGTTTGCAGCACAATTCTCAAATGATCTACATGTTCATTTTCATCTCGGGAGTATACCAGAATATAATCAATAAACACCACAACAAATCTACCCAGATACAGCCTAAAATTTCTATTTATTAAATCTATAAATACCGCATGTGCTTTCTTCAAGCCAAACGGCATCACAAGAAACTCATAGTGCCTATACTTGGTTCTGAAGGTTGTCTTTGGCACATCTGACTCTTTCACCCGTAGCTGACAATAACCGGAACGAATATCAATCTTTAAAAATACAGTGGCACCTTTTAACTGATCAAACAAGTTATTAATACGAGGCAATGGGTACTTGCTCTTTATTATGACTTTGTTAAGTTGCCTGTAATCAATACATAGTCTCAAAGATCCATCTTTCTTTCTAACAAACAAAATCGGTGCACCCCAAGGTGAAAAACTAGGTCGAGCAAAACATCTATCAATCAATTCTTGCAACTGTGCTTTCAATTCTTTTAATTTCGCCAGAGCCATTCTGTAGGGTGTTGTAGATATTGGTGTTGTCCCCGGGACAAGATCTATGGAAAATTCCACCTCTCTGGCTGGCGATAATCCCGGTAATTCCTCTGGAAACACATCAGGAAATTCACAAACAACTAGCACTAAATCTTCGATTCAGATACTTTAGTGTCCAATATATATGCAAGATAGGCATCATACTCTTTCCTGATATATTTCTGTGCTGACACAACTGATATCACATTAGACAATCCATCTAGTTTATCAGATTCAATGTGGAACAATTCACCATTCTGACATTTGAAAACAATATACTTTTTACTTATAATTTACCACGACATCATACTGAGTTAACCAGTTCATGCCCAGAATCACATCAAGTTCATGGAATGAAAATAACATCAAATCAGCCGAGAACAATAATCTCGTACCATTAGTGGACAATTTTTACAAATTTTATACACCATTACATACCGGCCTAGGGGGTTTGAAACTTTAACCACGAATTTAGTGGACTCGACGAGTAAATTTTTAATAGATACTAAACCCGTGCGTATATATGAATGTGTTGAACCAGGATCAATCAAAGCAGTAATATTAGTATCAAGAAGAGAAAAATTTCTAGTAATTACGTCGGGTGCAGAGGCATCCTCATGTGCACAAATAGCATATGTCCTTACAGGTTTTTGTGCTTTAGATTTAATACTTGAATCTTTTGCCATACCTCGGCTACCACTGACATTGCCAGGGTGATGGGGTGGTCAACCACTTAAGGCAGGATTACTCGGCTTTGAAGTCTGAACAATTTCCTTTTCAGGCTTTTCCGGGCAATCTCTAAGATAGTGGTCAAAAGAACCACATCTAAAGTAGGCTCCACTTCTCATACGGTACTTCCCAAAATGCAATTTATTATAATATTTGCATCTGGGTTTGGGATTTCCAATACTCCCTGCACTTGCTACAGATGGGGTCAGAGATCTCAAATTAGAATGTTGCATACTTCAGTCTCTTCCAAAGTACCCCGTAGATGTGATAGAACGATCATGATATTTCTTTGATTTTTTTGAAGTCGACGATTGTGACTTTCCCATAAATCTTTTACTGGAAATCCGGGCTTTCATCTCTGCTTGTCTCTTTTCTTTACTTAATTCCTTAGCTTTATGTGCTCGGTCAACCAATACAACAAATTTTTTAATTCCAGAATCCTAACTAACAACTTGATGTCTTCATTTAATCCCTCTTCTGTAATGACCCAAAATTCACGGGTATCAAAAAAGTACATTGTCGGGCCTCCTTCTTACCAAAGTGGGTTCATAAATAATTATTAGGAATATTTATGAGTTGAGTAGTATGTTTAGTTAGGATTTGATTAGGTGAATTTAGCTTAATTTAGGGTAAATAGTAAAAAGAACTAAATTGAATTATGGGTAAAAGTTCAATTATAGATTAATAGAAAATAAAAAGGATTAAAATGGCACTTAAGTCATTAACAAGAAATGAGGCGGCATATATGTAATAAAAATCTAAGATTTCTATGTTATATTTTAATTATAAAATTAATTATTTAGATATAAATTATGCTAAATTGGTTTAAAATAATTATATTATAAGATTTTTTATATGATAAATAAATTGAAATTATGACAAGTGGATGGTAATGATAATGTAAAAATGTAAAATACATATGTTTACATTTGTAATACATATATTTTTTATGAAATAGATATTTATTGTTATAATTATTAATTACTATTATTTTTATATTATTATTATTATTATTATATTTATGGAATAAATTAAGAAAAGATAAATGTAGGGTGTAAAAATTATACATGTGTCATGCATATATTTATACACTTGTAAAATAAATATATAATTACTTAAAATTTAAGTATAAAGATATTTATAGATATTAATTAATTAAATATAAAATAAATAAATCAAATGGTGCCAAATGTAGGGTGATAAAGTTGTACAGATGTAGTAAAATATGTATATACACTTGTATTATAATTAAAAGATATTTATTAATTAAATAATTATTAATAAGTTATATTATTATAATATAAATTAAAGAAATAAAAACGAAACAAAAGAAAAAGAAAGGAGAAAGAAGCAGAGAGCATTTCGAAACAGAGCAGGAGAAAGGAGAAAAAAATAAAAGGAAAAACTAGGGTTTGAGGCTTTAAGCTTTAATTTGGTAAGTCAATCAAGTCCTTTTCTTTTAATTTTGATGTTTTAGAAGTCTTAGAACAAATTTTTGCTCAATTTAAGTTAAAATTTTTAAAGTTCTTATATTTTTGAACATGATTCATGTTGAACAAATTGTTGAATTAGGGGCTTGATTGATAAAATTTCTAGTTAGAATTGATAAAAGGATTAAATTGTAAAGTAAGCTATAAGTTTTGTGTTAGAAGGATTAAATTGAAAGACATTTTAAATTAGGGTTTATTCATGGACATTAGATAGTTAAGTTGAATTTGGTAGGAAATGGAGTAGAAATAAAGTATGAATTGAGATAGAAAAGGAAGTGAATTTAATTAAGACCAAATTAAAATTAAGGTAGAAAATGAATAGGAATTCAATTATTTAATATAAATTAGTATTGTATTAATAGTGTAAATTATTTTAATTTTCGTAGCTAACAAAGAACCATGGACATTGGCACAGAAGGGAAATGAGAAGGTTATCGAGGACTAAAATGAGAAAATTTGGGTTTGTATTACTATAATTCAAATTATTTATTATTAAATGCTATATTGAAATTTATATGTATGGTAAGTGAAATATATGGTAATTATTATAATTAAGTTGAAAGAAAATCAATTGAATGATGAATATATGTGTGGAATTGAATCGAATTTTGACTTAAAATGGAAAAGTGAATTTTGAATCGAATTGCGATTGAAAGTGAAAGAAAAAAGTGGAATTGAATTGAAATGTGAATTTGGAGACCCTATTAACTAGTCGGGATGAGTCGGATATAGTTGGCATGCCATAGGATTTGGAAGAGTACGAGATTTATAGGCTTTGTCGATCAGGCACTTTATGTGTCGTATTTTAGGCGCCTCGTGTGTCGTTTTAGACACTTATGTGTTGTATATTAATTAGATACTAAGTACCGTTTTAGGCACAATGTGTCATACTGGTGTGTTTGGTTGGAATCCGTATATCTGCCAAGGTCTGGGAATCCGTGTAACCGAAATGGGGAAAGATTAAATGAATTTGATTGATTGTACTATTGAAAATGCGAAGAAGTTGAATTGTAGATTGAAATTGAGATTTGAAATGAAAGGCATGAACCTAATGTTCATGTAGTGATTGAAATTGAGACATATGATATGTGAATGGAGTTGAAGAATAGATAAAAAAAATTATATTGTTATTGTTAATTAATGAAAGTTTAAGAATGAATTGTTATTTGAAAAATTGGTTAATATATATATTTGATAATTATATTCCATTATTATTATTATTTGAATTATGGTAATATCACTGAGTATACCCATACTAAGCGTACGGTTGTTTCCGTGAGCAAGTCAATAGAAGTCAAGAGTCCCGTTCTAGCATTCGAATGATCCCGATTCCAGCACAAAAATTTTGGTGATGTTTTCTTCCTTAAATGAAAGTGGCATGTACATAGGTGTTGCAATGGTCACTTTATAATGTTATATAATTTTGGTTGTAATGAATGATATTTGGTGTTTTGGTACTAAGTTTAATAAAATGGTATGACAAATTTGGTAAGCTTGGGTAATAAACCTGGAAAAAAAATGCATAAAGTTAAATAGTAAAATTTTATATGATTTCATGAATGTGATTTAGTTACATGGTTAAGTCAAGTTATAAATATAATTTAGGTGTATTTAAATGTGAATTGGATTGATTGTGGTTTTGTTTGGATTAGTTTCGATTGTAATTTGCAGAAAAGGTTGGACATTTATAAAGGGGTAATATTGAGTCGCATAAAAAAAATTCCAAGCGCCCGAATTAGTCCCAAATCACTCCTAACTAGTATTTTGGGCCTTTAGGGTCCATCTAAGGGACTTGAAGCTTATTTTATATTATGTTTGATAATTATTTGTATATTAATTGTAAACTATCTGATAGGTCCGATAATGCTCCATAACCCTGTTCTGGTAACGGTTTGGGGTTAGGAGGTGTTACATCTTCAAACTGTTTGCATATGGCAACTTCAGTTGGGACACACACTCTGGCGTATTTACTTAATCGAACAAATTCCTGTTCGTACTCAGATACAGTCATATTCCCTGTTTGAGCTCTAAAAATTCTTTCCTTTTCTGGTCAAAGATTCTCTGACTAATATATTTCTTTTTGAATTCTGTTTGGAAAAATTCCTATGTAACATTTTCCCTCAGTACAATAGAAGTTATGGTATTCCACCACTGGTAGGCTGAGTCTTTTAGCAGAGATACAACACATTTCAAACATTCGTCAGGTGTGCAAGACAATTCATCCAAAACATTAATATTGTTTTCTAGGCAAAATTCAGCCCTTTCTGGATCATCTTCAACAGTAGCCCTAAAATTTTCTACCTCATATTTGTGGATTTTATCTACCGGAGGCTTACCAGATCTAACAGGCTCTGTACCTTGTGGCATATCAGGAAACGGTTGAGGAATATGAGGGGGAGATTGTTGTACAGCGGGATTTGTTCTCAAGTATTCAGTGAACCATTCATTCATCATTTGAAAGAAGGATTCTTTAGCCTACTCACCTTGTCCCTTAGATACGGGCCTTCTACTACTTGATGCAGCTCTTTAAACTGAAGCTTGAGCATTACTCTCAGCTTCCTAGGATTCACCTCGGTTGGATGACATTACTATATGAAAAACATGTTTAAAATGGTCAGGAGATATCACACTATCACAAATTATATAATGACATGTATAGCTAAACTCGTATTTGATAGGTTAGTTCAAGAATCGGCTAAACTGTAGCTCTGATACCAACAAATGTAACACCCTAAACTCATATCCATCACAAAATAGGGTTATGAAGCATTATCAGAATTTAAACATTTAATATAATTAAATCATACCATTTATTATTCATATATGAAATCTAACCTATTCAATCATAATGTCATTTATATGGGCCCTCGAGACCTAATTTATGCATTAGAAACAAGTCGAGACTAGATCGGGAACTCAGAGAATTTTTTACAAAATTTCAAAAGTTTTCTTAGGTGCAGGGAACACATGCCCGTGTGGCAAGGCCGTGTGAGTATTCAATGTGAGGCACACGGCCGTGTCCCAGCCCGTGTCCATACCCGTGTAACTCTTTGACTTGGGTCACACGGCCAGCCACACGCCCGTGTGCTAGGCCGTGTGGACAATTTAATTTTTGAAAATTAGGTGTAGGGGACACATGGCCAACCCACACACTCGTGCGCATGGCCGTGAGTCACACATGGCTGAGACACATGCCCGTGTGGACGAAAAATAGGCCATTTTCAGGCCGCTTTTCTCACCCAATTTTCCTTTCACCTACAACATCATCCAAACACATTCACAAACCAATTCATAACCCTAAAATCAATGCCAATACCAAGTTTTAAGCATGACATATTATCTCATATATGCAAGTGTTTAAACTTACAAAAAACACATTTATGCTTATAAGCATACTTTATCCATTATGCTAATTCAAAACCATTCATCAATAGGTTTGTATACTTCCCATCATATCACCATTTTATCACACATCAAACTTGATAAGGCTTTATATAATTACATCAAAATATGCCTTACACTAGTCATTCATGTAATGGCCTAAATTCAAGGTTATCGAAACAGTGGTTTTGGGACCACAAATTCAATGAGGAAAATTTATTTTTCTTATGTTTTTATGATCTAAGATTTCACAAAATAATTTTGTAAAAATTTCGTTCGAAAATTTCGACGTTTGGGCACTCAATTTAGTCAAAAGGACTAAATTGTAAAAAGTGCAAAAGTTGAGTTCTACATGTTAGAGGTGTCCAATTATTATGAAACTTTAAATTGGAGGTCCTTATATGGTAATTAGACCATTGGTTAAGTTGGTAGACAAAAATGGACATGAGATAAGTGAAATAGGAAATTTTTAAGTTAGGGGCAATTTGGTAATCTAGTAATAAAAAGAATTAAAAAGGGAAAAAGATGGCCAAAAAATCATCTTCTTCATAGTGAACGAAATCAGCAAAAGGAAGCCATATTTAGGGTTTTTCAAGGTTCCAATCTTCATAATCAAGAAGAACGAAACTCGAGGTTAGACAAAGGGAAGAATAAAGTTGAAGACTAAGTTGGTGAATTGGGCTATATTTGGTACCGAGGTAAGTTTACGATAAATAAATACAATATTTCAATAATTATTATTAACATTGTTATTTTCCAGCAATTGTGCATTTATTTTATGAATTTATTTAATGTTGACTCAAGTATGAGATGACAGAGAATCGGTGTTAAAAAGCCCCGTTGAAACATAAGGAAGGTATTGGATAAAAATGTCATGACATTTGGGTAAAGAGATCCCATGTAAGACCATGTCTGGGACATACGTTGGCACCGAGATGAGAGGTCCCATGTAAGACCATGTCTGGGGAATGGCGTTGGCACCGAGATGAGAGGTCCTATGTAAGACCATATCTGGGACATGGCGTTGGCACCGAGATGAGAGGTCCCTCGTAAGACCATGTCTGGGACATGGCATGGGCACCGATATGAGAACATCCCATGTAAGACCATGTCTCGGACATGGCTTTGGCATGTTATGATCAGAAGAGACCCAAGTATCCTTATTATTCCAATGTGGCTCAACGGGCTAGTAAACGAATCATATACATGAAAGTTCAATTAAAAAAAATGGCAAGCTTAGATGAGTTATAAGAGTTAAGAATTTATTAAATTAAAAATTGATATTCAATGATGCAGCAAGAGAAGAGTAAGTTATGCACACAAGGATCCTAAGTAAACAAGCAAGAGAACTAGAATGAGATTAACTAAAGAGTAAACTAGAGATATAGACACTTGAGTTTAATTATTTGTGTTTAATGTTGTTATTTATTTGCTAGTAAACTTACTAAGTTTTATGGTTACTTCTTTTATTTCTCTTTCTCTTATAGTATTGCCAAGCTACTTCAAGGATCCTAAAGAAGTCGGAGATTGTCCACACTATCAACCACAACTGCTCGGTATTTTATGATGAAACACGTTTGAGTTATGGCCTGCATAGGGCTTTTGTTATTTTGCATGTTTGTAATTATGATTTTGCTAAAGAATGGTGTGTAAGTATTTGATAATGAATGGTTATTAAAATGGTTAAGTATGAAGGTGTTTGTTGTTATAAGAGTCTAGGTGATAAATTATGCATGGAAATCATGAAAGGGTAAAATTTTGCAAAGAAACAGAATTCAGGCAGCACAGTGATGTGAATTTGAAAAATCACCTAGGATAGTATATAATGAGTTAGAAGGTGAATGATATATATATTGAAATCTTATTGAGTCTATTTTCATGGAAAATTAATGGTTTAACAAAAGGAATTTTATATTTTGAGATATGTGAATTCTAGTGAGATAGGGTCAGACCTGTTTTTGGAGTCCCCTGTTCTAGGTTCAAAAAATCATTAAAAATTGTACAAACATGGTTATGAGTTATACTTTATATTTCTAGATTTCTTATTGAGTCTATTTTCTTTAGAAACAAGTGAAAATTGCATATGAAAATTATATAGTGAGAAAACTTATATTTAGTGGCAAGAGGGTAGGACAGTTAAGTGGTGAAACAGGGAAGAGTTTAACTTAGAAACTGTACTAATTGGCTAAACCAAAAATTCTAAAAAATTTATGATAGGAATATATATGAGTCTAGTTTCAGGGAAAATTTACAGAATTAAATTTAAAGCCCCGTAGCTCAAATTATAATCAATTTAGTAACTGCTGCGCGAATGGATAGATTTGCTATAAATAGTAAAATTAATTTTCAAAACAAGTTTTTATGCTCTGAATTAGTAAGATAAGCTAAGTAATGCCTCGTAATCGACTCCGAAAATGGTCTAGGGTAAGGGGTGTTACATTTTGTTGGTATCAAAGTAGGTTTAGTCGGTTCTCGGAAATATGTAGTATGAATAAGAGTCTACCTATACATGCCATACTTATATATTTTGATAATGTGACGGCTCCTGACGATTTTAAAATGTTTTCTTTTATACTTATGGATCCTAAATGAGCTAGTACAGATGAAGTGAGGGTAATGCGCCTGTTCCTGCAGTAGGGACAGCGTCACTAGATGTTAAGGTTAGTGAAAGGCCTGCATCCATTAGTCAGGGAGGATGAGCTAGAGAAGCCTTCTCCCAAGCCATGAATGATTGGTTTGCCAAGTTCATTCGTACGAATCCGGCTGTGAGACCTCCACCCCCTCATGATTACAGGTTCTCCATGTAGCTTCCCCAGCTGCAGGTATAATTATCAGGGAGAGACCACCTGTTGATAACATTAAGAAGTAAGGGGCTGAAGAATTTCGGGCTACCAAAGATGATGATGCGAAAAAAGCAGAATTTTGGCTTGAGAATACCATCAGGGTTTTTGAAGAATTATCTTGTACACCGAAAGAATGTATGAAGTGTGTTGTTTCACTTCTTCGAGATGTAGCTTACCATTGGTGGAAGACCCTCGTGTCAGTATTACCGAGTGAGAGGGTTACCTGGGATTTCTTTCAAGAGGAGTTCCAAAAAAAGTATATCAGCCAGAGATTTATAAATCAGAAAAGGAAGGAGTTTCTTGAGCTAAAATAAGGTAAGATGTCTGTGACTGAATATGAATGCGAATTTCCCAGACTTAGTAAGTATGCCCGGGAATTTGTGTCCACTGAAGTTAACATGTGCAAGAGATTTGAAGAAGGGCTTAATGATGATATTCGATTAGCAGTGGGTGTCTTGGAAATTAGAGAGTTTGTTATTTTAGTTGAGAGAGCTTGTAAAGTAGAAGATTTCCTTAAAGAAAAAGAGAAAGGCAAAGCTGAAGCTGAAGCGCAGGATACAAAGAAGAGACAAATGAGTAATTTATTTTAGTCTACGTCTAAGAGGCCTAGGGAGCTCTCTAGCGGATCACATTTTCCAGTTAGATATTCTAGCCGAAGCAGGGGCAGAAGATTCGAGGGTTTTAGAACTGAACCCACTACAGTTGCAAGCACGGGCAGTACTCGACCTCCTAGGCCGGAATGTCCTTAATGTGGGAGACGCCACCCCGGAGAGTGTAGAGTAGGTGAAAATGTTTGTTTTAGATGTGGAGCGTCAGATCACTTTATTCGGGATTGTCTTGAAACAACTAAAAGAGAAGAGATAACGAGTGCGTGATCAAGAAATGCTCCTACCAGAGGTAGACCGCAGAGACACCCAGGAGGGGGAGCGAGTAACAGGGGTGCATCCAGAGATTCAGCAGTTAGATCAGAGGTTAGAGCACCGACAAGAACATATGCTATTTATGCTTGTGAAGAGGCGTCCTCTCCTGATATAATTACGGGTACATTTTCTCTTTATGACACTAATGTTATTGCATTAATTGATCCTGAATCTACACATTCATACATATGCACAAAATTAGTATTTGTTAAAAATTTGTCTGTTGAACCTACTGAATTTATGGTTAAAGTCTTGAACCCCCTGGGCCAGTTTGTGATAGTGGATAAAGTTTGTAAAAATTGTCCACTGATGGTAAAAGGTATTTGTTTCCCGGTTGACTCGATGTTATTGCCTTTTGATGAGTTTGATGTGATATTGGGTATGGATTTGTTAACTCAACATGATGCAGTAGTAAAATTTAAATAGAAATATGTTGTGTTGAAGTGCCAGAATAGAGAATTACTTCGGGTTAAATCTGATCAGACAGATGAATTATCTGATGTGATTTCAGTTATGATAGCTCAAAAGTGTGTTAGAAAAGGGTATGATGCTTATTTGGCATATGTGTTAGACACCAAGGTATCTGAGTCAAAGATACAAGCAGTTCCGGTTGTATGTGAATTTTCTGATGTGTTTCCAGAGGAGTTACCGGGGTTACCACCAGAAAGAGAAGTGGAATTTTCTATAGATCTGATTCTGGGAACTACCCCAATTTCCATAGCTCTGTATCGTATGGCTCCTACAGAATTAAAAGATTTAAACACATAGTTACAGGAACTTGATGACAGAGGTTTTGTTCGTCCGAGTCATTCACCTTGGGTTGCTCCAGTTCTGTTTGTGAAAAAGAAAGACGGGTCCTTTAGATTGTGTATCGATTATCGACAGCTCAATAAGGTAACTATAAAGAATAAGTACCTGTTGCCCTGAATTGATGATTTATTTCATTAGCTGAAAGGTGCCCCAGTATTCTCGAAGATTAATCTCTGATCAGGTTATTACTAGTTACAGGTAAAAGTGTAACACCCCTAACCCGTATCCGTCGCCGAATTAGGGTTACGAGGCATTACCGAACAAACACAACCATTTTTTTAAAAAAAACCAAACTGATCACAAACATGGAAATTAAACCATCTTCACATGGCTATTTATATATATACAATCCAAATCTAACCAAAATCATACTCAAACAAGATAGAGGATATGTTTGGAGGCCAAGTTGATTTAACTCGACAATCTGCTATTACTAGTGTAACAACCCATTTCTCTGTAGTGTCGGAATAGTGGTTTTAGGTCCACAAATCTATTGTGTGAGTCTGTAAATATTATTATTTAATATTTACGAGTTATATATAGTATAATGATATATTTTGATTTTATGATTTTTGGTTAAACGGGAGAACAATTAAGTTCAAGTGTTATACCCTAAAGTTAAGTGATTTTAGAAAATGAGGTATCGGGACCTCATTTCTATAAACCGAGTCATAAATATTTTATAAATATTTATAGAGTTTTATTAAGGTTGTATTAAAATTTCGTTAAGAAATTTTGACGTTTAAATGGTTAATTAAGTAAAAAGGACTAAATCGTAAAAAGTGTGAAAGTTAAATTCTACTAACTAAAGGTGTTTAATAGGTATGAAAAAGTAAATTCATGCACTAAAATGGAAAATATACCATATTATAAATGAGTGGGAAGTTGGTGACTTTTTTTGTTAGTTTATATGATATATTTTAATATTAATAAAGTAAATAATAAGTAATTAATAAAAAAAAGAAACGTAAAAACATATTTTCTTATGTTCTTCTTCTTCGACGAGAAAAACTCCATTTTTGGAGTATGGGGGGTTCGGCCAAACAATCTTTGATGCATGTGGGAGATTTTGAGGTCCATTTTTAATAATTTTTATGTTTTTGAGATCGTTGCAACAAGGTCCAGCTAGCTCGTACCTTCATTTTTGAAACTATTAAAGATTTTGAATGTTTTCATTGATGAATCTTTGTGATTTTAGATGTTAAATGATGAATTTGAGGTATTAGTTGTTATTTATAAGTATTTTGTTAAGTGATTTTGATAAATTTAACGATTTGTTGAAATAGTAAAAGTAGAAGGATTTAATGTGTAATAATAGAAAATATGGGCTGTAGTAAGGTCCCAATAAATTTGTCTAAGCTTAAATTTGAGAAAAATGGTTAATTTGCATGTTTTAGGCTTAGGGACTGAATTAAATAAAAGTAAAATGTTGGGGCAATTTTGTGAAAAAGTTAAAAAGTCTAAATTGCATAAAATAGATTGGTTTTGCTGTCTAAATTAATGAATTGAATGAAATTGTTAATTTAGATCAAGAACGAGTGGAAAATCGAGAAGAGAAAATCATAAAATAGCCCTTGTATTTAGTCATTGTCGCAATTTAGCCAGGTAAGTTCGTATGATTAAATAGCTTTTTAATGTTATTTTGATCTGTATGTTATTGTGTTATTTACCATGTAAATAAATAATGGAAATCCAACGATGTTACGACGATTATTGAGCCCCGTTTGAACCTTAGGAATACGTAGGATACAAATAACATGTCATTAGGGTTACCATGTTTCGGGTGCTGGTCTTGAATGTCCTACCGATGGCTGAGGTCCTGCATTTGTTGCGGATACTCAATAGCTTGTGTGAGCATCATCACGTAGCTTACATTCCGACTATCAGCTTGTGTGAGCAGACCCATTTCACAGCTCAAGTGAGCAACGATGTAAAGGAAAAGGAAATGTTACGACTATATCTTTAGCAAACCCATTTCCCGCGTATCCGATGTTATTCTAAATGGCTCAATGGGCATGAAAAGGAAAGGAACAGTAAGTGTTCAAATGAATTATGTTATGAATCTATGAAAAAGATTAAAAAAAATGTTCAATGAAGTATATATATGTTCATGAAATTGATGATTTCAAATGAATTTGTTCATGTATAATGACTTACCTTATGTCAATTCAAGTGAATTATGAGTTGATGCACTAACATGTGTTGTTGATGATGCTTAGGCTTGTGCTAAGCTTATGGTTGAATTATATCATGCTTATTCTTAATGATATACATCGAAATGCTAAGTGTCCAAATGTAAATATGCTTATGTTCATGAAAAGGTTGTATGAACCAAAATATATATTCTCTTATGAAATGGCTTATCATGCGGTTGATCCCAAAAGAGTTATGTATAAATGCACTAACTTGTGTATCGATGATGATGTTTAGGCTTGTGTTAAGCTTGTGGTTATGGTTGATGTTTATGCTTATGTCTTGTATTATGCAAATGAAACGGGTAAGAAAAGGTAATGAAACGATAAGTTTATAATTGAGATGTAATATGATGATATAAAAGGATTGATGAGTTAAATGGCGTACTTATATGTTAGCAATTTTGCTTATGCTATGGATGAATTTACTTATGTCATTAAATACAGTAATTCGTGAATTGATAATGCTATTTAAGCTTATGCTAAGTAAATGGAATGAAAAGTAAGTAAATGGAATGGTAAGTATGTAAGTGAAGTGGTTAATAGTCTTATGAAAAGGTTAATGATTGTGTAATATATCTTATAAAATCCTATTATGTTAGGAATGAAAAATATATGTGATGTTTATGGACTTACTCATTTGTGAGTTGATGGTTATATAGTTTGATAAATTTTATGGCATTGGTATAGGTTTATATTTTTCCTATAAAGTTCATCATTGAAATGGAATATGATGTTTAAAGTTTATACGAACTTACTAAGCATTATGTGCTTACGTAGTTTTCTTTCCTATTTTTTTAGATAATCAGAAGCTCGATCAGTTTGGAAGCTTGTCGGAGATCTATCACACTATCCAGCAATTATATCGATAGTTTTTGATGTTTTGGCCAAGGTTATAACGGCATGTATAGGTGGGCTGGTGTTTGATGATTAGTTGATAAGTTTGGCATGTATATATTATTTTGGTCAATGTGCTTTTGGTACTTTTGGTGCCTTGTTGGTATGTGGTAAAGTGGCTAAGTTTTGATGCATGTTTTAATGGCCAATATGCTATGTGTTGGAATAGTTGCAAAATGATCAAGATAGGTTATGTTTTGGAAATGTCTTGGACTTGATGTGAATGATTGAAATGTGGTATGTTTACATGTTTAGGTAAAATATGAATGAATGCATTTCAGGTGTCTTGTATGGCATATTGGTTGTATGGATTTGGTCTTTTGAATTTGTCATTTCATGCATGTTTTGGTAAGGTTTTGAAGCTTTGAAGTGGTGCACAAAATGCTTGTAGGAACATGTTTGGGTTAGTGATGGAAATGGCTTGGTTTTGGACAATTTCATGACTATATATTATGATTGGAAATGTATGTTTTTATGTTAAATTTTGATGGTAATGCTCCGTAACCCTATTCTAGTAATGGATACGGGTTAAGGGTGTTACAACTAGCTGGATGATCTCTCAAAAAAATTCTAGTACTTTAATTAAATACCATATGCTTGCGCTTAGGGGGTACTTTTATGAGGAAAATGGGGTCGAACTAGATACAAACACTTAAATTGAGATAGTGTCCAAATTAAAATAAAAATGGATTAAATTTGACCAATTTTTTTAAGAAAAAGGAGTTTAATTTTGGAAATTACAAGAATGTAAAAGTAAAAGGATTAATTTAGTAAATTTCTCTAAGAAAGATTTCAAAATTTGAAAAAAAAAATTAAAAAGCACAAGGGCAGATACTGTTATTCAAAAAGGGAGAAGTCCTTAAAAATAAGTACGAAAACATGAGGGACTTGTTTGCAATTATTACAAGAGTTTCTCTTTACCTATTTCACTTGATTTTCTTTCTTTTTTTCTCTTTATCTCTCTTTATTTTGATTTGCTTAGGATAGAATTTTATAGCGATATTGTTTACCTTTTATATTTTGAGGTATCTATTTTGTGTACAAATACCATTGCAATATCAATAGTTGTAACAACCTGCCCAACAAAGTCTTAGTATCTGATTATATACTTTATAGTGTTTTGGTGAGTTAAGAGTAGAGATGAGTAAGTAATTTTTTTTTGTTTCGATTAAGTTTAGAATTCTTTGTATGCACCACTTAGCGAACTCTTATTGTAACAGCCCGTTCTTAGTGAACTCAGAATAGTTGTTTCAGGATCACAAATCTGAATCAGAAAGAAAATTTATTTTAATATTATCGCATGGTGTGCATTATGATAGAAAAAACGTATGAAAATTTCGATAAGAAAATTTTACCGATTTCATGTTTAATTGTTAGTAAGGACTAAATTGCATGAAATGCAAAAGTTGAATTCTAGTAGCTAGAGGGATTAAATAGCTATGAAATTCAAATTTTGAGGTCTTTATAGGGCAAATAGACCATTAAGAGAAGTTAGTAGATATTTATGATGATTAATCCATGGAAATTTAAGAAAAGAAAATGACTAAATTGGAAAGTGGAAAAATAAAAGATAATAATTAAATTAAATGAAAATAATATCATTTTATATCATCATCTCCCCCAAAATTTTCTATGGAAACCCTAGCTAAGAGAGCGAACTTCAAGAAAGCTTAATTGGGTAAGTAATCATGTTTCGTTTTTAGTAATTTTTACATTTCCGATATCGTAATAACCTAATATATCTATTTTGGGGATTAATTTGCAAAGTTATCAAAAGTATTAAAATTTTGGTATGGACAAGTATGCTGAAGTTTTGAAATTTATGGTAGAAAATGAAAGGTTGCTGGTAGATAAACGACTTTTGTAAAGGAAATTTTCCTGAAATTGTGATTAGGGACTAAATTGAAAAGATGTAAAATTTATTGAAAATTTCTAATTTTTGTGAAATTCATGGACTGTTATTGTTATATGAAAATTTTGGCTAGCCTTGGAATAAGGATTAAAAGTATAGGGACAAAATGGTACTTTTACCTAAAATGTTAATTTGATTGAATTGAATAATAATTTCATTAAATTGAGTTAAATTTACTCATATAGATTCAGATAGACCTAGTACGGAACTGGATCGAGGAAAAAAAGTATCAAATTAGTAGATTCTCGTATACGAACAAGTGTCGAGGTAAGTTTGTGTAACTAAATTGTGTAAATTTACATGCTTGAATGAAATGTTGTATATGTGAGTTGAATAATTGATATGTTATGAAATTAATTATAAATCCGATAATGCCTGATAAATATGAAATCCCATTTGAATACATAAAAATCGATTCGATACAGGGCTTCTGTATTGATTGTGGTCTTGCATATGTTGCAGACACATCGAAGGAGCATCCTGTTATTAGCTCATGTGAGCTTCCTGTTATACCGTTCTTGCGAGCTTCCCGTTAAAGCTCTTCGGAGCATCCCGATAGGTTGTCATCCTACATGAGTTATGGACACACCTTAACTCTTATGAGCTTCCTGATCATAAGCTCTTCGTGAGCTTCCTGTTAATTGGTTCTTTGTGAGCTTCCCGATATGGCTCGCTTGAACTTCCTAATATATGGTTATTTGGAGCTCCCCGATAAATGGTCTTCGGAGGTACCCGTTAATGGCTCACTTGAGCTTCCTGAATATGGCTCTTATAAGCTTCATGTTTCAGCCCGGATAAGCTTCCCATTTATGTGCTTTTATAAGCACTCCCGAATATGAGTTGAACGATTTACCATATTGTACACTTTGTGTGTACTGCCCATGTATCCGTCGATATTTTAAATGATTCAATGGGTAACGTTCCGGTAAGGGATAATATGAATTCAAGATGAAATACTATGAGAATACTTGTTATGCAAAAATATGATTATGTACATGTTCCTTGGAAACTTTAAATGATAAACACATGTATGTAGAAATGAGACATTGATGAGGTCATCTATATTCCTTGGTATTAATATGAATCATGTAACTAACATGTTTGATGAGGATGTTTGTGTGTTTAGGTTATTGATTATATTGAATTGGATGTATTATCTATGTTATTTTAAGTGAATATGAATGGTAAGTTAAATTCCGTTATACGAACTTACTAAGCATTAAATGCTTATTCAATTTTTCTTTCCTCTATTTTATAATACTAGGAAGCTCGTGAAGGTTGGAATTTGGTCGGAGACACATTACACTATCCCTCGAACTTCTCGGTATATAAAGTAAGCTAACTTTTGGTATAATGACATGCATAAGCTAAGTTAGGCATAATGATGAAATATTTTGGTTGTAAATAGCCATTGGAATTGTAACACCCTTTACCCGAGACCGTTGCCGGAGACGAGCACGAGGCATTACTTAGCTTATCTTACTAATTCGGAGCATAAAAACTTGTTTTGAAAATTAATTTCATTATTTACAGCAAATTTGTCTAATCGCGCAGCAGTTAATAAATTGATTATAATTCGAGCTATGGGACCCAAAATTTAATTCCGTAAAATTTCCCTGAAATTAGACGCATATATATTCCTACCATAAAATTTTTATAATTTTTGGTTTAGCCAATTAGTACAGTTTATTATTTAAAGTCTTCCCTGTTTCACCACTTAACTGTTCTGACCTCTTGCCACTAAAAATAAGTTTTCTCACTGTAGGATTTTCATATGAAGTTCTCATTTGTTTCTACAGAAAATAGGCTCAATAAGGAATCTATAAATATAAACTATAACTCATAAACATTATTTTTACAATTTTTAATGATTTTCTAAACTCGGAACAGAGGACTCCAAAAATAGATCTGACCCTATCTCACTAAAATTCACATATCTCAAAATATAAAATTCCTTTTGTTAAACCGTTAAGTTGCCATGAAAATAGACTCAATAAGATTTCAATATATATATCTTTCACCTTCTAACTCATTATATGTTATCCTAGGTTATTTTTTAAATTCACATCACTGTGCTGCCTGAATTCTGTTTCTTTGCAAAATTTTACCCCTTTCATGATTTCCATGCATAATTTATCACCTAGACTCTTATAACAACAAACACCTTCATAATTAACCATTTTAATAACCATTCATCATCAAATACTTACACACCATTCTTTAGCAAAATCATAATTACAAACATGCAAAATAACTAAATCTCTATACATGCCATAACTCAAACGTGTTTCATCACAAAATACTGAGCAGTTGTGGTTGATAGTGTGGACAATCTCTGACTTCTTTAGGATCCTTGAAGTAGCTTTGCAATACTATAAGAGAAAGAGAAATAAAAGAAGTAAGCATAAAACTTAGTAAGTTTACTAGCAAATAAATAACAACATTAAACACAAATAATTAACTCAAGTGTCTATATCTCTAGTTTACTCTTTAGTTAATCTCATTCTAGTTCTCTTGCTTGTTTACTTAGTATACTTGCGTGCATAACTTACTCTTCTCTTGCTGCATCGTTGAATATCAATTATTAATTTAATATATTCTTAACTCTTATAACTCATCTAAGCTTGCCATTTTTTTTAACTGAACTTTCATGTATATGATTCGTTTACTAGCCCGTTGAGCCACATTGGAATAATAAGGATACTTCGGTCTCTTCTGATCATAACATGCCAAAGCCATGTCTGAGACATGGTCTTACATGGGATGTTCTCATGTCGGTGCCCATGCCATGTCCCAGACTTGGTCTTACGGGGAACCTCTCATCTCGGTGCCAACTCCATGTCTCAGACATGGTCTTACATGAGACCTCTCATCTTAGTGCCAATGCCATGTCCCAGACATGGTCTTACATGGGACCTCTCATCTCGGTGCCAACGCCATGTCCCAGACATGGTCTTACATGGGATCTCTTTACCCAACTGTCATGACATTTTTATCCAATACCATCCTTATGTTTCAACGGGGCTTTTTAACACCGATTCTCTGTCATCTCATACATGAGTCAACATTAAATAAATTCATAAAATAAATGCATAATTGCTTGAAAATAACAATATTAATAATAATTATTAAAATATTGTATTTATTTATCGTAAAATTACCTCGATACCAAATATAGCCCAATTCACCAACTTAGTCTTCAACTTTATTCTTCCCTTTGTCTAACATCGAGTTTCGTTCTTCTTGATTATGAAGATTGGAACCTTGAAAACCTTAAATATGACTTCCCCTTTGCTGATTTCGTTCACTATGAAGAAGATGATATTTTTGGCCATCTTTTTCCCTTTTTAATTCTTTTTATTACTAGATTACCAAATTGCCCCTAACTTAAAAATTTCCTATTTCACTTATCTCATGTCCATTTTTGTCTACCAACTTAACCAATGGTCTAATTACCATATAAGGACCTCCAATGAAATTTAACCAATGGTCTAATTACCATATAAGGACCTCCAATGAAAAGTTTCATAACAATTGGACACCTCTAACATGAAGAACTCAACTTTTTCACTTTTTACAATTTAGTCCTTTTGACTAAATTGAGTGCCCAAACATCGAAACTTTCGAACGAAATTTTCACGAAATCACTTTGTGAAATCGTAGACCATAAAAATATAAGAAAAATAATTTTTCCTTATCAGATTTGTGGTCTCAAAATCACTGTTTCGATAACCTTAAATTTAGGCCATTACAACTCTCCCCCCTTTTAGGATTTTCGTCCTCGAAAATCTTACCAGTACAGAGATTCGGATATTGTTTCCTCATTGTCTCTTCTGGTTCCCATGTCGCTTCCTCAATCCCGTGCTTTTGCCATAATACTTTCATCAATTTTATCTTTTTGTTTCTAAGCTTCTTGGTTTCCCGTGCTAATATCTTAACCGGTTCTTCATTATAAGTCATATCCGGCTGAATCTCCACTTCTGTCAGAGTAATAACATGTAAAGGATCTGATCAATACCGTTGTAGCATAGATACATGAAAAACATTATGAATTCTATCGAGTTCCGGTGGTAATGCCAATCGATAAGCAACCGGTCCAATTCTTTCTATAATTTAATATGGTCCGATAAATCTTGGACTCAATTTATCATTTCGACCGAACTGAAGAAATTTCTTCCAAGGAGACACCTTTAGGAATACTTTATCACCCACCTAAAATTCAATCTCTTTTCATTTCAGATTGGCATATGACTTCTGATGATCGGAAGCTGCTTTTAGACTATCCCGAATTAGCCTTACTTTTTCTTCCATTTCTCGGATCAAATCAACCCCGTGTATCTTCTTTTCACTGAGCTCTGTCCAATATAATGGTGTTCTACATTTTCTACAATACAAAGCTTCATACGGAGCCATTTTAATACTGGACTGATAACTGTTATTGTAAGCAAATTCAATCAAAGCTAGATACCTTTCCCAATTACCTTGAAACTCTAATATACAACATCAGAGCATATCTTCCAATACTTGAATTACACGTTCATATTGGCCATCTGTCTGAGGATGAAATGCAGTGCTAAAATACAACTGAGTACCCAAAGCTTCTTGTAATTTTTCCCAAAAACGAGACGTAAATCGGGGGTCTCTATCTGATATAATGGAGATAGGCACTCCATGTAGTCTGACAATCTCAGATATGTACAATTCAGCCAATTTATCTAAAGAATAGTCTATGCATACTGGAATAAAGTGCGTGGACTATGTCAATCGATCAACAATTACCCAAATGGCATCTTTCTTCCTCGGAGACAATGGTAACCCAGATACAAAATCCATAGTGATCCTTTCCCATTTCCATTCCATTATAGTGATTGGCTGAAGTAACCCCGAAGGCACTTGATGTTCAGCTTTAACCTATTGACATACTAAACATTTTGATACAAACTCAGAGATATCATGTTTCATAACTGACCACCAATACATTTTTTTCAAGTCGTTATACGTTTTATTACTCCCTAGATGTACAGACATAGTACCGCTGTGGGCTTCGTGTAGAATCTTTTTATAAGCTCAGAACCCTTCGGTACACATACTCTGCCTTTGAATAATAAACAACCATCAGTCCCAGTTTGAAATTCTGAATCATTACCTGACTCACATTGTACCAGTTTAGCCTGTAACTTCTCATCATTTTTCTGAGCTTCACATACTTGTTGACGGAATATCGATTTAGCTTTCATTTCAGCTATGATTGAACCATCATCAGTTAGTGACAACCGGGCATTCATAGCTCATAAAGCAAACAGAGATTTTCGGCTCAAAGCATTAGCTACCACATTAGCCTTACCCGGATAGTAATCAATAACTAAATCATAATCCTTTATCAATTCAAGCCACATGCGTTGTCTCAAATTCAAATTTTTCTGTGTCATCAAATATTTCAAGCTTCTGTGATCAGTAAAAATATGACACTTTTCACCATACAAATAATGCCGCCATATTTTCAATGGAAATACAATAGCAGCTAATTCGAGATCATGTACCGGGTAGTTTCTTTCATGTGGCTTAAGTTATCTTGAAGCATAAGTTATTACTTTATATTCTTGCATCAAGACACAACCTAAACCATTTAACGATGCATCACTATAAATAATAAATTTCTTACCCGATTCAAGCTGTACCAACACAGTGCTTTCGTCAAAAACTCCTTCAATCGGTCAAAACTTTGCTGGCATTTATCTGTCCATTCAAATTTAACATCTTTCTGTAATAAATGGGTCATCGAAGAAGCTATCATAGAAAACCCCTGTACAAATCTCTGATAATAACCAGCTAAACCCAAGAAACTTCTAACTTCAGATACATTCTTCGGTGGACTCCAATTGACAATAGCTGAAATTTTACTCGGATCTACCCTGATGCCTTCTACGGATACAATATGTCCAAGAAAACCCACCTCTCGAAGACAGAATTCACATTTACTGAATTTAGCATAAAGTTTCTTTTCACGCAGAATTTGCAACACTATTCTCAAATGTTCTGCATGCTCATTTTTATCTCGAGAATATCCTAAAATATCATCAACGAAAACTACTACAAACCGGTCTAAATATGGTCTGAATATCCGGTTCATCAAATCCATAAATACTGCAGGTGCATTAGTCAGCCCAAACGGCATAACTAGAAACTCATAATGCCCATACCTGGTTCTGAAAGTTGTCTTTGGCACATTTGACTCTTTTTATAACAGCCCAATTTCGACTCTAATCGGACATAGTGGTTTCGGGACCACAAGTTCGAGACAAAAAAATATTTTAATATTATTTTGTGTGCATTTGATTGTGTGAAATTTTCGTGTTTTAATTTTGTTGTTTGAGTGTCCGATTAAATAAAAGGATTAAATCGCGTAAAATAAAAATTTAATGGTTAAATATGAAAGTGTTTATTTGTTGTTGTCTTTATAATTTGGAGGATTTAAGAAGCAATTAGCCCACCATTAGGTGAGTGGATGGCAATGGTCAAGAATGACCTTATAATATGTGTTATACATTATATTTTAACAAAGGTTAATTAAGTAAATTAATTATTATGGTTAATATATGTTAAATATAACAAATTTAAAACATGTTCTTCATCTTTTTCTACCGAAACCAAGAGAGAAAATAAGGGTTTAAAGCTTTGGAAAATTCGGCACTTACAAAGCTTGATTAAGGTATGAATATTGTTCGGTTTTTGATAATTTTTATGTTTTTGAGATCGTTGCTTCGAGTACTATCTGACCCATGCTTGAATTTTTGATTTTGATGAATATTTTGAACTATGCCATTTATGAATAATTGTGTTTTGTGATGTTTGATAATGAATAATGAAAGATATGTTTTAGATTAATATGTTTTGTATTGGAATTTTTGGTGAAATTGAGTAAATAGGGTGAAATTGCAAAAATAATATTTTTAGAGACTAAAATGTGAAATAAATGAAATGAGTGGACTTGTATGAAGACAAGGAACATTCGGCCCTAGCTTAGTGTGAGCAAATTTTGTGTATTTTGTGTTTTGTGCAAAAAGGACTAAATTGCAAAAAGTGTAAAATGTTAGGGGTAAAATAGTAATTTTCCCATTTATGTATTTTTGGACTTAATTGAATATTTTGATGAATAAAAAGGTTAAATTTGATTATGTTTAGATCAAGAAACAAAGAGAGTGGATTTGGATCGGGGAAAAACGAAAGTAATCGAATAATCGATCGTGTCCGTTGATATCCGAGGTAAGTCTATTAGCAATTTAATGTTATTAAATCAGCATATATGTATGTATATCTATTGTATTTTGATGAGTTGAAATTGAAAGTATATAGATTGAATTTGGTTAAAGATGAATGATATTTATATATATATGTATACATAAGGTCCGAATATATATAAGTATATACATGTATAAACCCTTAGACTTGGTTAACGGCATGAATGTTATATATATGTATATGTGAGTTGGAACATATAAGTATATACTGAATAGGTCTTGAATATATTTAAAGGTATGAAAGTTATGTATGTATATGTAATTTCGAATATGTATATGTATATATATGCATATCTATTGTTTATTTGGTGAGCTATAATTAAAAGTAGATGGATCGAAATTAGTTAATGTATGAATGTTATATATATATGCATAAATGAAGTTCGAACATGTATATATATGTATATGATCTTAAATTTAGTTAAAGGTAAGAATGTTATATATATAAGATTCGAAAATGTATATATATATGTATAGATTTTGAATTTAATTAAAGGTATGGACGATATATTTATATATATAAGGTTTAAATATATATATGTATATATAGGTATAAGTTTTTGAATAGAATTCAAAGTATGAATTATATATATACGTAGGTGTGAGGTTCGAATATATAGTTATGTGTATATATATATGTATTTGAATTGAATGTAAAGTATGGACTTTACATATGCATGTGTGTGGTTCGAATAAATATATATACATATACAAATACTTGAGTTGGATTAAAAGTATAATTTGTAAATGCTTGTATGATTCGAACAGGGATTACAAATTTCTTTTTGAGATAAAGTTGAGGTTGTCAATTATACATAAATGTTATGAACATGTGTTGCTATTAAGAAATATACGAGGAAATCATCTTTGTATCTGTGAAATTGAAATTTTCAGGCTAAGCGCCTAGCAGGCTTAATGCTGGTGAATTTTTCAGACTATAAGTCTAGCAGGCTAAGTGCCGGTGATCAAAATCAGGTTATAAACTTGGCAGGCTACGTGCCGGTGATATGAATCAGGCTATAAGCCTAGCAGGCTAAGTGCCGGTGAATATGTTAAATTATGTGATTATATGCATTAGATAGATTTATAAATATAACTAATTTTGGGTTATATATATAATGAATAAGTATATGAATATTTATTTATATGTATTCGAAGAGCTTATAAATGTTTCAATCTATGAGTTTAGTGAATAGACATATATATATTGGTTGATATGAAATTTGTTGAATATACTTGTACGAAATCGACACATGTGGATTAGAAGTATAAATGTGCATATGATTCATGTAGTTTATAAGTGGAAATATAAGTTTTTGACATATGTTTTTGAAAGATCATAAACAAGCATTCAATGAAATGCAAATGATAAGTATATTTGGAATATATATATGCAATTAATGATTATGTATGTAACTTGATTTTTAGGTATATAATGATTATACATATGATCGTTTATATGTATTTTGGTTATGCTATAAACTTACTAAGCTATAAAAGCTTACTTTGAATGTTTTTGTTCATTTGTTTTATAGATTTTGGAGACGCGTTACGAGCTCGGGGATCATCAGCATAGTCTATCACACTATCGACTTATTTTGGTATTTTCGTAACAGTTTGAACTCGATCTTATGGCATGTATAGGTTTGAGTATGATTTTGGTTAGATTTGGATTGTATATATATATAAATAGCCATGCGAAGATGGTTTAATTTCCATGTTTGTGATCAGTTTGGTTTTTTTTTTTAAAAATGGTTGTGTTTGTTCGATAATGCCTCATAACCCTAATTCGGTGACGGATACGAGTTAGGGGTGTTACATTTTATTGGTATCAGAGCTACGGTTTAGTCGATTCTCGAATTAATGTAGCATGTATGAGTCTAGCTATACATGCCATATTTTTATACTGAGATAGTGTGATGACTGCTGACATCTAAAAATGTGTTTCCGTATAGTAATGGATCCCGAACGAGCCGTAGCTGATGATGTTGAGAGGATAGCGCCTGCTCTTGTGCAAGGGACAGAGCCGATGGACTCTCGACCGACCTCGAGTAACCAGGAGGGAGAGGCTAAACAAGCCTTTTACCAAATGATGAATGACTGGTTTACTCAATATGTCCGAACTAATCCGGTTGCACAACAACCTCCACCCCCGACTAATCCATCTTCGGTTCCTATTATACCTCAAGTAAGTGATCCGATGAGATTACTTAAACCCCCTGTTGATAAAATTTGAAAACACGGGGCCGAAGAGTTCAGAGCTACTGATGATGATGACGCTGAGCGAGCTGAATTCTGGCTAGATAATACTATTCGAGTATTTGATGAGTTATCTTGCACCCCTGACGAGTGCTTGAAATGTGCCATATCCTTGCTACGGGACACTGCGTATCACTGGTGGAATACACTGGTATCAGTGGTTCCGAAAGAACGAGTGACCTGAGAATTCTTTCAGACTGAATTCCGTAAGAAATATATCAGCCAGAGATTCATTGATCAGAAACGTAAGGAATTTCTTGAATTGAAACAGGGTCGGATGACAGTGACAGAATATGAGCGGAAATTTGTGAGACTCAGTAGATATGCTCGACAGTGTGTTTTGACTGAAGCTATTATGTGTAAAAGATTTGAAGATGGGCTGAATGAAGATATTAAACTGTTAGTTGGCATACTCGAGATAAAAGAGTTTGTAGTACTTGTTGAACGAGCTTGTAAAGCCGAGGACCTCGAGAAAAGAATAGAAAAGCTGACTATGAAGCTCGAGATTCCCGTAAAAGATCATCTAGTAAATCGTTCCAGTCAGCCTCAAGGAAATCCAGAGAGGATTATAGCCGATCTAAAGCTATTGCAGGGTTTCCTAAGCATGATCGAGATCGACTCCCTGTGAGTTCGCAAGCTACTTCAGTTGCTAGTGTTGGTAGTGTTCAACAAAATAGATCAGAATGTAAGCATTCTGGGAAATGGCATCCTGGAGATTGCAGATTACATGATCGGTTTTGCTTTAAGTTTGGTTCAAAGGATCATTTCATTCAAGAGTGTTCGATGGTAGTTGATCAAAATACTGTGCAGAATACCAGACCGAGTAATGTGTCAGTACGGGGTAGACCGCCAAGGCATTTGGGTAATGTGAGTGGTAGTCAGAGAGGAACAAAGGACACAGTAGTTCGATCTGAGGCTCGTGCACCTGCCAGAGCATATGCTATCCGAGCTCGAGAGAAGGCTTCTTCTCCAGATGTTATTACTGGTACTTTCACTCTTTATGATACTAATGTTATTGCGTTGATTGATCCTGGTTCGACTCATTCTTATGTGTGTGAGACCTTAGTATTTAGTAAGACTCTACCTGTTGAGTCTACTAAGTTTGTAATTAAAGTATCACACCCCCTAGGCCGGTGTGTGTTGGTTGACAAAGTGTGTAAGAATTGTCCGTTGATGATTCGAGATTTGTGTTTTATGGCTGATTTGATGTTGTTGCCATTTGACGAGTTCGACATAATTTTGGGTATGGACTGGTTGACTTTACACGATGTTGTGGTTAACTGCAAAAGGAAGACTATTGATTTAAGATGCCTGAATGATGAGATTATTCGGATTGAATCTAATGATCTGAATGGTTTATCGGCAGTGATATCCTCTATGTTGGCTCAGAAGTATGTGAGAAAAGGTTGTGAAGCTTATTTTGCATATGTTCTTGATAGTAAAGTGATAGAAAAGAAGATTGAATCAGTACCTGTTGTATGTGAGTATCCAAATGTGTTCCCTGAAGAATTACCGGGTTTACCACCTATTCGAGAAGTAGAGTTTGGTATTGAGTTAATACCGGGGACGACTCCAATTTCGATAGCTCCGTACCGTATGGCACCGATCGAATTAAAAGAATTGAAAGCACAAGTGCAGGATTTGACTGATAAAGGTTTTGCACAACCGAGTTTCTCTCCTTGGGGGGCACCGGTTCTATTTGTGAGAAAGAAAGATGGAACGATGAGAATGTGCATTGATTATCGACAACTCAATAAGGTGACTATAAAGAATAAGTATCCGCTACCACGGATTGATGATTTGTTCGATCAGTTGAAAGGGGCTACTGTGTTCTCGAAGATAGATTTGAGATCAGGCTACTATCAATTACGAGTTAAAGACTCTGATGTGCCAAAGACTGCTTTTCGAACGAGGTACGGACATTATGAGTTTCTTGTTATGCCTTTTGGACTTACTAATGCACCTGCTATTTTCATGGATTTGATGAATCGGATCTTTAGACAGTATCTGGATCAGTTTATGGTAGTATTTATAGATGACATTTTGATCTACTCTCGTGACGAAACTGAGCATGCCGAACATCTGAGACTTGTGTTACAAACTTTGCGAGATAAACAGTTGTATGCAAAGTTTAGTAAATGTGAGTTCTGGTTACGGGAAGTCAGTTTTCTGGGCCATGTTGTATCAGCATTGGGTATACTAGTTGATCCGAGTAAAATTTCAGCTATACTTGATTGGAAACCTCCGAAAAATGTCTCAGAAGTTCGAAGCTTTTTGGGGCTCGCTGGTTATTATAGACGACTCGTGAAAGGGTTCTCTATGATTGTAACCCCGATGACAAAGTTATTACAAAAAGACGTTAAGTTTGAGTGGTCAGAAAAGTGTCAAGAGAGCTTTAATCAGTTGAAAGTTCTTTTGACCGAAGCTCCAGTCTTAGTTCAGCCAAAATCGGGTAAAGAGTTTGTTATCTATAGTGATGCATCTTTAAATGGTTTGGGCTGTGTTTTGATGCAGGAAGGCAAAGTTGTAGCCTATGTCTCGAGGCAGGTAAAGCCGCATGAAAAGAACTATCCAATGCACGATCTGGAATTAGCCGTTATTGTATTTGCGTTGAAAATATGGTGCCACTATCTGTTTAATGAAAAATGTCATGTTTATTCCGATCACAAAAGCCTGATGTATTTGATGACTCAGAAGGATCTGAATTTGAGACAGCGCCAATGGTTAGAATTGCTAAAAGATTACGAGCTTGTGATTGACTATCATCCGGGAAAGGCTAATGTTGTTGCTGATGCCCTAATTCGAAAATCACTGTTTGCTTTGCGTGCAATGAACGCGTATATGACTATGTCTGATGATGGTGCGATAGTAGTTGAGTTGAAAGCAAAATCGTTATTTGTTCAACAGATTTGTGAAGCTTAGAAAGTCGATGATGATTTAATTGCAAAACGAACTCAGTGTGACTTAAATGTTGATTCAGAGTTTCTAGTTGATGCTGAGAATTGTTTGAGATTCATAAACTGATTATGTGTTCCGAAAAATCCAGAGTTAATTCAGATGATTTTGAATGAAGCCCATAATAGTCGATTTTCTGTTCATTCGGGTAGCACGAAAATGTATAACGATCTGAAACAGCATTATTGGTGGCATGGTATGAAACGAGACATTTCTGAATTTGTTTCGAAATGTTTAATATGTCAGCAAGTAAAAGCCGAGCATCAGGTACCTTCTGGATTGCTTCAGCCGATCATGATACCTGAATGGAAATGGGATCGAATTACGATGGATTTTGTATCCAGTTTACCGTTGACACCGAGTAAGAAAGATGCAATTTGGGTTATTGTTGATAGGTTGACAAAATCGGCACACTTTATTCCGATTCACACGGATTTCCCACTCGATAAACTTGCTGAATTGTATGTTTCTCAAATTGTGAGATTGCATGGTGTGCCTATTTCTATTGTTTCAGACAGAGATCCGAGATTCACATCGCGATTTTGGAAGAAACTACAAGATGCTTTAGGTACGAAACTATATTTTAGCACAACTTTCCATCCGCAGACAGATGGTCAATCCGAACGAATCATTCAAATACTTGAGGATATGTTGAGATGTTGCATTCTCGAGTTTGAAGGTACGTGGGAACGATACTTACCTTTGATTGAATTTGCTTATAATAATAGCTTTCAATCTAGTATCAAAATGGCACCTTACGAGGCTTTATACGGTCGTAAATGTCATACACCATTGTATTGGACCGAGCTCAGTGAAAATAAGATACATGGGGTTGATTTGATTAAAGAGACTGAACAGAAAGTGAAAGTGATTCGGGATAGTATGAAATCAGCATCGGATCGTCAGAAATCTTATGCGGATTTGAAAAAAAAGGATATAGAATTTCAGATCGGAGAGAAAGTGTTTTTGAAAGTCTCACCGTGGAAGAAAATACTCAGATTCGGTTGTAAAGGCAAATTGAGTCCAAGATTCATTGGACCATATGAGATTATAGAGCGTGTCGGGCCGGTTGCTTATAGATTGATGTTACCACCTGAGATAGAAAAGATTCACAATGTATTTCATGTTTCGATGCTTCGTACATACCGATCTGATCCTTCGCATGTGATTAGTCCGATGGAGGTTGAAATTAATTCTGATATGTCATATGAAGAAGAACCGATTAGCATTCTGGCTTATGAGATCAAAGAATTACGAAATAAGAAAATTCTGTTAGTTAAAGTATTGTGGCTTAAACATGGAGTTGAAGAAGCAACTTGGGAGTCAGAAGATACAATGAAAGAGCGATATCCAAACCTATTCACCGGTAAGACTTTCGAGGACGAAAATCCTAAGGGGGGAGAGTTGTAACAGCCCAATTTCGACTCTATTCGAACATAGTGGTTTCGGGACCACAAGTCCGAGACAAAAAAATATTTTAATATTATTTTGTGTGCATTTGATTGTGTGAAATTTTCGTGTTTTAATTTTGTTGTTTGCGTGTCCGATTAAATAAAATGATTAAATCGCGTAAAATAAAAATTTAATGGTTAAATATGAAAGTGTCTATTTGTTGTTGTCTTTATAATTTGGAGGATTTAAGAAGCAATTAGCCCACCATTAGGTGAGTGGATGGCAATGGTCAAGAATGACCTTATAATATGTGTTATACATTATATTTTAGCAAAGGTTAATTAAGTAAATTAATTATTATGGTTAATATATGTTAAATATAACAAATTTAAAACATGTTCTTCATCTTTTTCTACCGAAACCAAGAGAGAAAATAAGGGTTTAAAGCTTTGGAAAATTCGATACTTACAAAGCTTGATTAAGGTATGAATATTGTTCGGTTTTTGATAATTTTTATGTTTTTGAGATCGTTGCTTCGAGTACTATCCGACCCATGCTTGAATTTTTGATTTTGATGAATATTTTGAACTATGCCATTTATGAATAATTGTGTTTTGTGATGTTTGATAATGAATAATGAAAGATATGTTTTAGATTAATATGTTTTGTATTGGAATTTTTGGTGAAATTGAGTAAATAGGGTGAAATTGCAAAAATAATATTTTTCAGAGACTAAAATGTGAAATAAATGAAATGAGTGGACTTGTATGAAGACAAGGAACATTCGGCCCTAGCTTAGTGTGAGCAAATTTTGTGTATTTTGTGTTTTGTGCAAAAAGGACTAAATTGCAAAAAGTGTAAAATGTTAGGGGCAAAATAGTAATTTTCCCATTTATGTATTTTTGGACTTAATTGAATATTTTGATGAATAAAAAGGTTAAATTTGATTATGTTTAGATCAAGAAACAAAGAGAGCAGATTTGGATTGGGGAAAAACGAAAGTAATCCAATAGTCGATCGTGTCCGTTGATATCCAAGGTAAGTCTATTAGCAATTTGATGTTATTAAATCAGCATATATGTATGTATATCTATTGTATTTTGATGAGTTGAAATCGAAAGTATATAGATTGAATTTGGTTAAAGTATGAATGATATTTATATATATATGTATACATAAGGTCCGAATATATATAAGTATATACATGTATAAACCCTTAGACTTGGTTAAAGGCATGAATGTTATATATATGTATATGTGAGTTGGAACATATAAGTATATACCTGAATAAGTCTTGAATATATTTAAAGGTATGAAAGTTATGTATGTATATGTAATTTCGAATATGTATATGTATATATATGCATATCTATTGTTTATTTGGTGAGCTATAATTAAAAGTATATGGATCGAAATTAGTTAATGTATGAATGTTATATATATGCATAAATGAAGTTCGAACATGTATATATATGTATATGATCTTAAATTTAGTTAAAGGTAAGAATGTTATATATATATATAAGATTCGAAAATGTATATATATATGTATAGATTTTGAATTTAATTAAAGCTATGGACAATATATTTATATATATATAAGGTTTAAATATATATATGTATATATAGGTATAAGTTTTTGAATAGAATTAAAAGTATGAATTATATATATATACGTAGGTGTGAGGTTCGAATATATAGTTATGTGTATATATATATGTATTTGAATTGAATGTAAAGTATGGACTTTACATATGCATGTGTGTGGTTCGAATAAATATATATACATATACAAATACTTGAGTTGGATGAAAAGTATAATTTGTAAATGCTTGTATGATTCGAATAGGGATTACAAATTTCTTTTTGAGATAAAGTCGAGGTTGTGAATTATACATAAATGTTATGAACATGTGTTGCTATTAAGAAATATACGAGGAAATCATCTTTGTATCTGTGAAATTGAAATTTTCAGGCTAAGCGCCTAGCAGGCTTAATGCTGGTGAATTTTTTAGACTATAAGTCTAGCAGGCTAAGTGCCGGTGATCAAAATCAGGTTATAAACCTGGCAGGCTACGTGCCGGTGATATGAATCAGGCTATAAGCCTAGCAGGCTAAGTGCCGGTGAATATGTTAAATTATGTGATTATATGCATTAGATAGATTTATAAATATAACTAATTTTGGGTTATATATATAATGAATAAGTATATGAATATTTATTTATATGTATTCGAAGAGCTTATAAATGTTTCAATCTATGAGTTTAGTGAATAGGCATATATATATTGGTTGATATGAAAATTGTTGAATATACTTGTACGAAATCGACACATGTGGATTAGAAGTATAAATGTGCATATGAGTCATGTAGTTTATAAGTGGAAATATAAGTTTTTGACATATGTTTTTGAAAGATCATAAACAAGCATTCAATGAAATGCAAATGATAAGTATATTTGGAATATATATATGCAATTAATGATTATGTATGTAACTTGATTTTTAGGTATATAATGATTATACATATGATCGTTTATATGTATTTTGGTTATGCTATAAACTTACAAAGCTATAAAAGCTTACTTTGAATGTTTTTGTCCATCATCTCTCTAATGATTCCATGGCTATTCAATTCCTTTTGTAAAGTATTTGTCACACTTGCTAGTATGTAACAACGAGATATCTCATTAGAATTCTTTGATCGAGTTCTAGCCTAGAGTTGATTTACACTAGGGCATTTAGAGTCAAGGATTCTTTTGTGTTTTTTACAGCTGATAACAATGTAAATATTTTGTTTCCATTCCTTACAGTTGTTTCCATTCAACTTATTATCAGTAAGGATGTTAATTAATGGAGTTAGTGTTATTTTTTGAACTATAAAAATAAAATTGTCAATCATTAATTATCTTTATATTAAGGAAATATTTTGAGAAAGTTTGCAACATATGATATGCATTTAGCTGATGCATACGTCTTACATTAAACCTTGAAAATATTTGTAAGTCATTGCAATGATAATTCCTACACCCATTGAATTAAGTAATCAAGGGGTAATCTTAATCAACTAGTAAGAACATAGATTTCTATCCAATTAAAATGTGAACTTAATTCCTTAGGCTTTCACACATATTAATGATTGTTTTACGTTTGGCTATTATTCTAACATAAGTAGAGCTTCGTGGGTAGTTACTTAATTAAAATAATCTTGAGTGTATAACTATCAACTCAACATCCATCATAAATATGTACTCTAATATGAGTAATCATATGACAATCTTAATGAGTATCATATATGACTAGTTGTCCTCTTAAAGGAAATCTCCCAAATGAAAATCACATGATAATACTTACTATGGGGCGCGACAAGGGTTAAACCAGCTCGAAGAATTATCATGTCATCACATAGAGAGAATTGATGGAGGTCATAGGTCTATTGAGGCTTGGCTATTGAGGTTGGGATGCTTGGGCACGACGTTTTCGATGTGCTCAATGATAACTAGATGGCATACATCATTCCCTTATTACCTTATTTTCTTTTTCCGGATAGAATTGCCCCTGACCCATATGCCTAAACCATTGCATATATGTTTCAAAGGGTTAGAAATTACGATTCAGTATAATTCCTCCATATATGCAATGTTGAGCTTGTTGTTCCCAAAGCTCAACTAAATGTGCATGCTATTAGGATCTATTGCCCTAAGTGTAGTGTATTTGTCATTTATACTTGTAAATTTTTTAGCAGATTGATTTAAATAAAATTCCATTATACATTAAATAATATGTATTTGTCATCAATGATTTTTGCATGCAAAACAAAATGTAAGCAAACATTGGCTCATTGATTATCTAATGTTTAACTAAGATTAAGTTGCATTATGTGGTCGGATCGTAATGCAAGAAGACAACTTATATTAGTAGGTCGTCTAAATAGTCTGTAGTATAATCAAGATTGAGAAAATTTGATTGAAAGGCTATTATGTCATCTATCAAACCCAATTAAGGAGATGCCTTATCCTGGGCATCGAAGTAAATGAATCCCAAAATATAGAGACATATATATCATTGTTTGGATTGACAATACATTGAACATGACCCAAGTTGAATTTATTCTAAATTTGTTTATGGATGTATTCACTTGTGATATTTATAGTGTGGCATACCTTAATCTTGAGTGGATGATGGAGTATTTATGTATGACTCGTATACTTTGGTGTATTAAAAGCTTGAGTTCAAATAGATAAGGAACCAGAAGCTAGCACATTAGGCATATGACTTCTGTATGATGTAGCATCATTCCACAACAGTGGAATAATAGCCCTGTAAGGGTAAATGATATCCTCTCATTGGTATTACATGATTGATGAAAAAGGAACATGGTCGTAGGTTATTTGTCATAAGGAAAATGATTTAATTACTATTTATTAGTAATTGACTTTTCATATCAAAAGATGTAATAGAAACCATGAGATAAAACATGACCATATTGGGAGAACAAATTTTATCCCAAAGAGATTAAATATATCCTATGAGGTTAATACACTTATGACAAGGTCATTAAATGGGCACTTAATAAATTAGCTTTTGTAATGGTATATAAGAAGGGAGAATTTAGTCATGGTACTATAGTGGAATGACTCCATGATTAAACAAGTTGTAATTAATAGGCAAAAAGTCGAAACTTAATTACAAATTATTTAAGCCCTAATTATATATGTTCAATCAATCTCTCCATTAGCAAGAGATAACCCAAAATGAATTGCATGTAAAATTGATAAATTGTGGAATGAATAAAAGAGATCAGTAAAAGAAATAGATTACATATATTACTATCCGCAGTGAATGCGTTTTCTCACTAAGTACAAAACGTGACCTAGAAATTAATTTAATTTGTTTGAATTATTATTTTATTTATTGTAATTAAATAATTGAATTTCGTAGTGATAATTAAATTAATTAGTCATGATAGAAATATTGAATAAGGTAATTAAATTAATTTCCTCATGGATTCTAATATGGTAAAGTTTTCATAACTTTAACGAGAATAGAATTGGATTGAGAAAATAATTTATTTGAGAAAAATAGTTAAATTAATTAATCACCCCCTATTGATTGGTAGGTTGGTAATGAAGGTGACATCTTCTAGAATTATTACACTTCTCTGCATGGAAAATGAAATGTATGTGTTTGTGACCTCTATCTTCTTTCCAACAAGGCTAAAAGCAATGCTAGTACAAATTCAAACTTTATCATGGTAGTCACCACTTAGAAACCTACATTCCTCAAGTGGTCTTCCTTATTATGCCTATCGAGCTTTGAGAATTTTAAATTATGTTAAGCACAGACAACTTGATCTTTCCACTATTCAAAATATCACAAAAATTAATATTCAGTTTCGCAAAATCATAAAAAAAATTACAAAATAAGAAAAGCTAAAAATGTTACCATATTGACGACATGGTTTGCTACATGTTCTTGAAACCTTAAAGGGAGCATTCACCCCCCCCCACGAAAAGGAAGTAGAACTTAAAAAGTATTTTTGGAGAGTTGGAAAGGATTTTCAATAAGAAAAGAAAAAAGAGTGGTGGAGTATTTGTAGGAGAGAACATCAACACTCATGGGTGTCGAGTTCCTTGTACTAAATAACTTGGTTGAGACAACAGATAAATAAATTTTCTAGTCAAATTTCACAACCCTAAACTTGACACTGATGGGGGCAAAGCTTCTATTGATTGTACTTTGCAACCGTTTTCTCCTAACATAGATGCACAAACTCTTGTAGTAATTTGATCATGAACTGAATTCAAACACCCATAGGTGTGAAATTAGCTCTAAAAAAGGAAAACAATATTGTATTTTGAGAATGAACTTTAAAATATACATATTTTGTAAATAATTAAAATTTTACAATAATTAAGTAAGAAAATAAATACTTATGTTAAAAAAACTTATAAAAAATTAAAGGAGAATTAAAATTAAATAAAAATATCTTAATTTAATAATTGCATTTTTAATTTATGAAATAAAAATAAAAAATACTTTAATTTGCTAAATTTTGATCATTATATTTTATAAAATCTTAGAAATTAATTTAGTTGTTGTTAAACACATGAACTTGAACTATTATTATTTTTTGCTAATTTATTAAATATAAATTATTGAACACATAAACTTGAACTAATCTAGTTGTTAAATTTTCAAAATTTGATCATTATATTTTATAAAAGCTTAGAAATTAATGTAGTTGTTATTCAACCCTTAAACTTGATCATTTATTTTTTTTTCAATTTATTTCATATAAATTATTAAACTATTAATTTTTACTAATTTTTTAAGTATAAATCATTGATTTTCAAGAGATTTAACAATACTATCTAATTGAACAAACTTTTCATTTTTGATAACTTATAATGAGAAAATATAATTTTGATATTTTTTTATAATTAGAACCCGTGTGTTGGTTTGATGGTTAGGGTGTTCACTGCCCTAGATGTGGCTTCGATTCGAATTGCGTTAATCACATTGATATCAAGGCTATGTGCTTCTCTTATAATTCACCACAAAAAATAAAAAACTAATATTTTTATTTTAAGTAAAATGAAATTGATGAAAATCATAATTATAACATTCAATCATCACCTAAAGCCTAAATGTCCTAACAAAAAATAAGTTAAATTTCATGAAAAAAAGGGGTCAAATTAAAAAATAAAATTTTCTTTTTGATTGATGGTGAACTTTTTGAGCGATGATGATGGTGGCGATGAATCTCGATCTTCTGAGGATTGTAACACCAAGAAGGTTAGGTTTAAGAATGGTCTCGATGAGGAGAAAGTGGATATGGTTGTAGACCTCGAAGCATCCCCGAATATGTCTTGGAAGGATAAACTTTTAAGGGCAGGATTAACCTCTTCTGGCAAGGATCTTATCGAATTTGGTGGTGGAAGCGATGGTGATCTTATTTTACTAGAAGTTGATGTGATAAGATCTTATTTTACTAGAAGGTGGATAAGATCTTATTCTGGCAATAGATTTTTCAGACCGAATCAAACAGCTTCTTTATAAGTAAATGGATATGATGGTAGTCTTGAAACTACTAGGTCGGAGCATTGGCTATGTTGCCCTCCACAACAGGATTAGCAACCTCTGGAAGCCATTAAAACCTTTTCAACTAATGGATATTGAAAACGGTTATTATTTGGAAAAATTACAAAATATCGAAGACTATGAGAGAGTTTTGACCCAGGGGCCATGGATTATTTACGACCAATACCTGACGGTCCAGCCATGGACCAAAGATTTCTCCCCAATTCAACCATACTTGAGTGTTGTAATGTCTTGGATCAGGTTGTCGGGGTTGCCAAGGTTCATGTAAAAGAGAAAGATTCTTGAGGTGACCGGGAGCATTGTAGGAAAGGTTTCTAAGTTCAAATTTAAAACTAGTAGGACTAGAGGGCTCTTTTCCAAAATGGCAGTGTTTATTAACCTCGATAGGTCACTTGTTTCCCAAGTGCTTGTGAACGGAGAAATCCAATGGGTGATATACGAAGCTCTTTTGACAATATGTTTTTCTTGTGGTAAGTACAGGCACGTCAAAGAGATGTGCCTTTCATTGGCTGTGAATCCTGTTAGCGAGAGTAAAAAAGTGGCGACAATTGGTAATCTAAGAGAGGATAAGATCGGAGCAGGGAAAGTGGTTGAAATGGCGTACGGGTCATGGATAGTGGTAGAGCAAAAATCCTGACGAGGTAAGAGTCATTCACGAGGTCTTAAGGATAAGGGTACAGAAAAGGAAACACTAGGCTCAAGATTTGCAGCCCTTAATGGAATGGGAGAAATGATAGTCGATGAAGGAGGAATTGGTGAGAAATTTTTAGGTAAAACAACTAAAAAGAATGAGGGTGCAGCTACAACTTCTAAGAACTAAGGCTAAGGAAAATTTTAAAAAGAAAGAAAGCTTAAGGCTTGGGATAAGCATGGGCTTGGATGTGGGCTTCGAGGCCCAAGAAGGGACCGTTAACAAGTTGAGACACGTGTTGGTGCAGAGACAAGTTTGGGCTATGGTTATGCTGGGCTTACATCCAAACAATTGGGGAAAAAGCCGATGCAGGCTTTTGGTTCAATTTATGAGAATTTTGGGTCAATTGCAAATGCTAATTTTAATTCCCCACAGCTGCACCTTTCTTCAACAGGTAACGTGCCCATTAATTCCTCTAATTCTCTTATGTCTTAACGGTTATTGGTGGCGAGGCTAATATTCATAAAGGTGGGTTGGGTTTTGGAACTGTGACACATTTTAATCCCACCTTTCAAGATACTGGAGGCACAGATGTTACTGTGGATGGGACGGTGCTCGATCTGGGGAAGCATACGACTATTACCTTTAAAGAAAATTCATATCCTAATTAAGATAGTGTCTCGGGAGAAGCGACTTTTTCTAATAGAGGTTGTTACACCCCAAACCCGGCCTAGACATTATGGCCGAATCTGGAGATGTCACATGGAATAGGATTTGAAGACAAGATTGTCGAGTTAAAATCGTTACAATTAGTTAGCTTTTATGTAATTCAGAAAAAATAAGTACTAGTTGATTTGCTTTAAAACTTGTCTCTTAGCAGAAGCTTTTGTAACCAATTAATTTAGGGAAAATCATTTCTATTTACGAAAAACCTTAGTTTTTAGAAAAAAACGTGTTTTGTGGAGTTGTAGTTTAAAAAAAATCCATAAAAAATAGTATAAAGTCCCAAATTTAAAGCCAACCATTCCATAGTCCAGAAGATACATCAAAAACCCCAAATAAGTAATAAATTCTAAGCATTCTAAAATTTTTGTGTGGCCACCGTCGAGTCCTTCGCTGCACCGACCGGTCAAGTCTGGGGATTACCTATATAGATTAAACAGAGAAATGGTGAGTTTTCGCAAACTCAGTGTGTAATCCCTACAGAAAACATGCATACAGATAATCAACAGAATTCAGTTAGATACTATCTCGGGCCCGTGCCCATCATAGAATCAGTTTGGGCCTTAGCCCATTCAGATACAGTCTTAGAAATATATTAGGGTCTTAGCCTATATCAGATACAAAATGCAGATATAGTAAATCAGAATCCTACCCACCAGCCTCTACACACCATCTCCGTTCAACCCTACACACTATGTGGGGGTTAAATCAACTCACCCATCCCTACACACCATGCTGTACCGAAATGCGGCACATAATCAGAAGGTTGCAGCTGAGCTGCCAGATAACAGGCTTAATATAGCCTTTCAGACACTTCCTCTAAATATCATCAACCCAACCCGATGCAATGCAACATACAAAATATGTCATGCCATTATGCAATTAATAGTATTTACATTCAGATATCACAAGTCATGCTCGGTATAGAAATCAGACAGACAGATCACACATATAGGGGTCTAAGTAAAGCTTACCGACCCTATAGTAGGTCCACAGTCGACTTGGACGACCCGTGCAACCTTACAAAACTTTTAAGAAAAATGGACTCATACACCCATGTGGCCCACTCGGCCCAAATTGTCCTTGTCCATGTGATCTATTTTTAATGTAACCCATGCTAGTTAATTATTCATATATGTTTTCACTATTTACTTATATGTTCCTTCAAAGTTGTCTACTTGAGTCACTATTACTAAATTATTTCTATCTTGAGCTACAGAATTCTGAATTAAGATCTGTTTGATGTTTTTGAAACTAGACTAAAATACCTTTCTACCATAAAATTTTTATAATTTTTGGTTTAGCCAATAAGTATAGTAAAATCTTCAAACTTACCCCTATTCTGATGTCTGACAGCTTCGTCCATTCTTTGCTAAAAATTAATTATCTCTTAGTACAAAATTTGGATGATGTTTCTATTTTTTATTGAAAATAGGCTCATTAATAATTTAAACATGTAAATTTTCACCCCTAATTATTTTTATCCAATTTTTGATGATTTTCCAGAGTCAAAACAGGGGAACCCTTATTCAATCTGCCCTTATCTCACAAAGTTTATTATCCCTCATGATTTACAATTTCATTACTTACATCGTTTCTTCTATGAGAAACTAGACTCAATAAGATTTAATTCCATATTTTGTTCATCCTCTAATTTCATTTCCACAATTTATGGCAATTTTTCAAAGTTAATCTATTGCTGCTGCCCAAACAGCAAGCAATTTCGACTTTTCATTGAATCCCTTTTTGTTTTGTGTTACACATCTGGTTTTGTTTGATGCTAAAATAGTCCTCGAGCACTTCAAAGCCTATAATCAAGACACTCAACATCAATTTAACAGATTTACAAGCGAATTGACAACCAAGAGCGAACCAAAACCCAACTTACCACCAACGATAACCCTCCGTTTAACTATTGTTAAGACGAGAACACTGAATTCACCAGTCTGAGCCTCCCCCTACGCCCAAATTCTAGAGAAAAATGTCACTTCAGTCCTTAAGAGATTCATGATAGAAACGAAGAGAAACACTTACCAAAACTAAGCGAGCACTAACCGCGTGCGAAAAACAAAGGAAAATAAATGGATTAGGGAAAATCAAGAAGAAGAGAAAGATGGAAAAACTTAGAGAATTTTGGCAAGAGGAGAGGGAGAATAATAGATGGCAGAATTTTTTTTTGAAAAAAGAGTCAAAATTCGGTTATGGGAAAAAATAAAATAAAATCCCGATAACCCCCAAAATCCCTTAATCTTCTCCCCTAATTCCCACTACACATCCACTACTCAGAATCCCCCTATTACACAACTCTATCCTGAAATCTGAGCAAAAATAATATTACCCTTGCCTGCATAGGGATTTGAACATAAGACCTCCACCATACTAAGACACCATTTAACCACCAGACCAGCACACCCATTCTGATGTAATTTACCCAACACTCAAATAAAAGCCTACTGAACAAGAGTAAGACCTAATTCATTCAAAATACCAAAATTTGCCCAAGCGTAGGCTTAAACTTGGGACCTCCCAAACACTCCAAGAACACATAACCACTAAAGCTGACAGATATTTGTGTCATATTTTCATAATAACGAAATTAGAAATTTTGGGGCGTTATAGAGGCACCGATAATTTTGGTCTTAAAAGTAGAGGTGGTAAACGTATCCCAATTCGTATTGGATGAAAGCTTAACCAAATTATTAGAAATTAGGAGGACAAGTTCATATTAGTTGGACCCGTTTATATTTTCTTATCAGACTTTATGAGCTCCATGGTCGAGTTAATCAATGCTCAACTTTGTAATAAGGTGGGCAAAGATCATTCATCTTTGGATGGAAAACGATTGGAGAAGCCCGGGCCTCACAAGCAATAAGGTTGATTTTCTTTTTTATATCTATTTAACTCTATGAACTTCTCTATTTTTTTCTTGGAATTGTCAGGGTTATGCAAATATCAAATTTCCCCAATTTTTTTAGTGAAAATAATAGAGAATACAAGCCCGATATTGTTAGTTTGCTTGAAACAAGGGTTAGCAGTGGTCGAGCAAATAAAGTCATTTCCAGTTTGGGATTTTAATTTTCTCACAAGGTTGAGGCTATTGGGTTTTCTAGACATATTTGGGTTGGTTGAAAATACTCGGTAACAGTGAAGATAATCCCCAGTTATCCAAAATTCATTTGTATTCAAGTTAATAAGGATACTTAGTTTTCCCTCTCTATATTGTCTTTGTTTATAGAAGTCCTGATAGACAAAAAAGGAAGCAGCTTTAGAAGGATCTCTTCTCATTTTTATCTCAGGAGATATTCCTTGGGTAGCTATCAAAGACTTTAATGCTCCAGTTTCATCCAATAACAAAAAAATGAGGTTCTCGTAACAGTATTGGGTGTCCGCTATTTGTTGAATTTCTAGATAAGGCCAAGCTTTAAGATTTGGGGTTTTAGGGTCCTACCTTCACTTGGCATCGTGGTAGAACCTTTGAGAGACTTGATAAGACAATTGGAAATGATGCTTGGGTTAGAGATCTTTCCTAATTTTTTCTTTTGCTCATCTTCCCAAACTTAATTCAAATCAAAGATTGTTGTTCTTTGTTCTCAACCCAATGGTTAACTCTTCTATGGGGTGTCCGTTCAGATTCTTGGCTGGTTGGGTGGAGCATTAGAATTTTTTGGAATTTATCAAAGAGAATTGGAGTTTTAATGACAGCATAGCTGAAACTCTTCATCATTTGACCTCGAACATCAAAGACTGGAATAAGTTGTTCTATGGTCACATTGGTTCTTGTAAAAGGCATCTGTTGAAGGATTTGTCAAAAGTTCAAAAGGCTTTGGAAAAGTCAAACTCTACCACCTCGAGACAATTAGAATTGCATATTAGGGAGAAACGTGAATGTGTTCTCCACCACGAGGACTTGTTATGGAGACAAAAAGCTTGATGTGATTGCTTATGCTTTAGAGATCGTAACACTAATTTCTTTCATTCCCGCACTATTTAGAGGAGGAAACACAACCGAATTTTTACGATGAAAAATGATAAAGGTGATTGGATTTATGATGAAGGGGAGCTTCAATCGAAGGCAATTAAATTTTTTCAGAAATTGTATAGTGAGCTACCAGAAAAAATGATGGATTTACCTTTTAACTCATTTCCTTAACTTGATCAAAGTGATGTACTCTTTTTGAGTAAAGAGATTTCCAATGAAGAGATTAAGGCTGCACTATTTGATATGGCCCCATTGAAAGCACTTGGTAGTGATAGTTTCGACGCCTTCTTTTTTCAAAGTCAATGGGACCGAATTGGTGAAACCATTTGTGCTTGGGTTTAGAGAGTTTTCGTTGGACATGATATAGACAAAGAGCTCAATAATACCTTGATTGTCCTATCCTTAAGATCTCGAATCTAGAAAAATTTCTCATTTTTGGTCGATCGGCTTGTGTTCGGTTCTTTATAAACTGATCATGAAAGTTATTGCAAATCGTTACAAGGTGGTTTTCCCTAAGATTATTGGTCTAGAAAAGGCAAGCTTCATTGCTGGGATAGGTATCACTGATAATTTCATTCTAGCATAAGAAGTGATCCATTCCATGATGAGCAAAAGTAAGAACAAAAGATGGATGACAATCAAAATTGACTTGGAGAAGTCATATTGTAACAACTCGTTTTTCAGTGGAGTCAAAAATAGTAGTTTCGGGGCCACAAATCTGACGAGTAAGTTTGTAAATATTATTATTTAATATTTACGAGTTTAGTATGGTATTTAAATAAATTTTGAATTGACAAGTTATGTTATTTGAATGAATAATTAGGTTCAAGTGGCATGACCCTAAAGTTAAGTGATTTTAGAAAATAAGGTATCGAGACCTCGTTTCTATAAACCAAGGCTTAAATATTTTTATAAATATTTATAGAGTGTTATTATGGTTGTATTAAAGTTTCGTTAAGAAAATTTAACGTTTAAATGGTTAATTAAGTAAAAAAGACTAAATCGTAAAAGATGTAATATTTGATCACTATTAGATTTGAGTGATTAAATGGCTTAAGGATTATAAGTGGAAGGATTAAAATGGTAAATATACCATTTTTAATTAGTGGGACGGAAAAAGAGCTTTAAAATTTTGTTTTATTCATGTATTAATGTTAAAATAATTAAAAGTAAGTAAATAATTAAAATAAAGATGAGAAATTCCAATTGTCTTTTTCATTTCTTCTTTAACAAATCGAATACTCCATGAAAATGTTTCAAGGTTTGACCATGGTTAAGTCCTTGCATGGTAAGCCATTTTTCACTCGTTTTTAATAATTTTTATGTTTTTGAGATCATTGCAATTAGGTCTAGCTAGCTCGTACCTTTGTTTTTGAAAATGTTAAAGATTTTGAATGTTGTCATTGATGAATCTTTGTGATTTCAGATTTTAAATGATGAATTTGAAGTATTAGTTGGTATTTGAAAGTATTTTGTTAAGTGATTTTTGATGAATTTGCCGATTAGGGACTAAATTATTGAAATAGTAATAGTTCAAGGACTTGATGAGAAATTATTGTAAAAATAGACTGAAATGGAAGCTATGAATATTTAGTTGGCATGATTTTTCAATAAAAATGGTTAATTTGCATGTTTTAGGCTTATAGACTAAATTGAATAAAAGTAAAATGTTGTGGGAATTATGTAAAAAATGAATAAATTGTATAAAATGAATTAGTTTTACTATCTAAATTAATGAATTGAATGAAATTATTAATTTAAATCAAGAACGAGTGAAAAATCGAGGAGAAGGGAAAATTACCAAATAGCCCATTTACTTTTGACATTTCTGTAATTTAGCCAGGTAAGTTCGTATGAACTATAATCACTTAATTGTTAATTAAATTTAATGTTTAATGTGTTGTTCAAATGTAAATGAATCAATATATATATGTTATAAGTTATTATGAAATTTACCATGTAAAGAAACAATGGAATCCAAAGACGTTTCAACGACTATCGAGCCCCGTTTGAACCTTAGGAATGTATAGGATACAAATGACATGTCATTAGGGTTACCATGTTTTGGGTGCTGGTCATGAATATCTTACTCGTGGCTGAGTTCTAGCATTTTTTGCGGATACTCGTCAGTTTGTGTGAGCGGCATCGTGTAGCTATATTCCAACCGTCAGCTTGTTTGAGTAGACCCATTTACGGTTCGAGTGAGATTGTTGTAAAGGAAAAGGAAAATGAATGGTTTCGACCATATGTTTAGCACACCTTGTGTGAGCTTTCCCGCATATCCGATATTATTCTAAGTGGTTCAACAGGCATGAAAAGGGAAAGAAAAGGTATGAAATGATAATGATTTATGAATGTATATCTATGTTTATGGAAAGTGTGAATCCAATGGCATTATGTTCATATGAATTTACCTTACCAAGTGATAAATCAAGTGAATTATGTATTAATGTACTAACAATTATTGTTGATGATGCTTAGGCTTGAGCTAAGCCATTTTTTTGGATTAAATCATGCTTAATTATAATGTTATATATTGAAATAGTAAGTGTCCAAATAGAAATATGCTTATGTTCATGAAAAGATGGTATGAATCAAAAGATGTATTTTCTAATGAAATGGTTTATCATGTGGTTGATCCCAAATGAATTATGTATAAATGCACTAACTTGTGTATTGATGATGATATTTAGGCTTGTGTCAAGCTTATGTGATTGGTGAATGTTTATGCTTATGTCTTCTGTTATGCAAATGAAATATGCAAGAAAAGGTAATGAAACGATAAGTTCATATTGAGATGTAATTTGACGATATAAAAGGATTGATGAGTTACATGGCGTACTTATACGTGAGAAATCTACTTATGCTATGGATAAATACACTAATTCAAGAATTGATGATGTTAATTAAGTTTATGCTAAGTAAATGAAATGGAAAGTAAATAAATCGAATGATAAGTAGATGGAATGGTCCATAGTATTATGAAAAGGTAAATGATTGTGTAATATGTCTTATAAAATCCTATTATGTTAGGAATGAAAAGTGCATGTGATGTTGATGAAGCTACTCATTTGTGAGTTGATGGTCATATAGTTTGATAAATCATGTGGCATTGGATTATATTTATATTTATCTTATAAAGTTCATTATTGAAATGAAAGGTTATGTTTAAGTTTATACGAGCTTACTAAGCATTCATTGCTTACGTAGTTAAATTCCTTTACCTTACAAATTATTAGAAGCTCGATCAGTTTGGAAGCTTGTCGGAGACCTATCACACTATCCAGCGATTATATCGGTAGATTCTGATGTTTTGTTCAAGGTTATAATGGCATGTATAGGTAGACTTATGTATAAATTTTAGTTGATGTATATGGCATGTAAAGGTTACCCTGAATTTGTGGTACTTTTGGTACTTTGATGCCTTGATGGTTGGTGTTATTATGGCTAAGTTGATGCATGATAGAATGACCAATTTGGTATATAATGGTATGTCTATATTGTAGCCATGTTAGGTTATGCTTTAAGATGGTTATGAGCTATGTGTATTGGTATGAATATGGTCAATTATGCTTATGGTTAGGCATATTTAATTGTTTGTGTTTGAGGTGCCTATATGGCATATTGGTTGGATGGTTAAATAGCCTATTGAATTGGTATTATTATGCATGATTTGGGTAAGTTTTAAGGTCTTGGATAAATGTGCAGGTTGTTTGTAGGTTCATTCTTGAATGGGTGAAAGAAATGACTTGATTTTGGTCACTTTCTTGTCTACATGGCCTCAGACACGGCGTATGTCTCATCCGTGTGTGACACACAGTTATGTGACATAGCCGTGTGTCCCTTGTATGTTTTAATGTTTATTTTTTTGAAAGTTACACGGCCTAACACTCGGCCTGGCACATGGGCATTTGAGGCCATTTCAAAGGTTACACGGCCTGGCACACGAGTGTGTGGCTTGGTCGTGTGACCCAAGTCAGAGAGCTACATAGACACGGACATAGACACGGGCTGGGACACAGCCGTGTGTCCCTATTTTGAATGTTACATGACTTGAGACACGAGCATGTGTCTCAACCGTGTGACCCCTATAGTGTGAATTTTCCTAGCTTTTTCTTCAATATTTCAAACGTTTCCGATTTAGTCCCGAATCATTTCTAAATTGTTTCTAAGGCCTCGAAGGCTCGAATAATGGACAATTTGCATGTGTAAGAATAAATTATCCTATGATTGATGAAATGTTTGGAAATGAATGTTTTAAGTTACATTTTTATGGTAATGCTCTGTAACCCTATTCCGATAACGGTTACGGGTTAGGGGTGTTACATATATGATAGGGTACAATGGGAATTTATTGAAGCTTCCCTATAGGTGGCAAGTATTCCAAACTTCCTTTGAAAGGTCATTATGTCGGCAATCAATAATGCGCCTATGTAGATTCCGTGGAATGGGATTCCAACTCAAACTTTTAGTCCTATTAGGGGTATAAGACAAGGGTGTCCTTTGCCTCCGTAACTCTTTATTTTATGCATAGAATGGTTGGGTCATTTAATCCATCCATCTATCAATTCAAGTAATTGGGTGCCTATTTTCTTATCGAGATTAGGGCCAACTCTTTCACATTTGTTCTTTGCAGATGATCTAGTTATCTTTGGTAAAGCTGATTTGGAACAGGCCAAACTTATTAAGGCTATTCTAGATAAATTTTGTGCATTTTTTGGACATCAGATCATTGCCCACAAAATGGATTTCTTTTTTTCTAAAGGGGTTGATGAGGACTTTGGGGCACCATTATATGGAGTTCTTTGCTTCCGTAAAGTCCATAATCTTAGCTCATATTTGGGTGTTCCACTTTTCCACGAAAGAATCATTAACAACTCTCTGAGGTTTGTGGTTGACAAGGTCAACTCTAGACTCCAATGGTGGGACGCGAGACAACTCTTTTTAGCTAGAAAAGTCACGTTTGCACAGTTAGTTCTTCTTATTATTCCCAGTTATTTTATGCAGTTTATGATGATTCCTCAAGGAATTTGTAAGGAGATTGAACGCATTGTCAGACAATTTATTTAGGGGAGCTCTGAAGGTAGTAAAAATATAACCCTTGTTAATTGGCAAACAATTTGTCAACCTAAGGCATGTGGCGGACTTGGTCTTCGACAGTTGAAGGATCACAATACCTTTTTTATGTTAAAATTGGGATATAACCTCTTGTCCAACACTGATGCCCTTTGGGTTCGTGTTCTCCGTTCTAAATACAAGCTGAAGGAAGGTATTCTAAATAGTATTCATCGAAGGATTTGTTCTTTTATGTGGAGAGCCCTCTCTAAGATTTGGCCTATTCTTCGTGATTCTGGTCAATTATAGGAGACAGATCTAGCATAAGATGTTGGAAGGACAATTGGATTTTCAGTATTAGCCCCCTTAATCGATCTTCTTCCAACTCATATTAATATTGATGCTGACTATTTTCTCAAGGAAATGGTTACAGATGAAGGATTGTGGAACATTGACCTTTTCCAGATTTGGCTATATGAAGATATCATCAATTGTATTGTAAGTATTCCACCTCCATTTTCTTCTACAGGTCTAGACACTGTTGCTTGGGGTGGGCACCTCATCAGGCTCCTTTTCCATCAAGAGTGCTTATAGGATGCCTAAGGAAGATTCGTGGTGTTCGAAGGATGAAGTGTGGAAATTGGCTTGGAAATATCAAGTTCCTCATAGAGTTCGTTTCTTCATTTGGTTGGTTCTTAAACAGCATTTACTTACACAAGTGAAGAGGCAAAGATAAGGTATTGTTCAAGATGATCGTTGTCCAACCTATGGAGTAGAGTCAGAGAATATCATTCTTGCTATTAGATATTGTAGTGCTGCAAAAGGTGTATGGACCCAGATAATCCCATCTGAGAGACACCCCCATTTTTTCTTTAGAAATCTATAGGAATGGCTAGTGGCAAATTTGCAAAATAGCCAAAAGTTTTGCCCTTGGAAAGACTGATTGGCTAGTTTTCTTTGGCCTTGTTACTTGACAAATCTGGAAGAATAGGAACCTCATCATCTTTCAAGGAGTGACATGGAGTACAGAAGAAATTATCAAAAAATCTTTTAGTTGGGCTAAGCAATGTGTGTCTATTCGTAAAAGCAATTCTGTCGCAAGACAAGCCAAGAGAGGTGAGCCCGATTGGGGTGGTAATTGGGTGAGATTACAAACTGATGGTGTGGTAAAGATTGAATTCGAACATGCTGCTGTAGGGAGAGTTTTGAGAAGTGAGTGAAAGGAGTGGATTCTTGGTTTCAACAGACGTTTGAGGAAATGCTCAATTTTTTATGCTAAGTTATGCAATATTTTTATTGGATTATCAATTCTACATGGAGAACAATGTGACAGAGTCTTGTTACAAACAGATAGTTTGGAGGTATTTGAAGCTATTCATGTATCTAACTTGAAGTCTTCAAGATTAGTATTAATCAGACAGATCAGTATTAATCAGACGCATTAGTCAGCTTCTAGCGATCGTTAAGAATTAAAGACTAGAATATATTCTCAAAGAAGATAAGAATGACCAAAATGGCGTTGGATAGGGGAAGAAAGTACTTTGTTTTAGGTTAATTGATTGTAATAATGCTTAAAAAAGAAACAGGGTCAAATTCAATAAAAAACGGAACGAGAATTAAACGGAACACTAACAGATTTTCTGTCAACCCTTACCATAAATAAAGCACAAGACAAACGCTTCCACCGCTTCAAAATTTTAATATTTATTTCCTTTTACAAACATTTTACTTCATATTCCGGGTAAATAAATAAACCACTATAAATAGAGCGAAATCTGTAGCAGAAGTTATAAACTGCTTGATACATATATCTATTTTTCATCACAAATAAACAGTGATTATCAACTTATCTGGTTAGTGAATTCAATCTCCTTTTTAGTCCTTCCCAAATTCAGAATCAGTAAGTGTTTTTTTTCTTTAATAAAGAAAGTATCATTAAAGATAAATGGATTCTTGTTCTTTTCTCTTTCCGAATTCTGTTCTTTAGTATTCCTTTTAATCTTCTGTTTATGCGTTGATCCTGATTCAAATCACATCTCGAGACTCAATTTTCTAATAAAATTAATGATTTATTTCTTTTTCTTTTTTAAGGAAGTAGATATGGGAGGTGAGTCTTACGAGGAGGCGATTGCAGCTTTGTCGAAGCTTCTCAGGTAGTGTTACGGTCCGTCCTTTGTTTAAACGATTCTTATTTCTGGTCCGAACCGGAAGATAAAACAAAACCGAAGATTTCATTTTCCGGCACCTATACTGATCAGAACCTTAAAGTCTGTAATGATGGCTTACCGTCGTCGGTTGCAGTGAGAAAGCTGATCTCGGAAGTGTTGCCGCTGAAAAAATCAAGCAAATAACAGCCGACTTAGAGGCAGCTGGCAGTTGCGACACCGACAACCGGATCAAAACCGGTTTCCTTCATTTCAAGTCAGAAAAATTCGAGTATGTTCCTATCTTTATATATTTAAGCGATTATGGATATAATAAAATTTTAATAATTGGTTATTATAAATATTAATTTATGTATATTATCTAAAATTATAAAGTGACAATATACTGAACTCACATTATTCAAAAAAAGAAAAAAGAAACAATCTGAACTCACAACATTAAGAAAATAATTTCGGAAAACAAAAATAAAAAAGAAAACAGGAAGTTTGTATTTGTCTTTCAGGTCGTAATGTGCCGTATCGTTTTGGTTTCTTCTTATTACCTTTTTATTTGATGTTATGTGACTGCTTTTTGTTTTCTTCATTTTCATGCTTCCATTTTTCTTTTCAATTCGTTAAAGCGTTTATTTCGTTTTTTTCCCTTCTTTTCCCAGTCATATAAAATATAGATAAACACAAATTATTAAGTTGATGAAAAATTTAAGTGTCCATTAAATTATATTTAAATCTATTGTGGTTTTATTAATATTATTTTAATATTTTAATGAAATAATATATTGTTAAATTAATTATTATTAAGAAGAAAGTGGATTTGGAAAAGGTGACAAGTGAAACGGATTTGAGGTTGCACCAAAAGATGAAAAATAAGTGATTGAATTGGCTGAATGCATTTTTCCTTTTTCTTGAAAATGAATTATAATTAGCTTAATATGATTTTTTTCAGGAAATATCCTGATTTGTACGGTACACTTGCCAAAGGCCAATGCCCCAAGGTTCGTTTCATAATCTTTTTCTTTTTCTTTTTCTCTTATATATTTACTTAGAAGATTTGGGTTTATTTTACATGGTAAATGGATGTCAAAGCTTAAGCTAATCACTTGATTTTTTTTTTAAAATTATCATATATTAAGGGTGATAAAAAAGTTTACAACGTACATTCATATTGGATTGCTATTCTTTTACTAATTTAAAAATATAGAAATTAATTTTTTAAATCAAATTAATCCCATTTTTATTTAAAAAATAATAAACTAAACTAAACCGAATTTTTTTTTGCTATTTTTGAAACCAAATGAAAAAAAAATCTAAAAAAGCATTAAAGCTTGAACTGATATTTAATTTTTTGGTGAACCTTAAACCTATACTCATTAGTCGAATCACTCATTTAGGCTTGAAGGTCTGCTCGTAAAATGTGAGGGTTTGAAAAAAATACCAGGTTTGAAAAATAAATTTGAGTAAAATATAAGGTTCATTTTCTATATAGATTAGGTCTTGAGTGAGATTTTTTTAGCTCAAGTCCGGCTAAACTCGGCCTGAATATATTATGTTATAAAAAATAATTATATTAATTATATATGTAAAATAATAATTATATAATTATATTTATAATAAATCATTAATTCAATAACAATTAAACTCATTCTCAAAACCTAAAAACAAACTTATCTCACCTAAAATATAAAATTTTAAAAATTACATTTAATACTATAAAATATTTATTATATTTATGGTACTTTTTATTATAAATGCTTTTAAATATCTTTTTAATGTGTTAGAAAAAATTTATTTTAGTGTTTTAATGCATTTAGTGAATTATATTTTTAAAAATATTTTTAAATAAAAATTAATTTTAAAAAACCAAATATTGGTGAGTCGGATCGAGCTTAGGTTTACCTTTCTTAAATTGAGTCAAGATAAAAAAAAAAGTTCACCTTTTAGGTCAAGCTAGACCTGAACTCAAAAAATTAATCTAAATACCTTAAATGGATCTAATTCGAACTCAACTTGACTAGACCATGATCAGCTTTGGTGATAGATTTATATTTTGTGAATGGTTACATTTTCAACTACGTAAGGCATTAAGTTTTGAACCAAGAATATGCTGACTCAAAATGGTGCCGTGTATGGCCATTTGCACACTTGAATGGTGGTAAAGGGAAAGAAATGTAGTGATCTGTCTTTTTCTTTTCCGGATAAAGAAGACTTTGACAAATTATGATGTGAAACTGCAGTAGCTTTAACGAGTTGATATCTAGTCATTTTGTGCACTCAACATTTTTGAGAAAAAAAGTCGCTTTGGGTTTTTTAATTCATACTAGAATTCTATTATTGGTGGAAAAAATTATCAAAAGAGTAAAATTTATTAAAATTAATTATCTTTTGAAATAAATAATTTAAATTTTTAAATATATTTTTAAATAAATGGTTATTTATTTGTATGGATAGAATAATGAAAAGGTAAAAACTTAAGTTTATTTATTTAAAGAACAGAAAAAATAGAATAGGAGAAAAAAAAGATACGATTTTATTTAAATGAAAAAAAATCAAATTACTAATCTTATAACATTTTTAAATATATATAATTTATTTTATATTTTATTTTATAATTTTATTAACTGAGTTAGTATAACAAAATCAAATGATCCTAAATTCAATTAGAAATTTAGCTAATAGTATAGATTTGATTATAAGTACAGGATTTAAGTATATATATATCGATCGAGTCTTATCTCGATTGGCATAAGTATTATTGTCAATGTAGTAGGATGCGAGTTCGAGTGCGTTGAAACACAATATGCTCTTATTTATAGGTTAGAAAAGGGCTATGAGTAATTCTAAATTTTGTGTCACAAATAACAAATATGATTAAAATCTATAATGAAATTGTTTAAATATATATATATGAATATTATCATTCCTTCATAATTTATATTTTAAATACATGTGTTGAATGTTCTAACTAATCGATTGTATTATTATTATTATTATTATTATTATTATTATTATTATTATTATGATGATGCAGTATTTGATATTTGCATGCTCGGACTCTCGAGTGTGTCCGTCCCACATCCTGGATTTCCAACCAGGGGAAGCTTTTATGGTTCGAAACATTGCCAGCATGGTCCCGCCATATGACAAGGTTCGCCTAATTTTACGTTATTTATTTTTAATTGTGTTGGTTTGACTCAGAATAGTCGATAATAAATGTAAAATTGCTTAACTGGTGGACACAGGTTAAAACTTATTCACTACTTACAGATTTTTTTAATTTTGTTGAATAAGAAGTTAATTTACTAATTACATATTTCTCTTTATATATATCACTTAAATCAGTGCATCAGTTTTTTATGTTTTGATTTGTATCGTTCACTGTAGAATAAATACTGCGGAGTTGGTGCGGCTATTGAATATGCAGTCCTGCATCTAAAGGTGAATTTTTTTTCCTTTTTTAATGACAGTAGATATTAATTGTACAGTGGATGTTGGCTCTTTGGTGGGGGCAACTTCATCTCTTGTCACTACTCACTAGCCATGCCAAAACTGTTTCAAGGTATCAAGTCCCAAGTTCTTTTCTAATGAATTATTAATTATAGTTGGATATAATTATATGCATGGCAGATTTATATGTTTTAAAATTTTTCTCCTATATATTTGGAAATCATTTTTCATGTGAATATTTAAATATTTATTAGAAACAAATGTTAATTATGTATTTTTGAGACATTTGGTTAGAGTAATTTTACATTATCAGTGGGAATATATGATTTTACTGTTATATTTTCTATAATTTTCTCTTCGATTGATAATATGTTCAAGTAATTTAAAAATAATGGTATTATGCATCAATATTATAGTTAATTCAGGAGGACGTGAGTTTGAACATATTGAAACACATTTTATTCTCTTATTTACAGATTGAGGAGTGATTATGTAATTAAACGTGGAAACATAACACAATGTTTGGTTCAGGTAGAGAATATTGTGGTCATTGGACACAGCAACTGTGGAGGTATCAAAGGGCTAATGTCTATCCCAGATGATGGCACCACTGCTAGGTAAGTCGTTTATTGAATCAGTGTATATATATTGAAGGAAGTTTCTCTTTGCCAAGCCTTTTCTCGTGACAGTTTCTATTGACTTAAAAATTTGCACATGATTTCGGACCCTTCCCTCCTATAGCAGTTATATTGCGATGCTACAATCATTATTTTACGATTTCGATCCTCTCCTTTGTCGAAAATTTATGGTTACGTGTATAATACAAATGGAATGTTCATACGTGATGTATTTGATGTTTGAAAATTGAACTTTGCAGTGATTTCATAGAACAATGGGTTAGCATCTGTGGATCTGCAAAGACCAAGGTGAAATCAGAAAAAAACGAGATGAGTTTCGCGGAGCAATGCACCTACTGCGAGAAGGTTAGTTTCATGTCTGCATCATTACTTGTTTCGGCCAACATTAATACTCAGAGATAGCATTGCAGATATGTTTAACATTTCATCGTTTTTTGTTGTCGTAATTAATCAACTATTCACTAAGCAAGGACAAATCACCATAATAAAAATAAAATCAAACACGCATGAGATTACCAACTCCTGGCGTTGGATTACATTTTGTCTCTCTACTAAAAAATTGATAAATCAACTCCTTTACGTTAGATCAAAGAGTAAAACTGGTCTTTTTGTTAAAAATTGTATCAATTTCTAGTGTTAAAAATTGGTCCCTCTATATCAGCATGAGGACATGTCACGTGTTATTATTTGGTTATTTTATCATTCATACTTGTTTTTAATAGTACAAATTAATAAAATTTGTAGGAAAAATTACCGATTTGTTCCTTGATCCAACATACAAAAATTAATTTTTCTATTCTTTAAGTAGAGGGACAAATGCAATTCGACTCCTGGTAGAATATCATCCATGATACTTTAACATTATTAAGGTTAACATGTTCAGACCTTATTGACACCTGAATTCTTTTTTACATTTTTTCCCTTAGTTTTTTCATAATAGAATTTTTCTTTTTAAAAGAAAAATTAAAACTTTTCACACATTAATATTTAATTGATAAGTATGGATTTTATAATTTTATAACAATAAAAAATATTGTCTAATCTATGCTGTCATGCTAATGTCTTGACCTTTTAAAAGTCACAATATCTATATCTTTTATTCGTATAGCGTGTTGGTATATGTTGCTATTAAACTTCATGTAATGTGTAATGTTTGGTGCTATTAAACTAAATGCAGGAAGCAGTGAATGTATCTTTGGGGAACCTATTGACATATCCATTTGTGAGAGAGGCATTGGTTAAGAAAACCCTTGTCTTGAAAGGTGCACATTATGATTTTGTCAATGGAAAGTTTGATCTTTGGAATCTCAACTTCCAAATCTCTCCCACCTTAGACTTATGAGCATTTTTTCTTTTGCACTTTCAGCGTATCACATTGAATAAAAATCAATTGTTGGATCGTTATTTTGGACTAAAAAGAAATTGAGTTAGCCCGAGTTTGCATATTGCAAAACATGTTGTATTTTTTTTTAACAAATTAAGGAAGACATAGCATGAGAACGAGCATGCATTACTCCCCAACCCATAAATAGGAGGATAATACGTTTTAGTGCATTTGAACTCACATCCTCCTGCATTAGTAATAATGTTCATGTTAATTGAGTTAAGACTCAATTAGCAAAAGTATATATTTTTTACTATTTTCAAATAAATAAAAATTAATTTAAATAAGAAAATTACTCTCGATTTTCGATGACTCGTATTTTTAACTATCAATAACTTTTAAAAGAATATTTTATAGATTTTCTTAATTTTCACCCACATAATTGATATTAAAAATTTTATCACGTGTGTGGAACTTACATATTTAGAACACACGTAAATAAAAAAGCGTATGACTGCAACTAATAATAACAACATTTATATGCGAAATGAAATATGCAATATGTGTAGGTGAAAATTTTTGTGTAATAATATTAAAACGTACAAAAAAATCCAAATGAAGTATTGGGAGTGGTGGTAACCTGAGCTTTTAAGCATGATGTTTAAGTCTCATTATTTGTAATTTTAATTGTTTTTATTACAATTAAAAATATATATATAACTTATAAGAATATAATTTATTTCAAATACTAAAGGATAATTTTGTAATTTTCTCAATCGAGTTAGTGTTCAGTTGACTCGTAACATCAACTTAGTTAGGGGGTTTAAATAATAGTAAGTGTAATACCCTGTACCCAGCCCGGTCGCGGAGCCTGAATACCAAGACGCCACATCAACCATCACGACGTCATGTATCATACAAAGTCTCATTTGTATGCAACTTCATCTAGGAAATTTTAAGTCTAAAATACCCTAGGCGACATTAAAATCAATCAGATCGACATTAAACGACCTCTTCATCAAGTTGAAACATGCTTAAATACCACTTAATGAAAATTTCCAAAAAGTCACGTGGGTATCGATACACGCTCGATGGTATCGATATTTCTCATAATGGATATCGATACCGTTTGAAAAATGGGTACCTTTTTAGCATTCTGTTTCTCGTCTAAATTAAAAACCCAACAAATCATCTATAGTCCCAAAAGTATCTATACTTTTACCCGAGTATCGATACTCGAGAACTGATATTGATACCAAAATGAGCTATTGTTTTCCTGCACATTCGAATTAGCTTAGAAGTATCGATACTTATGCCCGATAATCAATACCTCTGTACAAAGTAACAAAAATAACACCAAAACAAGGCATTTAACACAATCATGCATATACCACCTCAACATGTTTATAAATAAAACCTCAATCATTCATCAACAAAATGTCTATATTTGTAGTTTAACACATCATCAATAAACATAACCCAAGCAAACCAAAGAACTAGTATCAAATGTCCACAAATCCTATCAGTGTTAAAATCATGCAAACATCTAAAACATCGTGGCAATAATCAACCAACAAATCTATCATATTGCCTTATTCCCATAGTTTACCAAATGTAACGATAATAACACCTACTCAGTTACTAAGCCTAATTTGGATCACTTCCTTGGAATTCCGCACCGCCCACATCGGAAACACTAATTATCTACAAAGGTTTAGAAAAGAGTGTGTGAGCTTAAACAAGCTTAGTGAATGATCGGAAAAACTACCAAATAAATATGATGACATACATTAAATGAGTACATCTAAAGTACAACTTCATACATATTTAACCAAAGTGACATACTAGAATATTCATGCATCAACTGTCAGCTCATCTTACTTTGAAATCACATAATTAGACATACATCACATTTCATAATATTTCATTTACTGATAAATTGACACTTAAGGCTATTAAACATAAAAGTAGGCTCTATCACCATACATTGGATACATGGATCTCCAACACACCAATGGCTCGAAGATTCGAACATATCCCAAAAGCGTAGCATTTAGCTAACACTCTCCAACAGACCAACATATCCAGTGAATGAAGCTTAGCTCACATTCCCTTATCTCTCAAAACTGTCCTAGGCCTCAATGCCCCAAAATCCTATGGCATGCGAACTATATCCAACTGTCTCAAAAGTCACAAGGCCAAAATATCCACAATAGAACACACATTTACTTACCGTTTTTCTGCACACTTTCACTTCACATTTGCACATCACTGTCATTCGACATTTTTAACATGCCCACAACTAACACATTTCACAATAGCTATCACAAACATATATCTCATATCACATTAACACAACATAATACACAATCCACATCGCATAATCACATATCTCATAAAATTAACAAGGGGAACAAGAAAGCTTACACTCAGAACTTAGGTTAAGGGTTTAGCTACTCCTAAGCTCCCATTTAACACTATGAATTGTGTCTACAAGTGTAACACCCCTAAATCGTATCTGTTGTCGAAATAGGGTTACAGAGTATTACCAGAATTTACGTTTCAAAACTATCAAAATTTAAAACATTTAATTCACAAAATCAATCAATACAAAACCAATCAATGACATACATATTGTCCCTTTTACAAGCCCTCGAGGCCATAAAAACACATTAGAAAAAAGTCGGGACTAAATCAGAAACATATAGAATTTTTCAAAAAAAAGATGAAAATTTACAAATCGTAGGGGTCACACGGCTGAGAGACATGCTCGTGTCTCAGGTCGTGTGGACATTCGAATTATGGACACACGACTGTGTCTGTACCCGTGTAACTCACTGACTTGGGTCACACGGCCAAGCTACACTCCCGTGTGCCAGGCTGTGTACCTTTCGAAATGACCTCACACGCTGGCGTGCCAAGTCGTGTACTAGGCTGTGTAACAGCCTGACTTTCAACCCTTTGAAAGCTACAGAGGATGCACGTCCGTGTCTCTACTCTTGTGGATAAAAAATAGGTAATTTCTAAGCCATTTTCTCACCCATTCATGCATGTACCTACAATAACTTTTGCACAATTAAACAAGCCATCAAAATGCATCAAGACCAAACATAATCAAGCTAACCAAATATGGTTCATTTGCATACAACTAATATGCCCAAAGGGCACCTCAATCTCAACACCTAACATGTATAACATATACTCAAATTTTCCAAAAATGTTCACCAACTTCAAACTAAGTTTACATCAAAACATACCATTTGATTTACATATCAATTAAACACCAAATGGTACAAAATACGCTATTCAACAATTAGCACCAATAGCCATATAGGTCATTTTATAACAAATGCACCAAATCACCACACAATATTAGATTCATGCCATATCTAGTTCAAAAATTTTCCAAAGCATATCATATCTTGACCATGTTGAGGTCAATTCATCATATATCACTTTGGCCATTCAAACATGCTTTAACACATTATCAAATTAACACATATCAACAAGGCACCAAATGTACAAAGGCTATATCACCCAAAATGACATATACATGCCAAACACATCAACTAACATTCAACTAATCGTCAATCATAAGTTCACCTATACATGCCATTATAACCTTAACAAAGACATCAAAATCTACCGATATAATCGCTGGATAGTGTAATAGATCTTCGAAGAGCTTCCAACTAATTGAGCTTCTGATAATCTAAAAAGTAAGGGAAAAATAATTACGTAAGCAATGAATGCTTAGTAAGCTCGTATAAAATTTAGTCATATCAATCCATTTCAAATATGAAATTTACACATATTAAGAATAATCATATAACAATACTGTAAGGTTCTTGAAACCATATCCAACAATTCACAAAGTGAATAAATCCACAGCATCACATATACATATCATCCCTAACATAGTAGGACTTTATAAAACTTCCTTTTCAAATTTTCTTATTTTCATTTGCATTACATTACTTTCTATTGCATTTACTCTCATTAGCTCAAATACAACATCAATTCAATTCATCATTCCTTTTTTCATTATTCTACACTTCAGGTATGAACTTACTATTTCATTACCTTTCTACACCTGTTTTATATGCATAACACATAAGACATAAGAATATCATTCAATTATAGCCATAAGTTAGTGCATTAAAACATAGCTCCTTTTAGAATTAGTCACATGATAAATCATTTCACAAGAAATTACATAATTTAAACCTTACCACTCTTTCATGAACACAAGCATATTTCCATTGGAGCACTTACCATTTCAATGCAACTTATAACTAAACATAATACATTCAATCAATAGCTTGGCACATGCTTAAGCATCAAAAAACAACACATGTTAGCCATGTAAATACATATATAAACCAATAATCATGGATGAGCACAACAATTGATTAATTTTCATATACATGTATCATCCAATTCAATTTTCCATATACCATGTAACAACATTTCCATGTAATTCATATGTGTCCCTGTAATAGTCCGTATTGAAATTTTACCATTTCGTATCAGAATATTGCCCGTTGAACCGTTTAGAATAATGTTGGATACTTAGGATAGCTCACACATAGTGTGCTAAGCTGTAATCCATCAGTTCCTGTACATGTATGCTTATACGAGCTATGAATCGGTATGCTCTCACAAGATGTAAATCGGTAAGCTCATATGAGCCGAGAATCGGTAAGCTTTCACGAGATGATAATCGGTAAGCTCTCACAAGCTAAGAATCTGTAATCTCTAATGACATGTCATTTGTATCCTACGTATTTTTAAGGTTCAAATGGGGCTCGATAATCGTCATACGTCGTTGGATTTATGTCGTTTCATAACACAATAAATTGCATGCTAACATATATATATGATTTAATCACAATATAATCACATATTAACATTCAATTAATCAAAATTATACAAAATACAATTCATACGAACTTACCTGGCTAAATTGCAGAAATACTAAAGTTAAGGGGCATTTTGGTAATTTTTTTATTTTTCTCTATTTTCCACCCAATCTTGATCTAAATTAATAGTTTCATTCAATTTATTAATTTAGACAGTAAAACAATATATTTCATCCAATTTTTTTATTTTTGAATTTTTACAAAATTACCCTTAAAGTTTTACCTTTACTCAATTTAGTCCCTAACCCAAAACATGCAAATTAACCATTTTTCTCCAAAATTGAGCTTATTCAAATGTTCATGGTATCCAAAACAGCCCATTCATCAATAATTTCACATCAAATCCTTGTACTTTTACTATTTTAACAATTTAGTCCCTAATCGAAAAATTCATAAAAAATCACTTAATAAAATACTTTTAAATAACAAATAATATTCATCCTTTTAACATCTAAAATCAGAAGGTTCATCAATGGAAACATTCAAAATCTTTAACAGATTCAAAATCGAAGGTAAGGGTTAGCTGAACCTAGTTACAACGATCTAAAAAACGTAAAAATTATTGAAAACCAGACTAAAATGGACTTACATGCATCATCACAAGGCAAGTCGAAGCTTCAAGGTCTTCCATGGAGGTTTTGTCTCCATTCCCAATCGGTGAAGAAAACATTAAGATGATGATAAATATTTTGGTTTTATTTTTATTTTATTTTATTTTATTATCAAATTACCATTTTGCCCATTTAATAAACATCAAATTTTCATGCTTTTAGTTGCCCAAAACCGTCCAATACATTCTTAAATGATCTAATTACCATTTAAGTCCCTTTTCCTTTATTTAATAAACCAATAAATCAATCAAATCAAGTAGTGATCAAATTTTACTTCTTTTATGATTTAGTCCTTTTTAATTAATTAACTATCAAAACGTCAAAATTTTTCAACGAAACTTAAAACCACCTTAATGACACTCCATAAATATTTATAAAAATATTTACAACTCGATCTATAGAAACGAGGTCCCGATACCTCATTTTTTAAAACCACTTGACTTTAGGGTCAAACCACTTAAACTTAATAAATCACTTATAAAACAAAAATCACTATATCAAAAACCTTTACAAAGTCACAACTAACTCGTAAATATGAAATATAATGTTTACGAACTTACTTGTCGGATTTGGTGGCCTCAAAACCAATGTTTTCAATACCACTGAAAAATAGGCTGTTACAACAAGTAACAATTTCAAACACTCACTGTTCATGCTTTCGCCTAGTCGCCGAAAGCTCGAACTAACTTTTTTTCCTTTCGACTTGCTCATAAAAGGCTCCAACGGTTTCAATTCTTAACCCAAAATAAATCACACAACAAACACAATTAATATTCAGCCATAGGCTCACCTAATTCAACCAAAACCACAAGCCTAAACTAGTTATTCTTGGAACTGAAATTTTAGACTAGCACAGTCGAACGCCAAAAATCTCAATTCCTACTCGTTCCCAATGCTTAAAATTGATTCCAATCCTCTAATTATTTATCTAAGAATGATTCTCAACCTTCAAACTAAAGAAAACTACACAGATTCATGGTTCCAAAATTTTGACATAAAATAACCATTTTTCATGTAAACTCGTTACAACCTTAGAACCTCTTAAGGAAAGTTTAAGGAAAGTTTAGAAACCTTCTAATCACGTCAAAACAAGTTGAAAAAACTTTGAAACATTGATTTCATACAAAATCCCAAATTTCACCATTAACAACCCAAATTTCGACATTTATTCAAAACTTTTGATTCAATGAATAAAACTCAATTTAAAAGACTAAGTATCATTAAAAACTAATAGGAAAATAAAACATTACCTTAGTTGAAGGAAAAACAAACATTCAATTGAAAATTTGCAAAACTCACAAATTGAGCAATGATAAAATCAATATTGGAAGCTTTTTATGGAATCCTAGAGAGGTTTAATGCTTGGAAGATGATGGAAATAAAAGGGATTGATGTTTGGAAGATAAAATAAGTGAAGGGTGCTTGGGGGTTGCAAGGGACGGCAAAACAAAAAGAAGGGCAAAAATGTTTCGTGAGTTCCTGTAGGTGGGGGAAAATAGGTTGATTTTAAAGTTTTGGTTTATTTTCTTTTGAACTACTCCTAATTTTAACCCTTTTGCAAAACAATCATCTTTTAAAAATTAAAGATTTTTTCTACCTTATTTTAAAAAATTGATTTAATTTTCAAAAAGTCATAGTTGAAAATATTTTCTGGTTACCACAATTCAAAATTTTCGAACCTATTCTAAGCCAAAATTCGTAATTTACCCTCTAAACTTCTAGACCCAATAAGTATAGATATACAAATAATATGGGTGAAAAAATTTGTGTAATAAATTGAAGTGTATTAAAATATCAAAATAAAGCTTTGATTAAAGTGATAAAAAAGAGATTTTATAAATGTTGGTAGCATTGGTTTAAATCTCAACATTTGCAATTATTTTATTGGTTTTCTAAATAAGAAAAAACAAAATTATCATCGTAATAATATAACGTCTTCAAAATGAAATTAATTTACAAAATGGTACCTGCTTTTGGCATGAAAGTTCAATGTGATACTTATATTTTTTTTGTTTCAATTAGATACTTACTTTTTGCTTCTGTTAAACAGAATCCTATCTAAGTTTAACACTATTAAGTTTTAAAAATTTTATTTAACCATCACTTGGAAAGTGTTTTTGATTCAATGTTTTTTAAATAAGTTAGAAACTTAATATATTTTTTATTATTTTTATTATACATAATATAATATAAGAAAATATTTGATGTACTGTCGCTGCATAGGTTTCATGCACCATCAATTAATAAAAAGATGATACATTGTCAATTGTGTAAAACAAAAAAAAAATATTGGAGGGTTTAATAATAAATATAAATAACTTTATTTTTCTTAAAATAAATATTAATGATAATTGTTCAAACATAAATAAATACAAAACACATCAAATTTGGAATTTGAAATTCAAACCCCAAATATGTATTTTGAAACCCAAAAACCAGAACTTAAAATCTAAAAAAATCTAAAACTCTAAAGCAAAACAAAATCATTATAATTAATATTTAATTATGTTTCACAAAGTTAATATTATTTATTTTCAAGTACTTTGATATTTTTTATTTTGCACCAACAATGATATTATTTTATGGAAATAACTTACATTAGGACGATCCTAAAAATTAAGGTTTTTAGGTACTAATAAGATTTTGCCACATTATCAAATTTTAAAGATATGAAATTATTATTATGCGCTCATCCATAGAGAAATTATTTTATAGACCATTCCCACCACATTATTCATGGCCCCTTTACAATTATTTAATGACATTCTAACAATTTTTTTCATGTCATTAACACATAATTTTGATAATTTTTTTACCCTAAACCTCAAATATTGAATCCTAAATCTAAAATCTAGAATCTCAACCCCTAAATCAAACCCCAAACCTTAAACCATAAACCCCAAACTCATAATACATAACCTCAAAACCCAAATCCTTAAATCCTAAACGTGAATCTTAAAACTTTAACCCAAAACACGAACCTGAACCCTAAACTTTAAATCCTAAACCCAAACCCTGAACCTTGAGATTTAGGGTTCTAGGTTTAAGGTTCAATGTTTGAGTTCAAGGTTCGGGGTTCATGGTAAAATAATTACCAAAATTATGTATCAATGACGTGAGAAAAATGGTATAAAATTACTATTTTTTTAATTGGATGCACAAAAAGAAAAATATTAACTTATGGAAAAAAATTAAGATTTATAAAAGAAGAAAAGATGTTTGTTTATAATTTTAAAAATTAATTATTTTAAGTATTTTAATTAAAGTTAAATTAAGTTGGAGAAGATATTAGATATAGATGGGTATACAATAATATTTTATTATCTTTAAAATTTAATGACGTGATATTATTTTATTGGTGCCTAAAAACTATACTTTTAAAAATGATCCATGACACCTTTACATGTGCATAAAATATTAATCCATATAAATCGCTCACCATCTCTATTTCACCATCTTTATCTTCATGAAGTTTTTGGCACATTCGAGTACTGGTGGACGCATGGTCAGATATCTAATTTGAGCTATCAAAACCTGCAAGTCACCTGTGACTTGGGATCAGTCACACATCCCTCCTCAGAATGCACGACTGCTCTCGAAGTTGCCGAAGCAGAGGAAGGAAACATCGATCCATATAGCATCTTCAGACAACTTGGTGTAGATACCGTATCGTTAAGGTGCAACTTAAGGGGTCATTACGTAAGTTTCCATCTCTCTCTTTCTTCCCCCTTATGAACACAATTATGGAACTTTTCCCCTTATCTCAATTATGAATCCTTGCATCTTTCTAGCATTTTTTTTAATCTGTAAAATGGCATGGTTTTATATATCATCCATATGTTTCTGTGACTAATATAGATTTTAATCATGGTGTTAACATATATATTCACACAAAGTTACTTATATGTACATATGGAATGTTGGGAAGAAAATTTGATTTGATCTGAGTTTGGATGACAGATCTCCATTATATTTCAATGGTAGGTGAGCAGCTTCAAACTAGCGGGTGTTTGCTTTTGTGGGAGATGGAGATGGTGAGGGAGAGGGAGAAACGAAGATTGAGAGGAGAGGGCAGGGAGAAAACGTAATGGTTTTTTTAGACTAATTTATCTATAAAGGCCCATTTCCAAGTATATTTACGGAAATGGGCCAATTTCTGCATTATTTACCGAAAAGGGCCGATTTTGGCAAAACGCGTCCATGTAAGAGCATTTTAGGGTGAAATTTTAGCAAAACGGATCCTTGGGGGAGCGATTTTGCCATGTCAGCACAAAATGTGCTAACATGACATGGACGCGCTTTGCTGACGTGGAAAAATCTCTCTCCTAGGGGCGCGTTTTGCTCTGTGCTTTTTCTAGGTTAGGGATTTTTCCATGTTTAATCCGTAGGGTTTTTTGGTTTGGTTTAGGGTTTTTATGGTTTCTAGGGTTAGGGTTTTGTTAAAATAATTTAGGGTTCTGGGTTTTAGGAATTTTAAAAAATAAATCAGGATTTAGTGTTATTTTTTAAAAATTAATTAAATTAGGGTTTAAGGGTTTTAAATAAATTAAATAAATTCGGGTTTAGTGTTTTTAAGAAAATTAATTAAATTAAGGTTTATTGTTTTTAAAATAATATTGTATTTAAGTTTAGGGTTTAGGGAAAATTATATTGACAATAAGGATTTTGTTTTTTTTCTACAGTAGTTCCTAAAAAAATAATTTTGAGAATACGATTTTGAACAAATAGTGTGAAAAATGCTTCAAGCAGGATGCACTGTTAGCGAAATTACTGAAAAAAGCTCCCATGTAGATACTCTTTTTCTATAGTAGTTCTTGAAAAAATAATTTTGAGAAGACGTTTCTGAACAAATAGTGTCAAAAACGCTTCAAGCAAGATGCACTGTCAGCAAAATTGATGAAAAAAGTTCTCACGTTGACACTCGATTTCTACAGTAGTTCATGTTTTGCCTTAGGCTATAAATGAGCCAAATTTCATTCTCAAGTTACATAAGTTACAGTAAGAAATATTAGAGAGGCTAAGGAGAATAGAAATTGAAGATGTGTGAACGTATTAGTGCTGTTATTTACTATGATGGTGAGGTCCGTGATACTGGGAACGACATTATTTCTTTATCGGAGAACACAACGCGACTGGTTTTGAACCAGACTATAGATTTGACAGAATTTCGTTAAAGAATTAGGCACAAAATATTCGGAACAACGCCAATGAGGGTTTCTTCTATTAAGTATTGATTTTATGCTTTGATTGATCCTGTGACATATGACTCATTTGATATCAAAGATGGTCGTAGCTTTGAGGCGATGGTGCAGACTCATCTCGCTAGTGGATCACTCTATCTTGAGTTATATGTACAATTTTCATCTCCAAATGAAACATTTGCGACTTCAATATCTGCTGCTATTCGAGAGGAATACACGAGCCCTACCCGACACTTTATTAGTGAGAGGAAGAACACGAAAGCACCCGTGTTTGGCGGCAGTTTGGAATACACAACTCCTACACAACACTCGGTTAGTGGATGGGGCATGCACATCGGTGGGTCGATGTTCGATGCTAGAAATACGTATTAGGGAATGACATCAACTTCTAATAGTTGGCAATCCACATCTAATTGGGGACGTTATGAAACGTCTACAAGAAGGGATGATGTACTCCTTACGACATCCACCAGTGAGGGGACCTCGTCTGTTTAGATGATGGTGGGTTGGATGATGAGTCCGATGTGGATCCACCTCTAGAGCCCGGCCCCGATGATGCAGAAGTTGTATTATTTTCTGAACCAGAGCCTGTTCCACCCGAACTTATAGACGTTGAAGGGGGTTCAAATAAAGAAAAAGAAGATCCGTGATTCAGGGCGTACTCGCCTCCAGCCCACATGCATAATATCGATATATCGGCAGATGATGTGTTGGAGTTTTTAAATCTACCACACAGAAGGTGTGACCATACAAGTTCGTCATTGGATTTGGGTGAGTTAGAAATTGGTAAGGATTTTTTCAGTAAGGATAGTTTTCTTGGTGCATTGAAGCAACATAGCGTCAATCATGGGGTTAACTACAACGTGGTTAAATCCAAATTCGAGAAGTTTGAGGCCAAGTGTGAAGTGCAAGACAGTACATGTTCATAGAGAATCATGGCTTCTTTTAGGAAAAAGACAAGCTTGTGGGAGATAAAAAAAGTACAAAGGTCCACATACCTGTGTTACCGGTACAGTATTACTAGGTGTTTAGGGTTTTTGAATAATAATGTTATTACTTAATGTTTCATTATTTAACGTACTTCGTTGACAGGTGTTTCACAAGATCATCCCGAGATGGATTTAGGTATGATAGCTAGCTTAATACTACCGATGTTGAAGGTGGATCCTAGGACTTTTATGTCGGTCTTAATTACCAATATTTGTAGCCAATTTAGGTACACGCCCTCTTACCGAAAGGCTTGGATAGCTAAGCAGAAAGCATTGGAAAAGATGCATAGTGGGTGGGACGCTTCATATAATGAGGTGTGGTAGTGGTGTTAGATGCTGGAGAGGTATGTCCCATGTTGCATAAGAGACCTTGAAACGGTCCCTGCGTACTACAACGACCAATTGCTCCGTGGACGCCAAGTGTTCAAGCGTCTATTCTGGAGCTTTAAATAATACTGGGACGCATTTGTGTACTGCAAGCCATTGGTACAAATTGATGGTACCTTTATGTATGATAGATATACCCATCGACTATTGCTAGCTGTTGTATAGGATGACGGTAGGAGAATCCTTCCAACTGTGTTTGTAATAACACCAGGAGAGTCAGGTGATGACTGAGATTTCTTTCTTTCTAGGTTAAGAAGGCATTTATGCCCCCAACTTAATATCTACATTATATCAGATCGAGGCACTGGAATACTAGCTACAATTGATTGACAGGGAAGCCTATGGGATCACACACACCATCGGTATTGTCTAAGTCACGTTACGTCCAACTACTATGAGAAATATTGGTCTACCAGTGAAAGACGACAAGTGACCAACATGGGTATTTAGTCTCTATCAATATAATTTCGTTTGTAATATTCAATTTATTCTGAATGAAATAATGGTATGTAATTTTTGCTATCAACTTATATTGGCAGGGTATGAGATTAATAAGGACCGTTTTCATGAGATGTTGGGGATTTTGCATTCAGTTAACGATCAAGGCGTAGACTACCTCTGTAACATACCTTTCGAATAGTGGACACAAGCATATGACGACGACCTACGATATGATCATATGACCACAAACCTAGCTAAATGCATAAATTCTATTTGAAAACGAATGCATCATTTTCCGATAACCTCAGTTGTGCAAGAGACATATTTTCATTTGGCGGCACTATTTCCAAAGTGAGTAACAAGTTATAAATGTCAAATGCAGGAAGACCATGTATGGTTCCGAAAGGTGTTGCAAGAAATTAACAAGGAAAAGGTGCGAGCCAACACCATGTACATAGTGTGTCACAATCGCGATAACTTATGGTTTTGTGTGATGGAGTTTGACAGACCGAACCAATGTATTACTGGCAAGCAATATCATGTACACCTGAGAAATAGGACTTGCGACTGTGGGACATTTGACGCACTTCGTTATCCATACACTCATGCAATTGCAGCTTATTAGAATCTCCGTTTGGATCCCATGAGATATGTTGACGAAGTGTACAAAATAGAATACATATATAATGTGTGGAGACACGTATTCTGGTCGATCCCAAATGAACATAAATGACCATTTATATCGCTTGCTCCGTTTAAGTTGTTACCAGATAAAGAACTGCGTCACAAACCAAAAGGTAGACTTTGCTCAAGTAGAATTCATAATAATATGGATATCCGAAAAAGAACGAACCAACAAAAGTTGTGCGGATGGTGTAGGAACCTAGGTCATACAATTCGATCTTGTCCAAACCGAAATAGTTGATAATTGCCGTAATGAAACTATGTTGCATTGTTTCTATTGCCTTATTCAAAAGAACTTATATTTTATTAAAAATATAAAAATAATTTACTATTAAAATATTAAAAACAACTTTTATTTTATTAAATGAAACAATATAAAAATATTTTGTGTAAATATATTTAAAAAAATCAATCTATGTGCCAGTCGAAATCAGTGCCACATGGTGCCACATGGGGATGGTCGATGATTACGTGCTGGATTCCTCCTTGGTTCAGCTTCTGGCAAGGGCTGTGGTTGCTCTAGCAAGGGTTGTGATTGCTCCGGTTGTGGGTGTTGGGAGGATGACCCACCTTGATAGAATAAAGAATGTGGAGGTGTTTGCATCACCCATGGCAGAGGTGTTTGAATCCCATAAGGCGATGGGGATTGGTAATGAGATGAGCTCCCTAACGGTGCCTCGTGCGATCCCTCCGGTAATGATGGCTTATATATCGTCGGTTGAGTCAGAGTCATCGAGAAAGGAGATGCACCGGGCCATGCATTCCAACCTGGTATAGGACTGAGAAAAGGAAATATATAAGGGTTAGGATACATATAAGGGCTAGGATACGCACCTACCATAATCTGAAGTGCCTGTGGTGTAGGTGTCGTCGGTTGAGGTGTTGGGCCCAGTGATTGTGTGGGCACTGTTGATGGGCCCGTGCCATCATCCCTTCTCCTTGGGTTTAAAGGGCCCCGTCGTTACCTTTCGACACGGATTTGCCGACGCCTCTACTGTTTCGACAGCAAATATGGCTTGCCATGGATCCTAAACCATGACATGTAATCCAGCGTGCACGCTAACTCTGGAACGATGATTGATTTGCGAATAGGTATATGATCATATCAAATTTCCCAAATTTTGATATATTCTGAGAAGAATACCGACCAATTCATACTCGTTTGTCGTAAGTTGATTTTGTGCTCTTTATCGAGCACCTTAGGTGATTCAGGAATCGGTTGTCGGAATCTAAATTGTCGCAACACTCTATCCATCTGGTGCATCTCAATAGTAGCATAGTTGAACAATGGGACCTTAACATGCCAAATGTTCGGATTTTGAAAGAATTCATCTGAAATTACTGCTCGAATTACCGGATCCTTGTATGGTGTCCATTGAAACTATATGAACCTGATAAAAATTTTATTTATATACATAATACTAAATACTAAATATGAAACGACTATTTTATGTATATATATTTTATTTAGTACTTATGCTTCCGACCGTTGGTTTAAGAGAAGCCGTATATCTTCAAAAGCGGTAGGTATTCCAACATAACTTGACGGATGGTTCCACCTAATTAAATAAAATTTTAGCATACAATTTTAATTTAAATCTATGTAATATTGTAAAATCAAATAAAAATTTTACCTTGTTATGAGTGGGAATGTATATGGGTGGTTCACTCGAGGACGTAAAAATGCAAGTGAAACCGAGCCCATGATTGTAGTAGTGTTAGGCAACCTCCGATTTTGGCTTTATTTGGTGGTGTCGCCCTGCACATCTCCCAGTACAATGTTGCCAACACGGAAGACCCCCAACTAAATTCGCTAGCTATTCTAAAATCAACGAGTTTTAGCATCCATCTCAAATGTACGAGGTTTCGTGACAAGTTCGACATCAAATAACCTCCAATCATCTCAAGGATGTATGCCTGAGCATATCATATTCTTTCTACTTCAGTTGAATTATTCCCTCGCTCCAGGAATGTGCCTCGTAACCAGCCCATCTTGATTTGACATCCATAAATATTATCCGAAATTGCATCGAAAAGATCGTAGCATATGGCTCCCCAATCAGTAGATTGAACGGACCCGGTAAGTGTAGACCCATCCACCGGCAATCCTAATTATAACTGCATATCTTCCAAAGTGATAGTACACTCTCCACATGGAAGATGGAATGTGTGCGTCTCGGGTCTCCACCTCTCTATTAACACACTGATGAGTTTCGGGTCCAACTTGCACCCCTCAGCCTATAGTGGCCACATGCCAAAAACACACTTCCCTCAAGTAATTTTCTATCAATGGTGATAGAGGACTAGACATATTACGAATATAACATTGTAACACCCGATCTACAGACAGTTATAAAAAAATTATAAAATACAAATTAATTAACATTACATAATTGAAATAATATTAAATAATATTCAAAAATTAAAATTAACCCTTACCATTTTCATTGTTCGACGGAGATATGTTTATGATTGAGACGAATTAATTCCTCGGCCATTGCTAACATGATCAAATATTTTTGAAATTATAAAAAAATAATACTAATTTAGAAAAATTTAAAAGGAAAAAATTAATTAAAGAGAGCTTTGAGAAATTTAAGGAGAAATTTGAGAGCTTTAAGAAATTTAGGGAGAAATTTGAGAGTTTTTTGCCAAAATTTGAAGAAATATTGTATGAAATAATAGGAGGGGGTTTTATACTCTTTCTTTTTTACCTTTGGACCCCCCAACGGTCAAAAAATAAAATAGCCATTGGGGAAGAAAGACGGAGCCAAACGCGCCCTTAGGGGAGCGATTTTGCCACGTCAGCAAAGCGCGTCCACGTTAGTGTGTTTTGTGCTGACATGGAAAAATCGCTTCCCCAAGGGCGCATTTTGCTAAAAGTTCACCTTAAAACACTCCTACGTGGACGCGCTTTGCCAAAATCGGCCCTTTTCCGTTAAATAATGCAGAAATTGGCCTATTTTCGTAAATATACTTTGAAATGGGCCTTTATAGGTAAATTAGTTAGTTTTTCAATTTTTTTGGTTCCTATACTTAGTTTTTCTCTCTCTTTAATTTATTAATATTATATCATGTATAATAAAAGTAATAAAAAATATATTAATTTTTGCTATTGTTTATTGGATATGTATTGTGAAATTAGTTTGGTTAGCTTATAGAAGCTCAATGTGTGAATACCTGTTCCGTGCGTAGGTAGCAAACTTTTTGTGTTTGGACTTAAATCAGCGTCTAAGGATAAAGTCTCAGTTCCTTCCTTGAGTTTTTACCCTTTTTTTGTTTTTTTTTTGAGTTTTTAAAGTTTGCCATGTACTTAGGTGACTAGGTGGACTATATGACTTTGGTTTGATTCCTATGTTGTTATGAGATATTTAATACATTTGGTATGTGTTAGTATTGTTTTAAATACTTTTGATCACTTCCGTGTTGATGTTATAATCAGGGATGGATCTAGGGGGTCATCCCTTTGGAATTTTTATATATTTGAATTATACATATAAATTATCATATATTTTAGATTTGGAGTCTACATTGTATAACATTCGTCCCCTTGGCCAAATTGAATTTCATATAATTCGTCTCCTTAAGCCATAAGGTTATATTTTATATTAACAAAGTATTTTTCAGTTTTTAATTATATGACTTTAATAATAATCAAATATTAATGTTTGATAGGCCTTGAAATACTAAATTTAGAGGCCCAATATGAACTCTAAAGCTAAATTCCTGAATTAATTGATTTAACCCGTACTCATACATATTAGGTTAGTGACTTGTATTTTGATTTTTATGTCTTTCTAAAGGATTATCTTCCTCTGGTAATGTACCAACACTGTCGAGAGAAAAAAAAAGCAGTTTGATGCTGAGACTAATAGCACAAAGTAAAAAAAATACAAATTATCGTCCTCTCGACTCCTTACGCAAAAGACTGAATCTTTTTATTTTTGCATAAATTATATTCTTTATTTATTTGACTTATTATTTTTTCTTTTTCCTAATATGTTGTTGTTTAATATATTATTACAGTCTTTAGGTTTTCCGATTAAATTATGGTCAACAAAAAAATCAAATCTCTTTTCAAGAAAAGGGTGTCAGAAAGCAATAATGATCAATCGGTTCCTCAACCTTTTGTTATTAGTGGAGAAAATTCAAATATCGAATCTTCCTAAGCTCCTGAACTAGATATTAGATCTTCTGAATTCCAAGCTCCTGAACACTTTTCAATAGATTCTATCATTAAAGAGTTTGATCTTATGAAAAAGCGGAGGGTGTAATTTAGGATGCCAAGTATTGAGAAATAAGACTAAGGCCAAGTTTTCTAAATTTAATTTTTGGAATTCTAATAATATTTATGAAAATTTTATTATGATATTAGTTAATCTTTTTTGCATATTAGAAAGAAATATTTAATTTTATATAGTGTGATTTTTTTCTTGTAATTTTTTACAGTTAAAAATCATTGATGCTTTTTAAAAAACATTAAATTTATTTGTTTGATAAGAAAAAAAAGTATCCGAGAAGAATTGTCACTTTTTTACATTAAAAAGGTCGTTCGAATTTATAAGTTTTGCCCTATTCAAATAAAATCCTAGATCCGACCCTGGTTATAATGAGATTTCTCTTGTTATAAGCATGTTAATATGTGTTTACTTTTATGGTGAGTTTTTATTTAATGAGTTGTTTCAAACTAGTGTTAGTATGCCTAATATGTTTGTATAACTTTGGTTGCAGATTGACATTGTTTAGAGACATAAAGAGGCATGTTTGCATGACTTAAAATGCTATTTTCTGCAATTTTGGGTAAATGTCTCGAGACATGAAGAAAATTTTGTGTATATTCATGCATTTCCAGATGTATGTCTTAAGACATACTAAGTATGTCTCGAGAGATGAGGTGCCTTATCTCAAGACATGGTTTCATTGTCTTGAGACTTCAATCTTTAAAGCTAAAATCTGAAAACATTTGATGTATGTCTCGAGAAGATGACTGTAACACCCTAAACCCGGCCCAAACGTTATGGCCAGATCTAGCGATATCACATTATAGGGTGTTCGAAAACCGTGTCGTCGCGTTAAAACCATTCCCATTGAATTTCTTATCTTAATATCTTATTAGTTCCAAAATTGTGTTGCTCATTTAATCGATAGTTTCAAAACGTTATTCGTTTGCGGAAGCTTTTAAAACAGATTAAACAATCATGTGTTTAGGAAAAACATTTTTTCTTTTGAAAACCGAGGTTTCCTACTACTAGCAGTTGTAATTCATAAGATAAAGATAATTAAAACCCAAAAACAAAGTCTGAAATTCCAATTACAACCCAAAAACATAGCGAGTAAAAAAAGAATAAAAATAAAACCAATTATCAAAAATATGGGTTAAAAACCATGAAAGTCCAAAACCGTGGTCACCGCCGAGTCCTCCGCCGCACTTATCCATCTAGATCTAGGGATTACCTGTGCACATTTAAACAAAAGGGGTGAGTTTATGAAAACTCAGTGTGTAATCCCACAGAAAAGAAACAATAGCAAATCACAGTGCATAGTTAAAGCAATCCTAGGCCTAAGCCATTTTTTAGTATCAGTAACAGTTTGGGCCTTAGCCCATCTCAATATAGTATCAAATATGCAGTAGGGCCTTAGCCCATCACAGTATCAGTTGCAGTCATGCAGTATTCAGTAACAAAGTCCTACCCAACCAGCCTCTACAAACCATCTCCGTCCAACCTTACACTCCATGTGGGGATCAAATCAACCCACCCATCCTTACACTCTAGGTAGTACCTAATGCGGCACAAAACAGTAATTTGCAGCTAAGCTGCCAGTATGTTAGGCTTAAGAGCCTTTCAGTACACTTCCTCCAAATATAATTAACCCAACCCCATGCAATGCAACATACAAGTCATGACATGCTATCTCAGGACATTAGTAAAAATAACCAGTTTAGTATACAAGCATACTATCATCATGCTCAACACATATATAAATCAAAAAGTCAGTTCATACAATTAGGAGTCTAAGTGATGCTTACCGACCCTACAGTAGGTTCACAGTCGACTTGGGCAACCCGTGTAACCTTAGCAATCAATTCAGTGATAATAGGCTCATATGCCCATGTGGTCTTCCCGTGTGGCCCACTCAGCCCAAGTTGGCCTTGGCCGCGTGGTCCATTTTTAATGTAACCCGTGCTAGCTAAATATTCATATATGTTTTCACTATTTACTTATATGTTCCTTCAAAGCTATCTACTTGAGTCACTGTTACTAAATTATTTATATATTGAGCTACAGAATTCCAAATTAAGGCCTGCTTGATGTCTTTGAAGCTAGACTCAAATACCTTTCTACCATAAAATTTTCAGAATTTTTGGTTTAGCCAATAAGTACAGTAAAATCTTCAATCTTACCCCTGTTCTGCTATTTGATAGCTTCGACCTTTCTTTACTAAAAATTAATTATCTCTTAGTACAAAATTCAGATGATGTTACCATTTGTTTATATTGAAAACTAAACTCATTAATAATTTAAACATGTAAATTTTAACCCCTAATTATTTTTCTCTAATTTTTAATGATTTTCCAAAGTCAGAATAAGGGAACCCAAATTCATTCTGACCTTGTCTCACAGAACTTATTATATCTCATGATTTACAATTCCATTACTTACACCATTTCTTCTATGAGAAACTAGACTCAATAAGCTTTAATTCCATATTTTTTTCATCCTCTAATTTGATTTCCAAAATTTATGGCGATTTTTCAAAATTAGCCTACTGCTGCTGTCCAAACAGCAAGCAATTTCAGCTTTTCACCAAATCTCGTTTTCTACGTTTCAGGTACACACCTGGTTTTGTTTGATGCTAAAACAGTCCCTGAGCACTCCAAAGCCTATAATTGAACAAATAACACTAATTTAATATCACATAACGTGATCCCAAATCGAACTCGTATCGAGAATTTAACCCATAAGCAACTAAACCTTACTGTCAACTGATAAACAGTAATTCCCACACAAACTAAGACTCTAATTGGTGATTACGAGCCCTTGAATCCACCCCTAATTGGTATAAACAAAATACTTCAGAAGAAAGTTAACAAATGGAGACAAATCACTTATCTAAAACTTACCGAACAATCACAGACAAATATGGAGCGACACGAGGAAGGGTGGGAAAAGAAAAATCAAGAAGATGAAGGGTGAAAGAGAGCAGAAATTCGGTAGTAATGAAGAGAAAAATGGAAGAGGGTGGAGGGATTTTGGGAAAATAAAAAAAAAGATGAACGAAATATTTGATAACCATCCCAATCCCTTATTTCTCTCCATCAAACTCCCAACTAAATCCACTACTCAGATTTTTAGTCTATCTCAAACTCTCCTGGACACACGAGCAAAAATAATGTCCACACCAAGATTCAAACACCAGACCTCCTTCACACAAATACTCCACTTATCCACCAGACCAGCAAGCCCATTCTATTAATTATTTGCCAACTTTTACTTAAAAGCCTACTAACCAAAGATGCCCAAGTCTTGGCTTGAACTTGGGACCTCCTAAACACACCCAGAACACATAACCACTAAAGCAAATAGATATTTTGTGTCACACATGCCCTATATTTTGCTTGTTTGACCTAATAATCATAACTTGGCTCTGTGTTTGACTGTCTTTGGCCCAGGTTTAGTGTATGTGGGCCCATTTGAGTTCATTTGAGTTAGTTTAACACTTGTAATGACTTTTAATTGAAACATCTTATTTATTTTATTTTAAAAAAAATGTGTAACAACTCATTTTCAGTGGTTTTCGGACCACAATTCCAATGTGCGAGTTCATAAATTTTATTTATTTAATATTTACAAGGTCATTAGAGTGTCAAATTAAAGTTTGGTCTAGTAATTTTAATGTTCGAATAGTTAATTAAGGAAAAAGAACTAAATTGTACAAGCTACAAAAGTTAATTACTATTAGCTTTTATGGCCTAAATGCGTATAAAAGTATTAATGGATGGATTTAAAAGGCAATTAAGCCATATTTTCTAAATGGGACTATTAATGCTTTCCATTAAATGATTTTTAAGTTAATTTTTATAATTATATATGTTATGATTAAAATCTTTTTCATTTCTTTCTTCACCAACCGAAACCATAAAAAAACTTAAGGAAGACATACCTTTTCTTCAAGCTTGAAATTCGGCCATTGCATATAAGTCCAAATCTAGCCCGTTTTTCATAAATTTTATGGTTGTAGGTCGGTCAATCTAGCTAGCCCAAGGACTATTTTGAAATACTGTTAAAGTTTTAAAAAGTTACTAGTATTGTTCTTGAAGCTTTTTGGATGTTAATTATTTAGTTTGAAGCTGAGTGTTGAAATAAAACTATTTTGTAAAGTGAATTTAGTTAGTTTTGAGTTTAGGGACTAAAATGTTAAGATATTGAAATTAACTTGAATTTCTTATAAACTTCATTACTTGTGGACTGTATAGAGATGATAATGAATTCAACAATAGGGATTTCGACTTAAATACGAAAATAAGCTTGTTTTAATTTTAGGGACTAAATTGAATAAAATGCAAAATTTTAAGGAAATTGTGAAAAGTGTTAATGGGAAGCCATATGCATCAAATTGAATGTTATAATGTAATTGAGATTGATAAATTGAAATAAAATTACAGTATAGATCAAGAACCGATAGATAATCGTGAAAAAAGAGAAAATTTGAAATTAGTCCCTGATACTTCTATCTTTGTTGTTTTGCCTTCGTAAGTTCATACGGTAAAGTATTTTGTAATATTTATATTGAACTGTGTTGTAACAGCTTGAATTTGGGACTAGCCGAAATAGTGGTTTCGGGACCACAAATTCTACGAGAAAAAAATTATTTTCATTATATTTTTATGGTCTATGATTTCACAAAATGATTTTATGAAAATTTCGTTCAAAAATTTTGATGTTTGGGCACTCAATTTAGTCAAAACGACTAAATTGTAAAAAGTACAAAAGTTGAGTTCTATATGTTAGAGGTGTCCAATTGTTATGAAATTTTAAATTGGAGGTCTTTATATAGTAATTAGACCATTGGTTAAGTTGGTGGACAAAAATGGGTATGGTTAGGCATGTTTCCGAAGTTTTTCATTAAGGGCATTTTGCTCATTTAGTTATTAAAATGAATTAAAAACAAAATTAGAAGCCAATTTTTGTCCATCTTTAACCCCTAGGCGGAAAATTACATGGAGAAACCATGGCTAGGGTTTTTCAAGCTTCCAACCTCGATTGTAAGTCCGTTCTATCCCCGTTTTAATGATTTTTACGTTTTTGAAATCATCGTAACAAGATTTACCTATTTTTACCATTGTTTTGAACTAGGGTTTGTGTTTAAAAATTTACCCATGAATGATATGCATGTATTTTTGATGTTTTATGGAAGAATATGAATGTTTGGAGTGTGATAAATGATTTGTACTAAGTAATTTTCGATGAAAATGCCTAAAATGATTAATTTATAAAAGTTATAAAATATGTCACAAGTGTGTGAATAAGTGAGTATTGTGGACTGCTATGGTTATGAAAATGGTTCAGCTAGGCCTAAAATGCAAGGAAATTGAATAAAAATTATTTTACGAGCCTAGGGGCAAAATTATAATTTTGTGAAACTTTAGGGGCAAAATCGTAATTTTTCCAAAGTATGATTTTTGGACTAGAATGAATAGTGTGAAGGTTATATAAGTTAAATGTATTGTTATAAATCAAGAAAGACGAGAAATTGAAATTGATCGATAAAAAGAAAAGTGAGAAAAAGTGAAAAATTCCCGAATGAACCTTTAGAATAAAAAGGGATACGAATGAAGTGACAGAAATGATCACATGTGTGGCATGGATTGTGTGTAGGCCACTATGTAAAAGTGAAAATGATGGTCACGTGTGTAGTACTATGTGCAGGCTACTACGTGTACTAGAATGATAGATCGCATGTGTAGTACTATGTATAGGTTACTACGTGTATCGGATGGTAATGGTCACATGTGTAGTACTATGTGTAGGCTACTATGTGAACCGAACATCATTGATTAGTAAGGTGGTTGCTATGTGCTGATTCCTCCAGACGTCATTGATTAATAAGGTGGTTGCTATGTGCTGAATCCACCGAGTATCTGTTATTATTCCGAAGTGTTAATCGGGAAATTGACTAAGTGTAATTTAATAATGAATATAGGTGTGGAATTGAATTGAATATCCCCTTAGAAATGGAAAAGTTAATCTTGAATTGAATTGTGATTGAAAGTGAAAAAGTGAAATTATGAAATAGTACATTTAGCAATAAAACAATTTAGACAGCAACAGTTGTGTGACTTTGAAAAATCACCAAAAATGGTGGAGATTGAATTAGAGGTTGGATAATATATTAAATTGAAGCTCATTGAGTCTATTTTCACATAAATAAATAGAGCAAGCAAAAGAGTTATATATTTTGAGATATTTGAAGTTTAGTTAGACAGAGTCAGAATGAGTTCGGAATCCCCTGTTTTGACTTTGGAAAATTTTCAAAAATTTTAAAAAAATAATTATAGGATAAAACTTATATGTTTATAATTCTCAATGAATTTATTTTCAAGAGAAACAAACAAAAAAATATCCGAATTTTTTACAATGAGATAATTAGTTTTTAGTGAAGAGAGGTCATAACTGTCGAGCAGTGAAATAGGGTAAACTTTAAAGAATAAACTGTACTATTTGGATAAACCAAAAATTATGAAAATTTTATGGTAAGAGGATGTGAATCTAGTTTCGGGGAAAACTTACGGATCTTAATTTGGAGTTCTGTAGCTCTGGGTAAAAATAATTTAGTGACTCTGACTCGAATAGACAGCTTTGAATATACATGTGAGTGAATAGCAAAATTGTAGTTAATGTTGTTTAAGTGTGTTATACACATTAAGGATTTGGAATGGAGAGGAGGAGGAGGAAAATTGGAAGAACATATGAATGATTTGTGTATATTTGGTCATATGCTCGATTATAATCAATAAACGATTAAAAAGAAATGATGTTTGTAATTGTGCATTACTAGTTATAGTTAAAGTTCATGTGAGAAAATAAAGTTTCATAGTATGTGTATGTGGTATACTTGGTATATGATTTGGTATGTAGCAATGTCAGAAATGATTTATGAATTAACTCATGTTGATAAGTTTGATACATAAATAAATGTGGTGCTTATCCATGCTTATAATGCTTAGACTATATGTTTATTTGGCTAGCATGTTTGGTGTGTATGTTTAGGCTTTGGCCAAGTTGTGGCTGGATTACGCCAAATTAAATTTATAAAATTATGCATTGAGATGGTAAATGTCTTGATGAAAATATGCCTCGTACCCTATTTCGACGTCGAATACGGGTAAGGGGTGTTACAATGTGACATCGCCAGATTCGGTCATAATGTTTAGATTGGATTTGGGGTGTTACATGTGTATTTTGGGAGTGTTGTATATAAACTCAATTATTGCAAATTGGTACAAGGTGAGATGAGGACTGAATTGAAAAGTGTTATATTTTTATATGTATTGAGCCCATTGAACATAAGATAGGATACAATTGGTATGCCAATAGGTTATTTTGTGTGCCGTACGTGATTGATATGTGCGGAGATGATGATAGATGAAATGTTTTTATACACTAAATGTACTAGAATCCAACATTTGTTGTGGATTACCGAGTTATATTTACAGTGATCCTGGGGTGTTTCTAGGGGAGGATGTGAAGCCTATGGGCTTGGCACTTAGCGATGAGGTGTTTTTTGGGAGGGATGTTAGTCTTCGGGATAGACATTCAATGCCCAGGCGTGTTCTTGGTTGGATTAGCTCGGCTGAGCATTCTAACATGTTTTGGGTGCATAATCGCATATCTATATCTATTCATATTAGTTCCTCGGGCTAAACCATGGTTTTTAAATGATATAATGACTTGTATTAACGTATGGTAATAATGTCTTCATGAATAACTTGAACATGTGCTCATGCTTATAGACATTATATCTTGACTTGGTGTTGAAACAACTCATTTACTTGAAAGATTATATGGCTAGTATGTGATGAACTCACCTCTTGATATGGTTGTGGTGACAAGATTAAGTGTTAGTTAATTACTTTTTTAAATTTAAACTGTGACATGAAGGTATGTTATATTGTTTTTCGACCTATGAAGTTAGTAAGCTTAATTGAAGCTTACTTTGTGCCATTTTCCTGTAGCTATCGTTTTGCAAAACCTGGTGATTGGATCAACTTAAAGGTCACACTATCCAGCCACCTTTTAGAAGACTTTGAAAACATTTTGTTTTGTTTATGTGGCATGTATTAGGATTTGATATGTATATAAATATTTGGTATATGTAAAGTGTGCTTTGGGATTTCATGAAATATGTGGACTTGTTGTTATAATGATATATTTGAATATGGTTGAAATGGCAGTCTTGATTTTGGTATTGAGATTGGTATGTGATGGTGGAATAGTTTGAAGTTTTTTTTGAGAAGCTATGAGCATGGTATATGAAATGGTTGGGTGTCAAATGTATACGTAGTTATTTGGTACTTGGTTAATGGTTGATGGAGTTGTTATAACATCTTGATTGTTGATTTTGAAATGTTTTAGTTGAATAAGTGAGTTGGTACTTATTGTCAAATGATACATTAATAGGTTGGCTTTTTGACATAGTTATGATGCTTGGAAATTGATGTTACATAGCATGTTAGGTGTATGAATTGCATTTTTCTAGTTTGGTAGAAAATGAAGTTGAACTTGGGCATTAAATGTTGGTTGTGATGGTTCCCTAGTGGCATATTGATTAGGCACATAAGATGGTGATTGAAGTTGTGTTTTGGTGTGTTTTGAATTGGTTGGATGAATGGTTAATGACATGCTTGTGGCTTAAGTAGAGAAATGAATGTATGACTTGCATTTTAAGGTTCATTTGGGCACACACAGTTTGACACACAGTCATGTGCCATACATAGGCGTGTGGCATAGCCGTGTGGTTGTGTAATGCCAAAAAAATTTAAGTTTCAGATGTGTCGAATTCTGTGATTAGTTAGTACTTGCTTTAATGTTTATGTGCCTTGTTTAGGTGATTGGGGTCTTGGTTTCAAGGCTCAGTGTGAACAAAGAGGGTTTTATTTTTGCAATTTTCTTTCTAGGACGCATAGGGTGGAGCTTGATTGGAAATCAAATACTAGGTAGTTAGCAAGTTGTGGGATTAGATTGATAATGGATTTTATTTTTTCCTTATTCTTTTGTTATTTTATTTTATTTTAATTTTGATTTTTAATCTTTTACGAAAAAATTTATTACTTTTATTTCACTTAAAAAAACTTCCTACGTTTGCCTCAACTTTGTTTTTCACGTTTTTTTCTTTTTCTTTCTTTCTCTAGTTTCTTTTCCTTTTTTCAATTTTTCTATTTGGCTTCCTATTTTCTTGTTTTAATTCTTTTGTTACTTCCTGATCGTATAGGTTCTGTTGGTGGGTTTTGATTCTTAGCAGTAAGGTTTTATCGTTTCCTACTCTATTTTCTTGTGGGTTTGTTTGTTGGGTTTTTGGGGGATGCAAAATTTCATCAGTATGGTATGAAATTTGTATAATTTTATATTATCTAATTAATCAACTATGCTTTAAGAGAGGTTCAACATGTGTTTGGTGTTCCTCCAGTGACTTAGGATTTGCGTAGTAGTTGTTCATTCAATGGTAAGTGTGTGGATATGTTTTTCAACGGTTGTTCAAGTTTGAATGTGGTTGATTATTAGTTAGATCTCACGAATCAGTATTGAAATTGGTTGTGTTAATTGTCGATTTAGGTGTGGAATTGCTTGTGTTTGGGATTGTCTTCGAAAAATACCAGGTGTGTAACGAAAGTTAGAAAAAACATCGAACGAAGAGAGTGAAAAAATTATACAGTCGACGCTACACGATAGTGTGCCAGGCCATATACGACACATGATCGTATGACAGACTGTGTGATGGACCGTGTGTGACACACGGTCTAAGCTATTTGGGCCGTATGGACATTTTACGACATTCTATTAAACTGGGGTTCTAAGTAATAAAATTTACGACATTTTTCAAAGATTTCAAAAACTGGATTTACAATAATTTTACGTAACATTTTCAAATTTAGCCATAATGTCTAGACCGAGTTTGAGTTTTTACATTTAATGGTATCAGAGCTAGGTTATAAAACTTGAGTTGTAAAATTTTGGGTTCAAAATTTTGTGGAATTTGTTTTTCGAAGAAAAGCTATTTTTGTTTTAATCTGAAAAATAAGTATATGAATACCAAGTCTCCGGCGCTGATCTTGTAAGTACTTCTGACTTAGTTAAACTCTTAGTTTGAAAACTCTGAAACGATTAGAACTTTTCTGGACTAGTTAGACTGTAGTAAAACTCTTTAAGTTCTTTTGATAAACTTCTGAGCATAAAGTATATATTAATAAATACTATAACTGATACATAAAAGTCTGTAACATAGATAAATTAAATATGAGTGCATGTGGAACTTGTGAAAGAGGTACCCATGGGCGTGGTGACCGCCGAAGGGGGCTCGAGTTGAATCGTCCTCGATGGACAGTATGCCTAATTTGGATACAAGTGAGACAACAGGGTATTACTGCTGAGACTGGGTCTCAAAGTCGCTCGGCTGGGGATGACGCATTGTTCCAAGTCATGCTGAGGGTTTTAGAGAGGGTTACTAGGCCCCGTTTTAGTTTTGGGAGCTGTGGGTCGGTAATTGAACGACTCCAGTCCAACGGTGCTGAATTATTTAGGGGTGTTATTGGAGTCGCCCCGACTGAGGCTGAATATTGGTTGGAGGCCATAGAGAGGATTATGAACGACATCGACTGCACCCATGAGCAAAAAATGAAGGGTGTAGTATCTCTACTTTGCAACGAGGTATATCAATGGTGGTTGACGGTTGATGAGGGTACTCAGCCGGATCAGATTACTTTGGGATCATTTTAAGAGTGTCTTCCAGAGTAAATATGTGGGGGCAAGTTATGTGGATGCTTGTAGACGTGAGTTTATGAGTCTGACTCAAGGAGATAGGATTGTGCTCGAGTATGAGGCTGAATTCTTGAGATTGAACAGATATACTCGTGGGATGGTATAGAATGACTATGATAAGTGTATTCACTTCGAGGAAGGGTTGAGGGATATTCTTTGGGTAAGGATAGCTCTATAGAGGGGGCATTTATTTAGTTTATTGGTGGATAATACGAGAATTGCTGAGGAGGTTAACCGCATTAAGCGCAAAAATAGGGACCATGAAAGAGGTAAGAATAAGAGGATTCAGATCCCTCTAGTTTTGTTTCGAGGCCTAAGACACGGGCCAGATCTAATGGGCCTCTAAGAGTTGAGGTTCTTGTTGCTCTTACTATGGTTCAGCCTTGTAGAGATTGTGGTAGACGTCATCTGGGCAAATTTTGGAGGAGGTTGGGAGCTTGTTTACGATGAGGTTCGATGGAGCACCGCATCAAGAATTGTTCGTAGCATTCTGATCAGGTGCAAACTCTAGTTTCGGATTTCGTTTAGCCCAGAGAGTAATACAGTAGCCACCTAGGGGTCGTGGTCTAGCTAGGGGTGGTAATTGTATGGGTAGAGGCCAAAGAGTATCGAGCAGATGTGGTAATCAGACTGAGGCTAGGCAGCCTACACTAGTTTATATGGCCAGGCGTCGTGAGGATAGAGACACTACAGATGTTATCGCCGATACATTTTTTATTTATATTGCTTCATATTTTGCTTTGATAGATATAAGATCAACACACTCCTATATAGTTAGTTCTGCTTCTGTGAATCTGGGTATGTCTGTAGAGCACTTCTAGAGAGTACCGCTGGAGATACAAGGGGTTGTGTTTCCGACTAATATAATGGAACTGCCATTTAGAGAATTCGATTTAATTCTGGGAATGGACTGGCTCATGGAACTTCGAGTCAGCTTAGATGGTGCTACGAAAAGAGTGTTTCTGAGATTTGAGGATGGTGTGGAAGTTTTTATAATCGGCGAGCATCAGAATTACTTATCCAATGTAATCTCCGCTTTTATGGTTGAAAAGTTGGTTCGTAAAGGATGTGAGGCATTTTTGGCCTATGTGTGTGTATAAGCTTCTGTGAATTTGTCTGTTAGGGACATTTGAAATGTTAAGGAGTTTCCAAATGTCTTTCCCGAGGAGTTGTCGGGTTTGCCTCTGGATCGAAAGGTCGAGTTCGGTATTGAGATTCTACCAAGTGCAGCTTCAGTGTCCATTGCTCCTTACCACATAGCATCGAAGGACTTATGGAACTAAAGGCTCAGCTTTAGGAACTCCTTAATCAGAGGTTCATTTGGCCTTGTATGTCTCTGTGGGGGCACTGGTTCTATTCTTAAAGAAGAAAGATGAAACAATTAGGATGTGTGTAGATTATCTTCAATTGAATCAATTAACAGTAAAGCACTTTCAAGGATCGATGACTTGTTCGATCAATTTTGTTGGGCCTCTGTGTTCTCCAAGATAAATCTCCATTCTAGATATCATCAGCTTAAGGTTAATGAGGGAATATCGCCCAAGATAAATACGACTAAGGCAAATGCACCTATCGAACAATAGTATAGTTATGATGAATAGGGAATATCGTATTCACGAGGACTAAAAGTACTAGTAATTGCCGGTTTTCTATTATTTAGCCAAAAAATTGGAGTGATTATTTTTAATCTAAAATTTCTAAACTAATATAACTAAGAACGCAACAGAGAATGAAATAGGAAAATAATCGAAGATAACTAAGGAAATAGACAATACCCAGGAAAGAATCCACTTAGACTTCAACTATTATTATGAATCTGAATTAAATGATTTAGTCACTTGTGTCTTGATCTGTAGAAATCCCTAAATTATGTTAATATCTCTTTCGAGAGTAAGAACAACTGGCTCTAGGTTGATTAATTGAAATCTCTTGCTAATTAAAAGCCCTATCGTCGCATTAATTCAATCTATGGATTTCGCTATTAGATTTGACTCTAATTTGGTAGATTTATGTCGTCCTATTTTAAAGATTGCATGCAACTCCTCTAAATTATGCTAGATTTACTCTTAAACAGAGACTTTTCCTCCACTGAAATAAGCACATTAAACATGAATTAATATCCCGAAAATATTAAAACAAGAAATAAGCATACATAATTGAGAACAAGAATCAAATATTTATCATGTAAATCAGAAATCAAATAATAAGATTCATCATAGGTTTCATCCTCTCTAGGTATCTAGGGAATTTAGTTCATAATCATGAATAGAAACATCTCAAAGTTAGGACAACCATAAGATATAAAGAAACTCAATAAAACTTCGGAAGAAATTCAATGGAGATCTTCGATCTTAAGGGAGATTCACTTCCTGAGTTAATTTTGATGGGGTTCTTCAAGTTTTTTCTTCGATCTTCTATTATTTCCCCCTTATGTCTTCTTCTAATGGGTATTTATAGACTTTAGTATGATCAAAAACCTTAAAAATTGGGGTTTTCAGCATATCTGGGAAGTAGGGTGCGAAATTGACACGGGCTGGCATATGAGATTGTAACCAGCCTGTGTGACTCACACGGGCGTGTGCCCAACCTGTGTGGATCCTAAAAATAGCATTTTTGGTCTAATTTTGGCTCGTTTTTCACTCCTTTCGCTCCCAAGTGCTTTCCTAAGTATAGAAACATGAATTTAAAGGATTAGAAGAATCAAATTCACTAGTTTGCATAATTAGTCATCCAAAAACGAGTTAAGAATTGGATTAAAATATGTTACTTTTATAGCTTATCAGGTTTTCCAGTCGTACTTGGATCAATTTGTCGTGGTCTTCATCGACGATATTCTAGTATACTCTAGGACTGAGAATGATTATGATGAGCATCTTAGAGTAGTTCTGCATATACTTCGTGAGAAAAAGCTTTATGCTAAGTTGACCAAGTGCAAATTCTAGTTGAGGGAGGTAACTTTTCTGAGTCATGTGGTTTCTGTTGAGGGGATCCGAGTTGATCCTAAGAAAATTGAGGTTGTGCTTGAGTGGAAACAACCTAGGAATGTTTCTGAGATCCATAACTTCCTTGGGTAGCAAGTTACTATCGGAGGTTTGTCTAGGGGTTTTCACTTATCGCAACTCTTCTTACTACGTTACTGTGTAAGAACAGACCATTTATCTAGATTAATGAGTAGAAATTGAGCTTTGAGAAGCTTAAATTTATTTTGATTCAGATTCCTATTCTGATATAGCATGGATTCAATAAGGAATTTTTAGTTTACAGTGACACATCACATGTTGGATTGGGTTGTGTTTTGATACAAGATGGTAAGATAGTGGCTTATGTGTGACGGCTTAAGTTACAAGAAGACAACTATCTTACACATGATTTAGAGTTGGTTGCGGTTGTCTTTGCCTTAAAAATCTAGAGGCACCATCTGTATGGTGAGAGATGTATCATTTACACTGATCATAAGAGCCCCAAGTATCTCTATGCTCAGAATGAGTTGAACCTTAGGCAGCATAGATGAATTGAGTTGCTTAAGAACTATGATTATATGATTGAGTATCATCCCGGTAAGGCTAATGTTGTAACCTATACTCTGAGTTGTAGAACGATGTTTGATTTAAAGGTGATGTTTGCTTACCTAAGTTTGTTTGATGATGGGAGTCTGTTAGCCGAGTTGCAAGTTAAGCCAACTTGGATTGAGCAAATTCTAGATAAACAGCTGGGGGATGACTCTTTGGCTCTGTGATTCCGTCAGGTTGAGGATGGTAGTAATTCTGATTGTGAGCTAAACAGTTATGGGGTTTTGTGCTTCTGAGGTCGGGTTTGTGTGCCTAATGACTCTGATTTAAGGTAACCTATTTTGTGGGAAATGCATAATAGCCCTTATGCTATGGATCCCGGTGGAAATAAGATGTATTGTGATCTATGTGGGTTATACTGGTGGCCAAGTTTGGAATGAGAGGTAACGGATTTCATCTCTTGTTGTCTAACGTGCCAACAAGTTAAGGCTGAGCACTAACTACCTTCGGATTTGCTTCAACTCGTTAGGATTCCTCTTTGGAAATTGGAACGGGTGACTATAGATTTTGTTAGTGGGTTGTCTTTAACACCCACTAAGAAAGATTTTGTTTAGGTCATCATGGATCGTTTGACCAAGTCTGCCCATTTTATTCCTGTTAGGATAGACTATTTCCTTTAAAAATTGACTATACGTTTTTGAGATCGTGAAACTTCATGGGGTTCCAACTTCATAGGGTTCCAGTCTCGATCATTTTTTATAGAGATCCTCATTTCACTTCTCGATTTTAGAGGAAGCTTCATAAGGCTCTGGGTTCTAGATTGGACTTTAGTACTACGTTCCATCCTCAAACAAATGAACAATCTGAGAGGGTGATTCAGATTCTAGAGGATATGTTGCGGAGTTGTGTGATTGACTTCCAAGGTAGTTAGGAAGAGTTTCTACCATTAGCCGAGTTCACTTATAATAACAGTGTTCAATCTAGTATTCAGATGGCACCTTACGAGGCTCTGTGGTTGTAAGTGTCGTACTTCGTTGTGTTAGACGAAGTTGGGAGAGCGACAGGTTTTGGGTCATGAGTTGGTTTCTGAGACCGAAAATAAGGTTAGATTGATTCAGGGTTGTCTTAAGGCGGCTTCAGATAGATAAAAGTCATATTCAGATCTGAAGAGGCTGGATATCGAGTATTCTATGAGTGATTATGTGTTTCTTAGTATATCTCCATGGAAGAAGGTTCTATCGTTTGCACGTAAGGGCAAGTTGAGCCCTAAGTTCATTGGGCCGTATCGAATTTTGAAACGTGTGGGACCGGTCACCTATCAGCTAGAGCTACCTCTGGAGTTAGATCGTATCCATGATATGTTTCATGTATCTATGTTGAGGCGGTATCAATCTGACCCATCTCATATCATATATGTTGAGGCGGTTGAGGTTAGACCAGATTTTTCTTTTGAGGAGGAGTCAGTCCAGATTTTGGATCGAGACGTCAAGGTCTTAAGGAGGAAGTCTATTCCATTAGTTAAGGTTCAGTGGCAGAATTATGGCACTGAGGAAGCCCCGTGGGAACTTGAGGACTCGACTTGAAAATAGTATCCGCATTTGTTTGAATCAGGTAAATTTGAAGGTCGAAATTTCTTTTAAGGGGAGAGAGTTGTAGCGCCCCAAAAAATTAAGTTTCAGATGTGTTGAATTTTTTCATTAGTTAGTACCTGCCTTAATGGTTGGTGCCTTGTCCAAGTGCATAGATATGTTTTTGAAGGGTTGTTCAAGTTCAATTGTGGTCAATTATTAGTTAGATCTTGCGAATCAATACTGAAATTGGTTGTGTTAATTGTGAATTTAGTGTTGGGATTGCCCGTGTTTGGGATTGTCTTCGTAAAATACCAGGTGTGTAACAAAAAATACGAAAAACAACAAATTGGGAAAGCCAAAAATCTGCCTAGTTAATCTGTTTCACTGTATTCGATATTTATGGTTGTTTAAATAATTGTTCGACTCACACTGAGCTTTTCATAAGCTCACCCCCAATAGTGTTTAACTTTTCAGGTAAACCTCGAAATTAGGACCAGACTCGACATTCGGAGAATCACCTTGGACTATTCTTAGTAAGTGTTATTAAGTCTTTATTGGTTTTGGCTTGTAATTTTTAATTTTTTTGGTCTCTGGCTTGGTAACTTTTCTTTTGGGGATTTTTGCATGCATGGATTACTCAAGCATAATAACCGGATAATGCATGATATCTGACTTAAGTAAAATTTGATATTCTTCCCTAGTTTTCGCTGTATTGCAAAAGAACCGTTTTTGAAAAAACAAATCGATAAGGAAACTAAGTTTCCAAAATGACTTGAAAAATGGTTTTTCCGTTGCATTAGTTTAACATCGAGTTTTTTTTAAAGAAGAGCGACAAGCAAAATTTTTTTCTAAAACAAAACTATCAACAATAAAATGAATCCTAAGTATACACGACCTAGTGAATGAATGGTTTTATGCTAACTAAAAGTACAACTATGATTTTCTCTAAAATGAGTTTATTTAAGGTCTTCAAAAGTTACGTAAGTTAGCTTAGTCATTTTGGTGGCTAATGTAGCCTTCTCACTCTAGCCATAACATTTAGGTCGGGTTTGGAAGGTTACACACACATTGGGCAACGATTGTTGTGCTCAATACCTCTCATTTTCCTTTCCACTTGAGTAACAGACATTGCTTAAGAACCAACCAAATAAAAAATTGTACCCTCTAAGGTCCCTGGTATTTCCATGCCAATTTCCACACTTTATCCTTTGAACAACACGAGTCCTCTTTAAGCATCCTATAAGCACTCTTGATAGAGAAGGAGCTTAAAGAGGCACCTACCCAAGCAACCACGTCATAACCTGTATAAGAGTGAGGGGGAGGAATGCTTACAATGTGCTCAATAATCTCTTCAGGTAGCCAAATTCGAAAGAGGTCTAGGTTCCATGATCCTTCCTCTGTGACCATTTCCTTGAGAAAGTAGTCAACATCAATATTATTTCACTTTGGAATGCGATTAGTAAATGAACCAATGTTGGGAATCTAATTGTCCTTCCAACATCTTATGCTAGATCCATCTCCCACTGACTAGAGTATGTTCTCACGAAGAAGGGGACAAATCTTAGAAAGAGCTCTCCACAGAAAATACCATTTACCTTGGTTGATATTATCAGGAATGCCTTCCTCCAATTGGTATTTTGAGCTAAGTGCATGAACCCATAATGCCTCAGTGTTAGACAAGACACTGTACCCTAACTTTAGCGTGAAATATGTATTTTGATCCTTCAATTGTCTTAGTCCCAGTCCACCACAGGCCTTAGGTTGACAAATTAGTTGCCAATTGACAAGGGCTAACTTCTTGTTTCCTCTAGAACTCCCCTAAATAAATTGTCTGGTTATTGGTTTTATCTCCTCACAAACTCCTTGAGGGATCCTCATAGACTGCATAAAATAATTAGGAATTGTGAGAAGAACTGGTTGTATTAACGTAAATTTGCCATATAGAGAAAGTTGTCTCTCATCCCATCGCTAAAGTCTAGCCTTGACTTTATCCACCACAAACCTCAGGAGACTGTTAGTGATCCTTTGATGAAAAAGTGGAACGCACAAATATGTATCTATATTGTGGACCTTGCGGAACCCAAGAACCCCACATAATCGGGTCCCAAAGTTTTCGTCAACCCTTTTTGAAAAATAAAAATTCATCTCATAAGCATTAATCTAATGGCCAGAGAAAGCACACAATTTATCAAGAATAGATTTGATAAGTTTGGCCTGTTCCAAATCAGCTTTAACAAAAATCACTAGATCATCTGCAAAAAAAAAACAAATTGGAAAGAGACGGTCCTGTTCTAGACAAGGAAATAAGAGCTCATTGACCAAAGCTAATGGAAGAATGGATGGTATACCCTAGCCATTCTATGCATAGGACAAAGAGATAAGGGGACAAAAGGGAACCACTGTCTTATACCCCTAACCAGATTAAACGTTTGATTTGGAACCCCATTCGATAGTATTTGCAATGACATATTCGTGATTGCAGACATAATAACCTTTCAAAGAAACTCTAGGATACCTACCGGTTTGAGGGACACTATAATAAATTCCCATTACACCCTTTCGTAGGCTTTTTCCAAATCGATTTTGATAGCCAGCCATTTCTTGTTTTTACTTTTACTTCTCATGGAATAGATCACCTCTTTGTGCTAAGATGATATTGTCTATAATACTTCTCCCATCAATGAAACTTGCCTGTTCCGGGCCAATAATCCTAGCAAAGACCACCTTGAAACAATTAGCAATAACCTTCATGTCCAGCTTATAAAGCACTGAGCACAGGCTGGTTGGATGGAATTAAGAGAATATTTTAGGATTTGAGACCTTCGGGATAAGAACAATCAGTGTATTATTAAGTTCCTTATAGATAGCTTGCCCAGTAAAGACCTTCTGAACCTATGCACATATGGCCCCACCGATCCTATCCCACTGACTCTGAAAGAAAAGAGCATAAAAATCATCACTCCATAGAGCTTTCAACAGAGCCATGTCAAAAAGTGCAGTTTTGATATTTTCCTTAAATACCTCTTTATTCAAGAAACTTAACATCGCTACGATCGAGATTAAGGAAGGAGTAAGGACGTAGCTCCATCATTCGATTCGGCTATTCATCATACAATTTCTGGAAGAAATTATCTGCTTTGATTTAAGCTACCATTCATCAAAGATCCAATCACCCTCCTCATTTTTCAAATTAGAAATTTGATTCTGTTTTCTTCTCAGAATTGTGAAAGAATGGAAAAATTTGGTATTCCAGTCTCCAAACTATAACTCCTCATTTTTCAAACAAGATTTTTGTTTCGACAATAACTCCTCATGATAAAGAACACTTTTTAATTCTTCACTCACTTGCAACTTTAACTGATGAGAAGTGATAAAGTCCATTCTTTCCAAGTCCCTTTGAAATTTAGACGGTTTCTATAACAAATGCCTTTAAAGAGAGCCTATATAACCATAGATAGATTTATTTGAGTCTCTAATATTTAAGGTCAATTTTTGAAGAGTCTTTGCCATATTACCATTGAAGCGCCATCCTCTTGAGCACTAGCTCTCACATGTACATGTATAGGAGGCATATCTAGTAATCTACAATACACAAACACATAAACAAATAACAATAGTGTGAGTTGCGGGGAAATGATCCAAGTCTCATTCCTAGAAGAAACTATAGAATTAAAGGTAATGTGTTCTCATTCCTACCCCACATGCATCACAATCAAGAGACATTTCATGCAATTCAAACATTCAACATAGTTTAATCACTTCGGTTTCCAAGATTCATGGGTTGCGAAACCTCAATCAACAAATCAACAACAATCACCTAGGTTCGAGAGTTATTCTAGGCTCTGATACCATCAAATGTAACACCCCATATCTAACCTGGACACAAGGCTGAATATCGAGATGTCACACCACTGTCTCACATTGATTTCATTGAAATTATCAGAGTTGAAATACATGCAGTTTCATTTTACTTTAATTATTCTAGGATTTATGAAAATATCAAGTCATGCAAGCTTAGTTTAGCGTTTAATCATACTAACATATGACAAACAAACATAAAATGTACATATATCGAGCATTGGGACCACTTAGTAAATTTTTCCAAAAAATGTTTCGTAGGTATTGATATTGTCTCTATGGTATTGATATTTACTTTAAGTGGTTTCAATACCACCTAGAAAATTGATACCAAACTAGCATTCTGTTTTTTGCCAAATTTCAAAACATCATAAAATATTAGTACCTTTTGTAAGGTATCGATAATTACACCACGAGTATTGATACTCGGGCCAAAGTATCGATACCAGATTGATATTTTGACTCCTTACACATTTGAAAACACAGAGGTATCATTCTAAAATCCTTAATATCGCTACCTCTGCTTCAAGTTACAAAAATTCAGCATGTAAGAGCATTTAAATCATTCAAACTTAGTCCCTAAACATCATGCTTCATTCACCTAGTCATATACACATCAAAATGTTTACACAATAAACCAAACACCATGTCCAAGCTCACAAGCTTCCCAAACATACACAATATACAAATAATCCTTAATACATCTTAATAAACCAATATAAATGTCTACCATGTTGCCCTTTTTCCCTAGAACTAGAATAAACAAAACACCTGCTATAAAGAGTAAAGAATGGCTTGGATCAATTCCTCGACGGCCATACCTCTCACACTAGGAACGCAAGTACTCTGGAAAGGATAAAAATAGAGTGGGTGAGCTTAACAAGCTCAGTGAATGCCCAAAACAACCACTATGCAAACAAGTCATCACGGATCAGCCAAACAACACACAACTTATTCGTAAAACATCATTAACTAAGTGGCATGATTCACATATTTAGTCATATTCCATGCATTCTTTTACACCTTATTTATATGAACGTTTAGGCATACATATATCAATTTTTTGACACACATCAATCACATATAAGCACATATAGTTACATTTAGTCATATTAGTCACAATGTATGATATTTTGTCTCTTGAGTTTATGAAACATAAAGTGGACTCTATCACCACGCATCGGATACATGGATCTCCAACACACCACACATAGACTCGTAGAGTCAAACATATCCTATAAGCGAAGCATATAGCTAATGATCTCCAACACACCACATATACATATCCCAGTGAATGGACCTTGGCTCACATTCCCTTATCTCCCCAAAACTATCCCTTGGCATCAGGGCCCCATATATCACAATCACAAATAAGTGAGTACTCATAATCCTATGGCATGCCAACTATATCCAACGATTTCATTAAGACACAAGGCCAAAATATCCATAATGTCATCAAATATTACTTACCCATTATCCGCTCGTATTCATCGCATAATCATATCATTAGCACATTATACACACCGCCACATGGCATGAATAACATACCCTCATATTTACTGTCACAATAGTCATCCCAACATGTTCATATTTCATCACATCATAATCCTCTTTATCACCATTCATAAACATATTTATCTCATATTTAGCATAGGTAAAAGAACACTTACACTCGAAATTTAGAGAAGGGGTTTAGGCTACCTCTAAATTCCCAAATACACAATGAATCGCTTACAAGTAGCTATTCCAAAACACTTACCGAAATATTCGCTTTTGCTAAAAAACCAAAAGCTTAGACAAGCTTCCCTTTTACCGTTATCTCTACTCGTTGAAGATCCTATTAAATCCGACACTTCAACAAGACAAAACACACATATTCAGTCAATAAACCACCTTAAACAACCACAAACACAAGCTTAAGCTACATTCTTCTCTAGCTAACACCTTTAGCACAACAAACTTAAAATTCGAATAACTCAGTCTACGCTTAATCTTTTTGCATGAAATGAATTCCATTCATCTACATATTTATCTATGACTAATTCCCAACCTTTAAACTTCACAAAACTATGCGTTTTAAGGTATCAAAATTTTTGACAAGTTTTGGCCATTACAACAAAAATTCATTAAAACCCGAGAAATCCTTGACGAAACTTCAAAGTTACTTTAGAAATCTTCTAATTAGGTTAAAACTAATTTAAAAATAGTCTAAAGCCAAATTTTTATCCACAAACTCGAAATTCACCATTAAAGACCCAATTTTCAACTTTTACCTAAAACATGATTTTAATAGCTAAAAGTTCAGTTTAAGGAACTAGATAACATTTAAAACTAATATGAAAATGATGTATTACCCTTGACAGAAGGAAAATGGAGTTTTTGACACAAATTCGAGAAATCCACACTCAAGAAATATGATGAAATTGGTCAGAATTTTAGGTGTTTTCTTGGAATATTTTGAAGATAAATGGCTTGGGAATTGATAGACATCAAAAGGGAGAAGATTTAGAAACCAAAATTAATGAAGAGAGCTTGAGAGAGCAAAAATGACACAAGCAAGAATAGAGCAAAACTTTTCACGTGAAACAAGCTGGGAATGGGGGTTTTAGGTTGATTTTGAAAAATTGGTTTAATTGCTTCATAAAGACTCATAGCTTTGACCTTTTACAAATCAGACCCTGTTCTAAAATTAAAGACATTTAATACTCAATTCTAGAAATTTACTTAACTTTATGAAAACTATTGTCGAAAACATTATCGAGTACCAACCTTACGAAATTCTAAGCTCATATAGGCCAAAATTCCTAAAATACCCCTAAAACTTCGAGGCCCTATTCTGGGTGTGACCGAGAGGAATTAAAATTAAGGTTAACATTTCAATTGATTCTAAATTATTAAGGGTAGAAGTAAAGTCCTGCGCATACCTCTTCCCTAAGTTTTTATAGACTAGCCCAACTTCATCATGGCCCACTCTCTCATTGACACCAACCTTCACCCCCATCGACATAACAGGCCCCACCTAGGCCTCAATCACCATCTCAACGCTTCAGCTTGCCCCAAGCATTTTCTCTAAATATTTGTTAGATTTTCTTGTAACCCTTGTGCCTGTGACAACTGCTGCTAAAGTTTCCTTTTCTTCAATCCCTTTACCCAAAATTAACTCCCCAAATCCACCATTAGCGCCTATTATTTCTCCCAAACCATTTAGGGCTGAGAATCTTGAGCATGTGGATGTTGTTCCAATCATCTTATCCTTGGAACCCGATGAATCACTTCTTCCATGCCGTAATTTTCGCTCTACCATCATCCATGGCCATTACACTTTTTTGACCTCCCCCACTACTCTGATTTTGGCCTCTCTTGGTTCAACAGCAGCTGCCTCTTTTCCTTTTTCACAGATCGGGTCAATGGGATGCAAAGGGCATAGCTCTTTCACATTCCTGTACTTGTCGCAAGAGAAGCATATCATCGGGAGGGATTCACATTTCACGTGTTGAATCTTTCCATTCACCAGCACCTAAGAAACAAGCAGCTTATTGAGGTTGATGAATACCGCAATTCTGGCAAAGCGACCTTGAGCTCTATTATCAGATTTGAAATCAAACTTTGCTACTTTGCATATCATGCCCCCAATTGCCTCAAGGATCCCCTTCTTGTACATGAATCCTGGAAGTCCCAGTAGCCGGATCCAAGCCATAACCACGCTTGGGTATGATTGTAGCGAGGAGAAATCTTTGGTCCATGGTTGGACCGGAAGATACGTACCATATATAATCCATGGCCCCTACATGAAGACTTTCTCATAGCCATCAAAACACTGAAAACTTAGCCAAGTAGTAGCCATTTTCAATATCCATGAGTTGAAATGGTTTTGACAGCTTCCAAAGGCTACTAATCCTATTGTGAAAAGCATTATATCCAACACTTTGACCCAAGATTTTTAGAACTACCGTCTTCTCCATTTCCTTGTAAAGGATCTACTTGATTCTATAAAAAAAATCTATTTTCGGAATCCCATTAACAGTAGATCTTATCACATCTCCCTCTAAAAAAGACTAGATCACCATCATTATTGCCGCCAATAACCATATGGTCCTTGACAGAATCAACTGATCCAACCCCTAAGAGTTTCTCCTTCCAAGATGTCACTGGAGATGATTCAAGATCCATACCCATATCGACCTCCGTCTCATCCTAGCCTTCCTTAAACCTTACTTTTTTAGTGTTCTGATCCTTGGAAAAATGAGATTCACCACCACCATCATCGCTAAGAGTGTTTGTCATTTTTGCTACAATTAAACTAAATTCTTTTTATTTCTTTTAATATTTTTTTATTATTTTAATTTTAAATTATGTCACATAAAATTTAATGTATCATTTAACGGTTAAATTAGAGATTTTAAAAATCAATTAAAATAAAAGTTATAATTTAAAAATGTTTAGTGCAATTGAGTTAATATTTTTAAATTATTTAATAATAATTGTGCTTTTCTCTTATTGCTGCAATAAATGTTACAAGTACTGTTTGTTTTTTTCGGTTAGCTTCCGTTGTTAATGATTTTTAACATGATTGAGGGTAACAAAAACTAAGTTTCTCACAAACGATATCATTTATTCAAACTACAAACTGTCAAACTGATGACACATTAGACGATAGTAGTAGCAATCTTTATTAATGGATGTCACTTTATTTTAATACTAGTGCAAATTAACAACACAATATAAATTCCACGCTAGTGTTGACAAATGACAGCCCCATCACAACACAATCTAAATTATTGTTTTATCAGTTTTGCCTTCATAGTTGTCTTAACACCCGGCTCGATAAAAGCCTCAGCTTTTATTCCCGATAGGTCGCAGCAACTTTTGGGTCCACAATTCTCCGACTTCAAATTGCATTTGATTTGATCCCAATCAACGTCATCTGAAAGAGGAAGGATATTTGTATAGACCTGTAATTGATTTCATACGTAATTAATCCATATATTTATTGTTTCAATAATTATATATATATGATATAATAATAAATTTAACTTTAAAGTTTACATTTTTTATAAGTTGGCTTATTTTTTAGTTAAATTTGATCCTTAACATTTTATAAGAGTCAAATAATTTTTTTATAATAGAAATGTTGACTAAAATATTAATTTTTAATATTTTGTTGGAGTGGCAACATGCATAACAATCTATGTACACATCATATTAACATAACACTATTTGTCTTATATGTACTATTCAAAAATAAAAGAAAACAAAATTATAAATTATAAAAGTTCAAAAAAAAAAAGCATGGAGTACACATGGATTGTCATGCAAGTTACCGTATTTAAAAATTTAATATTTTAATTAGTATTCTCATTAAAAAAACATAATTTCAATTCAAAATATTGGTGGTTTAATTTGACTTTTATAAAAGGTTAAAAGTTAAATTTAACTAAAAAAATTAAATTGACAAAAAAATTATAACATTATGGAAATAGATCAGCAGCACCTTGTTGTCATTGCATGGTCCATTTTTCCAAGCAATAATCCACTTTAGCTCAGGCTCTAGATTATTTTCTTTAATAACAAAGGAAAAACCACAACTGGAACCTATATTATCACCATAGTGAAAGAACGCATAGGCAACATCAGCAGCTACAATAAATGGCGGAAATGGCGCCGGAGCAGCGAAAACCAAGCCATGGAAAGAGCACACCTCATCTAGTTCTACTTTGTCTAAACCTTTGCAAAATTTAGGAGCCACCCAAAAGTTGCACAGTGTCCCCCTTTCAAAGACACACGAAACCTCTTCAGAACCCTTTTTTGATGCCATTTCTTTTGCTTCTGCTTTGATATTTGTTTAGTGCTATACATAAACACATACTTATATACTAGTTTTGCATGACAAGACAAGAAGCCGGTTGGTAGAATTAAATTTATCATTCTTTCTTTATAAATGTATTTATATTATTTTTATGTAAGATCCATGCTTATTACTTACATTTCATTTCCTTTGCAAGTTTTATAACAATTAAGCCAAGTGACGGCATTTTTTAAATAATATGACCAATTCATATGGCTATTCTCATGTTGAACTAAAACTTTCAAGTCAATTATCTATATTATATATAAAGGGTGGGATGACATTTATATCCCTCTAACTATCAAGCCTCTGTTTTTTGTTTCCAAGTTTTGAAATATTGACATTACTCATTTCTCATTATATTTAAATTGTGTTATAAAATAATGAAAAGGAATAAGGGATAGAAATATAAAGAGATAAGAATATATGTGATTTAATTTTAGTTTCTGTTCTGTTCAACACTGGGATTCAACTTTTTCTTGTAATAATAAAAATATATATATGTGATTTAAATAATATTTTGTCAAAGTCTATATTTATAAATATAACAAGTATGATGATATAAAATTTTATTTTTAATAGACATTAGAGTTCTAAGTATAACAATTTTTTTATTCTAATATACATTCAGTTTATAATGAAAATATATTTATAACACTCCTTTTTGAATGTCCATTATAAATAATATATTTCACTAAAATATTTACTAATATAAAATAGATAACTTCTATAATATTCACATGTTTTAAAAAACAAAATATATAATTTAAAGTATATCAAATAAGCATAACAAAAAACTATTCTAAAGAAATAAAAGATGCATGTTGAATAATAAAAACAAACAAACATAAAGTAATTTAAATTATCTCCATCTCTAATAAAATTATAAATTATTTAATCATGATCCTTAAAAAGTCTTTTGTTTCTAGATATGTCAAACCATTCAAAGCCATGGGAGTTATCATTCTTTGTATGTCAAATATGTTTAACATTCTACATTATCCCCCTTTGATAGAATCTTGATAGGATTTAATGAAATGTTTAGGTATATGACATGTACATTACTAGTCACCTTTCATATCACATCAATAATATAAGTTATCTCCACTTTTTAAAAGTTCTCTTGAGAATTTATTTTTCCATTTTTGGTGGTGAGAATAATTATTATAACCATCTCTTTGATATTTATGTATTGCCGCATTGGCTTCAGGGAATGGAGCAGATTTAGTAGGATGGGCTTGATGATTTTTTATTACTAGCTCGTTATTTTGTCCAACCACAAATAGACATGATATTAATTCAAAATATTTTTAAAACATTTATCATGATATTGCTGCTGCAAAAGCACATTTGAAGCATGAAAAGTTGAGAAGTTTTTTGTAGCAAGCCCTCATTAGTAATATTCTCCCTACACTATTTTAATTGCAAACTTACCTTGCATATAGCAAAGCTATGCTTACTCGTAGTTTTTAAATCTTGTAACCATTGGTGCATCCAATCATAATGAGTTTTAGGTAGAATTATTTTTTTATGGATCCTTTATAGTCAAATATTTTACTTTCAACCTTTTATGGAGATGACGACGAATAGGGGTAAGCGTTCGATTGAATCAAATCGAATTTAATAAAAAAATTTTGAGTTAATCGAGTTGACAAATCTTATTTTATCATCCTAAATCCATTTGAAATTTTCTCGAATCGAGTCGAGTGAGATGAAATTCGAATCGAATCGAATATATTTGTTCAAGTTAAATTTAAAAAATGACTTTAGGTCCTTATAGCCACTGCTACCCACCGTAATCAAATTTGTTATTAACTTTCATCCCCTCATAATTTATTTATTAATCTTTTATATATAGGTTAGTTTATTTGCTTGCTTAGTTGCTTCAAATATCTTTTGATTCTTGTCACCATGTATTTTGAAATTAAAAAATATATTAAATGTAAAAAATGTGATTTTTTTAATAAAAGTTATTTTAAAGATAAAATGTGAAATTGATACCAACAGAAAATTTTAATACAAATATTTTATGGCATCATCAATAATTCAATTTTAACAGAAATTGATAAAGATTCAACATGATCAAACAATCAAATAATATAAATAATACAAAATGTAAAATTTAATTCAATAATATAAATAGTAGACATAAATTCAAAAAAAAATGTTTTTGGAGTTTGGGGGGAAGTAAAAGTTTTGCGTGAAAGCAAAAGGAAAAAAACTTTTGGGAGAAAGTAAAAGGAAAAAAAAATTTGTGGGTTTGGAGGGAAGTAACAGTTTTGGGGAGAAAATAAAAGGAAAAAAGTTTTGGGGGAACTAAAATTTTTAAGAAAATAAAAGGGAAAAAATTTTGGGAGTTTGGGGGGAAGTAATTTTTTTAAGGGGAAGTAAAAGTTTTGGGGAGAAAGTAAAAGGAAAAAAGTTTTGAGGGTTTAGGGGGAAGTAAAATTTTTGGGGCAAAATAAATGAGTTAGGGGTGGGGAAAGAGAAGTAAAATGGTTTGATATTTGGTTTATTCGAATTATTTGAGTTATTCACATTCAAAAATTCAACTCAATTCAAACTCGAAATTCAAAAAAATTTCGAGTTGATTCGATTAACTTGATTAATTCAATTTGAATAGTTAAAAATTTAATTTTTTTTATTTTTTCGAGTTGAACCAAATTTTGCTCACCCCTAATGACGAGAAATATCATGGCTTTGGATTTATTTTAGTTGGATGACTCATTACCTTGTATAATTGTATTCTCAAGACCTTTAGCATTTAGATGATTTTAAACATTAAGTGTGTAACAATTTTTTTTCAATGGTACTAGAAATGGTGGTTTTGAAATCTCATTTTTATTAATATTTATGAGTTTATTATAGTATTATACTAATTTTTGGTCCGGTAATTTTATTAAACGGTTAGTAATTAAGGTATAATGACTAAATCATAAAAACTGTAAAAGTTAATTGCATTTGACTTTTAAGTGTCAAAAGGCTTAATTAGTAAATGTGCAAGGATTTATATAGCAATTATGTCATGTCCTATTATAGTGGACGGTTGGAGCATGTATTTTGGCTTTGTTTTGTTAATTATTAAGTTAAATGAATAAAATGATAATAATAACAGTAAAAAAAACCAAAGCGGAAGGAAAGAGAATTTTTATTCATATCCTTGTCCACTATTTGAACTCTATTAAAGAAGAGAATAGAAAGCTTCGAACTCTCCTAAGGATTTGGCCCTTGCATGTAAGTCTTATTTGAGTCCATTTTTCGTAAATTTTATGTTTTTGAGATCATTCTAACACGATTTAGCTAACTCATATATTCGTTTTCAAAACTGTCAAAGTATGTAAAACTTACCAAGATTGTTTGTTGAAGCTTTTAATGCTAGATTGGTTAGATGTTGAGGTGGAAATGAAAACAGAACTAATTTGTAAAGTTAATTATTAGTTTTGAGTATATGGACTAAAATGAAAATAATTTGAAATTACGATGTAATTTTAGTAATTATAGATATTAAAAAGGGTTGTAGATGGATGTGATTGAAATTGAATTGAAAATCAGGGTTTAAATGTGAAAGATATGATAGTTTTAGTTTTAGGGACTAAATTGAATAAAATGTGAAACTTTAGGGAACTTACATAAAATGAATTGGATTTTCATATGCATGAAATAATTTTTTATAAGACATTTTAATATGATAATTGAAATAAATTACCGTATAGATCAAGATTTGAATCAACTGGTAGATAATTGTAGAAAAGGGAAAATTGTAAATTAGCCCCGACATTTCAATTATTGCCAATTTTATATGGTAAGCTTATATGGTTTAGTTTTTTTATATAAATTGAATGTATATGTTTGAATGGTGAATTTATTTTAATTGAATGTACTTGAAATTGTTTGCAAATTGGTACAAAAGGTGAGAAATGGATGAACATAAGGTATGATAAGATACAATTGACATGACAATCAGGTTAGTTGTGTGCTTGTACGGGTTTACACTTCGGTGCCATTGTTTGTACTTCAGTGCCACTATTTGCTCTTCGGTGCCTTGGAGTAGTGTAGTGCCCGCTTATCCATATTTGTTATTTGGAGTTCATCGTGCTAAACATCTTAAATGAATATGTATGTGTATGTATATGATCGGCTTTTTTGTACATGAGGTATATGTTTGGTAGTTCTGATTGGATTGTACTGAATTGAATCGTATTGAATGAATTGATGAGTTATATGACTAGTATACGAAATGCTCACCTTGTAACACCCCAAATCTATCCTAGACGTTATAGCCAAATCTAGAAATGTTACAAAGAAGGGGTTTGAAACGAAACTTTCATGTTAAAATTTCACATATTAATTGTTACTAAAAGAGTCCACTTTTTCGGAAAAACTTATTATACTCTTTAGTGAAACCGTCATTTATTTTCCTTTTAAGTAAAACATAAATTTACAGTGGAAGTTTGTAAATCGTTATAGTTGAAAACCGAGCTTGTATTTTCAAAAAAAAATTGTTTGCGTAAAATTGTTGTTTGCCAAACGTCGCAGTTTAAAAATCAAAACTCATCCAAAACCAAAATTATAAACAACAGTCTAGAGAGTCCCAAAATTACAAAGCTCTCAAAGAAAATCCCAAAATTTAAATAATTTAATAATTAAAAATAATTTTTCGGTCTAGTGGTCACTGCTGTGCCTCCGTCACACCAACCCGCCTATGAGGATTACCTGAACAGAACAGACAAACAGATGTGATTATTTAAAAACATAGTGCGTAACTAAACAGAGTCATGCATACACATGAATTCAGATTTCTCAGAATATCATAATAGAAGTAGACATTAGTCCTTAACAGAACCAGATCATATCACAATCGGATTATCAAAAACATACAGATATGCAAAGTCCTACCCCTATCCTCTACACACCATCTCTAACCATCCCAACACACAATATGGGGTATAAAACACCCACTCATCCCTACACACCACATAGTGTCCTCACGACACTTATGGGAATAGTTTGCAGCCAAGCTGCCAGTATACCGGTGAAATGTCGCCTCATAAAATACTTCCTCTACATATACAAATCCCACCCTATATACAGATGTAGAATACAAATATACAGATATGACAGAGTTAACATGTCCCGCATGATCATATACAGATAACATGCATGCTATTACGAACCAGTCAAATCATACATATCAATTTCTAAATGTTCAACTCAGTCTATCAGAATAGCAGATATCATGCATTAGGGTTTGTTTTTCCTTACCGACCCTACGGAAGGCCAATGGTCGATCGGAACGACGTATGTACCCTAGGAAAAATTTTAGAATTTTGGGCCCACATGCCCGTGTGGGCCTAAATGCTCAAATTTGTGTTGCCTGTGTGGCCCACACGGCCTGGCCCATTGCCCACACACCCTTGTCACCTACACGCCCAAATCAGCCTAGCCCGTGTGACCCACACGACCACACATTCACTGGTCACACAACAGTGTGTAACACACAGCCGGGCACACACTCGTGTGGCGTCGACAAGCTACTTTTTTGGCTTTTGTAAAACCTCATTTTTTCATGTTTTCGTTACACACCTAGTTTGTTTTCGATGCAAAAACAACCCCGAGGCCATCGAACCCTGAAAACAACATTCTAATGTCCAATTTCAGTAAAAATTTACGAAACTCAAACAAAATTATTCCAAAAACGAGTCCTCACAACAACATTCAACGCACTTGCACACTTACAGTCAATGAATAGGAAACCTCCAATGCTCAATTCACTGCAGGAGCACTCCTTGTTTCTTGCCTTTCCCCTAACCGAAAGTTAAACCAAAAACTCCCATTAAACACTAGCCAAGAAACATTAAAACCATACCTACACAAGACTTACTAGAACGAACGCAATCGGAAGTGGCACAAAATAAGACGAATTGGAGTAACAACATTGATAAACAAGAGTAACACACACTTGATTTGAAACTCGAAAGGAGAGGAAGAAAAGAAAATTGTATAGAGAAGAGAAGAGAGAATAGAAAATGTCAAAAAGGGGAGGAATTTTGGGAAATTAGAAATAAAAATAAAAGTAAAAATAAAAATTAAGACTATAAAAATCCCAACTCCCACTAACCCACTTACCACATATCCCACTAAAATCGACATCAGATTCTTATCTAATCACTTCAGAGTTTTAGTTCCACCGAACTTCTATCAGACAACTAAAACAAAAATTATCATCCACGCTCACACGAGGATTTGAACATGAGACCTTAAGGTAAGCTAACACCTTACCACCTGTGACAGCCCAAAGTTGACCCTAGTCGGGAAGTGGTTTCGGGACCGCTAAACCGAGTCACCGAAATGTTTGAATGTGATACTTATTGTCTAGAATATGTAATTATGAATGTGTGAAAATTTCAAGCTTCAATTTGGTTGATTTCATGTGAATTTAGTCAATAGGACTTATGTGAGAAAATTCTAAAATGTGATAGGTCAATGTGTGAGGACCTATTAGCGCATGTGGACAAAGGGGGGACTTGCATGTCAAATTCCCCCCTACTAGTAGTGGCCGGCCATGACAAGCATGGTAGACCAAGTTTGATGGCCAAGACATGTTATAGACATGTTTTGTTGGTGCATCATGGGTGGAAAAAAATAAAATAATAGGCATGGAAATTAAATAATGAAAAGGAGTATGATGAATACACAAAAAAAAAGTGTGTAGTTGATTCTTTTCCCCCCCCATTGCCGTGAGCTAAAGAAAAGAGAGGAGAAGATCTTTGTTCATCCTTTTCTCACCTTCATTTAGCCTAAATTAGAAAGAAAAACAAAGAAAAAATTTTCTCATCCTTTGGTTCATCCTTGGCCAAAAATTTTAAGGAAGAAAGAAGAAGAAAGGTGAAGAGATTCGGCCATGCATGTAGCTAGGCTAAGGTATGTTTGATGTTGTGGTGATAAGGCATGAGGATGAGTTAAGATTCGGCCTAGGTGGAGGTTGTGTTAATGCCATTGCATGCAAAATATGAAGCTTGTTAATGATGCATGTGATGATGGCTTGATGATTCTTGAACCTCCTTTTTAGCATTTTTGTGTGAGCACATATATGCATTGGTTGCTAAATGGAGAAGAATCGGCTAGCAAGATGTGTGCTAAGGCCGAATGTAACTTTGCATGTTAATGAGCAATGCATGTGTTAAATTGATGAAAAGGGGGAGGATGCTTTACTAGTGTGTATATGTGTGTATTAAGTGTTGAAATCGACCCCAAAAATAGACATGCATATTCGGCCAAGGGGAAAGAAATTAGCTAATATGTTGTGTTGATGCATGATTTTTGCATGTATGAGACTTTAATGTCTAATGTATAAATATGGGCTAAGTGCCTTGTGTTCATCTTTTTGATGCCTAAATGATGAAATCAATTTATTTGTTTAATTAAGCTCAAGAGCAAAGGGGAAATAAATCCGATAAAGGGAAGGAAAAAGTGGTTGAATAGCTAGCGGAATCGTTCGACAACACCCGAGGTAAGTTTTTGAGTAAGAGAGCTTAAATTACGATGTGATTAAATCATGTTTTAAGCAAATTAAAATCATGCTCTATGTGTGGCTATTGAGCCGAATGTGCAAGGACGATATGTGCCTTGTGTTTGAGTTTCGCAAATGAAAATGAAATATGAATGTGCCATGAATTATTGTTAGATGTGCATGATTAATTGAATGCTGTCCGGGCTAAGTCCCGAAGGCTTTGTGCTAAGTGAATATATCCGGACTAAGATCCGAAGGCATTTGTGCGAGATACAAATTCCGGGTTAAGCCTCGAAGGCCTTTGTGTGAGATACTAAATCCGGGTTAAGTCCCGAAGGCATTCGTGCGAGTTATTAAATCCGGGTTATGTCCCGAAGGCATTGTGTGAGTTACTAAAACCGGGCTATGTCCCGAAGGCATTTGAACGAGGAGCTATATCCGGTTAAATCCCGAAGGTACGTGATTTGGTAATGAATGAGCTTGCTGTAAAATTCCAGCGAATACTCGAAAAACATCCCAATATGGGGATATGTTACGTATGTGTTGAATTTAATCGAGCCCTTACAAATAAATGTTCGCTCAGTTGATAAACGAGCTACCGGCCTTCGGCTAAGTTAGTCTATTGTGTATGTACATAAGGGTTGTTAATGTTGTGAAGCAAGTGTGATATCGGTAAATTGCGTATTATGAAATATTCCGTTTAGCTAAATGTGTGTTATTCTTTGTTTATGCTGGAATTCCTTGCTCAAAACTTACTAAGCATAAATTGCTTACTCGTTACACTGCTCCTCTGTTTTATAGATTTTTGGTTCTCCAGCTATCGGACTCGGGATCTTGAAGTCGAAGTCGCCCACACTATCAAAGGCTCTTTTGGGTACTATTTTGGTTGAATTTTGATATGGCATGTATAGGACTACCCATTGTTGTTTTTCGAGTACTTTATGAAATGTATAAGTGTACAGCCATGCGAAAATGGCTTGTAGAAGTGGAGTATGGCATTAGACCATTCGTGTTTATGAATGTATAGATGGTTTCATGATGTAACTATAGTTGGAATGGAAGTGTTGAGCAAATGATCAGCCATTGGAATGGCTAAGTATGGTCATATGTGGGCATATGTATGACAAGGCCCTAGTTGGTCCATGAAACCCCGAAAATAGGTAAGGTTTACTTTGAAAACAGAGGCTGACAGCAGCAGTGGTGTGGATTGGAAAAATCACAAGAATTCGTAGGAGTGGAATTAAATAGTGAATAAATTATGTAATCGAACCTTGATGAATCTACTTTCATATGAAAGTAACGAAACAATTATATGAACAGTACAGTAAGAGATATTCTGGTTCTTGTGGAACAGGGCCAGAACAGTTTCTGGATTCCCTGTTCCGACTTTGGAAATTCACTATAAATTGACCAGAGATAATTAGGGGTCATACCATATATGTATGGATTCCTCTCTGAGTCTAGTTTCCATAGAAACAAACGGCATCAGTATTGAAGCTCTGTGCAGAGAGATATCCAAGTCGTAATGGGAAAAGGTCAGTGTAGTCGACCCCTGTAACATGGGAGACTTTGACTAATAAACTGTACTAATTGGCCTGACCAAAAATTCTAGAAAAAAATACATAGGTGGGGACATGAGTCTATTTTCTTGGAAAAATCACAAAACTGATTTTCGAGTTGTGAAACTCAAGATATGATTTTTGAAGCGACTAGTACTCAGACTGGGCAGTGTCTGGAAAAATTTTTCAAAGTTTGTTAACATCTCGTGTCCGACTCCGGTGTCGGTCTCGGGTTCGGGGTGTTACATTAAATTGGTATCAGAGCTACGGTTTAGTCGATTCTACGACTACCGTAATGTGTTGGGTCTAGCTATACATGCCATTTTATGTGATTACTTGATAGTGTGGTGATTTCTGACAATTGTAAATGTGTTTATAGTAATGGATCCCGATTGTGACCGAGAGGTAGCTGATGATCTTGAGAGTGTAGCGCCTGCTCCCGCACAACGGACAGTGCCGGCAGACTCTCAACCTAATGCTAGTAATCCGAATGATGAAGCTAGACAAGCATTCTATAGCGTGATGAATGATTGGTTCAACCAATACATTCGAACTAATATGGCTGTTCCACAACCTCCATTCCCGACAAATACTACCCCCGCACCTACAATACCACCGGTAACGGACCAAATAAGGTCAAATAAGCCCCCAGTTGACAGAATCCGAAAACATGGGGCTACTGAATTTAAGGCTATGGATAGCGATGATGTCGAGCAAGCTGAATTTTGGCTGGACAACACTATCCGGGTACTCGATGAGCTATCTTGTACACCCGATGAATGCCTAAAGTGTGCTATCTCCTTGCTACGTGATTCTGCCTACTATTGGTGGAGTACTCTGACTTCTGTTGTGCCCCGAGAGCAAGTAACTTGGGAGTTTTTCCAAACTGAGTTTCGGAAAAAGTATATCAGTCAGAGATTTGTTGATCAAAAACGGAAGGAATTTCTTGAGCTTAAGCAAGGCTCCATGTCGGTTACTGATTACGAGCGAAAATTTGTTAGACTTAGCAAATACGCTCGGGAATGTGTTTCGTCCGAAGCTATTATGTGTAAACGCTTCGAGGATGGGCTGAATGAAGATATAAAAATGTTCGTTGGCGTTCTTGAAATACGAGAGTTCGTGGTACTTGTTGAACGAGCTTGTAAAGCCGAAGAGCTTAGAAAAGAAAAGCAAAGAGTTGATGAGGGAACTGGAGAGTTTCGTAAAAGATCCTCGGGAAGGTCTCTTCAACAGACATCGAAGAGATTTCGAGATGATGCGGGCCAGTTTAGAGGCACTTCGGGCCTTTTTAGACGAGATCGTGATCGACCCCCTGTGGGTACACGAGGCACTTCGGTCGCCAGTGTTGGGAATGAACGTCGAGATAGAACGAAATGTCGATATTGTGGTAAATGGCATTCGGGGAGTTGTAGATTCCCTGACCGCTCCTGTTACAAGTGCGGATCAGTTGACAACTTCATTAAAGATTGCCCGAGGTTGTTTGAACAGAATGAAAATCAGAGTGGGAAACCGGGTGCTACCACTGCTCGAGGTAGACCATCTGGAAATACGGGCAATGCTAGTGGTGGTCAGAGAGGATCTAGAGATGATATAACCAGATCCGAAGCTCGTGCGCCTGCTAGAGCTTATGCTATACGTGCCTGCGAGGATGCTTCTTCGCCTGATGTTATTACCGGTACATTCACTCTCTTTGATACTAATGTAATTGCTTTGATTGACCCCGGTTCTACTCATTCTTACATATGTGAAACCTTAGCATCCAGTAAGACTTTACCTATTGAGTCTACTGAGTTTGCAATTCGGGTGTCAAATCCCTTGGGTCATTACGTGCTTGTCGACAAAGTGTGTGAGAAATGTCCCCTGGAAATTCGAGGTTCCTGTTTTCCGGCGGACTTGATGCTTTTGCCGTTTGATGAATTTGATGTTATCCTTGGTTTGGATTGGTTGACCGCGCATGATGCGATTGTGAATTGCAAGAGCAAGACTATTGATTTGAGGTGCGCAAATAACGAAGTAGTCCGAATTGAGTCTGCGGACTTGGAGGGGATGCTAGCTGTAATATCAGCAATGTTGGCACAGAAATATGTAAGAAAAGGGTGCGAAGCATACCTTGCGTATGTACTTGATGACAAAGAATTAGAAAAGAAACCCGAATCTGTGCCGGTGGTTTGTGAATACCCGGATGTTTTTCCGGAAGAATTACCGGGTTTACAACCTGTTCGGGAGGTAGAGTTTGGTATTGAGCTTGTACCTGGGACTACGCCGATTTCGATAGCTCCGTATCGTATGGCACCAACCGAGTTAAAGGAGTTGAAAGCTCAGTTGCAAGAACTGACGGATAGAGGTTTCGCTCGACCAAGTTTCTCACCTTGGGGTGCACCAGTATTGTTCGTGAAAAAGAAGGACGGAACCATGAGGTTGTGCATTGACTATCGTCAGCTGAATAAAGTGACGATAAAGAACAAATATCCGTTGCCGCGCATCGATGATTTGTTCGACCAACTGAAGGGAGCCTCAGTGTTCTCAAAAATAGATTTGAGATCGGGCTATTATCAGTTGCGAATTCGAGATTCAGATATTCCTAAAACTGCCTTCAGAATGAGATATGGTCACTACGAATTCTTAGTGATGCCGTTTGGGCTCACTAATGCCCCTGCAGTATTTATGGATTTGATGAATCGGATCTTCAGACCGTATTTGGATCGGTTCGTAGTTGTGTTCATTGATGACATTTTGGTCTATTCAAGAGATGAGACCGAACATGCTGAGCATCTGAGGCTAGTGCTGCAAATTTTGCGGGATAAGCAGTTATATGCTAAGTTCAGTAAGTGTGAGTTCTGGTTAAGAGAGGTTAGCTTCTTGGGTCATGTGGTATCCGCGTCGGGTATTCGAGTTGACCCGAACAAAATTTCAGCCATACTTGACTGGAAACCTCCGAGAAATATTACTGAAGTTCAGAGCTTTTTGGGGCTCGCCGGTTATTACCGACGATTTGTGAAAGGTTTCTCGATGATAGCCACACCAATGACGAAGCTACTTCAAAAGGATGTTAAGTTCGAGTGGACGGAGAAATGTCAGAAAAGTTTCGACCAACTGAAAACTCATTTGACTGAAGCTCCAATTTTGGTGCAACCCGAATCAGGTAAAGAGTTTGTCATTTATAGTGACGCATCCCTACTTGGGTTGGGTTGCGTATTGATGCAAGAAGGTCGAGTCGTGGCCTATGCGTCGAGACAATTGAAGCCACACGAGAGGAATTATCCGACCCATGATCTCGAACTAGCTGCCATCGTGTTTGCTTTAAAATATGGCGACATTATTTGTTTGGTGAGAAGTGCCATGTATTTTCGGATCACAAAAGTCTCAAATATTTGATGACTCAACGAGACTTGAATCTGCGACAAAGACGTTGGCTTGAGTTGTTGAAAGATTACGAGCTTGTCATTGATTACCGCCCGGGAAAGGCTAACGTGGTTGCGGACGCCTTAAACCGGAAGTCATTGTTTGCTTTACGAGCGATGAACGTGCATTTGTCTGTTCTACCAGACAATGTGTTAGTAGCTGAATTAAAAGCTAAACCATTATTGACTCACCAAATTCGTGAAGCTCAGAAAGTCGATGATGAATTGGTTGCAAAACGGGCTAAGTGTTTTCCGAACGAGGAATCGGAGTTTCAAATTGATGATGATGATTGTTTGAGGTTCAGAAATCGTTTGTGTGTTCCAAGGAATTCGGAACTCATTTCGATGATTCTGAACGAAGCCCATTGTAGCCGAATGTCAATTCACCCGGGGAGTACGAAAATGTACAACGATTTGAAACGTCAATTTTGGTGGCATGGTATGAAACGGGACATCTCCGACTTTGTTTCGAGATGTTTAATATGTCAACAAGTGAAAGCGAAACATCAAGTGCCTTCAGGATTACTCCAGCCGATCATGATACCCGAGTGGAAATGGGATCGAGTCACAATGGACTTTATGTCTGGACTGCCATTGTCAGCAAGTAAGAAGGATGCGATATGGGTTGTTGTTGATAGACTGACTAAGTCGGCTCATTTCATCCCCGTACGTACGGATTTTTCATTGGATAAACTAGCTGAATTGTACGTTTATCAAATTGTGAGATTACACGGGGTACCTGTTTCTATCGTGTCGGATAGAGATCCGAGATTCACCTCACGATTTTGGAAGAAATTGCAAGAAGCTCTGGGTACCAAGCTGCATTTTAGCACTGCTTTTCACCCCAAAACCGATGGTCAATCCGAGCGGATAATTCAGATACTTGAGGATATGTTGAGATGTTGCATCCTCGAGTTCAGTAGTTCATGGGAACGGTATTTACCTTTGATTGAATTCGCTTACAACAATAGTTTTCAATCAAATATTAAGATGGCACCTTACGAGGCTTTGTACGGTCGTAAATGCCGTACACCATTGTTTTGGACCGAGCTCGGTGAAAGTAAAATTTTCGGAGTTGATTTGATTAAAGATGCTGAACAGAAAGTAAAGGTAATCCGTGAAAGTCTGAAGGTAGCCACGGATCGTCAGAAGTCGTACGCAGATTTGAAACGAAAAGACATCGAGTATCAGGTGGGAGACAAAGTGTTCCTTAAGGTTTCACCTTGGAAAAAGATACTCAGGTTCGGCCGTAAGGGCAAGTTGAGCCCAAGATTCATTGGGCCGTACGAAATCTCCAAACGAGTTGGTCCGGTTGCGTATAGATTGATTTTGCCCCCGGAGCTTGAAAAGATTCATGATGTCTTTCATGTTTCGATGCTTCGACGCTATCGATCTGATCCATCGCATATAATTAGCCCATCAGAGGTTGAAATTCAAGTCGACATGAGCTATGAAGAAGAACCGATGCGTATCCTAGCTCGTGAAGTGGAGGAGTTGCGAAACAAAAGAGTTCCGCTAGTAAAGGTGTTATGGCTCAAACACGGGATCGAGGAAGCTACTTGGGAGACCGAGAGCTCGATGAAAGAACGATACCCAAACCTATTTACCGGTAAGATTTTCGGGGACGAAAATTTCTTAAGTGGGGGAGAGTTGTGACAGCCCAAAGTTGACCCTAGTCGGGAAGTGGTTTCGGGACCGCTAAACCGAGTCACCGAAATGTTTGAATGTGATACTTATTGTCTAGAATATGTAATTATGAATGTGTGAAAATTTCAAGCTTCAATTTGGTTGATTTCATGTGAATTTAGTCAATAGGACTTATGTGAGAAAATTCTAAAATGTGATAGGTCAATGTGTGAGGACCTATTAGCGCATGTGGACAAAGGGGGGACTTGCATGTCAAATTCCCCCCTACTAGTAGTGGCCGGCCATGACAAGCATGGTAGACCAAGTTTGATGGCCAAGACATGTCATAGACATGTTTTGTTGGTGCATCATGGGTGGAAAAAAATAAAATAATAGGCATGGAAATTAAATAATGAAAAGGAGTATGATGAATACACAAAAAAAAAAAAGTGTGTAGTTGATTCTTTCCCCCCCCATTGCCGTGAGCTAAAGAAAAGAGAGGAGAAGATCTTTGTTCATCCTTTTCTCACCTTCATTTAGCCTAAATTAGAAAGAAAAACAAAGAAAAAATTTTCTCATCCTTTGGTTCATCCTTGGCCAAAAATTTTAACGAAGAAAGAAGAAGAAAGGTGAAGAGATTCGGCCATGCATGTAGCTAGGCTAAGGTATGTTTGATGTTGTGGTGATAAGGCATGAGGATGAGTTAAGATTCGGCCTAGGTGGAGGTTGTGTTAATGCCATTGCATGCAAAATATGAAGCTTGTTAATGATGCATGTGATGATGGCTTGATGATTCTTGAACCTCCTTTTTAGCATTTTTGTGTGAGCACATATGTGCATTGGTTGCTAAATGGAGAAGAATCGGCTAGCAAGATGTGTGCTAAGGCCGAATGTAACTTTGCATGTTAATGAGCAATGCATGTGTTAAATTGATGAAAAGGGGGAGGATGCTTTACTAGTGTGTATATGTGTGTATTAAGTGTTGAAATCGACCCCAAAAATAGACATGCATATTCGGCCAAGGGGAAAGAAATTAGCTAATATGTTGTGTTGATGCATGATTTTTGCATGTATGAGACTTTAATGTCTAATGTATAAATATGGGCTAAGTGCCTTGTGTTCATCTTTTTGATGCCTAAATGATGAAATCAATTTATTTGTTTAATTAAGCTCAAGAGCAAAGGGGAAATAAATCCGATAAAGGGAAGGAAAAAGTGGTTGAATAGCTAGCGGAATCGTTCGACAACACCCGAGGTAAGTTCTTGAGTAAGAGAGCTTAAATTACGATGTGATTAAATCATGTTTTAAGCAAATTAAAATCATGCTCTATGTGTGGCTATTGAGCCGAATGTGCAAGGACGATATGTGCCTTGTGTTTGAGTTTCGCAAATGAAAATGAAATATGAATGTGCCATGAATTATTGTTAGATGTGCATGATTAATTGAATGCTGTCCGGGCTAAGTCCCGAAGGCTTTGTGCTAAGTGAATATATCCGGACTAAGATCCGAAGGCATTTGTGCGAGATACAAATTCCGGGTTAAGCCCCGAAGGCCTTTGTGCGAGATACTAAATCCGGGTTAAGTCCCGAAGGCATTCGTGCGAATTATTAAATCTGGGTTATGTCCCGAAGGCATTGTGTGAGTTACTAAAACCGGGCTATGTCCCGAAGGCATTTGAACGAGGAGCTATATCCGGTTAAATCCCGAAGGTACGTGATTTGGTAATGAATGAGCTTGCTGTAAAATTCCAGCGAATACTCGAAAAACATCCCAATATGGGGATATGTTACGTATGTGTTGAATTTAATCGAGCCCTTACAAATAAATGTTCGCTCAGTTGATAAACGAGCTACCGGCCTTCGGCTAAGTTAGTCTATTGTGTATGTACATAAGGGTTGTTAATGTTGTGAAGCAAGTGTGATATCGGTAAATTGCGTATTGTGAAATATTCCGTTTAGCTAAATGTGTGTTATTCTTTGTTTATGCTGGAATTCCTTGCTCAAAACTTACTAAGCATAAATTGCTTACTCGTTACACTGCTCCTCTGTTTTATAGATTTTTGGTTCTGCAGCTACCGGACTCGGGATCTTGAAGTCGAAGTCGCCCACACTATCAAAGGCTCTTTTGGGTACTATTTTGGTTGAATTTTGATATGGCATGTATAGGACTACCCATTGTTGTTTTTCGAGTACTTTATGAAATGTATAAGTGTACAGCCATGCGAAAATGGCTTGTAGAAGTGGAGTATGGCATTAGACCATTCGTGTTTATGAATGTATAGATGGTTTCATGATGTAACTATAGTTGGAATGGAAGTGTTGAGCAAATTATCAGCCATTGGAATGGCTAAGTATGATCATATGTGGGCATATGTATGACAAGGCCCTAGTTGGTCCATGAAACCCCGAAAATAGGTAAGGTTTACTTTGAAAACAGAGGCTGACAGCAGCAGTGGTGTGGATTGGAAAAATCACAAGAATTCGTAGGAGTGGAATTAAATAGTGAATAAATTATGTAATCGAACCTTGATGAATCTACTTTCATATGAAAGTAACGAAACAATTATATGAACAGTACAGTAAGAGATATTCTGGTTCTTGTGGAACAGGGCCAGAACAGTTTCTGGATTCCCTGTTCCGACTTTGGAAATTCACTATAAATTGAACAGAGATAATTAGGGGTCATACCATATATGTATGGATTCCTCTCTGAGTCTAGTTTCCATAGAAACAAACGGCATCAGTATTGAAGCTCTATGCAGAGAGATATCCAAGTCCTAATGGGAAAAGGTCAGTGTAGTCGACCCCTGTAACATGGGAGACTTTGACTAATAAACTGTACTAATTGGCCTGACCAAAAATTATAGAAAAAAATACATAGGTGGGGACATGAGTCTATTTTTATGGAAAAATCACAAAACTGATTTTCGAGTTGTGAAACTCAAGATATGATTTTTGAAGCGACTAGTACTCAGACTGGGCAGTGTCTGGAAAAATTTTTCAAAGTTTGTTAACATCTCGTGTCCGACTCCGGTGTCGGTCTCGGGTTCGGGGTGTTACACCACCTAAACCAACAAGCTCATTTTAATATGATTTTACTGACGAAAAAAATATAAACCCAATCACAAGGAATATACTAGGATAAAAAATAGCTTATTTTTCCCAAAAGTGAGACTTGAACCCAAGACCTCAAACACAAATCCAAAACACTTAGCCACTAAAGAAAATACTCATTTATGACAACATTCATAGAAGCAAAATTAAATAAATCAGGGCGTTACAACTCTACCCCCTAAAAGAAATTTCAGCCTTGACATTTACCTGATCCGAACAGATGAGGATATTGCTAACGCATCTAGTCCTCAGGTTCCCACGTGGCGTCCTCAGTGCCATGATTCAGCCACAGAACCTTAACTAACAGAATAGACTTCCTCCTCAGAATCTTTACCTCTCGATCCAAAATTTGAACTGGCTCCTCCTCAAATGTCAAATTTGGTCTAAACTCGATGTCCATAACAGAAACACTGTGAAATGGGTCAGACTGATACCGTCTCAACATAGAGACGTGGAACATGTCATGGATACGGTCTAACTTCGGAGGCAGCTTTAACTGATAAGCGACTGGTCCCACAAGCTTCAGAATCTAAAACGACCCAATAAACCTAGGGCTCAACTTGCCCTTACGTTCGACCCGCAAAACTTTCTTCCACGGTGATACGTTAAGAAAAACAAGTCGCCTATAGAGTACTTGATATCCCCCCTTTTTAGACCTGTATAGGATTTCAATATATCAGAAGCTGCCTTAAGACGATACCGAATTAACCTAACTTTGCCCACAGTCTCAGAAACCAACTTAGGACCCAAAACCCGTCGTTTACCTAACTCAGTCCAACACAGCGGAGTACGACACTTACGACTATACAGAGCCTCATAAGGTGCCATATAGATGCTACACTGGAAACTATTGTTGTAGGTAAACTCAGCTAAAGTTATAAAATCCTCCCAAATCCCTCGAAAATCAATCACACAACTCCGAAGCATATCCTCCAATATCTAAATCACCCTCTCGAACTGACCATTAGTCTGAGGATGCAACGTAGTACTGAAGTCCAATCTCGAACCCAGAGCTTCATGAAGTTTCTTCCAAAATTAAGAAGTGAAGCGAAGATGACTATCAGACATTAACGAAACCGAAACCCCGTGAAGTCTCACAATCTTGAAAATGTAGAGCTTGGCCAGCTTCTGCAGTAAATAATCTGTTCGAACTGGAATAAAATGGACGGGCTTGGTTAACCGATCCATAATGAACCAAATAGAATCCTTCTTAGTAGGTGTTAAACGCAACCCACTAACGAAGTCTATTGTTATACGTTCCCATTTCCATAAGGGAATCTTAATGGGTCGGAACAAACCTGAAGGCAACTGGTGCTCAGCCTTAAGTTGCTGGCACGTTAGACATCTAGCAATGAAATCTGTTACCTCTTGTTTCAAACCCGACCACCAGTACAGTTCACGGAGGTCTCGATACATCTTATTTCCATCGGGATGAATAGCATAAGGGCTATTATGCACTTCTTTCAGAATCGAATGTCCCAAATTAGAGTCGTTCAGTATATAAACCTGTCCTCAAAAAAACAAAACCCCATCATTATTCAACCCAAAATCAAACGTACTACCACTTTCAACCTGACGGAAACACAGAACCAAAGAATCATCCCTCAACTACTTATCCCGAATCTGATCAATCCAAGTCAGCTTAACATGTAACTCGGCTGCATCGGCTACCACATTAGCCTTACCGGAATGATACTCTATCGTGCAGTCATAACCCTTGAGCAACTCAATCCATCTATGCTAACTAAGGTTCAACTACTTTTGAGCAAGGAGGTACCTGAAGCTCTTGTGATCGATGTATATGATACAGCTCTCACCATACAGATAATGCCTCCAGATCATTAAAGAAAAAACCACGACAGCTAATTCGAGATCATGTATCGGATAATTTACCTCGTGTGACTTAAGTTGTCGGGATGCATAAGCCACAACCTTATCATCTTGCATCAGAACACACCTTAATCCAACGTGTGACACGTCACTATAAACCACAAACTCTTTACCAAATTTAGGCTGTATCAATACAGGAGCCTGAGTCAGAACAGACTTGAGCTTCTCAAAGCTCGATTGTTGCGCATCAGTCTAGACAATAGGAATATTATTGTGTAGGAGCTTAGTCAGAGGAACTGATTTCAACGAGAACCCTTCAACAAACCGTCAATAATAACTTGTAAGATCGAGAAAACTACGGATCTTAGAAACATTCTCAGGTATTTTGCAATCAAGTACAATCTCAATCTTTTTAGGATCAACTCAGATCCCCTCAGCAGAAACCATGTGCCCCAGAAAAGTTACTTCTCGTAACTAGAACTCACACTTGCTCAACTTAGCATAAAGTTGTTTCTCATACAGTACCTGAAGCACTACTTTAGGATGCTCATCATGCTCATCCTCAATCTTAGAGTACACCAGAATATCATCGATAAAGACTACTACAAACTGATCTAAATATGGTTCGAAAACCCGGTTCATCAGATCCATGAATATAGCCGGAGCATTTGTTAAACCAAAAGGCATAACTAGGAACTCGTAGTTCCCATAACGAGTCTTAAAAGCCATCTTATGAATACCAGCTTCCTTAACCCTAAGCTGATGACCTAGAGCGGAGATCTAACTTCGAGAATACTGAAGCCACATGAAACTAATCAAATAGATCGTTAATCCTCGAAAGTGAGCATTTATTCTTCACAGTTAACTTATTCAACTACCGGTAGTCGATAAAAATTCTCATAGTACCGTCCTTTTTCTTCTTAAACAAAATCGATGCCCCCTACAGAGACACTCTAGAACGAATGAACCCATGATCTAGAAGCTCTTGAAGTTGAGCCTTAAGCTCCGTAAGCTTCTTCGGTGCCATTTGATAAGAAGCGATGGTCACTGGAGCTGTACTCAGTAAAAGTTCAATGCCAAACTCAACTTCTTGATTTGGAGGTAAACCCGATAACTCATCAGGGAATACATTCGAAAATTCCCTCACTGGTTTGATGTCCCCGACAGAAAAGTCCCCAAAAACTGAAACACTTATGAAAGCCAGATATGCTTCACACCCCTTTTTGAACCAGATTTTTAGTCACTAGAGTAAGAATTACGTTAGACAAGTAATTTCGATGCTCGTCGATCATAACAATTTCCACATCATCCTCGTTTCTCAGGACTACCTTTTTAGTCGTGCAATCCAAAATGACTCGATGCTCTACTAGCCAGTCCATACCCAGAATTAAATCAAACTCCCAAAACGGTAGCTCCATCAGATTTGCTGGAAACACAACCCTTAGAACTTCCAGCAATATATTCCTATACAGTCTATTTACTTGAACAGATTAACCCAACGAACTCAGTACAAAAATCTCACCAGAAGTATTCTCAATCGTAATAACCAAGTTTTCAAAGATACAACTAACTACATACGAGTGTCTTAACCCTATATTTATCAAAGTAGTATAAAGGGCATCAAAAATAAAGAACGTACCTCTAATCACATCAGGAGCATCTCTGTCCTCATGGCGTCAAGCAATACAGACCAGTTCAGGCTACCTCGCCTCAGTCCGATTAGCACCTCTGCCCAGTGCTCTCTGTCCTCTAACCAAACCATTGCCACCCCTGGCTAGACCATAGTCCCTATGTGGCTACTGTACTGCCTTTTGAGGCGGAACAAAATCCGGAACCATAGCTTGAATCTAATCAGAATACTGTGGGCACTCTCTAATCTGATGATCCATCAATCCACAACGCAAACATGCCCCTAATCTCCTCCAAGACTTGCCTGGATGGCGCCTATCATAATCGTTGCATGGCTAAACCCCAGTAAGAGAAACTGGAATTCCCACTCTAGAAGGCCCATAGGTCTGGCCCATTTCTTAGGCCTCTGAACAGAATTAGAGGGTTATGAATCCCTCTTATTCTTACCTCTCTCACGATCCCTGTTCTAGCACTCCACGTGCTTAACCTCTTCGGCGATCTTCGCTTTGTCTACCAGAACGACGAACTCTCGCTCCCTCTGCGAAGCTATCAAAACCCTCAAACTATCCCTCAAACCATCCTCAAAGTGGACACATTTTTCGTACTCAGATGCCACTATCCCTCGAGCATAGCGGCTCAGTCTTAGAAATTCGGCCTCATACTCGGACACAGTCCTATCACCTTGCGTGAGATTCATGAACTCATGTCTGTGACCATCCACATAACTCGCTCCTACATACTTCCTCTAGAAGGTAGTCTTAAAATACTCCCAACTAAGACGATTCGGTTGAGTACCTTCCTCAACCGAAAACTACACCTGGTATGCCTCATCATGAAGCAAAGAAACTACACCATTTAGTTTTTGCTCAGAAGTGCAGTCAATATCATTCATTATTCTCTCGATGGCCTCCAACCAGCATTCGGCCACGGTATGGGTGACTCCAATGACACCCCTAAACAGTTCAACTCCATTTGTCTGAAGTCATTCAGTTACTGACCCACGGCCCTCAGATCCAGAATGGGGTCTAGTGACCCTCTCTAAAACTCTCAACATGGCTTGGGATAATGGGTCATCCCTAGCTGAGCGGCTTTGAGACCCCGTCTCGGTAGTAGGTGAAAACAAGGTCTTGCTCGTATCTAGATTTGGCATACTGCCCAAAGAAGAAGACTCAGCTTGAGTCCCCCTATGGCGTCTGCCGCACCCACGAGTACCACGACCACGCATTCCATGAGCGCTCATTGTTTCAAAGTTTTATCTACATTTCAATATTTTATGCATCAATTCCAATGTTTATTAGAAGATGTTTTATGCTTCAGACATTTTTCAGAAGTTGTAGTCTCTAACTAACTCAATATAGTTTCAAACAATTTTAACTACAGTGTTTCTAAGTTCAGAAGTACTTACAGGATCGACACCAGAGACTCAGTGTACGACATACTTACTCAAAAAGAAACAAATTTTGTTTGAGAACCAGTTCTTTTACCATTATAATTTTGAACCCAATATTCATATCCCGAGTTTTGCAACCTTACTCTAATACCACTAAATGTAACACGCCAAACCTGGCCAAAATGTTATGACCGAATCTGGAAATATTACGAAGAAGGGTTTTGAAACGAAACTTTCATGTTAAAATTTCACGTATTAACTATTATTAAAAGAGTCCACTTTTTTAGAAAAACTTATTATACTCTTTAATTAAACCATCACTTTTTTCCCTTTTAAGTAAAACGTAAGTTTACAACAGAAGTTTGTGAATTGTTATAGTTGAAAACCAAGCTTATATTTTTAAAAACATTTGTTTGCGTAAAATTGTTGTTTGCCAAATATCGCAGTTAAAAAATCAAAATGCATCCAAAACCAAAATTATAAACAATAGTCCATAGAGTCACAAAATTACAAAGCTCTCAAAGAAAATCCTAAAAATTAAATAATTTAATCATTAAAAATAAATTTCAGGTCTAGTGGTCACTTCTGAGCCTCTGTCGCACCGACCCGTCTATGCTTACGAATTACCTGAACAGAACAGACAAACATATGTGAGTTTTTACAAACCCAATGTGTAACTAAATAGAGTCATGCATACACCTGAATTCAGATTTCTCAGAATACCAGAACAGAAGCGGACATGAGTCCTTAACAAAATTAGATCATATCATAATCAGATTATCAGAAACATACAAATATGCAAAGTCCTACCCCCATCCTCTACACACCATCTCCGACCATTCGAACACACCATGCGGGGTATAAAACACCCACCCATCCTTACACACCACATATTGTCCTCACGATACTCATCAGAATAGTTTGCAGCCAAGCTGGCAGTATATCGTCGAAATGTCACCTCACAGAATACTTCCTCCACATATACAAATTCCACCCTATATACAAATACGGAATACAGATATATAGATATAACAGAGCTAACATGTCTCGCATGCTCATATACAGATAACATACATGCTATTACGAACCAGTCAGATCATACATATCAATTTCTAAATGCTCAACTCAGTCTATCAGAACAGCAGATATCATGCATTAGGGTTTGTTTTACCCTTATCGACCCTATAGATGGCCAACAGTCGATCAGAACGACGTATGTGACCCTAGGGAAAATTTCAAATTTTTGGGCCCACAGGCCCAAATTGGCCTTGCTCGTGTCGCCCACACGCCTATGTGGCATGCCTATGTGGCCCACACACCCAAATCAACTTAGCCCGTGTGACCCACACGACCACACACTCGTCCGTCACAAGGTCGTGTGTAGCACAAGACTAGGCACACGCTTGTGTGGCGTCGACAAACCACTTTTTCGACTTTTGGAAAATCTCGTTTTCTTATGTTTTCGTTGCACACCTGGTTCATTTTCGATGAAAAAACAACCCTAAGACCACCAAACCCTGAAAACAGCATTCCAACGCCCAATTTCAGTAAGCATTTATGAAACTCAAATAAATTTATTCCAAAAATGAATCCTCACAATAACATTCAACGCACTCGTACACTTACCGTCAACGAACAGGAAACCCCCAATGCTCAATTCACTATAAGAGCACCCCTTGTTTCTTGCCTTTCCCCTAACCGAGAGTTAAACCAAAAACCCCCAATTAAACACTAGCCAAGAAACATTAAAACCATACCTACACAAGACTTATCGAAACAAACGTAATCAAAAGTTGCACAAAAGAAGACGGATTGGAGTAACAACACCGATAAACAAGAGTATCACACGCTTGATTTTAAGCTCGAAAGGAGAGGAAGAAAAGAAAATTGTACAGAGAAGAGAAGGCAGAACAGAAAACATGAAAAATGGGAGAAATTTTGGAAAATTAGAAATAAAAATAAAAGTAAAAATAAAAATTAAGATTAACCAAAACCCCAACTCCCCACTAAAACTGACATCAGATTCTCTCTCATCCAACAACCTCAGAGTTTCAGTTCTACCAAACTTTTATCAGACAATCGAAACAAAAATTATCATCCACGGACACATGGAGATTTGAACACGAGACCTTAGGGTAAGCTAACACCTTACCACTTGAACCAATAGGCTCTTTTGAATATGATTTTACCGAAGATAAAATATAAACCCAATCTCTAAGGAATAGACTAGGATCAAAAATAGCTTATTTTTCCCAAAAGTGAGACTTGAACCCAAGACCTCAAACACACATCCAAAACACTTAGCCACTGAAGCAGATACTCATTTATGACAACATCCACAGAAAAAAAATTAAATAAATCAAGCCATTACACACCTTGTTGTTGTGAAATGTCATGACGAGAAATTGAGTTAAATTAGCTATTTCAGTATATGTATTTATGAAATGAGCTAAGTTTATCATGTATATACCTATGAACTTACTAAGCATCTGTAATGTTTACCTTGTTATATTTTTTTATGTCTTGAAGTTATCTTTTGCGGAATGTCAAGATCAAATCAACCCGGAGTTCGCACTATCCAGCTTCTGATTTAGTAGTTTTTTTATTGTTTCGAACTCGGTTACATGGCATGTATATAGGGGATGTATTGTATATATGATGATTTTTAAAGTTATAAGTTGAACTACCTATGATGCCTAGTTTGTTAGGATCCACTTCTATTTTGTACTCACTCACAACGAAATCGAGCAAATTATTTGATCCCAAATGTATACTTAGCAAGATCCAATCTTAGCTTGAACTTCCTCAATCTCTCAAAAAAAGTTATAAGGTTGTGTACATGGTCCTCCTCCTTCCATGGCTTGGCAATCATATCATTCATATAAACTTCTTTTTTTTATGCATCTTGTCATAGAAGAGTGCCATCGTTGCTCTCTTATAGGTGCCACTGACATTCTTCAATCTGAATAGCATTACTTTGTAACAAAAGGTACCCACATTGTGCTAGACATGGTCTTCTCCATGCCTTTGTGAGTTATCTTGATCTGATGATATTCAGGGAAACCATCCATGAAGGAAAACATGTAATGTTAGGTAGTATTATCCATTAGAGTATAAATATATGGTAATAGGAATTTTGTTTTGGGGCTAGCTTTGCTTAGACTTTGATAGTCCATGTAAATCCTAACTTTCCCATCCTTCTTTAGTACTGGTATAATATTTTTCACCCATTCTAGATATTTTTCTACTTCTTGGAACCCAACATCAAACTACTTTTTAACTTCTTATTTGATCTTGAGTAATAACATTCTTGGTTTCATTCGTCTTAACTTTTGGTGCATTGGTATGCATTATGGTTTTAAAGGTAGCTTATGTTCTATGATATTAGTATCCAAACCCAACATATCTTGATAGTACCAGGTTACAACATTAATGAATAGTATCAAGTGGATTTATACATCTGACACCACTAAAGGTGCTCATAGGTCGAGCCGAGTTCGGGTTGGACATATGGAAGGTACCTAGACCAATTCTCTAAGTTCGGTCTTGGCCCGACCCGAAAATTGGGATTGCCTTTTTCCCAAGCCCGACCAAATTTAATAAAGATAAAGCTGAGCCCGACTCGGCCTAGCTATATTTGATTTTTTTATATTAGTTTTTATTTAAAAATAATTTTAAAAAATTACAATACACTAAATGCACTAAAAACACTAAAATAAAGTATTCTAACACATTAAAAAGTATTTATATTGAAAAACACTACCATAAATATAATAAATGTTTTATCATATTAAAAAACATGAATAAATATAATAAATATTTTATTGTACTAAATATAATTTTTAAAATTTTATATTTGGATTGGGTTATTTAGTTGGGTAAGTTTTTTTTTTTAAGTTTTGGGTAATGGATTTAATTGTTATTGGATTAGAGATTTAATATAAATATATATAATTATTTTTTACATATATAATTAATATAATATTTATTATAACATAAAATATTCAGGTCAAGCCGAGCTTAGGCCAAAAGAATCTTGCCAAAGGCTCAGCCCATGTAAAATATGGGCCTTATATTTTACCCAAGCACATTTCTTGGCCTCGTATTTTTGTCCAAACCATCCCAGATTCGGGTAGGCCTTCCGGCCTGAACGGGTGGTCTAATCCATGACCAGGTCTAAACAATACTTTGGAGGTTGAATATATTACTACTTTTGCATCTGCAGCAACCAAATGAGTTATTTGAATTTGAAAGTTTTTAATTAATCTTAAAGCAGTTTCAATATGAAAAAAGTTATTAAATTGTATTGCAAAAAAAAGTGTTGCCATAGCCAATATTAGAGAGACCAAGCATCATAAAAGGATATGGCATATTGATCGCAAATATCATTTCATAAGAGAAGTGGTAGTTGATCGAATAGCAGAAATAGTTAAAATCGCATATGAGGACAACTTTATGGATCTGTTTACCAAAACTTTGGTGGCTAGGAGTGTTGAAAAACATTTTAACGGTATTAGGATGAAAAATATGACTCGTTTACTTCACTAGAACAAGTGATAGATTGTTAAGATTTGTGCCCTTTGTGCAATCGTTTCGTTATAACCTACTTGTAATTTTTCTAACTAGTTGAATAAATAAAAGTTGCCACAAAATTATTTAATATTCTTTGTATGATATCCTCAATGATTTTTGCAAGTAAAGCAAAATGTATAACTAAATATTGGCTCATTGATTACTTAAGGTTTAACTAATATTAAGTTGCATTGCATGATTAGATTGTAAAATGTGAAAAGAAAACTTATGTTAGTAAGTAATCTAAATTGTATGATGTCTATTAAATATTCCACTTTTAATCCTTACATAGATGATGTTTGACAAAGATAATGGTTTTTTGCTTTGTCTATATAAAAATTCAAATTAGTTTATACTCACAAATCATATGTGGCTCTATTAAAAATAATCTAATAGGCAACGTAGTTATCATATCAATGACATATGTTATGAAATATATACATAATTAAGAAAAAATATTGAAGTTGTTGATACTTCAATCTTATTCAAATTCTTAGATCATAAACAAGCATACCATGAAATATATAATACATCAATTCATACTTAAATATGAAAAAACAAATGAGTATCATTTTTAACTTTTTCTTCATTAAGAATATTGAAATCTCAAAATCTTTCAAGCACACATAGAAAATCACATACCTTAGGAGTGTTGCTTCAATAAGAACATTATATGTCTAGATTACTTGTTCTACGACGGAATATTGAATACTATCGAGTAAGCTTGTGCTGATACCGTGTTATAAAATAATAATGCAAAGAACACAAGAATAATAGATAAAAATGAAGGGAGATTTCTATTGCATTTCTCTTCTTTTCTATCATCATTACTAGTATACTCCTATATATATATAGGGAGATCAAACTGCTCGTTTTCTAATATATAAATAAGAAAGGAGTTACGATAAGATGAAAGGTGAAAGAGTTATAGAAGATGAAAGGTGAAAAATTGATTATAATGAACATCCACTTAAAAACATTCATTAACACGTTAAAAACTAAAAATATTATTGCAATGATAATTTATTTTTTTATTTTTAATCTTTTTCATTAAATTCTTATTATTTATATGATAAAAATTCAAATCAAAATTCAAATTATAGATTTTAAATTTTTAGTTAGTTTTTTTATTATTTTATAATAAAACTTGAAATCAAAATCCAATAAGCAAGTAATGTCATTTAATTAATTCATAAAGCAATATTGATTTTATTTAGTGTTATTTTTTAAGATAATTTTTATTTTATAGAATAAGTTTCAATTCATATTAATATCACTTTATATTAATTAAAATTAAAATTTTAGATCTATAAAAAGGATCAAGAAGTTAAATATTTTCAATTATGTAGCATCTAAATAAAATTATCTATAAAAAATAAATATTGTTGTTATTTCAAAATATATATGGTAGTTTATTTTAATTAGTGATGTTAGGGATCAATCTGTATAAATAACGAGAGAGTAAAAGTGGAGAAGAATGAACACAAATATTTTACGTTGAAAACACTCAATGAGAGAAAAAAACACAAGCAAATGAGGCTTAAGCTTTTCACTAAATGAGTAAACAAACGAGGGTACAATATAAAAATTTTCTATGAATTTTACACCTTTACAATTTAGTCCCTAAATTATAATTTCATGAAAATTTCCTTTACAAGACTTGTTTATCTATTAACAACCTTTCATTTTCTACCATCAATTTCAAAATTTCAGCATACCTATCCATGGAAAACTTTTACTACTTTGATAACATTACAAATTAATCCCCAAAATAGGTAGATTAGGTTATTACGATCTTGTAAATATAAAAATTACTAAAAACGGGAAATGATTACTTACCCAATTAAGCTTGCTTGAATTTCTCTCTCTTATCTAGGGTTTCCATAGAAAAAATTTGGGGAAGATGATATAAAATGATAATATTTTCTATTTAATTAGAATATCATCTTTTATTATTTCATCTTTCCAATTTAGTCCTTTTCTTTATTTAATTTTCCATTGATGACGAAGCATGCTTATCTACTAACTACATTTAATGGTCTAATTGCCATATAAGGACCTCAAATTTTAAATTCCATAGCTATTTGATCCTTCTAGCTACTAGAATTCAACTTTTGCATTTCATGCAATTTGGTCCTTTCTATAATTAAACATGAAATCGGTAAAATTTTCTTATCGAAATTTTCATACGTCATTCCTATCATAATGCAGACCGTACAATAATATTAAAATAAATTGTTTTTCTAACTCGAATTTGTGGTCCCAAAACCACTGTTCTGATTTCACTAAAAATAGGCTGTTACAACTCTCCCCCTTTAAAGAATTTTCGTCCTCGAAAATCTTACCAGTAAAGAGATTCGGATATTGCTTTCTCATTTTTCCTCCGGTTCCCAGGTAGCTTCTTCTATTCCATGTCGTTGTCAAAGAACTTTCACTAGAAAGAATTCTAATTGGTTCCTCATTGTAAGTTATGTCAGGCTGAATCTTAACTTCTGTCGAGGATAACATGTGATGGATCTGACCGATACCGTCACAACATAGGCACATGAAAAACATGATGAATTTTGTCAAGTTTTGGTGGTAATGCTAATCGGTATGCAACAGGTCTAATTCTTTCAGTAATCTCATATGGCATGAGAACCGTGGACTCAATTTTCCTTTACAGCCATACCGGAAAACTTTCTTCCAAGGTGATACTTTCAAGAATACCTTGTCACCAAATTGGAATTCTCTCTCTTTTCATTTAAGATCAGCATAAGATTGTTGATGGTCAGAAGCTGCTTTCAAACTGTCTTTGATCACTTTCACTTTTTCTTCAGTCTCACGAATTAGATCAACTCCATGTATCTTTTTCTCACTGAACCCAATCCAATACAATGGTGTTCTATATTTAAGACCATAGAGAGCCTCATACGGTGCCATTTTAATGCTGGACTAATAATGATGCGATCTCGTACTCATTGAACGAATCGAGCCGCTTGTGTTCCCGATCCTAAAATTAAGAAGTATGTACTTAGTTCTTGGAAGAGTTGTAAATGAAAAAAGTTGGCTTGAAACAAAGGGATTTTTTAATGGATAAAGATGGTAAAAATAGGTTTGGCTTAAGGCTAAAGAGAGACCTAATATTATATGGTAATATTGACCCAATTCTTATAGTAGCTCTTAAGTTGAAAATGGATGATAGTTTGAACTGTGACCCACTATCTATTGGAGATAGGAACCAATTGGTATAGATGAATGCCACACTCGTAAAAGTGATAAGTTCACAAAGGAATCAAACTGATGCCACTAGACTAGTTAGATAAGTCAATTTGAGTCATAAAAGAACAATGAGAGTTGAACAACTCACAAATAGATAAAAAATCATCAAAGGATCAAAAGTTCCAAATATAAGATTTGAGCTTAGTATTTATAGCTCTACAAAAGTCCAGGCGAATGGACTAATTTAATTCACCTTAATTGAGCTGACTAAATATTGAGCTATTTCACATGACTTTTGACGACTCCTATGCATAGGTGACGCCAACAACCATGTCATTTGCACTCCTTAACTAGCCAAAATGTGTATCCTTTAATTTGAGCTGATGGTCGAATAGATGATCGGTTTTGGATGGTGTGAACATGGCTGATGCCTTCTTGGAAGCTGAATGTCTAGTCTCCATTTTAATGTTGCATAGGGCACACGAACAGCTCTCAAGGTGTAAAAAGCCAAAATTGGATGGTCACTTAGTGTGAACATAGCATCCAGCTAATTGGACTAATGTGAAAGCACTTGTGTCCATTGCATTCCACAAAAGGTTGCTTGGAAGAGATCAACCAGCAGCTCCCCCATGCATGCACGTCCAAATGCATGTTTCCCCTTTTAATGCCGTCCATTGAACGCCCTACAAGACACATTAAACACATCTTAAACATAATTTAATTGATCTAAACTAAAGACATGTATTAAAGATGTCTAAACTAGGACATATTTAAAACATATATTTAAAATGTCCTAAACTATGACATAATTAAAAACCCTTATTAAAGATGTTCAAATTATGACATAATTAAAACTCATATTAATGATGTTCAAATTGTGACATAATTATAGACTTAAACTAATTTAACTAAATAACTAGAACCGAATTTAATTCTTTATTCCAACAAATAAATTCACAAGCTAAAGAAAACAAAAGTTGAGCTTGAAGTAAGTTGCATGGCACACTTGGAGTGCATGTCCATGATTGATCAATAAACCCCGCAACGGCTTCACCCTAAATTCAATCAATAAGGCCCACAACAGCTTCCTTGAACCTCTTAGCTCGAGCACAAGAAATCGGTCCCGTTGGTAGCTCCATTGGTTCTTTGACAGCCTTAGTTGGGTCTTAGACCATGTTCGCATTAGATAACTATTATCGTATGCAAATTCAAATAAAGGTAGATACTTTTCCTAGTTACCTTCAAATTTTAGTACACAACACCAAAGCATATCTTCTAAAATTTGAATCACACGCTCAAACTGACTATCAGTTTGAGGATGGAATGCGGTACTAAAATGTAACTGTGTACCCAAAGCTTCTTGCAACTTATTCTAGAATCGAGATGTAAACTAAGGATCCTTGCTTGAAATAATGGAGAAATGCACTCCATGTAGTCTGAAAATCTCAGAAACATATAACTCTGCTAATTTATCCAGGGAGAAATCCATACGTACCGAAATAAAGTGTGCAGAATTCATTAAACGATCAACTATTACCCAAATAGCATCTTTCTTTTTCGAGGATAGGGGTAATCCCGATACAAAGTCCATGGTAACTCTTTCCCGTTTCCATTTTGGTATCGTAACCGACTACAATAATCCAAAAGGCACCTGATGTTCAGCTTTAACTTGCTGACATATCAAACATTTAGATAAAAATTCAAAAATATCCTATTTCTATCCCGGTCACCAGTACATCTTTTTCAAATCATTGTACATTTCGTTACTTCCTAGATGAACAATCATAGTAACATTATGAGCTTCGTTTAAAATTTTCTGTAAAAGTTCTGAATTCTTTGGTACACTTATCCTGCCTCTAAATAATAAACAATCATCAGACCCAATCAAAAATTTTGAATCTGAAACCGATCTACACTGTACTCGTTTGGCTTGTAATTCATCATGATTTTTCTGGCCTTCACAAATCTACTGTAGAAATGTTGGTTTAGCTTGTAGTTTAGCTATAATTGAACCATCATCAGACAACGACAATCGGGTATTCATTACTCGCAAAGCAAACAGAGACTTTCTGCTTAGAGCATCTGCAACCACATTGGCTTTTCTCGGATGATAATTGATAACCAGATCATAATCTTTCAATAATTCAAGCCACCTGCATTGTCTCAAGTTCAAGTCTGTTTGCGACATCAGATACTTTAAACTCTTATGATCTGTGAATATATGACACCTTTCACCAAACAGATAGTGACGCCAAATTTTCAATGCAAACACAATTGCTGCCAATTCTAAATCATGTATCGTGTAATTCTTTTAATGTGGTTTTAGTTGTCTAGAAGCATAAGCTATTACTTTACCTCCTTTCATCAAGACACAGCCTAAACCATTCAATGACGCGTCACTATAAATCACAAATTCCTTACCTGATTCAGGCTGAACTAGCACTGGTGCTTCAGTCAACAAGGTTTTCAATCTGTCAAAACTTTGCTGACAATTATCAGTCCATTCAAACTTCACATCTTTCTGTAACAATCGTGTCTTTGGAAAGGCCATCATTGAAAATCCTTTTACAAATCTTCGGTAGTAACCATCTAATCCTAGAAAACTTCTAACTTCAGATACATTTTTCTATGGTTTCCAATTAACAATTGCTAAAATTTTATTCAGGTCCACTCTGATGCCTTCAGCAGATACTATATGCCCAAGAAAACCAACTTCCTGAATCCAAAATTCACATTTACTAAATTTGTCATACAATTGTTTCTCACATAGTGTTTGCAGAACAATTCTCAAATGATCAGCATGTCCATTTTCATCTCAGGAGTATACCAGAATATCATCAATAAACACCACAATGAATCTATCCAAATACGGTCTAAAAATTCTATTCTTCAGATCCATAAATATCGCAGGTGCATTAGTCAAACCAAATAGCATCACTAGAAATTCATAGTTTCCATACCTGGTTCTGAACGTTGTTTTCAGTACATCTGAGTCTTTCACTCGTAGCTGATAGTAACCAGAATGAAGATCAATCTTCGAAAATACTATAGCACCTTTCAACTAATCAAACAAATCATCAATACAAGGAAATGGATACTTATTCTTTATTGTGACTTTATTGAACTGCCGATAATTAATGAATAATTTCAATGACCCATCTTTTTTTTGACAAACAAAACCGGTGCACCCTAAGGTGTAAAACTAGGTCGAGCAAAACCTCTATCGGTTGATTCTTACAACTGTGCTTTCAATTCTTTTAACTCTATAGGGGCCATTCTGTAAGGTGCTATAGATATCGATGTTGCTCCCAGAACAAGATCTATAGAAAATTCCACTTCTCTGGTTAGCAAGATAAGCATCATACCCTTTCCTGATATCTTTCTGTGCTGACATGGCTGAGATCACATTAGACAACCCATCTAGTTTATCAGATTCAACACAGAGCAATTCACTATTTTGACATTTTAATACAATATACTTTTGTTTACAATTTTCCATTGCATCATGCTGAGTTAACCAATCCATACCCAGGATTACATCAAATTCATCAAATGGCAGTAACATCAAATCAGCCAAAAAATAGAAACCCCGTATCATTAGCAGACATTTCTTGCAAATTTTATCCTCCATCATATACTAGCTTAGGGGGTTTGATACTTTGACCACGAAATCAGTGAATTCAACAGATAAATTTTTAATAAATGCTAAATTCATGCAAATGTATGAATGTGTTGAACTAAGATCAATCAAAGCAGTAATATCAATATCAAGAAGAGAAAATGTACTAGTAATAACATCAAGTGCAGAAGCATCCCCACGTACACGTATAGCATATGTTCTGGCTGGTACTCGTGCTTCAAATTTAGCAGTTGAATCTTTTCTTGTACCTTGGCTACCACTCATATGATCGGGGTTTCGAGGTGGTCTACCTCTCAAGACAGGGTTGCTCAGCCTTGAAGTCTAAACAATATCTTTTTCAATCTTTTCTAGGCATTCTTTGAGATAGTGGTCAAGATAACCTTATCTAAAACAGACTCACTTCTCATACGGCACTCACCAAAATGAAATTTATTACAATGCTTGCATTTAGGTTTGGAATTCTCGACACTTCCAGCACTTGCTACTGATGGGGTCGGAGATCTCAGATTAGAGCGTTGAAAGCCTCGGTCTTTCCTAGAATACCCCATAGATGTGGTAGAACGATCATGATATTTCTTTGATTTCTTTGAAGCTAACGGTTGTGACTTCCCATAAATCTTTTACTCAAGGTTTGGGCTTTCATCTCTATCTGTCTTTTTTCTTTACTTAATTCTTCGGCTTTATGTGCTCGATCAACTAGTACGAAAAATTCTTTTAATTCCAGAATCTCAACTAATAGCTTAATGCCTTCATCTCCCTCTTCAAACCGTTTACACATGGCAACTTTAGTCGGGATACACTCTCTGACATATTTACTTAATTTGACAAATTCTCGCTCTTATTCAGATACAGTCATATTCCCCTGTTTGAGCTCTAAAAATTCCTTCCGTTTTTGATCCAGGAATCTCTGGCTAATATACTTCTTTTTGAATTCTGTTTGGAAAAATTCCCATGTAACATTCTCCCTCGATACAACAGAAACCAGGATATTCCACCACTGATAAGTTTAATCTTTTAGCAAAGATACAACACATTTCAAACATTCATCAGGCGTGCAAGATAATTCATCCAAAACCCTGATGGTATTTTCTAACCAAAATTCAGCCCTTTTCGGATCATCTTCAGCAGTGGCCCTAAATTCTTCTGCCCCATATTTCTGAATTTTATCTACAGGAGGCTTACCTATTCTACCAAGTTTAGTACCTTGTGGTATATCACGAACCGGTTGTGAAATAGGAGGGGAACGTTGTTGTACAATAGGATTTGTTCTTGGAAATTCTGTAAACCATTTATTCATCATTTGATAGAAGGCTTCTCTGACCTCTTCACCTCAGCCCTCAGATACGAGCCTTCTATTACTGGAAGCAGCTCTTTGAACTGAAGCTTGAGCATTGCTCTCAGCGTCCTCGGATTCAGCTCGGTTAGAAGACATTACAATATGAAAAACATGTTTAAAATGGTCAAAAGATATCACACTATCATAAATTATATAATGACATGTATAGCTAAACTCATACTTGCTACGTTAGTTTGAGAATTGGCTAAATTGTAGCTCTGATACCAATAAATGTAACACCCCTAACCTATATCTGTCATCGGAACAAGGTTACACATATCATTTACTATTCATAACCAAAATCAAACATATTCAATCATAATGACCCTTGAATGGTCCTCGAGACACAATTTATGCTATAGAAACAAGTCGAGACTAAATCAAGAACTCAGAGAATTTTTCGTAAAATCTCAAAAGTTTTCTAAAGTGCAAGGGACACATGCCCTTGTGGTCAGGCCGCGTGGCTCGCACGGCCAAGTGACATGCCCGTGTCCCAGGTCGTGTCCATGCCCGTGTAACTCTCTGACTTGGGTCACACGGCCAGCCACACGCTAATGTGCCAGGCCATCTAGATAATTTAATTTTCAAAAATTAGGTGCAAGGGTCACACGCCCATGTACGAGGCCGTATGACACACACGGCTAAGACACACGCTCGTGTCTCTACCAATGTGAGCAATTCGAAGCATTCTGTTTTTTAAATTTTTAAGTTGCAAGGGACACACGGCCAAACTACATGCCTGTGCGCATGGTTGTGTGTCAGAAACGGTTGAGACACACATCCGTGTGGACAAAATAATGCCATTCCAAGCCTTATTTCTCACCCAAATTTGCCTTGCACCTACATTAACATTTTAACACATTCCCAAACCAATTCAAAACATTTAAATCAAGCCAAAACCAATTCTTATGCATGACATATCATCACATATTTTCAAGTAACCAACTTACCAAATTGGTCAAATATTCATTTAAGCATATTTATACCTAATGTATATATCAATTCAAGCACACAACACATATCAACATAATATGGTCTCATACACATATACATCAAAAGATACCATCACTAGCCATTCCAATTGCTAATTACAAACCAAATATTAATATGCCATCATTTGGTCAATTTAACTTGTACATGCCATTATACCAAGGGAAATTTTACTAATTATACCAAAATGAGCTGAAGGATAGTGTGATCTTGCTCTGACCTGCTTCCAACCTTTACGAGCTTCCGAATACTATAAAACAGAGGAATAAAATAGAGTAAGCATATTATGCTTAGTATGTTCGTATATTGGAAAATCAACTTACCAATCATTTATATTTAAGATAAGCATAAAAAATTCATCATTCATCTAAAGAAATTTGGCAATTTGCCTAAACACATATAATCACAAGAAACTTGTTAGTCATGTATTACATGTAAACATCAAGAATCAACATTGCAGCAAAACAAGATTTTAGTGGCATTCTTTTAGGCCTATAGCAGCGCTTAAAAGCGCCGCTAAAACTAAAGCGCCGCAAAAAATGGCGCTATAGACAACGCTGCTAAATTTTGCGGTGTTTATGTGAAAAAGTGCCGCTATAGAACATGACCTTTAGCGGCGCTTCTATAAAAACGCCGCTAAAGAACATAACCTTTAGCGGTGCTTTTATCACAAACGCCGCTAAAGAGCATGACCTTAGCGGTGCTTTTATCACAAACGCCGCTAAAGAGCATGACCTTTAGCGGCGCTTTTATCACAAACACCTCTAAAGAACATGATCTTTAGTGGCTCTTTTTATCACAAATGCCGCTAAAAATGTCGTTCTTTAGCGGTGTTTATGAAAAAATGCCACTAACTTTGGAAGATTTAAACCATTCAATTTTCATCCATATACAACCTTTCCTGTAGCATGAAATCCAACCAAAAATAGAAAATCTAAATAATACTTCAAATTCGACAAAAGATATATGATATAAATTGATAACTGAAGTATAATTCAAAATATTCTTACAATAATGTTAAAAGTTACAATGTTAAAAATATTCTAAATGCACTGGAATGTATTGCATGTAATCAGTGGGTAGAAGTTTAATAGAAAAATGCATACAATGAAGAAATTCACAAAGGCAGGATCATCGGGGACATCTGCGACACTGGGTGCAGTTGATGATGATGGCTCCAAGGGACCATCCATGATGGTCATCCTCGGGTTCATGTGCATCATAGCACCAAATACCATTTATTTCCTGAAAAGCATTGCGGTGTAGTAGATATTTATCCTGAACTTCATACTCAAAATCTCCCAATAGGTTTTCCACCAAATTATCTGTTTACAAAAACTTTCTTAAGAGACTCTTTTTCTTAGTTAAATCATCATTCTAACCAAAATTTTCAAAAAAAAGATCGATTATAGAACATATTATATAATAAATCAAGAAACCAAAAAAGAAAATTAACAATGAGAGAGAAAATAAAAAGGTAGTAACTTTGAACTGTGTGCCTCTAGCCATATTCATAACAAGGAGATAGAAAATAAAAAGAAAATTAACCTTGTTCATGAAATTTACTAAAGTAGAAGCAAACTTCTTTGGGTTGTTTCCTCTAACAAAATGATATGACACTTTAGCCATGTTCTAAAAAGAAAAAAAATATAATTGTTGGCATCCACAATCCACATGCATGTTAAATAATGAATAGACGATGAAAATCATGTACAATGAGGAGTGAGAAATAAGGACACTTTTCAAAGGCTCGCATGGATTAAAAAGGAAGCATCTAATTTATTTGACCAAGCATATTTTAATAAAAAGACAAAGGACCTCAAGAAAGACACCACAATGAAAATGATGATTTTGCCATAATAAAAACTACAATGAACATAATAGGCTTACTAAAGTTTTAAATGCAAAATCCCAAAATCTCGATACATGACTAAAGTTGCAAAGGTTTCAATAGGTGTAAATAAACTAGTTCAAGCCAACCAACCAACCAACAAATATGGAGATATCATTTTCGAGTACATAACGAACAATGTATGGTTACTAGAACAGTGTACATGTTCTTTTACTCATTTTGAAGTGAATATAGGTTTCAGATTGGGATCATCTCTGCATGAAGTGCTCATACATACCACGCCAAGAGCCTGCTTCCTTTTTATCATGAAGGATGCATGCATTTATTGAAGTTATTCACATTTAGAAATTATATAGAATCTACACATCTTAATTACAAATGTAAATGAAATGGATGTATCAAATAATGTTAGTGCATTATCTGCAAAACATTAAGTTTTTCATGAGCATATAGTAAATTATTAAAACCTTGTAAATCAAGACAAAAGAAAAATGTGGTTGAAGCAAAAGCAATTTTACTTCAAAACCTACCAACTCAGTAGATTCGGAATATATGTATTCAGCCAGCATAGCATGCAGTTCTGGATCACCATTTCTAGAAGCACCAAACTCTGCAGACCACCTAAAACTGAAAACAATAAAAATAGTTTAGGGAAAATAAATAGTGTTACCATTAAACGCAAATAAAAAAGCCTTTTATTCTCTCTTCTGTTTTCATGTCTTTCATTTTCGTATTACTCGTGACCGTAAACAGTATAATCTTATGCCCCCACACATATTGCAAATGTTGAGAGGTTGTTATTCATCTATCAAATAAGAAGTATAACTGGAGAGGCTGTTCCTTAATAACTTAAATCGACATGCCAATACTTGGTATAATAGCAATTGGACAATCTGCCTAATATAATTTATCTCATTAATACATAGCACAGAAATCATAAAAAGAAAGAAAATAGCTAATCAGCAAAATAATATGGGAGTAATGCCTCACTTTATTGCAGCTCTTAAGAATGATGAGCAGCCCTCTAAACGTGTTTTTGCTGCCCCAAGAGCTTCAGTAAATTCTCCAACGTCTTTATCATCTGACATGTTGCTAGGCAAGGGCACCTTAGGAAACACCTCATAGATTTTCCTAACACGGTCTAACATACACATTTTGTTATAATCACAAGAGAAGAAACGACAGAACTAAATAAACTGAACAACTATATTTAAAATAGCATAATGAACTTTATGGTATCTTTTTTCCACACCGATCTATGAAGGACAACAATGAAGAATACCAGTACAATGATTTCTTCATGCAAATTTCACATACAACAGCGCAACCATTTTTAAGTGATTATCAAGTAAAATCCAATGTACTGGGTCGTAATAAATAGCTTATCCCAGCCTTTGCAATTCTAATTTGCATCATTCTTATATATGAAGTTCTATTTTGAATAGGAGGAAGGTCATCCATGTATGTAAAGCTTATTAACCATGAAATAATGGCAATTACTATAATGATGTCATCTTATAATAGTTTCAATTTAAGCTTTACACTAGCCTTTCCAATCTGAAAACCTACACTATAACCTGAAGAGTCCTAAGGAGATAAACAAAAATTGTAACACCCCAAACCCGGCCTAAACGTTATAGCCAAATCTGGCGTGTCACATCAAAGTGTCGATCAAAAACTGAGTTTGTCCTTAAGGGTGAGTTTGCGAAAAATTAGTGTGTAATCCCTTATAATACAAACAGTCAGATATACGGTATGTAGAAACAGACTGGGCCTGAGCCCATTAACAGAACTAGGTGGACCTAAGCCCATTACAGAATCAGTATCAGATGCAGATATGCAACCAATCCAACCAATAAACCACCTGTACCAACCAATACAACATATGGGGATAAAATCGACCCACCCAGCCAACACACCAAGCTTAGCACCGGTTGCGGCACTAAGTCTTCCAAAGTAAACTAAGGCATAAAACATGGTATGCACCATTGTTCAATTTGTCCCAACTGCATAATTAGTAACATAAAATAAAGAATAAAAAGGGAAAACACAATCTTACAAGCCTAAAGAAAATTGCAAACAAAGAATGATACAAGCAGAACATGCTAACCTACTCAATCTTACAAGCCTTTTATCCAACCATAAGGGGATTTACCCCATTAAGCTCATCCAAGACTAAGTACAATTAATTCCTATGTTGCTCAGGCTCTTTTCTTTTACTTTATTTGTGAAGTCCCTCTGTTTGACATGTACAATGGGCATGGCATTCCAACCCGACATATACCCGAGATACATAGAACAATAATTGTTTTAGAAATTTTTAACTCTTAAAAATAATAAAATAAAACTGGTGATGGCAAGCAGTCATAGTGTCATACCATGCACTTATTGATTTGTACATCTGCTAAGCTCCATAAAAATTACCTTCATTTATAGCTTTCTCTAATTTATCAATATTTTGCATTTCATATCAAAATCAAAAACCAAAGCAATTAGAAATCATTCTTCACCAAAAAAATAAACTTATATTTCGATATAAAACTACACTATTTATTGGTCTAATTAGAAACCATTCCTCAGCATAAAAATAAAGCAAAAACATACTTAAATCTAAAGCTACACTCTTTATTGGTTTTCTTTTGAATTAAAAAAAAAAAAGAGCTTGTTTTTTCAAAGAACAGAACTTTCCACATGCAAATACTACAAACCTAAGATTAAAATAACAAAAAGGTTTAAACACTCCTCCTTTTGAATGAAACTTTCCATCCTTCCAACCTCCTACACTTCTATTTTCTTACCAAAAAAAAGCCTAGGGAACAAGTACATAAATGTAAAACATACAAAATTATCAATTTGTTTTTTTCTCTAGTTTTCCATGAAAAAAATGATGGGTTATTTCCAAATTTTTTTTCTTTCACTAAAAATAATCTAAAAATATATATACTAAAGGCAATAGAAATAAAAAAGAACAGCTCTTGAACAGGAGGAAGTGCGTCTCTTCTTAGTTTTTCTCTTGACATTTTCCCTTGATATCCTCTTTCACTTCTAGTTCTTCAATGGAAAAAAAGTACTGATTTTTCTTCTTCTTATTCAGAAAGATCTGATTTCTTTTTTCTTCTATTGATTTCTTATTCAATGGGAAGTTTCAGTCTTCTCTTTCACCTCCCATTCCTCTGATTTCTTGTCATCTAGGGTTTCCTTCACCATAGAAATTCACCAGTAAAATTAAAAGGAAACTGTACGTTCCCTTGAAAACCTAAAATTAAAAGAAACCCTAACAGATTGAGAGAAAATGAGTAGCTATGGTGAGTGAATTCAGTACAGTGAAATGAAAAAGAAAAAGAAGTGTGATTGGTGTAGGTGTATTGACTTGGTGTTGTTGGAAATGGGAAATTTGGGGGCAAATTTTGAGATTAAAAGGGAAAAAGAATTAAGTACAAACTTTTATTTGGGGGATTTAGGGCGTGCGACGGTGATGAGAAGAAGGGGGAGTAACGAGCGGGAAACCAAAAATCATTTTTTTGGAGTGAGCGGGATTTTGATTACCTTTTGCGACGTTTTTCACAAAAACGTTGCTATTGCTTACCTTTTGCGGCGTTTTTCATAAAAACGCCGCAAAAAATCATTTCATTTTGAACAAAACGACGTCGTTTTGCTATGCTAAAAATCCTTTATTTTGTTTACTAAAAATTATTAGTTAAGTGATTCTATAAAACATTTATTATTACTATTTTTTATAAAATGGATTTTTACAATAAAAAAACCAAGTACTCTCAAAATAAATATCGTATATTTTAATAAGAAAACAAATGATTAAATGGTTGTAATTAATTATTAAGTTAGAATTATCCAATGTAAGCAATCAATCTCTCACATATCAAATTTCTATTAAAGATTGAGATGTTAATCATGATTTTATATTATTCTTTTCCAATCTAATCTCCATTTTTTTAGAGATATTTCTTCCTAACTAAAATATAACTATTTTGCTAGATGCTCGATGTGGAATGATTTTAGTTTTTATATTTCATTTTTATTTGTTACAATTTGGTCTTATCCAAAATAGATAGTTACCTATCCATATCAATCTAAACCATAAACCTTAAGCCCTAACCCCTAAACCATAACTACTAAACCCTAAACCATAAACCAACACCCTAAATCGTAAACACTAAACTCTTAACACTAAACCTTAAACCCTAAACCTTAAACCCCAAACTAGAAACCTTCACCCTAAACTCTAAACCCTTAGCCTTAAACCCTAATAGCCTAACCCCTAAAACCATGAACAGTACTAAGACCTTAACATAATAAACCCCAAACCCTAAACTCTAAACCAGAAACCCTAAACATAAAACTCTAATCCCAAAATAATAAAAAAATATATATCATAAACCTTAAAACCCTAAACCATAGACATTAAACCTTAAATATAAAACCCTAAACCTTAAAATAAAATGATTTTTTGCGGCATTTTTATCAAAAACTCCACTATGCCACTAAAGCTCAACATAAAACGATGGTGTTGGGCTTAATTTTTTTGCGGCATTTTTCAAAAAGCGCCGTTAATGATCGACCTATAGCGGCATTTTTCAAAAAGCGCCGCTAATGCTCGACCTACAGTGGCATTTTTCACAAAGCTCCGCTAATGCTCGATCTACAGCGGCGTTTTTCAAAAAGTGCCGCTAACGCTCGATCTATAGCGGCGTTTTTCAAAAAAATGCCGCTAATGCCACTAAAGCTCAACATAAAACGGCATTGTGCTTAATTTTTTTGCAGCGTTTTTCAAAAAGCGCCGTTAATGCTCGATCTATAGCGGCGTTTTTCAAAAAAGTGCCGCTAATGTTCGATCTATAGCGGCTTTTTTCAAAAAGTGCCACTAATGCCACTAAAGCTTAACATAAAACGGTGTTGTGCTTAATTTTTTTGTGGCGTTTTTCAAAAAGCGCCGCTAATGAAAAGCACCGCTAATGCTTGATCTATAGCGGCGTTTTTCAAAAAGCGCCGCTAATTCTCGATCTATAGCGGCATTTTTCAAAAAACGCCACTAATGCTCGATCTATAGTAGCGTTTTTTATCCAAATACCTTAAAAATGCCGTTAAAAACCTGTTTTGTTGTAGTGCAAGGATGAGCTCATCATATAATAACTTTCATGTACTTATGCTTTTCATATCTTATTTCGATATAACAAGTGCATTTTCATGAAAAATCATCTTAAGCTCAGTTTAACCATGTTAGAACTTTGCCCGTTGAATTTATTTGAAATATCGATGGATACACATGTAGTACACTCAAAGTGTACAAAACTGTAACCTATCAACTCATATTCAGGGGTACCCATTAGGGCACAAAATCAGGAAGCACTCTCTTGAGCTATGTAACAGGAGGCTCATGTGAACCATGTAACAGGAAGCTTATTCGTGCTATAACAGGAAACTCATAAGAGTTTAAAACATCAAGCTCATTGAGCTTTAACAGGCAACTCTGAAGAGTTATTATCAAGGAGCTCCGGATAGCCATATAACAAAAAGTTAAAGCGAGCCATATTAGGAAGCTCACAAAGAGCCTATATCAGGACGCTCATAAAGAGCTGCAGTATGTTTGCATTATATGCAGGATCTATACCGATCATATACCAGGATGTTCACAAAGAGCTGCGGCATGACCACAACACATGCAGGGTCAATACCGATCGGGATGCTTGTAGGAACCATGAAATGGGAAGCTCAAGAGGGCTTATAATAGGATGCTCATAACAGCTATGGCATGCCTCCAACATATGCAGGACCACAACCAATACGGGAAATCTTATATCCATCAAATTTCATTTATTCAAACGAGACTTAGCACTTGCCAGACATTATTGGATACGGGATTAATGTTTATACATTTCACAATCATAACATTCAATTTAAACATATAAACATACATTTTAGTTACATGAACTTACCTCGTCACTTGCTCGTATATAGAGATCTACTAATCCGATACTTTTTCCTTTCCTTGATCTAACTCTTTGTTTGATCTTTTCGGAACTATATAAATGAATTTAACATCAATTTTACACATCTCATATTCAATTCAATCCAACTTACATCTTAGGTAAAAGTACCATTTTGCCCCTATACTTTTAATTAATTCTAATTTCGTCCCTAGGCTCAGAAAATGAAATTCATGCAATTTAATCCTTTTTCCAAGCCTAGACAAACTTTTCATATAACATTTACAGCCCATGTAATTCATAAAATTCAAAAAATTTCCATGAATTTTGCACCTTTACAATTTAGTCCCTAAATCATAATTTCATGAAAATTTCCTTTACAAAAGTTGTTTATCTATCAACAACCTTTTATTTTCTACCATAAATTTCAAAATTTCAGCATACTCATCCATGGAAAACTTTTAAAACTTTGATAATTTTACAAATTAATCCCCAAAATAGGTAGATTAGGTTACTACGACCTCGAAAATAGAAAAATTACTAAAAACGGGACATGATTGCTTACCCAATTAAGCTTCCTTGAATTTCTCTCTTAATTAGGGTTTGCATAGAAAAAATTTAGGGAAGATGATATAAAATGATGATATTTTCTATTTAATTAAAATATCATCTTTTATTATTTCATCTTTCCAATTTAGTCCTTTTCTTTATTTAATTTTCCATTGATGACTAAGCATGCTTATCTACTAACTACATTTAATGGTCTAATTTTGAATTCCATAGCTATTTGATCCTTCTAGCTACTAGAATTCAACTTTTGCATTTCATGCAATTTGGTCCTTTCTATAATAAACATGAAATCGGTAAAATTTTCTTATCGAAATTTTCATACGTCATTCCTATCATAATGCAGACCATACAATAATATTAAAATAAATTTTCTTTCTAACTCAGATTTGTGGTCTCGAAACTACTATTTCGATTTCACTAAAAACGAGTTGTTACAGACTCATTTATAACATACACATGACCATATGCATATACCTCATTCTCATAACAGGGGTACCATACAAACAACGTACTCAAGCTTACCAGTCATACATTTATCAAGTACATGCTTCACAAAGGACATAGAGGCTTATTCAGCTCATATTTCTTTTTCACAACACAAGCATATTATGATTTTGGCTTCAGGCCACAAATGTAAGCATATCAGATACATATTTCTACAGAATCATCGTACCATACAGAGTTGACATTTTCATTACATGCAAAGCCATTTAGCACAAAACAACAAGCATATGACATCCATGCAAAAATAGTCAAAACACTTAGAGAGTTTATAGTGTTACTCACTAAACCCTCACACACAATGATAAAGAAAAGATAAGGATGAAAGGAGGAAAAATGCAGAAGAAGATTGTAAAGTTTGTTCAAGTCACTAATTTGACTTCGAATTCTAGATGTTCGAAAAGAAACTTGGATTGTGTCACAACCTAAAACGCAATCAAATCCAATTCAGATAAAAAGTTGAAGAAAAATAATTGAAATAGATAACTATGATAAATAAAATAGAACAATAAATCAAAAGATTAGAACAATAGCGAAGAAAAATAAAGAAGATAGATGGAAAAGATGAAACATGGCATGTAGAAGTCCTAAGAAGCCTTGGAAATAAGAAGAATCCACAACTCCCTTCAAGCGGCTCTAATTTTTCCTCCAAGAAAGAGAACTTGGAAAAAAAGTTTGAAAATGATCCCCACAATCTGAAAATATTGTTAAAACTCTTCTAAAAGAAACTTAAAAAAAATCTTGAAAAAGAAAAACTCAAAGAGAATTTATTAACTCAAAAGAGAAGTTGAACAATGATTAATTGCTCATCAGTGTACAATGCAAAGACTATATAGGCTAGCTAAATAAATCTAAATAAAACTCTTAAGTACACTAGAACTCTAATTAACCTAAAGAAGTAGTTCTAAACTAAACTTTCTTGTTGACATAAAACTCTTAAATAACTTAAAATACTTCATAATTATAAAAAATTTGGAATAAAATAATAAGAGCTGATAAATACAATATTGGGCTCATAATAATAATAATTAAGCCTAAAGCCCAAACCCAATATGATTTAAACTCATATTACATGCCCAAAACTCGTAATTCTCGTTATAATCACATCCAGAAATCATTCTCGTGTAGTCTTCACTAAAATGTTCATAACTTGAGTTCTGGAACTCAAAATTAAGTGATTCAAAGTACATTTCAAAGATAAGAGATAGATCTTTGAACGCTATGTAAATATCTTAATTATAAATGCCTAGATCCCATATAAATAATTGTTGCAAGTTGACTAATCTTTTTAGCTTGAACATTGATAGCTTGGTTGGGTCTTGAGGTAGTATAAGCCCATCACATCCATGGGTCTGAAATTAGGCCTTGAGACTTGCGTCACACAACTTTCTCACCTCATCTTACCACTTCCAAGTGACATCCTTATAGAATAGGTATAGGATCCTCACAAAATAGACACAGATTCCTCACACGCACTCATGAAATACCCACATGCACTCACTTTTAAAAACTTCAGATGTTAGATCTGGGTTCCCTTCGAGTAGACCAAAAACCTCTAAATGTCAAGCTATATAAAACTAATCAAGGTTTACTCATCTGACTCATTTCTCCTTCTACTTTAAACACTAAAATCATGTAGCAAAGCTCCACCAAGCTTGCTCTATCAAGTTAAACAGAACTGCTCTACAGCATCTTAGCATGCAAGGTTGAAAAACTTACCTCATAAGGGGCATCTCGGGGTTGATCCTCCCATTCCAGGCTCATCCTAAAGGATGAAATATTTTTCCCCTCAGCTCACCCTTTTATGGCCAGAGAATACTTCCTAGGAAGGTAGAGAATGATAACTATTGAAAAGACTGCTTATTTATGTCATGATATGAGATAAAAATTAGGAATCGACTTATGTAATAGAGCCGATCCCCAAAGTTATTGAGCAGTGGTGTAGCATTAGATCCCAAAGACAGTAAGTCTTTTTCATGAGGAATAAGTCTTTTTCAAGGATTCTATATAAATTTATATATGATATGAAACCGAGATAGTTACCTTTTAGAAAAATCTAATGGACGATAGCCTCGAAATACCTATGCTTTATTTTTCTATATGTCATGCGTTTAGACCTAGTTGAATGTTTGTACTTAGGTACACTTAGTGGCACATTTTATTAGTATTTTTATCATTTGCATTAGGAGCTTGGAATGAGTTTACATGTTAGATACTTTTAATTGCGTGTGGAAGGGTTGTGTTTGGTAGTTGGCAGGTGCAGGCTAGGGAGAAAGAATTAAAGGAATAAAGGTTTGTCAAGGTAAAAGGTTAGACAGTTTGCCACCTTGAATTCCATGGCAATTCAAGAAAGAGCGAGTCAACACTCAACGCATAACAATTTTAGCCCAACTCTACTAGTACCAGAAAGATTTGCCCAAAAAAAAAAGAGAAGATATCATGGGCTATTGGATTTACCCTAGGGAAAAAGCCTATAAAAATTTGAAGAAGGAAGCCCTAAGTGTGGGGATCCAGAGGCAATAATTGAGGGTAGCGACTGGGTAGAGACTAAAAAGGGAGACGGAAGGCAGTCCCTCTTAGCCATCACAGGATGTTGTGTTGCTAGATTAAGGATTTATTTCATGACAACCATCATCCTAAGTTCTTCCATTATTTCTTATTTTATTCTCCCGTAAGTTAATTTGATCAAAACAATGTTGGGTGTTATTTCGAACTTGAAATTTTATCACCAATCCATGAGCTAAATCTCATAAGACCAAGATGAAAACTTTTATTTTCTTTAATGGTTAAAGTGTATATTTTATTTAATCTATTGTATCATTCAATTTTTTTTTATTTCTTAAATGTATGTGTATATTCTCTAGACATAGATGAGTGTGCAATATACCCATAAAACTGAATCTAATTCTAAAAAGGTTGGATTAGTTGGACCGTAATTGAATGATATGAGCAGGTACTCAACAAATACTTGTAGTAGACTCTAGACATAGAGCAATGTTCATATGGAATGAAGACAAGACAGTACAAGGTACCATGATAAGGCCTACAGACAATGGATAGGTAACTAGGGACCTTGCTCTCGAAAGAAGTAGATCACATTAAGTCTCTTTTGAGCAGTAGATTAAGTACGATTCTGCTGAGGCATTACTGAAAGTCAATGCGAATTCTTAGTAATCCCAGCCTTCCAATCAACATCGTAGATCTTTAATCTGTTGTCATAAGATCTTTTCCATAGCATTCTTAGTTATTTATTTGTTTGCTCGATTATTCTCATAATTGCCATTGCATTTTTATTCTTGCTTTGCCCTAGCATTTTCTAATATTAGTCAGTATATATTTCATACTCATCCTTATTTTTTAATTTATAGCTACGTATTTAACTTGACTTTGCCATAACATTAATCATAATTTATTATAATAACTTGGTCACTCTTATACCTAATCTGATCCCTGTGGAGACGATCTCACTTACCACTTTATTACTTGATTCAACGTGTATACTTGCACAATTCGCATATCATACACGTGATAGAAAATAGTTCTCTTTTCTTACCTGGTAAACTAGATATTTCTTTTGGTTCCAATGGATGCTCGACACGTGTATCCCTATGATCACTGCTTAAATGCACGAAAACTATAAAGACTTTTATAGGAAAAACACATTCATGACTTAACCATGGAACTCAACCCGTCCATTATCCTTATTTCATCAAAGTGTATCAGATGGCATATCAATTCACGCTTCAGTACATCACACCTCATTTTGCGGTGACTCCTTTATCTAAGTCTTATCATTACCTCGTTAGGTTTCCTTTCCTTTTTATCTCTCCTTAAAAAAGATCTCGTCATGTATGGACTTACGCATTCGCATACACGCCAAGAGTCTTAGTGGAGCATTAAATGTTTTACTTACTTATAACTACAGATCTCGCCAATCATTAGATGTTATACTTAACTCAAGGGAAGTATCCCTATCTTCCTTTAGTCCTGCTCTTTCGAGAAGAGGTATTTTCTTATTTTAAAATCTTTGACTAGACCTATATCCTTATTGGGACTTGATAAACGTCACATCAATCATTCGATGGTCTTATTCAAATCTTACCAAGTAAAAGAATACTAATCAAGTACTTTTCCTTTGGTTCTCAACTATTTCAGTTCATTTTTAGTTAAGCTCTAACCTTTGTTTCCTTACCGACTTAAAGTCATTGCTACTAAGTGCATTTATGGCTAAATTAGACTTTTCAACACACATTTTATTTCCTTATTGCCTATAATAGACTTCGTCCATTCTACTTACGCCAATCCAAGGCTTCTAGGGTGAATCCTTTCTCATGACTTATAACTCTTAATTGTTAAGCTAGTGTCCACCAACATTAAGACATCACAATCATATCTGCAAGGTTCTTATCATTTAGATTAACTTTAGTTCTATTTGCTTCTAGATTGACTCTATCTATCTTATCGATACGAATAATATTCAAATCTTATTTAGATCCTAAGATTCTGTTGGGCAGGATGTTACATGCCATACTAAATATCGAATATTTTTATATAAATACATGTACATATAGAATGTGGAGTGGAGAGGAGGAGAAAAATAATAGAAGAGTTGTAACATTAAGAAATTGTTGCAAATTACGGATTTATTAATACATAAAAGAAGCTCAAATGAATTGTTGAAATACTAAGTGGGTGATTGTTATAAAATAAATTAAGAGAGTCCTAATTGATAAATTGATTGGTAAAGGTTGGCAATAGTGACAGTATGCAGAAAGAGTAAACTATTTTTGTAAAGCGTGAATCCTTTAATGGACTTATTTGTAAAACTTCAATTATTGTGATAATTTTATAAACTTTGATATAAACAACATTTACACGAGATTCTTTAAGATAATATCATATGTTCTAGAAATAAGTTAATGATTAATGACTTTTCATAACAAATTTAACATATATATTGGGTTAATTGTAATAATTATGAGAAGTTAAAGTGTAAGATGCAAATGTCCTAAAATGAATTTTCTCTTAAATCCAGAACATCGAACCATATTTTGGTATTGGTACCAAGGGCATAGTAACGATACTTTGAGAAAGGTATTGATATTTCAAGTAGAGCATTGATACTTATGATTAAATTCTGAATATTGAAGCTTAAACTTGTATCGAAACTAAGCAAGGGTATCGATACCCGAGTCTAGGTACCGATATTATATAGAGGGTATCGATACTTGACTCCTCTAGAACTAGTCTTTTATTTTATAAAATATTTGAGACAAAATAGTTATCTTCCCTGAAGTTTAAAAAGTTTGCAAATAAGTCCTAAATGGGCTATAAGTTGTTGAATGAGCTAACGAAAGCTCAATTAAAACTTGGAATGGAAACGAAAGCCTTATATTTACTGTAGATTATTTTGTGAACTTGACTAGAAAGAGTATTTGAACTATATTTCTCTAAAGTTGCTTTGGCAACAAATGTAACATTCTGATGTCTAGACCCGGCGAAAGGATCGGGTATGGGGGTTTTACATTAACGGTTATATAGGAATGAAAAACCTAATAGTAAAAAATGTAACTTTTTGTTGTTAATTTTTCTTAGTATGTTTAGGTTAGGATTGCGTGTATCTGTTTTTATGTTACTAGAGTTTATTATGGAAGAAAATTAATAAAAATGTTGATAATAAGTTTTAAATGTGAATATAGATGAACTTAAGAAAAACAGTGTGTTATGAACTAAAGAATTTCTAACCAAGCTAATAGATAATTTGATATGATAATGTACTTTAAAGATGCAAGGCATAGTGAATTTACCGTAAGAGACATTAAGATAATTGATAAATCACTTATGCCCAAGTTAAATAAATGAAAGAAAATGAATAATCCTACTAGAACTTAGATGTCATAAGTAACAACCCGTTTTTCAGTAGTACCAATAACGGCGATTTTAGAACCCTGTATTTTGATGATCAAATCAGTAAATATTATTTAATAGTATTTATGAGTTTGTTATAATGTTTTATTGAATTTTGATCTAATAATTTTGGTTAATTGGTTAGTTAGTCAAAGATACAAGTGGTGTGTACTGAAAGTCAAGTGGTTTTGGAAAAATAAGCCATCGGGACCTCATTTCTGGAAATTGAGCCCGTAAATATTTGATAAAAATATTTATGGAGTTGTTATATAGGTTATATAAAATTTTGGTCCAATAATTTGGTTGATTTAATAATTAATTAAGGAAAAATGACTAAATCGTAAAAGTTAATTAATATTGATTTTTATTTATTAAAAAGCTAAATTAATTAATTTTAAGAGTTTTATGTTAAAAATTATCATTTTTCTTATTAGTGGTCGGTTATTATAGGCTTTATTTAAATTTTATAACCAAAATGATTAGTTAAATTAATATGAAAAGTTATAATAATAAAATAATAAGTCATCATCCATTATCATTTTTCATTTACCACTTTTTTCTTCACTGAACTTTGAAAGAAAAAAAGAAAGCCTTAGCCGCTTGATCGTCTACTGCATGTAAGTCTCTCAAGTGCGTATTTGTAGTAATTTTATGTTTTTGAGATCATTGCAATTAGGTCCAGCTAATTTGTATCTCTATTTTAAAAATTTTTAAAGTTTTAAACTATTTTCATTGATCAAAATTGAAGCTTTTGGTGTTTAATGGTATGTTTTTTAGCTTAGTTGTGAATATGGACTAATTTGTTAAGTAAATTTTGTTAATTTTGTGTATAAGGACCAAATTGAAATAATGTAAGAATTGCCATGAAATTTCTAAAAATTATGTTTTTATAGGGTTGTGCAATGATGAATATGTAATTGCAATGAAAATCAAAGCTTGAATTTGAAAGATATAATAGTTTCAGTTTTAGGGATTAAATTGAATAAATTACAAAATTTTAGGGCACATTTGAAAAATTAAATTGAATTATTATATGATTACAATAGGTTGTTTTGAGATGTTTGGAATTGATAAAATAAAATAAATTATGTTATAGATCGGGATTTGAACCAAATGATAAATAAACGCAAAAAAGGAAAGATTTCGGAATAGTCCTCAGAGTGTGTTTGAAGTTGTTTTGGTTAGATAAGTTCGTATAAAACTTACTATGTTATTTTACATATATTTGAATTATATTTAGTGCATATTATTTTATATTATTTTTAATGTTATTAGTTTTGGCATACGAGGGATTAAATCATAAAACATGAGTTATATGCTAAATACAAGTAGTTTATGGGATTAAGTGAATGAGAAATGTGGTATAATTGAATAGTACATATATATTTGTGTTAGAAAAGTTGAAATGTTATGAAACTAGAAAATAGTATTTGTTGGAATTTAATAAGGGATATCAGGGTTCGAAAGAATTCGGTGTTTGATAAGGGATTCCATGATCGATGGCTTGAGATCCTACTTGTGTTGCGGATTCTCTAAAGCTTGTGTGAGCAGCGGCGAATCATCAGATAATGATGGCTTGAGGTCCAATATTTGTGCGAATTCTCTGAAGCTTGTGTAAGCTACATCAAATTATCCTTTACCAATGGCTGGAGAGTCAAATCGTGTTGCGAATTCTATGAAGCTTATGTGACCAGCATTGGGTAAAGCATATATAGTAACCCTAATCTGAAGCTTGTATGAGCAGCCCAAAATTGAAAATATTAACTAAACGAAAACAAAATGGTTGAAAAGATTGAATATGGAATTTTTCTGACAAAGGGTTACGCGCGAACCAAGATCGAGTTGCCAAGTCACGAGAAAACTCCTACAAAGTTCTAGACGATCAGATCTAAAACGAAACAGAAAGATCAAGGTTTAAGATTTTTCAGATCTAAAATTAAAACCCTAAAATCAGTAAGAGCAAATCAAGAACCAAAACACTTATTTTCAGGGAGATTCAAAAAACAAGATCACGAGAATAGGTTCCCAAGAAATCCCTAAGCCAGCCGAATCTGTCAATTACAATAAGGTAAAGAGTTAACTCGACAAAAGAATAAATTGAATGAAATTAATTTGTGCAGCAAGAAAGGGGGAAATCTGGAATAAGATGGATCTTTGGTAATCAAGAAGTTTATGAGCCTTCCAAACCGAATCTGAAAAGAATTAAGGTCCAAAACAGAAAACCAAATTTAAGTTCCAGCAAACCGATTTTAACCATAATGAAAAGGAATAATCAGCAAGAATAATGGGAAACGAAGGATTTGATCGATCTATGCTACCAAGAAAGAGTGCCGACGAGTTCTTTAATGTTGAAGAGGGTTGGAAACACAACAAGAAGCTTAAATAAGTCAAGATAAGAAATCGGCACAAGCAGAATTTAAAAGAAAAAATTGAACAGCAAGAAAATAAAGATAAAGTCCTAAGAAGCCTTAAAATCTGAAAGATTTCACAACTCCCTTCAAACGGCTCTAATCTTCCCTCCACTGAAAATCAATGGCAAGAAGAAGGCTGAAGATGGCTCCCACAATCAAAGAGATTGTTAAAACTACTTCTAAAGAAAACTCAAGAGAAAATTCTTGAAGAACTCAAAGAGAATTTTGACTCAAAACAAATCTTAAATTTTTCAATATAATTGTGATGTCTCTAACAAGCGTGGCCGACCATGCCTATAAATAGGCCTTATAACTATTTCCTAATCTCATTAGGAAAACTCAAAAAAAACCTAATTAACAAATTTAAGAGGGAAATTCTAAAAATTAAAGTCTAAAAATTTGGCCTGATTTTCAACTAAGTATGGTTTGACTTCTTGGTTGGGCTTGGAATCATCTTATTGGGCCTTGCCTTCAAGAACTTGGGCTTGTAGTTCATCTCCTACCGAAATATGTTCGTTGATGCTCATAATGGAGATCCAATGCGCTTTGGCTGCAAGATTTGGTTTCTTGGACCAAGATTTCCAAGATTTGAAATCTTGATTTTCTTGATTCTTGAAATCGCTCCAAACAGTAAAATTGGGCCAAGATTCGGTTTCTTAATTTTCTTGAAAACAAGAAAGTGAATCTTGATTTTCTCTTTCTTTCGTGTACGCCTCTAAGGCCTTGCTAACAAATTCCTTAATGGTCCCATTTAGTTTGGAACGCATTTGTCTGGCCTTTGACCTCATTCTTGGGCCTTGTGGTAATTTGAGCCCATCACGTTCTTGAGCTTGGGTTGGGCCTTTGTGACTCGTATCATTCCCCCTTCCTCAAAAAGATTCATCCTCGAATCTGAAAAATCAAATGGGGACAAGTCAACCACATTAAAAGTAGAACTTACATTGTACTCACCAGGTAGATCAATTTTAGGCATTGTCATTGATCCGCTCGAGCACTTGGAAAGGCCCATTGCCCCTTGGGTCCAACTTAGTCTTTCTTTTTGTAGGAAACCGTTGTTTCCTCATATGGACCCAAACCCAATCTCCGGGTTCAAAGACAACCCGTTTGCGCCTCTTGTTTGCTTTGTTGGTGTTGATGTGATTTGTTTTGGCTATTCGCTTCCTAGCCTTCTCGTGTAAGGATTTCACCAACTCAGCACTAGTGGATAAATCTTTCACTAATCGTCTATAAAAACTAGCTAAACCGTGGAAAGATCTCACCTCAGTTACCGATTTAGGAGTCGGCCACTCCTTGATTGCCATGACTTTATCCTCATCGACATGAATACCTTGAGCACTAACTATGAAACCTAAGAATATTAGCTTATCACAACAAAATGTGCATTTATCAAGGTTGGCAAACAATTTTTCAGCTCTTAGAATGTCTAAAACCTTTCTAACATGGAAAACATGATCATTTAATGTTGTTGAGTAAATTAAAATATCATCAATTCAAGAATGGAAATTATCGACAATAACATACAGTACTTTTTCAAAATTCAAGTCATGAGCAAAGTCATCAATACGAGTTCACTGAAGTTGTTTAGAGAATAGAGAAACTTCACCTTGCTTACCATTAGAGGTGGGAAAACGAGGATCAGTTTTACCTTGTTCAGTCAATTGAAAACGTGTTTCGGTAGAAGGGTAATGAAGCTGGAACCTGTCCATGGGTGGAATCTTGCAAACCTGAAACAAAGAGAAACCACAACGCGATTTCGAATGGGGGTTAGTAAAAATATTCCTCCCTTGTGTTTGAGCACTCTCTTCTTCTTCACTCATTCCTTGTTTAAGCTCTCTCTCTTTTTCACTCACTTCATTCACATTTTCTTTTGTTTCTCTCTCGCTTTCCTTTTCGCCTTTTTCATTTTCATTTTCTTCTTTTTCACTTTTATTTTTCTCTTCTCCTTTTTCTTTTTCCTCACTTGTTTTAACAACAGAATTTTTCAGTTTGATTTTATCCTCATGGACTTGTTCCGGAGTGAGCGGCACTAAGGTAACTTTCCTTCCTTGATGCTTGAAAGAATACCTATTGGTACGACCATCGTAGGTGACCTTTTGATCCCTTTGCCATAGTTCTCCTAGCAACAAATGGCAGGCTTGAATAGGCACTACGTCGCACACGACTTTGTCTTGCTACTTACCGATAGAAAATGCGATGCGCACTTGTTGAGTGACCTTAAATTGGCCTTCGTTGCTAAGCCCTTGTAGTTGATAAGGTCGTGGATGCTTGGTAGTGGTTATGCAAAGCTTTTCCACCATTGTCGTGCTGGCTACGTTCGAGCAACTTTCACCATCGATAATAACTCTACAAAGCTTACCTTGTACATGGCAGCGAGTATGAAAGAGATGTTCCCGTTGCTGCTCGCTCTTTGGTTCTGCCAAAGAGGGTTGTCCGCGATCATTAATGTCATAGTCAGTTCTAGGGACACGTCTAGGAGCGTGCCTATGAGCACGAGGCTGCTTATCCACATCATCTTTAATTGGATCTCGATATTGAGGCTCTTAATTCAATCACACCTCATTGATAGTAGCATTCAAAGTTTGAAGTACGGTAGCCTGTTCGTCTAACTGTTGTTGGAATTTTTTAAATGTGTCATAGACATCATTATGGTCATTATCACATTGACCAACTTTAGACATTTTCAAAAACCTGCAAAATAAACACTCAACACTCAAAAAGGAAAGTTAGCAAACCTCACCGTTAATCACTCCAAAATAAAAATCAAATTCTCAATGAGATAGAATTCAGTCTTATGAGTTCTTTAGTAGAGTCTATATCAACCAATTAGAAAGTGTATGCACCTAAACTACCAAAGAGTCCTAATTTGCACTAGGATGCCAAAAACTGACGAGACACCAATTGATTTGTGTCGCACCGAGGAAGAATTGTGCACACCTTAAAATCCTACTAACACAAGAAACAAGAAGGTGTTAGATAGTGTAAAGGAAAAATAAAGGCAAACAAATGAAAACCTACAGCTAAGAATCAATAAAAATTGCTGAAATCGAAAAACCCGAAAAACTGCGGAGTAACTTGAAAACTTCGTTCGAGGTGTTCGCGATCTCCAAAAATCACGAAATTAAATTTGGAGTGTTCTTAAATATTGAATTTTTTATCTGGAAAGTTTGGGCAACAAACTCAACCTGCTGAATCTTTTTTAATTTTTATTGGATTTCATCTTTCTCAATTTTGTTGACTTTTTCGACTGACTTTTTTGTGGGAAATATTTTTTTATATTCAACCATAGTTCCAAAAATATGTATGTAAAATTTCATATCCATCAGACAACGTTTACCCACTCAAATGAATTTTTTTCGAAAACTTTTTCTGGGTAAAACTGCTATTTGTAGTTTAAAAAATAGAGATCAGTTTAGAAATCAACCAAGAACACCCAAAACGCCCAAAATCTGATACCAAATGATAGATGGTTGCGCGCGGACCAAGATTGAGTTGCCAAGTCACAAGAAAACTCCTACAAAGTTCTAGACGATCAGATCTGAAACGAAATAGAAAGATCAAGGTTTAAGATTTTTTAGATCTAAAATTAAAACCCTAAAATCGGCAATAGCAAATCAAGAACCAAAACACTTATTTTTAAGGAGATTCAAAAAACAAGATCACGAGAATAGGTTCCCAAGAAATCCCTAAGCCAGCCGAATCTGTCAATTACAATAAGGTAAAGAGTTAATTCGGCAAAAGAATAAATTGAATGAAAGTAATTTGTGCAGCAAGAAAGGGGGAAATCTGGAATAAGATGGATCTTTGGCAATCAAGAAGGTTTATGAGTCTTCCAAACTGAATCTGAAAAGAATTAAGGTCCAAAACAGCAAACCAAATTTAAGTTCCAGCAAACCGATTTTAACCAGAATGAAAAGGAATAATCAGCAAGAACAATGGGAAACGACGGATTTGATCGATCTATGCTGCCAATAAAGAGTGCCGACGAGTTCTTTAATATTGAAGAGGGCTGGAAACACAACAAAAAGGTTAAATAAGTCAAGATAAGAAATCGGCACAATCAGAATTTAAAAGAAAAAATTAAACAGCAAGAAAATAAAGATAAAGTCCTAAGAAGCCTTAAAATCCCGAAAGATTTCACAACTCCCTTCAAACTGCTCTAATCTTCCCTCCAATGAAAATCAATGGCAAGAAGAAGGCTGAAGATGGCTCCCACAATCAAAGAGATTGTTAAAACTACTTCTAAAGAAAACTCAAGAGAAAATTCTTGAAGAACTCAAAGAGAATTTTCACTCAAATCAAATCTGAAATTTTTCAATATAATTGTGATGTCTCTAACAAGGGTGGTCGGCCATGCCTATAAATAGGCCTTATAACTATTCCCTAATCTCATTAGGAAAACTTAAAAAAAACCTAATTAACAAATTTAAGAGGGAAATTCGGCCAAGTCATTTTAATGGGCTGTTTGGGCCGAATTTTTACATATAATACTCCTAAAGTCTAAAAATTAAATTAAAAAATTAAAATTTTTACAAATTGGGCCACTTTAACAATTTGGCCTAATTTTCAACTAAGTATGGTTTGACTTCTTGGTTGGGCTTGAAATCATCTTATTGGGCCTTGCTTTCAAGAACTTGGGCTTGTATTTCATCTTCTACCGAAATTGGTTCGTTGATGCTCGTAACGGAGATCCAATGCGCTTTGCCTGCAAGATTTGGTTTCTTGGACCAAGATTTCCAAGATTTGAAATCTTGATTTTCTTGATTCTTGAAATCACTCCAAACAGCAAAATTAGGCCAAGATTCGGTTTCTTGATTTTCTTGAAAACAAGAAAGTGAATCTTGATTTTCTCTTTCTTTCGTGTACGCATCTAAGGCCTTGCTAACAAATTCCTGAATGGTCCCATTTAGTTTGGAACGCATTTGTCTGGCCTTTGACCTCGTTATTGGGCGTTGTGGTAATTTGAGCCCATCACGTTCTTGAGCTTGGGTTAGGCCTTTGTGACTCGTATCATTTTCACTAAGAGCAAATTGAATAGCATGAGATAAATGATATGTTTTTACTTGTATAGGAATTGATAATTATAATCTTATTATATTAATGAACTAATCTCTTGGTTTTTTTTGTGAACTGACATATTTATATATATAGGAATTCCAAGGGGGATACCATGTCATGTCATGAATAATTGTTTTTCAATTAGTTACATTAGTTCTAATTGTTAAGTTAAGTTAAGTTGAATTCATATGGATTTACTAAGCATTTGTAATGTTTATCTTGTTTGCTTTTCTTTCTCTGAATAGGTTATTTTATGTAATGTTTATCTTGTTTGCTTTTCTTTCTCTGAATAGGTTATTTTATGGAACAAGTCGATCGGATCAACTCAGAGTTCACACTATCTAGCCTCTGATTCGGTAGTCTTTTATTTATTCCAAATTCATTATGTGGCATGTATATAGGGTTGTATTTGTGTTTAAATTTTTTTGGATGTTCATGATCTTGGTATAATGATGTTTATTATGTTGGATGATTTGGTATTATTATGAGATATGAAGTGGTAAGTGAATAGCCAACTTGAAATGTGATTTACTCAAGGTAATGGATATGCATATGTGAATGGGATTGAAACCTATGTTTTGGTTCATTTTGATGTGGATATAAGTGTAATTTTTGAAAGTGATGATCTTATTTTTGTTGGTTTGCAACCTATGAGTTGCATATATATGTTTTGGTCAATATGGTGTATTTTACATGATGTGTTTTCCCACTTAGAAAGGATGAAATTGTTGATGAAATCTTGGCATTTGAAATTATGAACATATGTGAATGTTCAGTATAAATATTGAGGCATAAATGATGATGAATTGTAAGATATGAATTGTTGAATTGAGGTGCCAACTGTGGCATATTGGTTTGGCACTTGGGATAAATGATATAAGTATTTTTTGGCATGTTTTTAATGTCTTTTAATAGGTTGAGAAATGGTATATTGCATGGTTTTAGTTTTTTTGGATGTTTGGTGTGGTAACTTGCCTTGTAGGGTACCATTTAGGCACACATAGTCTGACACATGGCCTAATAATACGGTCGTGTAAATATTTACAATATTTTACAATTAGGTCCAACACGACCATAGTTAGTTACACAGTCTGTCGAAATGGTCATATGACTCTGCATACACAATCTTAGCTCCCATACACAGTTAGGCTACACGGCTGTGTGTTTTAATCCCACATAGCCTCAGCCTATCACATGGTCTTTTAACAAATGTGCACACAGTCATGTAAATATTTACAAAGTTTTACAATTAGGTCCAACACAGCCATTGTTAGTTACACGGCCTGCCGACACAATCATTTGACTTTGCATATACGGTGTCAGTGCCCATACATAGTTGGGCTACATAGCTGTGTGTTTTAATCCCACACGGCCTCTGCCTGTCACATGGCTTGGCCACACAGCTGTAAGACCCCTATTTCTGCTTTTTACCTATCTTTTTATAAAGGTTTCAAATTAGTCCAAATTTCTTTCCGAGTTGGTTTAAGAGCTTTGTAAGCTTGATTAAGACTCGATTTTGGTCGTAAAGCATATTATACTAGTATTATTGAATGCTTCTTGTTTGGTTGAATATTTCAGTTAATTTCATATGTGATATTGATAGTTAACTGCCATAGCATCTTATAGCTTGGGTCTGACTACCAAACAAGTATAGGGTGTTACACCATAAATGATAATTATGTATGTATAGATATACGAAGTGTTAAGAAACTATGATTTAAAAGATTGTGAAGGAGAGTAATTTCCATAACATAAGATTCTTGAACATGGACACTTAAGTTGTTGGCTAATGAATTATTAAAGTGTTACTTGAGTCCCATAATTCGATTCATTTAAATGAAATGGATAGAAACACTATAATGTGGATTAAGTGAACTTTAAAACACATTCATCTAAAGGGCTCAATATTAATAAGGAATAGGATAAATAAGTTTAATCATTGATACTTAGTAAGATTTTAAAGATCAAGTGTTAGTTATTTAAAACAAGTAGGTTTTGACTTGTCGAAAAGTCACCAAGTTGGATTGGGAGTGTCAAAAAATAATATTATTTTTGAATAGTTAAGCTGAAATCAAATTCTCTAGTAGTGTCCCAGTAGGAGTGAAATTCTACTTGTAACAGCCTAATTTTGACCCTAATCGGATAGAGTGGTTTTGGGACCATGAATTCGAGTCAGAAAAATATTTTTATAATGTTTTTAATGTCCATTGCATGTTAAGTTTTATGTGTGAAAATTTTGTGTGAAAATTTGATAGTTTGAGGGCTCAGTTTGATAAAAAAGGGCTTAATCGCGTAAAATAAAAAATTTAGAGGTTAAATTTTAAAAAGTACTAAAATGAGGTTGTCTTTTAAAGTGAAAGGAGTTGAATAGTAATTAGTCCATAAAGTAGTTAGTGGGTGGCATATTACATTACTAACCTTAGTATATATGTTTTATAAATTAATAATAAGGTTAATTTGGTCAATTAACAAATTAAGGTTTATAATTAAAATAAAGTCAAAATTTGTGTCATTCATCTTCTCCAAAGCTGAAACTAAGCTAGGAAGAAATCAACCATTGCCTTTAGGGTTTCGACAATTGCTTGGTTTAATTGAGGTATATTTTGGTTCTGGTTTTTTATTATCTTTATGTTTTTGTGATCGTTGTTTCATGTAATATTTAGCCCATGCTTTAATTTTAGAATTTGATGGTGATTTTGAGTTTTACCATTGACAAATACATGAGTTTTTTGTTAGTTGTTGATGAAATATGAAAGATAGGTGAAAAATTAATATGTTTTGTTTTTGAATTTTTGGTTAAATTGAATATTTAGGGCAAAATTGTGAAATTTAAATTTATGGGGGACTAAAATGTGAAATAAATGAAATGTGTAGACTTGTATGAGAACCATGAATATTCGGCTCTTTTGTGGTATGGGCAAAATTTGTGTATTTTGTGTTTTATGCAATAGGGACTAAATTGAGAAAAAAATTATAAATATCAAGGGCAAAATGGTAATTTTCCCATTTATGTATTTTTGGACTAAATTGAATGTGTTAATAATTAAATTTGCTCATTTTGAATATATTTAGATCGAGAACCAAAGAAATCAGAGTTAGATCGGGGAAAAGCCAAAGTGGTCGAATAATCGTCCGACTTCGATTTTTCTTCGTCCGAGGTAAGTCTACTAGCTACTAAATGAAACTAAATTAGTATATATATGTGTGTATGAATCTATATTGAATTATTGTTGATTTATAATCAAGTATACTTTAGTTGAATAGACTGAAATATGGATAGTATTTGTGTGTGAGCTATATTCGGCTATAAGGATATATGTTTATATAAGTTTTGAAAGTAAATATAATGAAGAATAGTACATATATATATGTATATACATTGTTTAAATATTTCAATATATATATTTATATGTTTATGACTTATTTGAAAATAGCTGGTGATATGGGGATTATAAATGCAAAATAAGTTTCGAAAATAGGTATATGTACAATTATGTATAATTTTTAAGTTTTATTAAAGGTATGTATATTGTATATGCATAAGAAATTTTGAATGGGTGTTTCTATATGAATTGATGCATATATGTTTACATTCGAATAGGTATTTAATATAATTCAATGTTAAGTGTTAGGTATATATATTTAAATATATACATAAATGGATAGCATCAAACGTATACTTATATATATGTTTAGTTAGGTTTGAATAAGTGTATTTAGGTATGTAAAGTTTTGTATTAAATTTAGTTAAGTAGTAATGTATATGAATATATGTGTGCGCATACAATTTATAAATGCTTGAATTGAATTGAAGATAGGATTTTATAAACTCTCTTATGTTTGAATATGATCTTTTACAATTATGTGATTACTTTAAAGAATTACTTGAGGAATATTTCGTATATGTTAAATTGAAATTTTCAAGTTTAAAACCTAGCAGGCTTAAGGCCGGTGAAGTTATTCAGACTTTATGTCTAGCAGGCTTTGTGCCGGTGAAATAATTCGGACGATAAGTCTAGCAGGCTAATTGTCAGTGAATTGAATCGGGTTTCTGAAACCTACCAAGCTAATTGCTGGTGAATTTGTCTAAATATGTGAATTGAACAGATTTCAGTAATTGAGAAAGTTTATATTTCTATTCGGTATAGATTACCAATAAATTTTGTGTTTATATCTTTGGAATTTTTAAATGAAATTGAAAGGTATATACAAATTGATATGTGTGATTTGCTTTAGAAATTGAAGAAATATATCTATGTTCATATTGAAACTTAAACAGGTATACATATCATCTGCAAGGAATTGTTGATCATGGAAGTATTTGATTATTTATGATTAATATGCAGACAAATGTGATAGATTATGAAAGGTAGATAATGCATTTATTTTTATAATGAATAAATGTACCTGGTAAGTACACATATACCTTTATTAATTGTTTACGAGAAAAGTATGAGCTTAATAAACCTTTATACTTTTGTGAAGTATATTTATGTATGTAAATATGTATGCATTTCGCATATATATATAGGTTTATAAGTGTATTTATTAAATCTCTTTGAGTCCAGTGATTTATAATTTGACAAATAAAGATGTGTTCTGCTATATAAATATGCATTTGTATATTCGGTTTTTAGAAGTTAAAGAATATATATATAAGTAATTATTGGGTTATATCTTGACGTACACATATGTTTGATTCAGTGTATCACTTAATAGCATAAGTGAAGATTTCAATGTTTATTCATAGAGTAAGAAAATTATTTGATATTTATGTAATATATTCTTGAAATTTTGATGTGCTTTAGACTTACTAAGCTATAATAGCTTATTTTATTTGTTCATGTCTTTTGTTTTATAGTTATTAAAGATCAAGCTTCAAGTTCGGGAATCGTCAGCAAGATCATCACCTTATCCGTAGTCTTGGTATTTAAAATGTTTGTTTTTAAATTTTAATTATGGCGTGTAAAAATAGATTAATAAATTGTGAGTTGTATTTTGCAATAGTAGGAGTTCATATATTTTAAATATGATAATGGTTTAAGTTTTATGCAGTTTTAATTTATGTCTGTTCTGAGTGGTATTATGCATGGTAATGCCTCCTAACCCTAATTTGCTGACAAATATGGGTTAGAGGTGTTACACTACCACTGCTCAACCACTGGAGAACTACTGCTGCCAACCATCCGTCGACCACTGGAATGTCGTCGGCATAGTCGTTTACCCAATCGTGTCCAGCGGTGTAGGTGCAACACCCTCACGACACCCCGAGTTAGTTCAACTATTCTTAGTTCGATCCAGGTTAGTGACGACCCATTAGGCCAATTGTCTGATTTGAAAATTAATTTCCAAAAATATCATATTAATTTTAATTAATTGATTAATTTAATTTTCCAAATTAATTTTTTAAGAAAATTCTTTAATCAAATTCTCTACTTGAACAATTCTCAAGACCATCTAATTTAATTCCATATCGAATAAATCAACTAAGTTAAATTATTTTCAAAGTCGTAGAATTTCCTTCTAATTCAACTGCAAACCGAACGAGCTTTTGTTGAGCTAGTGGAGGGACCAATTAGACATATACAATTAGGCTCTAGTAATTTTAATTATGTCCAGAAACATCATTCTGATAATTTACAATTACTTAATTATGGAGTCAGTCCATAAGAAGTACCATGATTAAAACTTCCTTATTACTCTTTATGAAAGCAATTCATCCAACTGTTTTGTCCAATGACCTCATCATGTGCGTGTTACCCTTATATGATATCCTTGATTCTTTTTGAGTTAAATCTATTCACTCAATTCAATCCTATTTGATCTCATTGTCACCATTGTGTCTTCTTAATAATTAATATGATCACCATCAACAAATAATTCTGATAAGTTGCTCATTCAAGAACAAGCAACCCTTGACCACATTACATATTTATCAATCCACAGAATGCCAATGAGAGGATATCATTAACTCTTTAATCGAGCTATGAATTCCATTATTGCTAGCAAAGTCATGTCACACACAAGTCATGTACCCAACATACTGACTATGGGCTCGATCATCTTTAGAGCATAAGCCTCTTTTTATATCAAAGCACATGAGTTACATACACATGGTCAGTGACTAACTCAAAATTTGGGTAAATCACACCATGAACGTCACATGTGAATTAATTCACGAACGAATTCAAAATTAATTCATCTTGGGTCTAGTCCAATGTAGCATTCTTTCAATGAATACATCTATATCTCTACCCATGGAGTCAACTACTCTGATAGCCAAGACGAGTCATCTCCCCAATTGGAATTATAAATGACATAATAATCCTTCTAAGTATTTGAATCAAATGCTCACATTGATTCTTTTATAGGATTACAGACTCATTAGATTATCTACTAAAGTAAGTCGTCTTTCTTACAATGTAAACGTTCTTACAGTGCCACTTATTATCAGTTTAAACTTAGATAATCAATGAACTAATATTTGCATGTCACAATTTTGCTATTCATGCAAAATATGAAAGACAAAAATACAAAAGACATAATAGTGAAATGTGAAATTAACTTTATTTATTTATTCATCGTTCAAATAAATAGAAAAGAGTTACATGTTTACTACAATATGAGCACATTTCACAACATAATGAACCGAAAGATGGTGCATTGGGTATACGACTTATATAGTATGTAGCATCATTCACAATAGTGGAATTCATAACCTAAGAAATGGGTAAATGATATCCTCTAATTCGCATTACATAATAGATGAAAAGTAAATGTGGTCATGGGTCGTTTGTCTTTGTGATAAATGACTTAATTACTATTTGATGGTAATTGGCTTTTCATGTAGAAAGATGTAGTTTTTATCATGAGATAAAATAGGAACATATTGGAAGAATGGATTTATCCTCAAAAATATGGATATCCTATGATGGTAAGACACTTATAACAAGGTTATTGAACGAACAATAATTGAGCAGCTTTCATAATGACATGTAATTACGTAGAGCTTAGTCACGATTCTATAGTAGAATGAATTCGTGACTAAATGAATTTATAATTAATAAGCAAAAAGTTGAACTTAATTATAAATCATTTGAGCCCTAATTATATATGTCGAATCGGTCCCTCCGCTAGCTTGTTGAAATCAGAAATGAATTTCATGTAGAATCAAATGAACAGAAATGGATGAAAATGATAAAGTTAGAGAAATGGGTCACATTCACAAATGAATTTATGTTCTCACTAATTATAGAAATGACTTAAGAATTAATTTAAGTTTTTTGAATTATTATTTAATTAAATAATTGAAGCTCGAATATGGAATTAAATTAACTAGTCATTGTGAATCTGTAAATTATGAAAGTTAAATATATATTTTTTCATAGATTCTTTTACAGTAAAGTTGTTATGATTTTAAAAAAATTAGCATTAGATTAAGAAAATTATTCAATTGGAAAATTAATTTATCTAATCAAGTTAATTTATAAATAACATTTATTTTGAGAAGTAGAAATATATGTATTGGGTTGGATTAAATTATAAAGTTCTAGGTCAAAAGTCTAATAAGCACATATAATTAGACCCAAAATAGGAGAGTCTCAAACGCCCCTCATATTACATTTAAGGGGCAATATCCTTAGTGTATTTAATTAGATTGTGCCACCCCCTCTTCTAGTTAAATTAAAAGACTAGTTTTTTATGAAATAAGTATTATCTATATTTTACGTCTTTGTATGCTCTTATGTAGCACGTTTCTAAAAACTTGGAGTTTGAGTTTTTTTAGGGTTATTTCATCTTCAAAAATAGCGAATCTGGTGGTTGGTTTCGTTTTGTGGGGTTTTTTGCTATGTAGGCAAATCTGGCAATGAAGGTGGGTATGGTATGGCTAGGTTGCGTATTTCAAATGGGAAAGAGGAGGAAGTCTTGCAGTTTGAGGGAATTTTTTAGGTGAAAAATAATCTATATGAATATTGTCTAGTGGGGCCTTTCCTTACTGCCAGTGTGATTCAATTCTAGGCCTGCATAACACATTGGCAAATGTTTGGCATCCTTTAGGGTATTGAAATCTCAGATCCGGGAGAAAAGAGATTTTTGTTTCGATTTTTCCATCGGGTTGATATTGAAAGAGTTATGAAGGGGGCGCATTGGACCTTTAATAACCATTTACTAGTTTTTCATAGGTTGCAGGCAATGAAGGATCCGATGTTGGTTCCACTATTCTATTCTCATTTTTGGGTTCAAGTAAATGACTTGCCCTCAGGGTTTTATTCTGAGGCTATGGCGATTCAATTGGAAAATTTTATTGAAAATTATGACGAACACGATGGGAATCATTTGAATCGGGGGACTCAAAATTTCATGCGTATTAAAGTTCTCATTGATGTTAGATCACCTCTACAAAGAAAGAAGAAGATTCATGTGGCTCCGAATTGTTATTCCTATGCTTGGTTTCAATATGATAAAACTTACGTTGTTTTTTTTTTTTTTGTGTGGCTGCTTAGGGCATAGTGATAGTTTATGTCCGATTAGGCTACGTATAGATGTTTATGGGATGGAAATGGAATGGGATATATCTTTAAGGTCCCTCCACCAAGGCGTGCAGTTGTAATAGAGAGTATATGGTTGCGAAATAGTCGTTTGAAGGCCCTGGAAGCTTTTAGATGTGTGGATCTGGATGGTAAAACCAAGGTTGGTTTTAGATGTATGGACAATTTTGATGCGAGAGGGGTGCAAGACTCGATGATAAGTGATTTGGAGAAAGATTCATTAACTGTAATTGATAAAGAGGCAAAGATTGACAGTTTTCTCTGATAGAGTTTTTGAGGCTTCGAATTCTGAAGAAAAAGGAGCTGAGTGTTTTTTAGCTCACCAAAGAAATTTATCGGCAACCACCAAGGGGTAGCTTAGGCGGCAACAATAAAGATCATGAGTTGGAATGTTCGTGGTTTAAGGAGCCTACGAGCATTAAGGAGGTCCCAACATATGTTGAAACTTCATAATCCTCACATTATCTTTTTCATGTAGACAAAATTGGACTCAGTTAGGATGGAGAGAGTACGTAGAAGGGGTTGTTTTGTACATGGTATTGATGTATCAGCGGAGGGTACAAGGGGGGACTTAGCTTGGGATGGAAGCCTAATATCAATGTAAATTTGAAAAGTTTTTCTAGTAGCCATGTTGATGTCGAAATAAAAGGACCCGAGGATGATACTAAATGGAAAATGACGGGGTTTTACGGTTCGCTTGATATGAGAAATCAAAATGAGTCGTGGCATTTGCTTTGAAGCCTTAGGACAAATCAAAGCTTGTCGTGGTTGGTCTGTGGGAATTTCAATGAGATTCTTTATTCTTTTGAGAAGAAATGAGGAGTTAGACGTGATGATATATGGCACCCCAAACCCAGGCGGGATGGCCCGACCCAAATTTCAAACGTCAATAGCCACAGAAGTGACTCTCCATTTAAAACACTACAAAACACACCAACCAACCAATCACACCACACAATTAGTCATGGAATATTTAATAAAAACATAATATCATGCTTCCGTTGCGTTGCTCTGATCAACAATCAACAATAAGACTAATTCACTATTTAATATTTAACAAACAGTTACCTCAAAAACTTTAGTTAAACATACATGCATGCAGTAGGATATTTTTTACAAAAAGCTATATTTGTAAGGACTTGAAAAACTGTTTAGTTTAAAAACATATAATTAGATTTAAAACATAATACATAGTAATATGTTGGGAAAAATTCCATTTCAGAAAGTTTAACTATAGTATTGTAGGATTAAACGTATAAGTCTTATTTTGGAAATTTTATTCAAGCATCTCGTATAACCTCATAACATTATTAATTAATTAGTTAGTAGACATTTAACAGTTTACATAACATGACCAAATTATGTGTTACATCTCATGCATACCAAGCACGTGTTTGTATCCAAATCACACATAAAACATCTAAAGATTACCTCGATGACCAATGACTTTTCAACCTGCACTTACAAGTTAGTCAAATAGTTATTCAAACCAATTGTCAAACAATCATAATCCGTCATTTAATAATCTATCTAATGCAATTATAAAAGTTTTAAACCAAACAATTAAACTAGTCCATAGTGCCCAATTGCAACCTGAAAATTATAAGTCTAATACTAAATGTCATAACTTGGTCCCACATTTCCTTCCTCGTTGGGTTTGGGAACACAATGACATACCCAGATATAGCCTCGATTTGGATCACTTGGATGACTCACTCCCACACCTCTTCACAAGCTAAGTCACTGCAATATTAAAAATGAGTAGGTGAGCTTATTAAAGCTCAGTGAGTGCTCAAACATACTACAAATAAACACATTAGTTAGGTTAAAAGGTGACAAACAATAACAGTTCACATATTATTGCAGTCTAAACAAAATAGTAACTCACACGACACAACAGTTCTCATACAACAAGTAGTGCACATATAATAAGTAATTCGCATAAAATGGGCAGATCACATAAATTATCAATTCGCATAAAACATTTATTCGTATGAAATAACCATACATACCAAATGATAGTTCATTCCAATTAGCAGTTCATAACATATAACAGTTCATGCAAAATAACAGTTCATACTCCATCATAAATCATATATTTCAAATAATGATAAATTGACATTTTTGTGATTATGAAACTTATGGGGGACTCTATCACCACCTATAAGTGGACTCTATCACCACACATTGGATAATCAGATCTCCAAAACACACCATATGACTCATAAAGTTGTATGTCATCTCCATGTAAGTGTAGCACATATGTTCTGTAATGACCCAAAATTCACGGGCATCGAAAAAGTACATTGTCGGGCCTCCGTCTTACCAAAGTGGGTTCATAAATAATTATTAGGAATATTTATGAGTTTAGTAGTGTGTTTAATTAGGATTTAATTAGGTGAATTTAGCTTAATTTAGGGTAAATAGTAAAAAGAACTAAATTGAATTAGGGGTAAAAGTTGAATTATAGATTAATAGAAAATAAAAAAGGGTTAATATGGAAACTAAGCCATTAACAAGAAATGAGGCGGCGTATATGTAATAAAAATCTAAGATTTTTATGTTATATTTAAATTATAAAATTAATTATTTAGATATAAATTATGTTAAATTAATTTAAAATAATTATATTATAAGATTTTTATATGATAAATAAATTGAAATTATGACAAGTGGATGGGGATGATAAGGTACAAATGTAAAATACATATGTTTACATTTGTAATACATATATTTTTTATGAAATAGATATTTATTGTTATAATTATTAATTACTATTATTGTTTATATTATCATTTTTATTATCATATTATGGAATAAATTAAGAAAAGATAAATGTAGGGTGTAAAAATTATACATGTGTCATGCATATATTTATACACTTGTAAAATAAATATATAATTACTTAAAATTTAAGTATAAAGATATTTATAGATACTAATTAATTAAATATAAAATAAATAAATCAAATGGTGCCAAATGTAGGGTGATAAAGTTGTACAGATGTAGTAAAATATGTATATACACTTGTATTATAATTAAAATATATTTATTAATTAAATCATTATTAATAACTTATACTATTATAATATAAAGTAAAGAAATAAAAACAAAATAAAATAAAAATAAAGGAGAAAGAAGCAGAGCATTTCGAAACAGAGCAGGAGAAAGGAGAAAAATAAAAATAAAAGGAAAAGCTAGGTTTTAAGGCTTTAAGCTTTAATTTGGTAAGTCAATCAAGTCCTTTTCTTTTAATTTTGATGTTTTAGAAGTCTTAGAACAAATTTTTGTTCAATTTAAGTTAAAATTTTGAAAGTTAGATTTTTGAACATGATTCATGTTGAACAAATTGTTGAATTAGGGATTTGATTGATAGAATTTCTAGTTAGAATTGATAAAAGGATTAAATTGTAAAGTAAGATATAAGTTTTGTGTTAGAAGGATTAAATTGAAAGAAATTTGAAATTAGGGTTTATTCATGAACATTAGATAGTTAAGTTGAGTTTGGTAGGAAATGGAGTAGAAATAAAGTATGAATGGATATAGAAAAGTAAGTGAATTTAATTAAGACCAAATTGAAATTAAGGTAGAAATTGAATATAAATTTAATTATTTAATATAAATTAGTATTGTATTAATAGTGTAAATTATTTTAATTTTCGTAGTTAACAAAGAACCAGGGACATCGGCACAGAAGGGAAAAGAGAAGGTTATCGAGGACTGAAACGAGAAAATTCGGGTTTGTATTATTATAATTAAAATTATTTATTACTAAATACTATATTTAAATTTATATGTATGGTAAGTGAAATATATGGTAATTATTATTAAGTTGAAAGAAATTCAATTGAATGATGAATATATGTGTGGAATTGAATCGAATATTGACTTAAAATGGAAAAGTGAGTTTGAATCGAATTGTGATTGAAAGTGAAAAAAAAAAGTGAAATTGAATTGAAATGTGAATTTTGAGACCCTATTAACTAGTCGGGCTGAGTCGGATATAGTTGGCATGCCATAGGATTTGAAAAAGTACGGGATTTATTGGCTTTGCCAATCAGGCACTTTATGTGTTGTATTTCAGACACCTCGTGTGTCGTATCAGGCACCTCATGTATCGTTTCAGGCACTTATGTGTCATATATTGATCAGATACTAAGTACCGTTTTAGGCACAATGTGCCGTACTGGTGTGTTTGATTGGAATCCGTGTATCCGCCAAGGTCTGGGTTTGTTAATAAGGTGAATAATCGAAATGGGGAAAGATTAAATGAATTTAATTGATTGTACTATTGAAAATGCGAGAAAGTTGAACTGTGTATTGAAATTGAGATTGGAAATGAAAGGCATGAACTTAGTGTTCATGTAGTGATTGAAATTAAAACATATGATATGTGAATGGAGTTAAAGAATAGATAAAAAAAAATTATATTGTTATTGTTAATTAATGAAAGTTTAAGAATGAATTGTTATTTGAAAAATTGGTTAATATATATACTTGATAATTATATTCCATTATTATTATTATTATTATTATTATTATTTGAATTATGGTAATACCACTAAGTATACTCATACTTAGCGTATGGTTGTTTCTGTGCGTAGGTTAGTAGAAGTCAAGAGTCCCGGTCCAGCATCCAAATGATCCCGACTCCAGCACAAAAATTTTGGTGATGTTCTCTTCCTTAAATGAAAGTGGCATGTACATAGGTGTTGCAATGGTCACTTTATAATGTTATATAATTTTGGTACTAAGTTTAATAAAATGGTATGACAAATTTGGTAAGCTTGGGTAATAAACCTGGAAAAAAAATTTTCCAAGCACCCGAATTAGTCCCAATTCACTCCTAACTAGTATTTTGGGCCTGCAGGGTCCATCTAAGAGTTGTAAATTATCCGATAGGTCCGATAATGCTCCCTAACCCTATTCTGGTAATAGTTTAGGGTTAGAGGGTGTTACATTTAGTGGTATTAGAGCTATCAGGTTTAGCTGATTCTCGAGCTAAATTAGGCTCGAAAGTGAGTGTAGAAATACATAACCCTTTTGAGTCAAAATTGAGTCGGGATTTCGGATGCTGACCTATTTGTTTGTTTCTGTTTTATAGATTAAAGATGTCTGATGAAAGAATAAATTATACTGATGAAGAAATGTATACCTGAGAAGGATAATCTTATGGGTTAGATGAAACTGAATCGGTAACACCTAGTATTAACCCGATAAGGAATCAAACTTCTAGAGTAGATAGAAGAAATGATAGAGATGATTTTGATATATTGCGAGTGATTGCCGATGCTTTGCAAAGAGTAGCGGGGACTGCTCCTGCTACGACTTCTGTATCAACTCAAAGACGGGCCCCGATAAAAGAGTTTAGGAAATATGGTGCCACTGATTTTTTGGGTTTGGAAGGAGTTGATCCATCTACTGCAGAGAATTGGATGGAATCAACTAAACGAGTTATGCAGCAATTGGGATGTACCCCCCGAGAAAGTTTGATCTGTGTTGTTTCTCTGTTACAAGGTGAAGCTTATCTATGGTGGAAATCTGTAATACGACATCTGCCTATAGAACAGGTGGCATGGGACTTATTCCAGAGAGAATTCTAGAAGAAATATGTTGGGGAACTGTATATCGAAGATAAGAGGCAAGAATTTCTAGTGTTAAAATAAGGTGATTTATCAGTGGTAGATTACGAGCGGGCATTTCCTAGACTCAGTCGATATGCTTCTGAGTTCATACGGACAGAGGCTGATAGTTGTAAATGGTTTCTTCGGGGTTTGAGAGAAGAGATCAGGGTACAGCTGGTGTCACACCAAATTACGGAGTTTGTAGACTTAGTAGAGAGAGCAAAAATGGTAGAGCAGGTGTTGGGTTTGGATAAAAAGCCAGAGATAGCTAGATCAACTGGGAAACAAGCTGGCATTATTATTTCAAATCGTTTACCGAAAAGATCTCGAGAATCCAGAGGTGGTTAGAGGTCAAGTTTTAGATCTGATCGAGGTGATAGAAGCCGGGGAAAATAGACGGCGGTATCCACTGGTAATGTAAGAGGTCCACCCCAGGATGCCAAAATTTAAGAATGTGGATATTACGGGAAGAAACATTTAGGTGAATGTTGGAAAGTAACTAGAGGTTGCTTCCGTTGCGGGTCAACAGAACATTTTCTTAAAGATTGTCTGAAGAATAAAAATGTTACTCCTGCCACACCACAGAGATCAATATCTACTGCTCGAGGTAGAGGTTCGGGAAGAGATGGTTTGGTATCTAGAGGTGGAGATGTTCGAAGGAGCAACGATATAGTTACACAGCAATCAGGGGCTAGGGCACCGGCCAGGGCCTATGTAGTTCGGACTCGGGAAGAAGGTGATGCCCACGATGTTGTAACAGGTATATTCTTATTGCATTCTGAGCCTGTTTATGCTTTAATTGATCCAGGGTTGTCACATTCATATATTAATTCAAAACTGGTTGTGTTGGGAAAGTTAAAATCTGAAATCTCTAGAGTTTTAATAGAAGTGACTAACCCTTTGGGACAAACTGTGTCTGTAGATAGAGTATGCCGGAGATGCCCGTTGATGATACATGATAAAATGTTTTCTATTGAGTTGTTGATTATGCCTTTCGATGATTTTGATATAATATTGGGTATGGATTGGTTAGTCGAATACGGGGTGATTTTGGATTGTTATAAAAAGAGGTTTAGCATTCAGATAGAGGATGGGGACAAAATTGAGGTGAATGGCATTCGTACAGTGGCTTGACACGCATCATTTCAGCGATGAAAGCTAATAAATTACTTCAGCGAGGCTTGTTTAGCGTATTTGGAATATGTTATTAATTCTGATTCAGTTGGTAGTCAGTGTAGTCAGATCAGGACTATATGTGAGTTTCCAGATGTATTTCCTGAAGAACTGTCAGGCTTACCACCTGACAGAGAGGTTGAATTTTCTATAGAAATGTATCTGGGTAAAGCACCAAGCTTTATACCTCCGTACCGAATGTCGCCCACTGAATTAAAAAAGTTGAAGGTGCAGTTACAGGACTTACTAGATCGTGGATTCATTAGACTAAGCATTTCACCTTGGGGAGCTCCAGTGTTATTTGTTAAGAAGAAAGATGGATCTATGAGGTTATGTATTGATTATCGACAGTTGAACAAGGTTACAATTAAAAATAAATATCCATTTCCTCGAATTGATGATTTATTTAATCAACTGAATGGAGCTTCAGTATTTTTGAAGACTGATTTGAGATTTGGATATTATCAGCTGAAAGTAAAAGAAAGTGATGTGTCGAAGACAGCTTTCCGTACGAGGTACGGTCATTATGAATTCTTAGTGATGCCATTTGGGTTAACTAATACCCCAGTTGCTTTCATGGATCTCATGAATCATATCTTTCTACCGTATTTAGATCAATTCGTGGTGGTTTTTATTGGTGATATACTTGTTTATTCGAAGTCAGAGTCAGAACATGATCAGCATCTCATAATTGTACTATGATATTACAGGATAAACAATTATATGGAAGCTTAGCAAATGTGAATTCTGGTTATCAGAGGTTGTATTTCTGGATATGTGATATCAGTAGATGGAGTTCGAGTTGATCCAAAGAAGATTGAAGCAATTTTCCAATGGAAACCGCCTAAGAATGTATCAGAGGTACGCAGTTTTCTTGGTTTAATAGGGTATTATAGGAGATTTGTAAACGGATTCTCGAAGATAGCTTTGCCGATGAACAAACTACTACAAAATAATGTACCATTTGTGTGGGATGATCAGTGCCAAGGAAGTTTTGAGAAGTTGAAACAAATGTTGACTGAGGCACCAGTTCTGACTTTACCAGAATCGGGTAAAGATTTCATAGTATACAGTGATGCTTTTTTGAATGGTCTGGGTTGTGTATTGATGCAGGATGGAAAGATAATAGCTTATGCATCTCGTCAATTGAAACCACATGAGCGTAACTACCCGACACGTGATTTAGAATTGGCTGCAATAATCTTTGCATTAAAAATTTAGAGGCATTATTTTTATGGTGAGAAATGCTACATATACACCGATCATAAAAGTTTGAAATATCTTCTTTCTCAAAAAGAATTGAATTTGAGATAGAGACAGTGGATAGAGCTCTTAAAAGATTATGGTTGTGTTATAGACTACAATCCGGGAAAAGCTAATGTTGTAGCTGATGCACTAAGTAGAAAAGTTGCAATTGAATTGAGAGAGATGTTTACATGATTCAGTATCAATAATGATGGGAGTCTTTTGGCTGGGTTAAGAATAAAGCCGATAATGCTTGATCAAATCAGACCATCACAGTTGGAAGATTACAATTTGTTGAAGAAAATAGAGATGGTACAAAATGGTACAGAATGGTACAACAGAGAACTTTAGTATTGATGATTGTGAATGTTTGAGATATCAAAATCGAATTTGTGTTCCAGCTAACTCTGAGTTGAAGAAATCGATTCTTCGAGAAGCTCACGACAGTCCATTCGCTTTGCATCCCGGACGAACGAAGATGTATCGTGATTTACGGGAAATATATTGGTGGCCAGGGATGAAAAGAGATATAGTTAAATTTGTGAGTAAATGTTTGACTTGTCAATGAGTAAAGGCAGAACATCAAGTTCCTACTGGATTACTTCAACCTATTAATATTCTCGAGTGGAAATGGGATAGTATCACGATGGATTTTGTTACGAGATTACCGTTGTCAGCAAGAAAAAAGAATGTTATTTGGGTGATAGTTGATAGGCTTACCAAGTCAGCTCACTTTATAACAGTTAGGACCGATTGGTCGTTAAAGAAACTTGTCGAGGTGTACATTCGAGAAATTGTTAGATTACATGGAATTTCGGTATCAATAATTTCAGATCGGGATCCTCGGTTCACATCGAGATTTTGGAGGCAGCTGCATGAATCATTGGGTACTCGACTTAGTTTCAGTACAGCTTTCCATCTGCAAACTGACGGACAATCTGAACAGGTAATTTAGATATTAGAACACATGCTTCGAGCTTGCATCATTGATTTTGAATCAGGTTGGGAACGTTATTTGCCATTAGCTGAATTTGTCTACAATAATAGTTTCCAATCTAGTATTCAAATGGCCCCATATGAAGCTTTATATGGTCAAAGGTGTAGATCGCCGATATGTTGGACAGAATTGAATGAAAGAAAAGTGATTAGGCCGGAATTGATATAAGAGACAGAGGAAACAGTTAATGAGATCAAAGATAGATTGAAAGCAACTTTCAACAAACAAATGTCTTATGTTGATTTAAAACATCGAGACATTGAATATTCAATTGGGGACAAGGTATTTCTTAAGGTTTTTCCGTGGAGGAAAATTTTGAGATTCGGTCGGAAGGGAAAATTGAGTCTACGTTTTATTGGGTCGTATAAGATTGTGGAAAGAATTGGGCTAGTTGCTTATCGATTAACCTTACCTCCAAAATTAAAGAAAATTCATGATGTTTTTCATGTCTCAATGCTTCGGAGATATAGATCGGATCCTTCTCATGTTATTCCCACTAAAGGCATTGAAATTCGATATGATTTGACTTATGAAGAAGAGCCGGTTCAAATATTAGCACGAGAAGTGAAAGAATTAAGAAATAAAAAGGGTTTCCTCTAGTGAAAGTTTTATGCAGAAATCATAATGTAGAAGAGGCGACATGGGAACCGGAAGAAACGATAAAAGTACAATATCCTCATCTTTTCTCAGGTAAATTTCGAGGACGAAATTTTTTAAGAGGGGAGAAATGTAATGACCCAAAATTCACGGGCATCGAAAAAGTACACTATCGGGCCTCTGTCTTACCAAAGTGGGTTCGTAAATAATTATTAGGAATATTTATGAGTTTAGTAGTGTGTTTAATTAAAATTTAATTAGGTGAGTTTAGCTTAATTTAGGGTAAATAGTAAAAAGGACTAAATTGAATTAGGGGTAAAAGTTGAATTATAGATTAATAGAAAATAAAAAAAGTATTAAAATAGAAATTAAACCAAAAATAGGAAATGAGGCAGCATATATGTTATATTTTAATTATAAAATTAATTATTTAGATATAAATTATGTTAAATTAATTTAAAATAATTATATTATAAGATTTTTATATGATAAATAAATTGAAATTATGACAAGTGGATAGTGATGATAATGTACAAATGTAAAATACATATGTTTACATTTGTAATACATATATTTGTTATGAATTAGATATTTATTTTTATAATTATTAAATACTATTATTTTTTATATTATTATTATTATTATTATTATATTATGGAATAAATTAAGAAAAGATAAATGTAGGGTGTAAAAATTATAGATGTGTCATGCATATATTTATACACTTGTAAAATAAATATATAATTACTTAAAATTTAAGTATAAAGATATTTATAGATATTAATTAATTAATTATAAAATAAATAAATCAAATGGTGCCAAATGTTGGGTGATAAAGTTGTACAGATGTAGTAAAATATGTATATACACTTTTATTATAATTAAAAGATATTTATTAATTAAATAATTATTAATAAGTTATATTATTATAATATAAAGTAAAGAAATAAAAAGTAAACAAAAGAAAAAGAAGCAGAGAGCATTCCGAAACAGAGTAGGAGAAAGGAGAAAAAGAAAAATAAAAGGAAAAACTAGGGTTTGAGGCTTTAAGCTTTAATTTGGTAAGTCAATCAAGTTCTTTTCTTTTAATTTTGATGTTTTAGAAGTCTTAGAACAAAGTTTTGTTCAATTTAAGTTAAAATTTTGAAAGTTATTAGATTTTTTAACATGATTCATGTTGAACAATTTGTTGAATTAGGGATTTGATTGATAGAAATTCTAGTTAGAATTGATAAAAGGATTAAATTGTAAAGTAAACTATAAGTTTTGTGTTAGAAGGATTAAATTGAAAGAAATTTGAAATTAGGGTTTATTCATGAACATTAGATAGTTAAGTTGAATTTGGTAGGAAATGGAGTAGAAATAAAGTATGAATTGAGAGAGAAAAGTAAGTGAATTTAATTAAGACCAAATTGAAATTAAGGTAGAAATTGAATAGAAATTCAATTATTTAGTATAAACTAGTATTGTATTAATAGTGTAAATTATTTTAATTTTCGTAGCTAACAAAGAACCAGGGACATCGGCATAGAAGGGAAAAGAGAAGGTTATCAAGGACTGAAACAAGAAAATTCGGGTTTGTATTACTATAATTCAAATTATTTATTATTAAATGCTATATTTAAATTTATATGTACGGTAAGTGAAATATATGGTAATTATTATTATTAAGTTGAAAGAAATTCAATTGAATGATGAATATATGTATGGAATTGAATCGAATATTAACTTAAAATGGAAAAGTGAATTTTGAATCGAATTGTGATTGAAAGCGAAAAAAAAAGTGAAATTGAATTGAAATGTGAATTTGGAGACCTTATTAACTAGTCAGGCTGACACGGATATAGTTGGCATGGCATAGGATTTGGAAGAGTACGAGATTTATCGGCTTTGTCGATCAGGCACTTTATGTGTCATATTTCAGGCACCTTGTGTGTCGTTTCAGGCACTTATGTGTCGTATATTGATCGTATATTGAGTACCGTTTTAGGCACAATGTGACGTACTGGTGTGTTTGGTTGGAATCTGCGTATCCGCCAAGGTCCAAGTTTGTTAATAGGGTTAATAACCGAAATGGGGAAAGATAAAATGAATTTGATTGATTGTACTATTGAAAATGAGAGAAATTTGAATTGTGTATTGAAATTGAGATTGGAAATGAAAGGCATGAACTTAATGTTCATTTAGTGATTGAAATTGAGACATATGATATGTGAATGGAGTTGAAGAATAGATAAAAAAAAATTATTTTGTTATTGTTAATTAATAAAAGTTTAAGAATGAATTGTTATTTGAAAAATTATTATTATATATATACTTGATAAATATATTCCATTATTATTATTATTATTTGAATCATGGTAATACCACTGAGTATACCCATGCTCAGCGTACAGTTGTTTCCGTACGCATGTCAGTAGAAGTCAAGAGTCTCGGTCCAGCATCCAAACGATCCTGACTCCAGCATAAAAATTTTGGTGATGTTTTCTTCCTTAAATGAAAGTGGCATGTACATAGGTGTTGTAATGGTCACTTTATAATGTTATATAATTTTGGTTGTAATGAAAGATATTTGGTGTTTTGGTACTAAGTTTAATAAAATGGTATGACAAATTTGGTAAGCTTGGGTAATAAACCTAGAAAAAAAATTTCCAAGCACCTGAATTTGTCCCAAATCACTCCTAACTAGCATTTTGGGCCTCCAGGGTCTATCTAAGGGACTTGAAGCTTATTTTATATTATGTTTGATAATTATTTGTATATTAATTGTAAATATCTGATAAGTCCGGTAATGCTCCATAACCCTGTTCCAGTAACGGTTTGGGGTTAGGGGGTGTTACATGTTCACAATTTCCTAACACACCACGCTATCTATGGTGAATGGAGCTATGCTCGACATCCCCTTATCTTTCCAATGCATCTACAGGCCACAATGCCCATCGCAATAAAAAGGGTGAGTACTCACAATCCTATGGCATGTCAATCTATCCAATGGTTTCATAAGGTCATGCTAAAATATCTCTTTAACACATTCACAGTATTCAATATAATAGGGCTTGCAATTAAGCAAAGTTCGCAATTAAGCAGAGCTCGCACATTATAACATAGTTTGCAATTCACAATTTGCAATAGAGCATGGTTCACAAATAATATCACTTCCATGCAGCATATATTGCAATCATAATCACAGTTCACATATCATTCATGACATAGCTCACATAAATCATTGTTCACATATTTTAATTAGCATAGGGCAGGCAATAACTTAACTTACATACAATACAACTCAAAATCTCACAATATACAATTTAGCAAATTAATACAATTCGCCATATTAATATAAATCACCAAATTAACACAATTCACCAGAATAATATAATTCACCAAGTTAACATGGTTCACAATATAACACAATACACCAATATAATTGGCTCGCACTACAGTTGAGCTTGCACTTAGCATTTCATGACAATATAATTTTGTACTAATCAAAGCTCACAATATCGTAAAACTCATAATTCACTTACAGGTTCGTGCATGCATAAATGTGCTGTAACGCCTCAAAATTTCTAATTTCGTTATTGTGAAAATATGACACAAACATCTATCAAATTTAGTGGTTATGTGTTTTGGAAGTGTTTGGGAGGTCCCAAGTTCAAGCCTTTGCTTGGGCAAATTTTGGTATTTTGAATGAATTAGCCCTTACTCTTATTCAGAAGGTTTTTATTTGATTGTTGGGTAAATTACGTCAGAATGGGTCTGCTGGTTTGGTGGTTAAATGGTGTGTTATTATGGTGGAAGTCTTGTGTTCAAATCCCTATGCAGGCAAGGGTATTATTTTTTGCTCAGATTTCGGGATAGAGTTGTGTAATAGGGGAATTCTGAGTAGTGGATGTGTAGTGGGAATTATGGGAGAAGATTAAGGGATTTTGGGGGTTATCAGGATTTTATTTTATTTTTTTCCCATAACCGAATTTTGACTCTCTTTTCCAAAAAAAATGCTGTCGTCTATTCTTCTCCCTCTCCTCTTGCTGAAATTCTCTGAGTTTTTCCATCTTTCTCTTATTTTTCTTCTTCTTGATTTTGCCCTAATCCATTTATTTTCCTTCGTTTTCGCACTCGATTAGTGCTCGCTTAGTTTTGGTAAGTGTTTCTCTTCGTTTCTGTCATGAATCTCTAAACGACTGAAGTGGTAATATTTTTTCTCTTTGATTTGGGCGTAGGGGGAGGCTCAGACTGGCATAGGGCGTAGGGTTAACGTTGGTGGTAAGTTGGGTTTCTGTTCATTCTTGGTTGTCAATTTGCTTGTAAATCTATTGGATTGATGTTGAGTACCTTGATTATAGGCTTTGGAGTACTCGAGGACTGTTTTAGCATCAAACAAACCTAGGTGTGTACCCGAAACGCAAAAAAAAAGGGGATTCGGCGAAAAGCCAAAATTCCTTGCTGTTTGGACAGCAGTAGTAGGCTAATTTTGAAAAATTGCCATAAATTGTGGACATTGAATTAGAGGATGAATAAAATATTTATTTAAATCTTATTGAGTCTAGTTTCTCATAGATAAACGGTGTAAGTAATGGAATTTTAAATTGTGAATGAATTCGGGTTCCCCTGTTCTGAATTTGAAAAATCATCAAAAATTGGAAAAATTAATTAGGGGTTAAATTTTACATGTTTAAATTATTAATGAGTCTATTTTCAATAGAAACAAATGGAAACATCATCCAAATTTTGTACTAAGAGATAATTATTTTTTAGCAAAGAAGGGACGAAGCAGTCAGACAGCAGAACAGGGGTAGGTTTGAAGATTTTAATGTACTTATTGGCTAAACTAAAAATTCTGAAACTTTTATGGTAGAAAGGTATTTGAGTCTAGTTTCAAATACATCAAGCGAATCTTAATTCGAAATTCTGTAGCTCAAGATATAAATAATTTAGTAACAATGACTCAAGTAGAAAACTATGAAGGAACATATAAGAAAATAGTGAAAATATATATATGGATATTTAACTAGCACAGGTTACATTAAAAATGGATCATGTGGCCAAGGCCAATTTGGGACGAGTAGGCCACAAGGGCGTGTGAGCCCTTTTTCTAAAAAGTTCTGTAAGGTTGCACAGGTCGCCCAAGTCGACTGTGGACCTACTGTAGGGTCGGTAAGCTTTACTTAGACCCCTATATATGTGATAGTCTGTCTGATTTCTATACCGAGCATGACTTATGATATCTGAATGTATGTACTATTAATTGCATAATGGCATGTCATATTTTGTATGTTGCATTGCATCGGGGTAGGTTGATGATATTTGGAAGAAGTGTCCGAAAGGCTATTAAACCTGTTATCTAGCAGCTTAGCTGCAACCTTCTGATTATGTGCCGTATTTCGGTACAGCATGGTGTGTAGGGATGGGTGGGTTTATTTAATTCCCACATAGTGTGTAGGGTCGGACGAAGATGGTGTGTAGAGGCTGGTGGGTAGGATTCTAATTTACTGTATCTGCATTCTGTATCTAATATGGGCCAAGGCCCTAATGTATTTCTGAGACTGTATCTGATATGGACCAAGGCCCAAACTGATTCTATGATGGGCACAGGCCCAGACTGTATCTAACTGAATTCTATTGATTATCTGTATGCATGATTTGTGTGGGGATTACACACTGAGTTTGCGAAAACTCACCATTTCTCTATTTAATATGTATAGGTAATCCCCAGACTTGATGGGCCGGTGCAACGGAGAACTCGTCGGTGGCCACACGTAAATTTTAGACTATTTTCCGTTAATGTCTAGAATTTATTACTTATTTGTTGTTTTTTATGTAACTTTTGGACTATGGACTGGTTGGATTTAAATTTGAGACTTTATACTATTTTTATGGCTATTTTTAAACCGCAACTCAACAAAACACGATTTTTCTAAAAACTAAAGTTTTCGTAAATAGAAATGATTTTCCCTAAATTAATTGGTTACAAAAGCTTTCACTAAGAGACAAGTTTTAAAGCAAATCAACTAATTTTTTCGAATTAAATAAAAGCTAACTTATTGTAATGGTTTTTAAACTCTACAATCTTGTCTTCAAATCCCTTTCTATGTGACATCGCCAGATTTCATTATAACATCTAGGCCGAGTTTGGGGTGCTACATTTAGTGGTATCAGAGCCAAGTTGCAAAACTCGACTGTGGATTTGGGTTTTAAAACTTAGTTTTAAAGAGATGATTTTTAAATGGTTTAAAATATTTTTGACTAAGTATGTGGTACATTGAGTCTTCGGCGCCGATTCTGTAAGTGTTCTAAAAAAATCTGATAAGTTTTTAAAAATATGAGTAGCATATTCTTAAACTATTATAGGTAGTATATTGTACTGAGAACACTGTAGATAGTGTATACTGAAAATAGTAGCGAAACTAAAAACTGTAGTAAGACTGCGATTCGTGATAACAAACTCTAAACTTCTAATACTGTTTTGCATAAAATATCTACTAATAGATATCGAAACTGTAACTGATTCATAAAACTGTTAACACAGATAAGCTACGAATTCTACGATGAGTGCATAAAGTATCCGCGGACGGGGTACTAGAGGCCGAGGTAGAGGCCGTAGAGGGGCTCGAGCTGAGTCCTCGTTGTTAGGTAACATGTCGAATTTGGATACAAGTGAGATGCCGGTTTTACCTGCTCCAGAGACTGGATCTCACGATCGCATGGCCGGGGACGATGCCTTGTCCTAGGCTATGCTAAGGATATTAGAGAGGGTCGCTGGGCCCAACACTGGATCTGGGGGTCGAGGATCGGTTACAGAATGAATCTGGTCCAATAGGGCTGAGCTATTCAAGGGTGTCACTAAATTCGGCCCTAGTGTGGCCGAGTATTGGATGGAGGCCACGGAAAAAATCATGGACGATCTGGACTTTACCCCTGAATAGAAATTGAAAGGGGTTGTTTCCTTGTTTCGCGATGAAGTATACCAATGGTGGCTGACCGTTAAGGAGGGCACTCAGCCCGAACAACTAACTTGGGATTTTTATAAGTCTTCTTTTCAAGGTCAATATGTGGGGGTAAACTACATTGATGCTAGAAGACATGAGTTTCTGAATCTCACGCAAGGGGATCATTCGGTGGTCGAGAATGAGGTCGAGTTTCTGAGATTGAGCTGCTATACGCGAGGCATGGTGGCAACTGAATATGAGTGTTGTGTCTGCTTCGAGGACGGACTCAGGGACAGTTTGAGAGTTCTAATAGCTCCACAGAGGGAGCGTGACTTTTCCGCAGTGGTAGTGAAGGCGAAGATCACCGAGGAGGTGAAGTGCGTTGAACGCCAAAACTAGGATAATGTAACACCCCAAACTCGGCCTAGACGTTAAGGCTAAATCTGGCGGTGTCACATTGAGGTGTTTAGTGAAAATTGAACTCGTTGGTAAAAATTCATTTCTAGGTTTAAGAACCCTTTTATTATTATTTAACAACCATCTAGTTAAAACATTTGCCTTATTATTTGCTGCTGTTATAATAGTTGTTTTTAAAACACAGAAGCATTCGAAAACTCCAATCGTTTAAAGTTCGTGACTTTGAAAATAGTTATTATTTTGAAAATTTGTCTTCCCTAAACTAGCAATTTAAAGTAAATAATAAAAAGCCCAAATAAAAACTTAAACAAACTTAAAAGGCCCTTATTACATGAACAAACCCAATACAAACTTTAAATTTAAATAAAAACTAGTAATAAACAGTTGCAGTAGTGTGGCCACCTCCGAGTCCCTCACAGCACCAAATCGCCTACCGCCGAGTATTTCTTGTAAGTAAATAAAAGAAATGGTGAGTTTACAAAAACTCAGTGTGTAATCCCCTATCAGTCATTCAGTAAACAGCATGTAGTAATAGTCTGGGCCTGAGCCCTATTCAGTGACAGTACAGTGTGGGCCTTAGCTCAATACAGTAACAAGTGTGGGCCTTAGCCCAATACAGAATTAGTATGGGCATTAGCCAAATACAGTAACAATGTAGTGCAATAATGTAACCCATCCCAATCCAGCCAACACACCATGTGGGGATAAAATCGACCCACCCAGCCAACACACAAATATCGCAACAAAGCTGCCAGTAATAGCATCGTAGCAAAGCTGCCAGTAACAGTATATGTGGCAAAGCCACCAGTAGGTCCACAGTCGTCTTGGGCGACCCCTGCGACCTTAACAGTATAGTACACTTCCTCCAAATATAACAACCCAACCCCATGCAACATGTCCTGACATAATATCATACGTGTATGTAAAATGTCATGCTCAATCATAGTTATACATATCATAGAGCAAATCAGCCATACATAACATAAGGCCATAACAGTCCTTTTATCTCCATGGGGTATAACAGTCATTTTCCCCTATGGGGGTATTTTGGTCATTTTACCCTATAGGGGTATTTCAGTCATTTTACCCCATAGGGGTATTTCAATAATTTGACCCTATAGGGGTATTTCGGTCATTTTACCCTATGAGGGTATTTCGATCATTTTACCCTTTTGGGGTATTTTAGTCATTTTATCCTATGGGGGTATTTCGGTCATTTTACCCTATGAAGGTATTTCAGTCATTCTACCCTATGGGGTATTTTAGTCATTCTACTCTATGAGGGTATTTCGGTCATTCTACCCTATGGGGGTATTTCGATCATTCTACTCTATGGGGGTATTTTGATCATTCTACCCTATGGGGGTATTTCGATCATTTTACCCTATGGGGGTATTTCGATCATTCTACCTTATGATGGTACTTCAATCATTCTACCCTATGGGGGTATTTCAATCATTCTACACTATAGGGGTATTTCGGTCATTTTACCCTATGGGGGTATTTCGATCATTTTACCCTATAGGGGTATTTCGGTCATTTTACCCTATGGACGTATTTTGATTATTTTACCCTATGGGGGTATTTCGATCATTCTACTCTATGAGGATATTTCGGTCATTCTAGTCTATGAGGGTATTTCGATCATTCTACCCTATGGGGGTATTTCGGTCATTCTACCCTATGAAGGTATTTCGGTCATTCTAACCTAGGGGGTATTTCGATCATTTTACCCTATGAGGGTATTTCAGTCATTCTATCCTATGGGGGTATTTTAGTCATTCTACCCTATGGGGGTATGTATTTCGGTCATTTTACCCTATGAGGGTATGTATTTCGGTCATTTTACCCAATGGGGGTATTTTGGTCACTTTACCCTATGAGGGTATTTCGATCATTTTACCTTATTGGGGTATTTCGATCAGTCTACCCTATAAGGGTATTTCAGTCATAATAGTGTAATTGGGCCTAACGCCCATTATTCGGCCCAAGTGGGCCCACACACTTGTGTGCCCCGTGCAGCCCAGATTTCACCACGGTTATGAGATCTATACAACCCAGTCTAGAATTTGCCACAAATCGTGGATTTCATACGTGTGGGGCCCACAAGCCCATTGAATCCACACAGCCCATTTCGGCCTAAGCCCATGAAAATGCTCATGGAGGCCTCTACAGTTATAGTGGTCTCAAACGTTGTATTCCTGACTTTTCGGCTTTTGTCGTTCTACAGTTACAGTGGGGTGGTTACACACCTGATGTGATTTGCAGATTCCCTTTGCTCCGAACACTCTTATTCCAAAAATTAATGATCATCGCACCCTTGGTTCCCAGGCAATGTGCCAATCAACCTCGACCACCATTAGTTAGACAATGGAAGCAATGCAGGTTGGAGAAAGCGACAAAAACCTTGAAAACCTCGCCGATCTCCCATCGAGAATAAAGAGCAAATGATATATATATGATATATAGCTCTCCGCAACAACCTCAACAAATCTCAATATTCTCTCCTCAAATCTCTCTATGACCAGTCCAAACTCCATTTAGCAGTATTTCAATCCAACTCTACCACCTACCCAGCTCAATCAGCAAAATAAAGACTTCATTGCGCAACCTAGGACTTGAACCTCAAACTTCACAGTTACTCAATACACCATATTGCCACTAAACCACAAGCTCTTTTTGTGTCATAAAACAAGCACTATTATTTATAAAGCCTATAAGCCAGTGTCCAGATTCATTTAAGAGGAAAAACTAAAAATACTGCAGAAGCCAAGACTTGAACCCCTGACTTCTCAAACACTTCCAAACACTCCTAAATCACTTAACCACTGAAGCAGACATTCATTTATGTCACTTCCTTGCACAACTAAATATTTATGTGCAGTCTCCTAATTGTTCCCTTGTTCAAAACCTATTTCTTCTAGGCCCAAAATTCGGGGTGTTACAGATAAGGAGGAAAAAATAAGAGGGATTCGGAGCCCTCGAGTTCTGCAATGAGGCCTAAGAAAAAGGTCAGATCTGGTGGGCCAGTTAGAGTTGGGACCCCTGTTGCACCTACTGGGATCAAGCTTTGTGGGCATTGTGGAAGACGACATCCGGACGAATGTTGGAGGACAATTGGGGCTTGTTTAAGATGTGGGTTTACTGAGCACCGTGTTCGAGAGTGTCCGCTGAGGGCCGATCAGGTGCAAGGTATGGGTTCTGGTACCACACAGCCACCGAGGGTAGTTCAGTAGCCGCCTAGGGGCCGTGGTTAGGCTAGGGGTGGTAATGGTATGGGTCGTAGGCAGAAAGCATCGGATAGAGGTGCTGGACAGACTAAAGAGAGACAGCAGCGCCCTAGTTTATGCTGCTCGTCGCCGATAAGATAGAGATGCTCCGGACGTTATCACGGGTACATTTCTTATTTTTGATGTGCCTTACACTGTGTTGATAGATATAGGATCTACGCATTCCTATGTTGTCTTTTCTGTTTCCAAAAACCTAGGGATTCAGGTTGAAAGTACTTCTAGTGAAGTGACTGTGCTGAGCCTGCTGTGGCAATCTGTTAAAGTTATCAAACTGTACAGTGATGTTTCTTTAGAGGTTCAAGGGACAATATTTTTGGCTGATTTGATGGAGCTTCCGTTTGGGGAGTTCGATATGATATTGGGGATGGACTGGTTGGTCAAGCATCGTGTCAGTTTGGACTATGCGACTAAGAGGGTCGTATTAAGAACTGAAGGGGGTAATGAAGTAGTTGTGATTGGGGAATGTCAGAATTACTTGGCTAATGTGATCTCTGCACTGGTAGCTGAGAAATTGGTTCGCAAGGGATGTGAGGCGTATTTGGCCAACGTAAGTGTTTTCACTTCTAGGGACTCTACTGTTAAGGACATTAGAACTGTAAGGGATTTTCTGAACGTCTTTCTTGAGGAGCTACCGAGTTTCCTCTGAATCGAAAAGTGGATTTTGCGATTGAGCTTCTCCCTGGTACAGCTCCGGTGTCTATCGCTCCCTATCGAATGGCACCGAAAGAGCTTACAGAGCTCAATGCTCAAATTCAAGAGTTATTAGATCGTGGGTTCATCTGCCCTAGTGTGTCCCCGTAGGGAGCACCGGTACTGTTTGTTAAGAAAAATGATGGATCCATGAGGATGTGTATCGACTACCGACAACTAAATAAGTTGACTATTAAGAACAAGTATCCATTTCCGAGGGGCATCTGTGTTCTCCAAAATTGACTTGCGTTCTGGGTATCATCAGTTGAGGGTTAAGGAGGCTGATGTGTATACGATGACATTTAGGACTCGTTATGGTCACTACGAGTTCCTAGTGATGCTATTTGGACTGACTAATCCACCGGCAGCTTTCATGGATCTGATGAAGTGAGTGTTTCAGCCCTACCTGGATCGGTTTGTAGTGGTGTTCATCGATGACATATTAGTTTATTAGAGGACTGAGGATGAGCATGACGAGCACCTTAGGATTGTTCTTCAAATTTTGAAGGAAAAACATCTCTATGCTAAGTTTAGCAAGTGCGAGTTCTGGTTACGTGAAGTAACATTTCTGGCTCATGTAGTTTCGACTGAAGGGATTCAACTTGATCCTCGAAAGATTGAGGCTGTGTTGGAGTGGAAGCAGCCTAGGAACGTGTTTGAGATCCGCTGTTTTCTAGGACTGGCGTGATATTATTGATGATTTGTTGAGGGTTTTTCATTGATTGCAGCAGCCTTGACTAAGCTATTACGTAAAGGTATACCGTTTGACTGGACTAATGCGCAGCAAGAGAGTTTTGAGAAGCTTAAGACTGTACTGACTGAGGCTCCTATTTTGGTATACCCTGAACCTTGAAAGGAGTTCACGATTTATAGTGATGCATCACATGTCGGTTTGGGATGTGTGTTGATGCAGGATGGTAAGGTGGTTGCATATGCGTCTCTTCAGCTTAAGACACACAAGGCAAACTATCCGACGCACGATTTGGAGTTGGCCACCGTAGTCTTTGCATTAAAAATTTGGAAGCATTATCTGTACAGTGAGAAGTGTATTATCTACACTGATCATAAGAGCCTCAAGTATCTCCTCACTCAAAATGAGTTAAATGTTAGGTAGCGTAGATGGGTTGAGCTACTTAAGGATTATGATTGTACCATTGAGTACTATCCCGGCAAGGCCAATGTCTTGAGCCGTAGGGCTATGACCAATCTGAGAGCGATGTTCGCTCAAATTAGCCTATTTGACTATGGAAGTCTGTTGGCAGAACTTCAGGTCAAACCAACATGGATTGAATAGATTCAAGGTAAACAGTTGGGGGATAAGCCTCTCAGGTTGCGTTTTCGTCAAGTTGAGAACAGTGGCACTACTGATTTTGGGATAAACAGTGATGGGGTACTTTGTTTCAGTAGTCAGATTTGTGTACCGAATGATAATGATTTAAGGCAGTCGATTCTGAGAGAGGTGCAGGGTAGTCCCTATACTATGCATCTCGACGGGAACAAGATGTATCAAGATCTTCAGGAATTGTACTGGTGACCAGGGTTGAAGCGTGAGGTTACCAACTTCGTTGCTCGCTGTTTGACTTGCCAGTAGGTTAAGGCTGAGCATTAGTTACCTTCGGGTTTGCTACAACCGATTAAGATACCATTATGGAAATGGGAGCGAGTAACGATAGACTTCGTTAGTGGGTTGCCTCTAACACCCGCTAAAAAGGATTCTATCTGGGTCATCGTGGATCGATTGACCAATTCTACTCACTTCATCCCAATAAGGACAGACTTTTCTCTTTGAAAATTAGCTAAGCTCTATATACCGGAAATAGTGAGACTACATGGGGTACCTGTCTCGATCATTTCCAATCGGGATCCTCGTTTCACGTCTCAATTTTGGAAGAAGCTTCATGAGGCTCTGGGTTCAAGATTAGACTTCAGTATTGCTTTCCATTCTCAAATAGATGGTCAGTCGGAGAGGGTGATTCAGATACTGGAGGACATGTTGAGGAGTTGTGTTATTGATTTTCGAGGCAGTTGGGAGGAGTACTTGCCGTTAGCAGAGTTTGCCTACAATAATAGCTTCCAGTCTAGCGTCTAGATGGAACCATACGAGACACTGTACGGTAGTAAGTGTCGCACTCCTTTATGTTGGACTGAGTTGGGTGAGTGACGTGTTCCGGGTCCTGAGTTGGTCTCTGAGATAGAGGATAAAGTTAGATTGATTCGGGATTGTTTGAAAGCGGCTTCTGATAAGCAGAAATTGTATGCAGATTTGAAGAGAGGTGAGATCGAGTATTCTGTGGGGGACTTAGTTTTTCTCAAGGTCTCGCCATTAAAAAAGGTTTTGAGATTCGGTCGTAAGGGCAAGCTAAGCCATCAGTTTATTAGGCCTTACCACATTCTGAAACGTGTGGGACCTGTCACTTATCAGTTGGAGTTACCTCCAGAGTTAGACTGCATTCATGATGTTTTTCACGTCTCGATGTTGAGGCGCTACCGCTCTGATCCCATGCATGTTGTTTCTGTTGAGGAGATTGAGGTTAGGCCAGACTTGACCTTCGAGCAGGAGCCGTTTCAGATTCTGAAACGTGATGTAAAGGTCCTTCAGAAAAATTCTATTCCCTTAGTGAAGGTTCTGTGGCATAATCATAGCACTGAGGAGGCCACGTGGGAGCTTGAGGATGCAATGCTTCAACAATATCCTCATCTGTTCTGATTAGGTAAAATTTTGAGAACAAAATTTTCTTTTAGGGGGTAGAGTTGTAATGCTCCAAAATTTCTATTTTCATTATTGTGAAAATATGACACAAACATCTATCAGCTTTAGTAGTTATGTGTTCTGGGAGTGTTTGGGAGGTCCCAAGTTAAAGCCTTCGCTTGGGCAAATTTTGGTATTTTGAATGAATTAGGCCTTACTCTTGTTCAGTAGGCTTTTATTTGATTGTTGGGTAAATTACAATAGAATGATTCTGCTACTCTGGTGGTTAAATGGTGTGTTATTATGGTGAAGGTCTGGTGTTCGAATCCCTATGCAGGCAAGGGTATTATTTTTTCCCAGATTTCGGGATAGAGTTGTGTAATAGGAGAATTTTGAGTAGTGGATGTGCAGTAAGAATTAAGGGAGAAGATTAAGGGATTTTGGGGGTTATCGGGATTTTATTTTATTTTTTCCCATAATCAAATTTTGACTCTCTTTTATAAAAAAAAGTTTTCTGTTTATTCTTCTCCCTCTCCTCTTGCCGAAATTCTCTAAGTTTTTCCATCTTGCTCTTAATTTTCTTCTTCTTGACATTTCCCTAATCCATTTATTTTCCTTCGTTTTCGCACGCGGTTAGTGCTTGCTTAGTTTCGGTAAGTGTTTCTCTTCATTTCTGTCATGAATCTCTAAACGACTGAAGTGGTAATTTTTTTCTCTATGATTTGGGCGTAGGGGAGGCTCGGACTGGTGAATTTGATGTTCTCGTCTTAACAATAGTTAAACGGAGGGTTATCGTTGGTGGTAAGTTAGGTTTCTGTTCGTTCTTGGTTGTCAATTCGCTCGTAAATTTGTTAAATTAATGTTGAGTATCTTGATTATAGGATTTGGAGTGCTCGGGGACTGTTTTAGCATCAAACAAAACCAGGTGTGTACCCGAAACACACAAAAAAAAGGATTCTGTGAAAAGCCGAAATTGCTTGCTGTTTGGACAGCAGCAGTAGGCTAAATTTGAAATATCACCATAAATTATGGAAATTAAATTAGGGATGAATAAAATATTGAATTAAATCTTATTCAGTCTAGTTTCTCAAAGAAGAAACGGTGTAAGTAATGGAATTTTAAATCGTGAGATATAATATGTTTTGTGACACAATGTCAGAATGAATTCGGGTTCCCCTATTTTGACTTTGGAAAATCATCAAAAATTGGAGAAAAATCATTAGTGGTTAAAATTTACATGTTTAAATTATTAATGAGTCTATTTTCAATAGAAACAAATGGAAACATCATCCAAATTTTGTGCTAAGAGATAATTAATTTTTAGCAAAGAAGGGACGAAGTTGTTAGACAACAGAACAGGGGTAAGTTTGAAGATTTTAATACACTTATTTTTGAACCAAAAATTCTGAAAATTTTATGGTAGAAAGTTATTTGAGTCTAGTTTCAAAAACATCAAGAGGATCTTAATTCGGAATTCTATAGCTCAAGATATAAATGATTTAGTAACAGTGACTCAAGTAGACAACTTTGAAAGAACATATAAGAAAATAATTAAAATATATATGAATAATTAACTAGCACAAGTTACATTAAAAATGGATCACGTGGCCAAGGCCGATTTGGGTCGAGTGGGCCACATGGGCGTGTGAGCCCATTTTTTTGAAAAGTTCTGCAAGGTTGCACGGGTCGCCCAAGTCGACTGTGGACCTACTGTAGGGTCGGTAAGCTTTACTTAGACCCCTATATATGTGATATGTCTGTCTGATTTCTATACCGAGAATGACTTATTATATCTGAATGTATGTACTATTAATTGCATAATGGCATGACATATTTTGTATGTTGCATTGCATCAGGGTGAGTTGATGATATTTGGAAGAAGTGTCCGAAAGGCTATTAAACCTATTATCTTGCAGCTTAGCTGCAACCCTCTGATTATGTGCCGCATTTCGGTACAGCATGGTTTGTAGGGATGGGTGGGTTTATTTAATTCCCACATGGTGTGTACGGTCGGATGAAGATGGTGTGTAGAGGCTGGTGGGTAAGATTCTGACTTACTGTATCTGCATTCTGTATCTCATATGGGCCAAGGCCCTAATGTATTTCTGAGACTGTATCTGATATGGGCCAGGGCCTAAACTGATTCTGTGATGGGCGCAGGCCCTAAACTGTATCTAACCGAATTCTGTTGATTATTTGTATGCATATTTTCTATGGAGATTACACACTGAGTTTGCGAAAACTCACCCTTTCTCTGTTTAATCTTTACAGGTAATCCCCAGACTTGACGGGTAGGTGCAACAAAGGACTCGACGGTGGCCACACGTAAATTTTAGATTGTTTTCCATTAATGTCTAGAATTTATTACTTATTTGGGGTTTTTATGTAACTTTTGGACTATGGACTGGTTGTCTTTAAATTTGGGACTTTATACTGTTTTTATAGATTTTTTTTTAAACTGCAACTCAACAAAACACGGTTTTTCTAAAAACTGAGGTTTTCGTAAATAGAAACGATTTTCCCTAAATTAATTGATTTCAAAAAAGTATGCTAAGAGACAAGTTTTGAAGCAAATCAACTAGTTTTTTTTCTAATTAGATAATAGCTAACTTACTGTAACGATTTTTAAACTTGACAATCTTGTCTTCAAATCCCTTTCCATGTGACATCGCCAGATTCGGTCATAACGTCTAGGCCAGGTTTGGGGTGTTACATGTGCATTACCAATAAAATTCATAAGTTATAAAAATCCATACTATAATATTTATTTTTATATCTGTTCGCAAGCATTACATAACCATATACAAATATATATTACATATATATACATACCTATTTAGTGGCCTTTGTCTCGTCAAATTTTATATTGTATATAATAAAAACCCACACATATATATTATATATAACACCAAAACTCATATATATTATATATATAACAAAACTCCTATACGTATCTATTATATATACACATACCTTTTAGTACTTCAACTCACCTTTAATATTTAGCCCATAAACAAATGCAACAATTAGATGCACAATTCACATACATTTATCACGTTAACTACATAGTTTGAAACTACGACCTACCTATTTTATTCTTATAACTACATGCACATTTTAAATCCATGCATTTGGCTCATTAAAATCTCACAGCATGCATACCCAACACACAACAAAATTGTAATGGTTTGCACTAGGAGAAACCAAGGTTTGAATAATAATTAAGCAGGGGATTCCTATATGTTACCTTGCCTGTGTACTGGATTTTAAATGTAGTATATCAAACCACTCACCTTAGCAACTATTGCTTCAACTATCATGTTCAAGTAAGCTTCTATTTGCCTTTGTCCATGGTTGTAGAGGCTCCCCAATGAAATTGACACATATCATACACATCAAACACATTACAAAGGCATTACTAACATCAAAAAATATCATTAAATCATTCTGAAATCCTATATCAAAGCCTATTAACCTCTATATTGAAAATTTAACTAGTTTTGTCAAAGTAGGTGTTTAACCACTCAAATCTCACTTCTAAGCTTAGATTTCAACTTCATACATCCTAAATATCATCTAATTACAAATCTATACCATTTTATCCAATTTCACTGATTTAATTTTTTTGAAAAAATCAAGCTTATGTGATCTTTTAAAAGGGGGAAACATTCAATTTGCTTAAATTCATTAAGGATTTGTTAAATTAAGATCAAATACATTTTAATTAGATAAAAATGAGTTAGAAATCACTTTAAATCCAAAGAAAATACAAGATCATCCATTTTCAAGCCAAAAATCAACTTAAAATCAAGTGATATATTGATATCTTGATTAAATTATTTAAATCTTTAATTGAAATAACAACTCACTTAGTTTAATCATAAAAAGTTAGAATCTCACCTCAATTTTGTAAATTCAACGAGCTATGGAGCTAATTCGAGCAAAAATGTGTGAAGATCTTTTAAGAATTTTAAATATGAAAACATGAGTGTTCTTCAAAATTGAACAGAGATTTTGTACTTATAGAGCTTAGGAATAAAAAAGGATGAACTAATTTCGGGAGAAAAGCTTTGATTTGGTGTTTGGAAAATTTTTGAAGAAGATGAAGAATGGGAAGGAATGAGACGTGGGAGTTCTTAAATAAGTAACCCATTTTTAAAAATTGGGTCATTGCCCATTTAACCGCCCCTAGTTTCTACCTTTTTTCAAATATGTCCTTACTTTTCAATTAAAACCAATTTCAAAATTATTTCAAGATCGGTTTTTTGAAAACAATGGCGCCGACTAAAGCTTCTGGTTCTAATGGTTTTCCAGTGTTATTTTTCCAGTCCTATTGGCATATTGTCGGACACAATGTGGAAAATTTTTGTCTTGATGTGCTTAATAGAGGTATGTCACTAAAGGATATTAATCATACTCGTGTTAATTCTGAAAACCTCCAACCTCACTAGCATGAAGCTTTTTCACCCTATTAGTCTTTGCTCGATTTTGTATAAGATTATCTATAAAACTATGGTTACTTGTTTTCAGAAGGTGCTAAACTATTGTATTGACAAAGCGCAAAGCGCTTTTGTTCCTGACAAGCTAATCACAGATAATATATTACTTGCTTATGAAATTTTGGAGGTTTTCAAGAGGAAAAGATATGGTATGAAAGAGTAGTTCACCTTCAAGCTTGATATGAGTAAGGCATACGACAAGGTGGAATGGGACTTCTTAAAGAAGATGCTCTTGAATATAGGCTTTGTCGCAAGTTGGGTGACTTTATTCATCACTGTGTTAGTATAGTGTCTTATTCTTTAATTCTTAATATAGAGGTCCAAGGTGGGGACTTAGATAGGGTGACCCGCTCAGTCTGTACTTATTTTTCATTTGTAGTGAGGGTCTTTCTTTTTTTATGCACATGTCCAGTCGGAATAGAGTGATAAAGGGTGAAAAAATTTGTAGGAGAGCCCCTAAGGTTTCTCATATCTTATTTGCGAATGATTGCATACTTTTCGGGGGGCGACAATAAGGGGAAGTTATGACCCTAAAATGGATCCTCAAAGAGTATGAGGAGGAGTCGGGCCAATGTATAAATTTTTAAAAGTTTTCCATTTAAAAGTTTACTAGCTAATACAGATAAGGGAGTGAGGCAAAGGATTTTGCGATGTCTGGAGGTTCGGGTTTCTACAGATCCTGAGCACTATTTGGATTTTGCCGAATATGGTGGGCCGAAGTAGGAAAAGGGTTTTTTAGGGATTGAAGGATCGAATGAGATACCGCACTAATAACTAGTGTGTGAGATCGCTGTCCCAAGGGGGTAAGAAGGTATTCATTAAAATCGTTTTACAAGCTATTCCCACTTTTACAATATCTTGTTTCTTATTACCAGTTTCTTTTTGGATGGAATTAGAGCATATTATCTCTCATTTTTTGTGGCAAAAATTTAGGGAGAAACATGGGATTCATTGGTGCAAATCTAATGACTATGGTGGTATTGGCTTTCGCAATCTTAGTTAGTTTAATACTTACCCTTTTGGCCAAGCAGGGATGGCGCCTTGTTAATGACCATTGTTCATTATTAGCTAAGTCACTTAAGGCAAAGGATTATCCTAATTCAGATTTCTTGCAAGCTAATTTAGGAGCTTACCCTTCATATACCTAGAAAAGTATCTAGCTCGCAAAGGGATTTCTTTTGGAATGACTGGGATGGCAGGTAGGAACAGGGTCTAAAATTAACATATGGGATGATTCTTGGGTCATTGGGTGCAAACACGAAAAAATCAGGTTCCTAATTTTATTGTGCCTTATAGAACAGTTTCAGAATTAATATTACAGCATGACAGAAGGTGGGATATGGAGAAAGTTACCAGCTATTTTGATCCATTAGTGGCAAGGAAAATTCATTGTATTCTCTTTCTTCACAAGCATAGTCGGATACGGTTGTTTGGCAAGCAGAGCCCTCAAGAGTTTATATCATTCAGAGTGGGTGTAGAATATTACAAGAAATCGGGGGAGCAGATAGAAATGATGTGGCTAATCGCTATACACTTTTTTACAAGAAAATGTGGAAACTAAATTTGCCAGAGAAGGTAAAAATTACGGTCTAGCGTATTTTTAATAATCTAATTACTAGATGTGTCCATGGGCAGGGCCAGGCCGGGCCCAAAAAAATTTTGGCCCGCCTCCTTGGCCCGGGCCCGGGCCCGACCCGACCCGAAATATGGGCCTAGAATTTTGTCCAGGCCCGGCCCGGGAATAAAATCCTAATCCGAGCCTGGCCCGGCCTGGCCCATTTTTTAATAAACACCAAAAATTAATTTTAAAAATAAAAATAAAAGTATTTTAAAAATATTTTAAAATTAAAAATTAAAAATTAAAAATATATTTTTATTAAATTCGGGCCTGGCCGGGCAGGGCCCGGGCAAAAAAAGTGGTGCCCGAGGCTTGGCCTGTTTTCTAAACGGGCCTCGTATTTTTGCCCAAACCCATATTTCGGGCCTATATTTTTACCCGAACCCTCCCATATTTCGGGTGGGCCGTCGGGCCGGGCCGGGCGGCATGGACACCTCTACTAATTACTAATATGTACAACCTTTACAATAGAAGATTAGCTGGTTCTGCGACTTGCCCAAAATGTTTAAGGGGAGTTGAGAATCTGGAACATGGGTTTCACGATTGCCCTTTTGTTGTCAATGTATGGAATCTATTAGACATCAAATGGGAGGATGAAAGGGGTGATCCAAGTTTTCAAGCATGGATCTAAGATATGTTTAATGTTTTGCCGAATGCTACATGTAGAATGTTGCATGAGCGATTTGGTCCCTCTGGTCCGCGAAACAAATAGGTTCACAATAGATTGTTTACCTCGCCACGACAAATCTCTAGTCAGGTTACAGCTTATTTGAATGAACTAAATGAGATATAAAAGAGGTTACTTGTATCAAAGGTGGGGTGCGAAAGGTGGAGACCACCTGTAACACCCTTAACCCATATCCGTCGTCGAAATAGGGTTACAGGGCATTACCAAACTTATCACATAAACAATCATACATTTCATGTTCATTTTTCATTCCAAACAAAATCATTCAATTTCAATCATATAGTCCCTAATACAAGCCCTCGAAGCCCAAAATGAAAATAAAAAACAATTCGGAACTCAAATATGAACTCACGAAATTTTTGGGAAAACATTGAAAATTTTCAAAGTGCAGGGGACACAAGCCCATGTGGCCAGGCCGTGTGTCTCACACTGTCAAGAGGCACGCCCATGTCTCAAGCCGTGTGGGCATTCGAAATGGGGTCACATGGCTGTGTCCCAGCCCATGTCCAACCCCATGTAACTCACTGACTTGGGTCACACAGCCAACCACATGCCCATGTCTCCTAACCATGTGTCACATACGGCTGAGACACACACCCATGTCTCTGCCCGTGTGGACGAAAATAGGCTATTTTCTAAGCCACATTTCTCACCCAAATAGGTACCAACCTAAGCTTAATAATGCACTTACAACCATGGCATAAATAAGCATTCAAAACCAACCAATACCAAGTCTATAACATGCAATATCCATACATACAACATCATATCCATAAGCACATTCATTTGACCACTTTAAAGCATACCAAATATACTTCCAAAGTCTACCTAAATGGTCAATTACATATATGAGACATTGTACTTAAAACTTAGCTTGAAAACTCATCTCAATTCCAACCATTTGGTGTCAAAACACAATTTCACAAGCAAGACATTCATATAGCAACTATACACCACATATCACAAGGCCATTTATACATATATACATATCAAAATATATTACCACTTTACAAGCCAATTCAAATGGCCAAAACTCATCAAGACAAATAGGCTACAGTAGCCAAAATACCTATACATGCCATTTAACCAAAATATAGAAAGTCCAAAGTGATATGAATCGACCCGGGTTAATCGAGTCATTTCACGTAGTTTGCCCGATCGTCGATGAGGAGAAGATTAAGTTGTCGAAAAGGGATAATTTAGGCTAAGGGTTCTAGAATTTTTCAAAATGGTTTTAAAAGTTGGCTAAGGGGATGGTAGATTTATAAGGGATAGTAGGTTCAGTTTAAGAATAAAGAAAAGTAAATATTGGATAGAAAGATGGAACGGATATGTAAACTCAAGCTTCAAGAATGATTCAATACTATAAAGAGTATTGCCTTAGGACTTTTATGGCTTAAGGTGGAATACGGAATTCAAAGATGGGAATGGAAAACGAACTTAACGCAAGAATGATTCAACACTAAAGAAAGTGTCACCCCAGTTCTTATACAGTTAAGGTGGTCGGATGAAGATAGGTTGATGAATGCCACACCAAATGGGGTTTGGTGATAAGTTCAAACAAGTCGGGAAGACGCCACTAGCAACGCTAGATAAGTCGAACAAGACTTGTATGAAATAGGAGAGGAGGTAAACTCACTCGTGAACAAAATGTTAATAAAATTTTATTAAAGTTCCAAAAGTCCCTTCAAAAGGCTGATTAGACATATATTTATAAGGCTAGAAAAAGGCTAGCTGAATGGTCACAAGTATTCATCTTAAAAGCTGAAATAAAGCTCAAGTCTCTTGGAATTCTTGAACCAAATAACTCCACAGTTTAATTTACTTCAATTCAGCTGCATAATTGACCTTGAATGCTTGAAAACTGACTCTTGAAATGTCCTTTGGTTAACTGAATAGTCATCAGCACCTTAATGGTGTTTTGAATGCTTGGGTTAATTCTTTTGAAGCAGCAAAAACGGTAGGTAGTTGAAAAGCTTGCTGCCGAAATTAAAGAAGCAACAATCCACTCTTTAAACTCTTTTAAATGATGTGTTAAACCTCCTTTGTAACAGGCCATTTACTTTGTAACCGAAAATGACTTGAATAGCCACTTTATTTAATTTGTAACAGCCTTGAATTGTAACGGTTATGACTTGAAAACACTCCTGCAATAAACATATTAAAATGAGCTTATTAAACATAACACCCATTAATACTTAACTTAAGTAAATGAACTAAAACATATGCATCAATTATTCCAGCAACTAGTTAATTAAATAAGCATAATTAAATGAACTTAACTCATGCATCAATAAATAATCCTAGGAACTAGATTAATTAAAAAGCATCTACTAAATGAAGTTCAATAATAACTCAATTATTATAACTAAGATAAGTTTAATTAATTACTAGCAACTCATTTATTAATCTAAGATGAGTTATTAACTAAGATGAACTCAATTAACTAAGATGAGTTATTTATTCACGCAACTTAATTAAAAATAAAGTCCAACAACTCAATTTATTAACAAACTGAAATTAAATGTCTCATTTTGCACTTGGGCCCCTCGAGTTTAGGCCAATCCCGATGTCATTGGGATGTATCCAAACATGATACGACCAATTTCACATCACAAAGTACCAAAACAACCGATTGATAGTGTGATGAGATCTCCAACGACTTCCAATCCGAGCGAGCTTTCGAAACACTATAAAACACGGAAAAGTAAACAGAGTAAGCAATTAAGCTTAGTAAGTTTGTATACTTAACTTACCATTTAATCACAATTTAGGTAATTAAACATAGCATAATGCAACTCAATTTGATCCACAAGCCTAACACATGTTCATCCACAAGGTTAGACATGAAATCACAAACCTCATAGATTCAATTCTCACATGATTCACATACATACCTGTACTAGTTCATATCAAACTCATACACTCTCGTAATAACACTGTGCCCATTGAACCATTTGGAATAATAACAGATACTCAGGTATCTCGCACACTAAGTTCCAATACATGGTCGAAACCATCTCTATCTCTTATCTCATATAGATGCTCCCTCTCGAGCCATCAATAGGTCTGCTCATACAAGATGATGGTCAAGACGTAGCTACACGGTGCTGCTCACGCAGCCTGTCGAGTAACCGCAACACATGCCGAAAAGCTCAGCCACCGGTAGAACGTACAGGACCAGCACCCCAAACACTGTAACCCCTAATGACATGTCATTTGTATCTTATCTATTCATAAGGTTGAATCAGGATCCATACACTTGCCGATATCTTGTCGAGAATATCTGTAGTATCGTATCAACAAATATTTCAATTAAGCATGTAAACATATATATAATTTAAAGCTTATTAATATACGAACTTACCTCGAGTTAGTATGGAGAAAATCTACAGATCAATCCACTACTTTCTTTTTTCCCTGATCTAATTCTGAACGTGGCTTTTCTTGATCTATATAATCAAATTTAACCATTTTAATTCTTATTTTACTCAATTCAACCCAATTTCATATTATCACAAAATTACTATTTTTCCCCTAAACTTTTTACTTCTTTACAATTTAGTCCTAAACTCATAAAAATGTAAATTCATGCAATTTAGTCCACACCCATGCTAGCTGAATATTATCTAAGCTTAAATCAGCCCATACATTTAATTAATTCACACATTTCACCATGAAAATATCACATTTTTCAATTTAATCTTTATTTGACAAATTTTACTAAAAATCACTTAACAAATGTTGTTTAACTAACAACAACCATTCATTTTCTAGCATCAAACATCAAAACACATACACATTCATCAATGGTGAAATACTAATACTTTAACAGTTTCACAAATTAGTCCTTGGGCTAGCTAGATTAAGCTACAACTACTCCAAAAATATAAAAATCATTAAAAACGGATCAAAATTCACTCACCAATTGAGCTTGCAAGCTTGGCCGAACATGCATCCATGGTTTTTTTATTCTTTTATTTTCGGTGGTGGATGGAAATAACCAAAGATTATGACTTTGTTTTACTTATTTTACTATCTTTTAATTATTAAATTACATTTTTAACCTTTGTTTTTAACTTAAAAATTTGCCTATTTAATGTCCATCTTTGTCCAATCAAATAAAAAATGGTCTAATTACTACATAAGGACCTCCAATTTAAATTTCTATAGCTATTAGACACCTTTAGCTATTAGAACACAACTTTTTTCATTTTACGCGATTTAGTCCTTTTTATCAAATTAAGCATGCAAACGATAAAATTTCTTAACAAAATTTTTATATGACTCTACTATCATGCTATAGAAAATAAAATAATAATTAAATAAAGTTTTTGACCTTGGATTTGTGGTTCCAAAACTACGGTTCCGATTTCACTAAAAACGGGTTGTTACACCACCAGAGGTTCCTTTCATAAAGATTAATTTTGACGCAACATTTCGGCTCAAACTTTAAAAACTTGTTAGGGTTAATTTTCAAGGATGATAGATCTATATGCACCAAATTAGTTACAAGCGAGTGTGTACCTTCAGTCTTTACGGTTGAAGCCCTTGCATGTCTACAAACTCTCAAGTTGGGGGCAGATCTAGGGTTGAGAGAGGTGGTGGTCGAAGGGGATTCCCTAACTATGATAAAGAAAGTAAGTTCAACTCATCTAGAGAGATCAGTAATTGGTGCATATATTTTGGACATAAAAGCTTAAACACAGAGATTTAGGGAGGTTTGCTTTACTTATGTTCCCCCGATTGGCGAATAGATTCATGCATTTTCTAGAAAAGGAAGGATGGAGTAGAGGGAAGCTAGAATTTTGAGCAAAGTTCTTAGGCATTGCTAATGTATTTGGTGAGTCGGGATGTTTACATAGGCACCGAAAAAGAAGATGAGGGTGCTTGCTTAGAGGATTTCATCTCCGGTGCATGATGGAAAATGAAAAGGTTTTGTGATACGACTGGGTTCTGTCTTGGGGCAGGGATAAAAGGAAAGTTTAATTTCCAAGGTCTGTTGTTGACTTACTCTTGTCTGTTGGAGTTATAACAGCTCGTTCTTTAGTCGTGTCGAAAATAGTGGTTTCGAGGCCACAAATCTGACAAGTAAGTTCATAAATATTATTATTTAATATTTACGATTCAAATATGGTATTAAAATAAATTTTGAATTGAAAATTTATACTATAGGTCGTTTCTATAAACCGAGCCATAAATATTTTTATAAATATTTACGGAATGTTATTAAGGTTGTATTAAAGTTTCGTTAAGAAATTTTTATGTTTAGATAGCTAATTAATTAAAAAGGACTAAATCGTAAAGGATGTAAAATTTTATCACTATTAGATTTGAGTGATTAAATTGTTTAATGAATAAAGGTAAATGGACTTAAATGATAAATAAATCATTTAAGGAGTTAGTGGAGAAATATGGACATGGATTTGGTGTTTTATTTAATTATTAACCAAGGTTAAAATGGTTGTCATCTTCTTTCCCACTTTTTCAACCGATTCTTCCATAGAAACTAAGCTAGGTTTCAGCCAATTTCAAAGTTTTGCATGGTATGTAAATTTAATTCTGTTTTTAATGATTTTTTATGTTTTTGAGATCATTCCAACTAAGTCTAGCTAGCTCGTACCTTCGTTTTTGAAATTGTTAAAGATTTTGAATTTTACCATTGATGAATCTTTGTGATTTTAGATGTTAAGTGATGAATTTGAAGTATTAGTTGTTATTTATGAGTTTTAATGATTAGGGATTAAATTATTGAAATATTAAAAATACAAGGATTTAATATTTAATAATAGCAAATATGGGCTATAGTAAGGTCCCAATAAATTTAGCAAAGCTTAAATTTGAGAAAAAAAATGGTTAATTTGCATGTTTTAGGCTCAAGGACTACATTGAATAAAATTAAAATGTTGGGGGCAATTTTGTAAAAATGTAAAAAGGACTAAATTGCATAAAATGAATTGGCTTTGTTGTCTAAATTAATGAATTGAATGAAATTGTTAATTTAGATCAAGAATGAGTGGAAATCGAGTAGAAGAGAAAATTACCAAATAGCCCCTGTACTTAGTCATTGCCGCAATTTAACCAAGTAAGTTCGTATGAACTGTACTCGGTATAAGGTTGTTTAAATTGAATGTTTACTATGTTTTTTTTGAATGTAAATGAATCAATATATATATGAGAATGTATCCACATTATGACGAATTGACGGTTATCGAGTCCCGATTGAACCTTAGGAATTCATAAGATACAAATAACATGCCATTAGGGTTACCATGTTTCGGGTGCTGGCCTTGAATGTTCTATTGATGGCTGAGGTCTTGCATTTGTTGCGAATACTTAATAGCTTCTGTGAGCAGCATCGCGTAGCTTACATTCTAACCGTCAGCTTGTGTGAGCAGACCCATTCCATAGCTCATGTGAGCAGCAATGTAAAGGAAAAGGAAAGGAAAGGTTATATTTTTAGCACACTTTGTGTGAGCTTTCCCATGGATTCAATGTTATTCTAAGTGGTTCAATGGGCATGAAAAGGAAAGGAATGGTAAGTGTTCAAATGAACTATGTCATGAAACTATGAAAATGATTGAAAAGGAATTTTTCAATAAAAGTATACCTATGTTCATGAAAATGATGATTTCAAATGAAGTTGTTCATGTATAATGACTTACCTTATGTTAATTCAAGTGAATTATGAGTTGACGCACTAACATGTGTTGTTGATGGTGTTTAGGCTTGTGTCAAGCTTAGGGTTGGATTATATCATGCTTATTCTTAATGATATACGTTGAAATGGTAAGTGACCAAATGTAAAATATGCTTATATTCATGAAAAGGTTGCATGAATCAAAAGATATATTTTCCTATGAAATGGCTTATCATATGGTTGATCCCAAAAGAGTTATGTATAAATGCACTAACATGTTTATTGATGATGATATTTAGGTTTTTGTCAAGCTTGTGTAATTGGTTGATGTTTATGTTTATATCTTGTATTATGCAAATGATATAGGTAAGAAAAGGTAATGAAATGGTAAGTTTATAATTTAGATGTAATATGATGATATAAAAGGATTGATGAGTTAAAGGACCTACTTATATGTAAGAAATTTACTTATGGTGTGGATGAATTTATCTATGTCATGAATAAACACACTAATTCGTGAATTGATAATGTCATTTAAGCTTATGCTAAGTAAATGAAATGGAATGTAAGTAAATGGAATGGTAGGTAAGTAAATGGAGTGGTTCATAATCTTATGAAAAGGTTAATGAATGTGCAATACGTCTTATAAATCCTATTATGTTAGGAATGAAAGATATATGTGGTGTTGATAGACTTACTTATTTGTGAGTTGATGGTTATTTAGTTTGATAAATCTTGTGGCATTGGTATAGGTATATATTTATACTATAAAGTTCATCATTGAAATGGAATATGATGATTAAAGTTTTTACGAACTTACTAAGCATTATGTGGTTACGTAGTTTTCTTTCTTATATTTTATAGATAATCAGAAGCTCGATCGGTTTGGAAGTTCGTCGGAGATCTATCACACTATCCAGCGATTATATTGATAGTTTTGTTGTGTTGGTCAAGGTTATAATGACATGTATAGGTGGACTTGTGTTTGAATGTTATTTGATGAATTTGGCATGTATATGTTATTTTGGATTGATGTACTTTTGGTACTTTTGATGCCTTGTTGGAATGTGTTAATATGGTTATGTTTTGATGCATATTTTAATGACCAATATGCTATGTGATGGAATAGTTGCAAAATGGTCAAGATAGGTTATGTTTTGGAAAGGTATTGGACTTAATGTGCATGAATGAAATGTGGCATGTTTACATGTTTAAGTAAAATATGAAAGAATGTTGACTTGTCCCCATTTGATTTTTCAGATTCAAGGACGAATCTTTTTGAGGAAGGGGGGAATGATACGAGTCACAAAGGCCCAATCCAAGTTCAAGAACGTGATGGGCTCAAATTACCTCAAGGCCCAATAATGAGATCAAAGGCCCGACAAATGCGTTCCAAACTAAATGGGACCATTCAAGAGTTTGTTAGCAAGGCCTTAGATGCATACATGAAAGAACAAGGAAATCAAGATTCACTTTCTTGTTTTCAAGAAAATCAAGAAACCGAATCTTGGTCCAATTTTGATGTTTGGAGCGATTTCAAGAATCAAGAAAATCAAGATTTCAAATCTTGGAAATCTTGGTCCAAGAAACCGAATCTTGCAGCCAAAACGCATTGGATCTCCGTTACGAGCATCAACGACCCAATTTCGGTAAAAGATGGACCACAAGCCCAAATTCTTGAAGGCGAGGCCCAATAAGCAAATTCCCAGCCCAATCAAGAAATCCATACATACTTAGTTGAAAATCAGGCCAAAATTGTCAAAGGGCCCAATTTGTAAACATTTTATTTGTTAATTTAAATTTTTAGGCTCTAGAGATATTACACGTTAAATTCGGCCCAAAACAGCCCATTTAAGTGTTAGGCCGAAATTCATTTATTATTTTTATTATTTAGGGTTAATTTTTAAGTTTTCTAATAAGGTTAGGATTAGTTTGAGGCCTATATAAGTGATGGCCGGCCACCCCTTGTATAGACTACACAAATACATTAAAATTTCAGATTTGTTAAAGTACAGAATTTTCTATGAGGTTTTCTCCAAGAATTCTCTCTTGAGCTTTCTTTAGAAGTTGTTTTAACAATATTTTGATTGTGAGAGTCATCTTCAACCTTCTGCTTGCCGTTGATATTCTTTGGAGGGGAGATTAGAGTCGTTTGAAGGGAGTTGTGAATTCTTTCGGGTTTTCAAGGCTTCTTAGGACCTATCTTTTTAAATTACTTGCTGTTCAATTTCTTTTCTTTATTTCTGTATTGTGTCGATTCTTTATTGATCTGTTTGCTCTTCTTGTTTTGTTTTTAGCCCTTTCCATCTTAAAGAATCGATAAATCTTTCTCTTGTTGGCAGCAAGGAATCGGCCTTAAATCTCCAATTTCTAAGGTTCTTGTCGTTCATTACATATTCTGATTGAGGGCCATTCGGTTGCTGGAATTTGGGCATTAGTTTGCCGATTTAATTTTGGGCAGCAAGAAAACGTTTCCTGATCCTTAATTTCAATTGATCTTGCTGTCATCTTTACCTATCTTTTATTCAATCGACTGTTGAATTTTTAAGCATTAACTTGCTGTTGTGATTACTCTTTTCAGATTCGGCAGGTTGGAATTATTTTGATTGCAAAATTTGAGTTCTTGACATCCAAGAGTTGCTATTCTTAAGGGCGTTTGTTTCTTGGCTGTTCTTTGTTGATTTGAATATTCTTATTTACAGATCTGATTAGATCTAATCTTATTCTTTATCTCGTTTACAGATCTGTTCGCTTAAACCCTCGTAGGAGTTTTCTCATGACTTGGCAACTCAATCTTGGTCCACACGCAACCCTCTATCATCATGTCCACATGGCCTGAGACACAGGCGTGTGACTCATTCGTGTGTGACACACGACCATGCTACACGGCCGTGTGCCCCCTTTAAGTGTAACATCTCGATTTTAGGCCTAGTCGGAACAGTGGTTTCGAGACCACAAATTCGATGAGGAAAATTTTATTTTTACTATATTTTTTATGGTCTACGATTTCACAGAATGATTTCGTGAAAATTTCGTTCAAAAATTTCGACGTTTGGGCACTCAATTTAGTCAAAAGGTCTAAATTGTAAAAAGTGCAAAAGTTGAGTTCTACATGTTAGAGGTGTCCAATTGTTATGAAATTTTAAATTGGAGGTCTTTATATCGTAATTAGACCATTGATTAAGTTATGGACAAAAATGGACATGAGATAAGTGAAATAGGAAATTTTTAAGTTAGGGGTATTTTGGTAATTCGGTAATTAAAATGAATTAAAAGGGAAAAAGATGACAAATTGGGCTCATCTTTTTCATTTGGATGAAACTAACAAGGGGGGAAGCCATAGTTATGGTTTTCAAACTTCTAAGCTCCATAGTAAGTGATACCAAGCCCTGTTCTTAATGTTCTTTACGTTTTTGGAGTCCCGATAACTTGATTTAGCTTATTCTAGTAATAATTTAACCTAGAGTTTATATTTGGAAAAATACCCATAGGTGAAATATGTTTATTTTGATGTTTTATGATAGAAAATGAAGCTAGAAATTATGTTAAACAACTTTTGCTAGTCGATTTTAAGTGAAAACGAGTAATTGACATAATCGATAAAATACCTAATGTTCATAAGTGTTGGAGTAAGATTTTGATGTTGTCATAGAAGGAGAAAATGTTCAGCATGTTATAAAACATAAGAATAAGAGATAAAGTTTAATTTCCGAGGTTTGGGGCAAAAGTGTAATTATGTAAAAGTTTAGGGGCAAAATCGTAATTTTTTCAAAGTTAGAGTCCATGGCTGTTTTGGTAAATGTGAGTATTAAATAAACTAAATTTTCTATTATAGATCAAGAAGAACGGAATCCGAGGTTAGACAAAGGAAAGAATAAGGTTGAAGACTAAGTGGGTGGATTTGGCTATATTTTGTATCGAGATAAGTTTACGGTAAATAAATGCAATATTTCAATAATTATTATTAATGCTGTTATTTTCCAGCAATTATATATTTATTTCATGAATTATTTGATGTTGACTCAAGTATGAGACGATAGAGAATTAGTATTAAAAAGTCTCATTGAAACTTTTGGAATGTATCGGATACAAATGTCATGACATTAAGAGGATGAGGTCCCATGTAAGACCATGTCTGGGACATGGCTTTGGCACCGATATGAGAGGACCCATGTAAGACCATGTTTGGGACATGGCATTGGCACTGAGATGAGAGGTCCCCTGTAAGACCATGTCTGGGACATGGCATGGGCACCGATATGAGAACTCCCATATAAGACCATATCTGGGATATGGCATTGGTAGTACAAGAAACATCCCATGTAATACCATGTTTGGGACATGGATTTGGCATGTTATTATCAGAAAAGAGACCGTAGTATCCTTATTATTCCAATGTGGCTCAACGGGCTAGTAAACAAATTATGTTCCATGAAAGTTCAGGTAAAAGCATAAATAGCAAATTCATGTGAGTTATAAGAGTTAAGAACATATTATGTTATCAATTGAGAATCAACATTTCATCAAGAGAAGAGTAAGTTATAATCATGAGTTATCTAAGTAAACAAGTAAGTGAACGAGTAAGAGATTAAGTAAAGAGGAAATTAGAGATCATGACACTTGAGTATATTTATTTCTGTTAAATGTTGTTATTTATTTGCTTGTAAACTTACTAAGCTTTATGCTTACTTCCTTTATTTTTCTTCTTTTATAGTATTGCAAAGCTAATTCGGGGATCGTAAAGACGTTGTAGAACGCTTACACTATCAACAACAACAACTCGGTATTTTATGATGATCAATGTTTGAGCTATGGCATGTATAGGGACTTAGTCATTTTGAATGTATGTCCTCATGATATTGCTAAAGGATGATGTGTAAATATGTGATAATGTTTAGCTATTAAAATGGCTAAGTAAGAATAGGTTTGGTATTATGAATGTCTAGGTGATAGTTTATACCTAGAAATTATGAAAGAGTAAAAATTTGCAATGAAACAGTTTTGGGACAGCAGCAGTGACGTGACTTTGAAAAATCACCAAGGATAGTATAAAATGAATTATAGAGTGAATGGTATATATAATTAAATCTTATTGAGTCTATTTTCATAGAAAAATAACGGTGTAGAAAAAAGAATTTTATATTCTGAGATATGTGGATTTTAATTAGATATGGTCAGAACTATTTTTGGAATCCCCTGTTTTGACTTTAGAAAATCATTAAAAATTGTAAAAAAAATATTTATGAGTTGTAATTTATATTTCTAGATTCCTTAATGAGTATATTTTCTGTAGAAACAAGTGAGAACACCATATTAAAATCATACAATGAGAAAATTGAATTTTAGTGACGAGAGGCAGAATAGTCAAATAGTGAAATAGGGAAGACTTTAACTAATAAACTGTACTAATTGGCTGAACCAAAAATTTTTAAAAATTTATGGTAAGAATATATATGAATCTAGTTTCAGGGAAAAATTACGGATCTAAATTTTGAGATTCGTATCTCGAGTTATAATTAATTTAGTAAATGTTATGCAATTGGACAGCTTTGTTGTAAATAGTGAAATTAATTTTAAAAGCAAATTTTTATGCCTCAAACTAGTAAATTAAGTAACGCCTCGTGCTCGACTCCAGCAATAGTCTCGGGTAAGGGGTGTTACATTAGGTTTTAAGGTTTGCAAGTCAAGCAATTACACGGCCTAGAACACAGCCTGATACACAAGCGTGTGAGGCCATTTCGAGAGTTACACGACCTGGCACACTGGCGTGTGGCTTGGCCGTGTGACCCAACTTCGAAAGTTACACGGGCACGGACACGGACTGGGACACGATCGTGTGTCCCTATTTTGAGTGCTACACGGCCTGAGTTGTGTGAGTCACACGGCCTGGCCACACGGTCGCGTGACCCCTGCGGTTCAAATTTTCTAACTTTTTCCTAAATTTTTTGATTGATTCCAATTGAGTCCCGAATTGTCGATGGCTCGATTAAGGGACGATAAGCATGTGAATGAATGATTTATGCTATGATTATATTAATGTTTGGAAATGTATGTTTTATGTTACGGTTTGACGGTAAAGCTTTGTAACCCTATTCTGACGACGGATACGGGTTAGGGGTGTTACAGGAGTTCCCCAATGCTACACGTGTTTATTAATAGTAGGGAGTGGGCTCCTTTTTTGCTGGGGGTTACGTTTGTTTATTTTATTTTTTCAACTGTTTACTTGTTTCTTGTATTTTGTTATTCGGTTTTCTTACCTTTAATAAAATATCCCAACAGGATTTCTTTCAAAAAAGTATCATTTATGTTCTATTAATTTAAGCAAGATTCTCCTATCTTTCCCTATAAATAGATGGCACTGGTAGAGCTATTTACACAAATTCATACAAGTTTTCAATATTGTTATTTTGTCAAATAATACAGAAAATAGTGAGAATTTATTTTCTAAGTAAAAATTTCATTTTCTGGGAATAACAATTCTGTCGGTTTCTATTGGGAGAAAATTACTTTCATGTTGAAAGTAATAAATCGTTTTTGGTTTTGTATTTGATTTGTGATTGTTTGAGCCTATACTCAAAGCAATTTGTGCTATGAGAATAGCAGAAAAGGTTGTTTGGTTGAAAGCCAAGAACGTTTAGGATTTGTCTCGCTCAATGTACAAGTACTTTTCAAGAAAAGTTTATTACTATAAGGCTCCGTTTGTTTGCCAGTAAAATATTTTCCGAAAAATGATTTCAAGAAAATGATTTACTTTTCTGGAAATGATTTACTTTTCTAGTGTTTGGATGAATCTGTGTAAAATATTTTTTGTTGTTTGGCAGATTTCCTAAAAATATTTTCCGAAAAAGTTGTTTTTACATATATTAATAAATTTAATATACATATTAATAAATATATATTTTAAATTGTTTTTACATATATTGCAATGATTTATTTATAAATAAATCAAATTAAATATATAATAGTATTCAATTATTAAGCTAGAATATTAACCGTCATAAATTGAAAACAACCAAAGTCAAATAAATTATTTGTAATTGTGTTATAAAAAAAAAAAAAACAAGGATTGAATAATTATAAATTAGCTTCCAAACCACAATTAATACTAGAAATTAATATTATCCAAATGCATAATTAGTAGTACACCACATAATAACAACAACATTGTCCAAGTGCATAACTAATATTACACCACATAAAAGTATCAATATCTTCAACCTTGAGAAAATTTTTGAAGCCAAATTTTTTTATGCTTCTTACTTTTAACTAAACAAGCTTTGGCTTCGGATTCATGACTCACTAAATAATCAAACACAGAACACAAGAAGTCATCATCAAATCCTTCTTCCTCCATTGACATCACTTATTCGTAAAGATGTGGTGTCTTGTCTGCAGTAAATTGTTCCAAAGCATTAGCAATTTTGCCAAGTTGTTCACCCACAAATTTAATTTTTTTATCAGCGACACTTTCTTGAACATTTTTTCTTTTACGTTTGGATGTGTCAGATGAAGATACATTTGTTCTTACCTCTTCAGCCTCTTCATTGTTGCAGTCTACATGCACTGAACCTTGGTTACCATCATCCAAATCTATGTCAGCAAATGTTCTGGCAAAACTCCCTGTTGCCATATTTTTGCCAACAACCAAAGCCATTTCATTATAATGATCAATGCTTTTATTCAAAAATGGTTCATACTTCTTGTGTGCCTATTGGATATTATACACAATTAGAATAACAAGTAAAAAAACAATTGAAATATGCTTAACATTTATATACATATATTATCATCACTGCTGCATCATATGTCGCTCTATCACATGTGATCATTTTCATGTTATCATCCCATCCAAAACCACTTTCACCCCGAATTGTGCATATAATCTGCCACTGGTTTTTTACAGTCCTCAAATGATTTTCCACATGCTTCGCATCGTATTGGACTTGAAATCTTTTAGAAATAGCTTCGGCAACTCGATTAATAGAAAGTGCTTTGAAAGTATTAGAAGGCTTATTTCCTCTCTGGGCCTCCTCTGCTAGAATTTCAAGAAAAAGATGATCCATTGGTTTTGTCCACCTGAATTTCTTGGAGGTCCCTTCTTTGTTGCCCTTACCCATTTTACATTAATAATTGTCATTGTCAATCATTTCAATATCCAACCAACATTAACAAAAAAAAACAATTTTTAATACTAAACATACATAACATAGAAACAATAACCCTAAGCCTTAAACCTACCTAATATTTCTAACCATATAATTAGTCCACATAATTTGTGCAATTTCGTCTTTCTTAGCAGACCATTCTCTTGGTTATTCTCTTTCTTCTCGCTCCGTAAGAGTTGGTATTATCAAATCAGACTCAAGCTCCTCGTATAATCCTTGATTAAGTAAATCACTAGGATCAACTCCCATTATATGATTATGAATGATACAACAAGCCAAAACTATATCTACTTGAGTTTGAAAATTCCAAAATGGTTCAGCATCTAATACACGAAATCGTTTCTTCAAAATCCTAAAAACACGTTCAACAGTGATTCGTAATGATGAATGACGAAGATTGAAGAGTTCCTTTGCATTTTCAGGCCCTTGAACACTAAACTCTTTTAAATGATATCGGACACCACGATATGGGGTAATATATCCATTTCGGATGCCATATCCAGCATCAGCAAGATAATATTTACCTACAATTTTACAAAACATAATTAATACTAATAAATTATGAGCTTACTAAAACTATTTGGTGTTTAATGATAATTATTACCTTTCGAAATTCTTAATCCTCTTGGGCGTGAAAGTGCATTACTTAAAATACGAGAATCATGTGCACTACCTTCCCAACCAGCCAGAATATAGGAAAATTTCAAATCAAATGTAATGGCAGCCAATACATTTTGTGTCGTCCCCCCTTTACAGCTACGAAATCTTCCTTGAATGCTAAGTGGAACGAATGCACAAACATGAGTTCCATCTAATGCTCCAATACAATCTTTAAAATAAGGATAAAACCTTAGATTGTTTCTGATTTCACTAGGAGTTGACTCATCAGGTAATCTAATAACTAGTTTATACAATTTCAAAATAGCTCTCAATACAACCCTAATGTAACGGTGAACTGTCTCAGTTGATCTATAATATCTAGATCCAATCACTCGAAAGCTTACATTATGACCAATTATATGTAAAATTATAACTACTTGCTCCCTAATATTGACAGATTTAGATGATTGTAACAAATTATTCCTACTAAGAATATCACACAAATTAAAAACGGTGATCAGTCTCATCCTTATCACATCAATACAATGCTGGTCACCACTATATAAAATACTATTAATATAATTTTTTTCTTTCATAATCTTGATTCACACGAGGGTGAGAAGCAATTTCCTTCCTAGTTTTTAATTTTTTAATCCAAAGAGCCCCAAAAGCCAAAACTGAAGCCACAACCCTGACAATTGCATTTTGATGTTGATTACAATCCATCTACACAAAATTATGCCACACAAATATTTGATCACTACAAAAAAAAGATGCAAGATTTTCATAAGATCACATATATGACTAAAAGTTACCATGACTAAAGTGCATACATACATATCAAAAGTTAATTATAATTGCATTAATAATTTTTTGAGAAATTAAATGTTCTTATAAAAAAAATTATTTAATTTTTTATTAAGATAAAATTTGACTGGTAAAATAACAACTTTAGTGATCATAAATTACATATTCCATCAATTTGGTCATGATTTAACAAATTTAGCCTGTAATATTCTTGTAAATGTGTAAATATTTTAAGTACTTAACTGTTTGGACACTACAGTTGAAATCACCGGAGTGGTGCAGAAACACACTGTTGGTTGAAGCATTAAGTTTAATATAAAGGATATAAATTGAGTATAAGAATGGTACTAAAGTAAAAGAACCACCATTAGCCAAGCAGATTCATCAAAACAATAAGAGCAAGAAATCATAGAAGATACCTGCAAATATGAAACTATATCAGTTGTTGTAACCCGTGATCCTTCCTCTTGCTGCTTCAAAATCCTTTGAAACAGTTTCTCCTACAAAGAACAAGGGAAAAGAGAGGAAGGATTTATATAGTAGATACAATACCAGACGTCAACCAGGGACAAATGAAAATAATTATACAACTGAAAACGGAAGCAAAAGAAAGCCTACAGCAATATTTTAAAATGAAGGGTTGCAATGAAAGCATTGCAATGGGAAACATAGTAGTTGAAATTATTCATAACCAACTTACGACAACAATGAGGAAGACTACAGGACTAATGCAATAAAACAAGGATGCAAATCAACCACAAGCACCATTCACTGCATATGAACAAAAAAATAAATCAGAGAACTAAGTAAAAAATCTAGAAGCAGAGGGCTCTATCGTGAGAACTGAGGACACAAGTTCAAGAACTAGGGAACTTTTTCCAGTTTTACTACAAACGCAAAAAGGTGTGTATGCTTGCTACAATCATCATTTTGCCTTTGAAGAAGTTATGACTAATCAAGGGAGCTCAAAGCATGCAGCTTCTAAATTGAGGGCTTAATGTCTCTTCAATATAGGATTCAATTCCGAGGACAATTTTTATATCATGTGACTATCTTTCTAGAACATAATTATATGACCATTTTATCTTGTTCTGTAAGCATAATAAAAACTTATGCCACATCGTAGTCGCAGTTTGGATTTAACCAGCTTCAAGATAACTAAAATAGTTACTTTAAAGCAAAAGAATTTAAAAATTAATATCATAGTAACTTGCTAAATTTGAGAAAGTGACTAACCATTAATTATAATTTAACTTTTTCTATATATAAACTAAAATTACACTTTTTTCCTTCAAAATAATTATATTATTCTTGAATTTTAAAACTCTAATGTATTTTCTATTCCAAAAGCACTTTTAATTTTTTGCTTCTGAAAGCAAAAAACAAAAAAGAAGTATCAAAAGAAACAGCCAAACACTGCCTTTGTATTTTTTTGTATTTATTTATTTTCAAGTTTTTAAACAACAATAACTCATCAAAAACTTGATAATTTTTTAAAGGTAATAAAGACTAAAGAACTTCATGCTGTGATCATGTGCTCAATACAGAGGTGAAGGCCATTCTGTTCAGCTTGGAACTAGCAGCTAAATATCGACCCTCGAATGTAGTAGTGGAAAGTGATTATACGTTAGCAGTAACAGAGATAAATAGTTTGAGTCCTAGTTTTTGGGTGTGGAGTGGTTTGCTTAATGATATTTTGGACTTGGTCTTGCATTTGGGGTCATGTGTTTTTCACCACACTTTTCAGCTAGAACATCAGTTTTCCCATAATCTTACTAAGCTTGATTGTAATGTTGGGGAGGATTAAAGATGGTCGGGCTCAGCTAATTAATTTATGTAATCATGATTTATGGGATGACTAAAACACCTTACTGCCCTCCATAAAAAAACCAACGAATAATCCATACACTAAATGCAAGTAACTCAACCAAGAACCATAAGGAGAAGGAAGCAGGGTGAAACCCAGAATTAGAAAAAGTACCCAATAATCCATTGAATGAAATGTATAGAAGGAGAATGCATGGAGAAATACAATTTACAAGAAAAACTGAATATTCGTTTGAGATCACATGTCTATTATATTTGGAACATATGTCCCAACTCCCAACAGTATATACATACATATACATGGCTATTATAACTGAAATGTATAGAAGAAGAATGCATGGAGAAATACAATTTACAAGAAAATGAGATCACATGTCTATTATATTTGGAACATATGTCCCAACTCCCAACAGTATATACATACATATACATGGCTCATGTTATTACTGTAATAAAAAACTGGAAAACATATATGTGAATGTATGCACGAATTCAATTTATGTATGTATGTAATGTATGATGCCCTTACACCACATAATATTCCCATCCATCTGATCTGCAGTTAACTTTCAAAATATTCCCCAAGTTTAAATCCAAGCCAAGATTAAAATGAACAAAATTCAGTTTCTTCATATTTTTTTTGACTAATCAACAAAATCCAGTTTCATAAAATGAAATGCTCCATTTAACACAGTAAAACCAGTTGAAGCTAAAAAATTACCAATTTTGAATTCTTCAAGTTTACATCTCAATCCTACTTCATTCGTCGAACCTCGACAATTGAACAAAATAAAAAATAAAATGCTAATACAAATATGTAGAAACCCCTAACAATTACCTAGAGCTTGCAATCAAGAATGTGAGTAGAAATCCACCTTCAATGAATCGCGAGAAGAGGTGACGATTCAGGCTATAATTTTTTGGCAACCTAACGAGAAGAGGTGAACCAACAGGCATTACAAATCTGCTATTAGAGTAGAACCAGCATGAGCATAAATAAGAAAGAAGATAGTGATATACCTGTGGCTGCTAATTTTTTAGGGTTTCTTCAAAATATAGACTTGACGACGGTCAACCGACAGAGATGACGAGGCCAACGAACAGAGATGAGGAGGAACGGCGGAGACTGATGGGCAGAGAGGAAGGGAGAATCATTGCTATCGAGAGTGTAGAGAATGGAATGGAAAATGTCTTACGGATTCCAAATCGGTAAGACGTTTTCCGGAAATTGGAAATTGATTTACCCGTGTTTTGGAAAATGTTTTCCTTTAGGAATTCATTTCCCCCCAAACAAACGCCGAAAAATGCGGAAAATATTTTTCGAAAAATATTTTTCATCAAACAAACAGACCCTAAATATCACAAATCGACTCGGTTTTCAAAATTTTAGTGTTTCGTTGTGACAAAATTGTTTTAGAATTATTTGACAAATGATGCAAATTCAATAACCAAAAAAAATAAAAAATTAAATGAAGTGTTAAAATAATTTTTTTTTTTAATTTAGAAGGTCAAATAAGTGATTATGAGTTTATACTTTCTTATAATTGAGTAAAGAAAAAAAAAAGTTACAAGAAAATTAAAGCAAAACAAAACGGTAGGATTTGTACAAATCTAATTGGAGATTAACTGTGGATATTGATTCGAAAGTAGTTCCTTCAAAGGTCGATTTTTACTGCCCTGACTGCTAACTGTTGTTTCTCAGATTTCTCTCCGTTTGTTCTAATCCGCGACTTGATCTCCTTCTCCAAATCTTCAAAGGTACTTTCGAAACCTTAATTCTTCTGACTCTCAAATCGTTCTTTGAATTGTTTTTACCCAATTGTTTTTTATTTGTTTGAAAATTTTTCCATCTTTGGAATCATTCTGTTAAATTGTCAGAAACGAGAATCTCAGGACTTTGATTCGTTAGATTTCATTTGTGTTATTCTCTGATCTGTCTGTGTATCAAAATCTGTAAATTTTAGGGAAAAATGTCAGGGATTTTACTGTTCTATTCTATCTAAAACTAGTGATTGTTATTAGAGTTATGTTGCCTTATTAAATGCAAATTCAAGTTGAGCAGATCAAATTGTTGGATTTGGAGGATAAATTGAACAGTTCTTTCTTAACGAACTGTTTGGCTAGGAGTTTCAATTTTTTTTTCGCTCATTTAAATTTATTTTTTTAGATTTGAAATTTTCTAAATTTGGAATATAAATCATATTCTGTAATTCAACCCACGTCTCCATGGTTAAGAGGCTTATTTTAGTGGGAGAATTTATTTATTTATTTATTTGTTTAGACTTATGATCTCTATTTTCTTTTTTCTCGGAAGGTATTGAAATGGCAGAATCAAAGACATTGAGAAAGCCTATTTTCACCAAGGTGGACCAACTTCGCCCGGGGACTAGTGGTCATACTCTTACGATCAAGGTTGTCAATACAAAGATGGTATTACAGAAGGGTCGTCCTGATGGTCCTCAAGTTCGTCAAATTCGGATTGCTGAAAGCTTGGTCGGAGATGAGACAGGAATGATTATCTTTACAGCAAGAAATGAACAAGGTATATTATTTGTAATATTTCCTTACTCAGATCAATTCCAATAGAAGTTTTGCTTTAGTTATTGTTAGTGGTTTCACTCCTCATGCATATTGCTGTTTTGCATGCTTGCATTTACTTAGTTTATGTTTGATTGTATTTTCGCTCAGATAATTTTTCTATTAGTCATTGCTTTTCGTATTAGCATCCTCCTCCTCTGTTAGACAAGTAATGCAACATTGATTTCATGTAGTTAAAGTGTCAAGTCATGCAAGTAGATTGTATTGGATTTGATTATATCTTTTATATCCTCATGGAAGAAAGGAAATGAAGATTTGGGTTTCCTAAAATTCCTCCAATGCATTTTATCTGATAAGGACGTCTATTTAGGTATTGTCTTGCAATGAACTAAATACTAGTTTTGGCTTTTGCTATGATAGCCTATTAGCTTGTAGTGTTCAGATATATATTACTCAGATTCAGTTGAGTGTTGGATGTCCAACAAGGGATGGTTAGAATCTTCTAAGTTTCCATGTACTTAGAGGATCTTTAGAGGTAATATATCCCTATATCATGTGTCAGACACAGATACTTAAAGGAAAATTGAAGAATTGGAACAAAATAGGCACCAGTATCATGGATGAATTTAAGTTTGCACATTTTAAGGGCATGCATCTTTTGGATTTATTCATTCTAACCACCAAATATTTTCTGCGTAAAATGATTATTTGATATTTCATTTCCAGACATGCAGTCACATATCCAAGATGTGAAATTTTTGTCCATTCACTACCTCTTGTGTATTTATGCATCTGTTTGTGCTATAGTTCCAAAGCTAGCTTGTTTATAGATAAATATCAGAAAAGATAAGTCCACATGCATTTTTTTTGTTCATTTGGTCCACATGTATATTTCGGATTGTTGTTGCTGAATGAAAAGAGTGAAATATCCCTTCTTTTGGTTGTTGTTCGGCTAAGCCTTGAGTTTAATTCTCTGTAAAGGTTTAGTGCCAAAATTCCTTGGATTTCTAATCAGAGTAAATATTATATGGTATCAGTTATGATGTTAGACTTTATTATGATGTATTGTTTGAGCTCAGATAGATTACATTAAGGTCACCCAAAAATGATTATAAATATGTTTCGACAATTACTTAAAGGTTTCCTAGATTTGATGTTTTATTCATGTGGTGTTATCAGATAGCGAAGGTGATCAAATATGCTTTATTTGTTTGATAATTACAGTGTTAATCTGAACTAACACCATCTATTTATGTATTAATCTTTTGCAGTTGACTTCATGAAAGAAGGTGCTACCCTAACTCTTCGAAATGCAAAAATTGACATGTTTAAGGGGTCGATGAGGCTTGCAGTGGACAAGTGGGGTCGTGTTGAGGTCGCTGAACCCGATAGTTTCAAGGTGAAGGAAGATAACAATCTGTCTTTGATTGAATATGAGCTGATTAATATTGTTGAAGAATGACCTTTGACCACCAACCCACTCCGGATGGTGTTCGCATTGCTTTTGAAGAAGAAAATCTGCTCTGGTAAACATGTTACTCTGATCTCATCTTTGAATAAGCTTATGAAAGTTCGGTTCTAAAATCATCTTGAAGTTGCTTCTTGCCATTGCAGCAAATCCAGCAGAACCTTTGGTTGGGAACATCAAACATTTGGTGATGGCTACTTGCTTTCATTTGTTACTTTAAACTGTGTTTTTGGCTTACAAATTATACTTAGGAAGTTCAATATCATGAAGTGTATGCCTACATGCTTCATTTTAGTCTCGACAAATTGTGCATCCTGTCATGGTGGTATATTTTCTTGTGCTGTAAACGTGTTTATGCTACTTTTGTATTTATTTTACTTTTTGGCATATTAATAGCTTGTTAAATGGATTGCTATTTCCGTATATTTGTATGGTATTCTGATATGGACTCCTTTATTGCAATAAGAGTTTTAGTTTTATTTATTTTCTTTATTATTTCAGGTTTTATTAAGAGTTTTAGTTTTACTTATTTTCTCTATTATATGAGGTTTTTATTTCCTTCGTAAATTCTAAGTTATTAGGACTATTACCTTTGTTATTTACTGTCTATAAAAGGCTGCCAATATGAAATAAAGAGATAAACAATTATTCTATAAGAAAGAATTGTTATTTTTAGAGGGGTTTAGTTAAGGACGAACCTATCTCTTTGAGTAACCATAGGTCGGAGCAAGAATTCTTTCTTGTCTAGACCTGTGACTAGATCCTACGCCAAGGTGCATAACAACTTGGTATCAGAGTAAGCTATAATGGGTGACGAAAAGACTTTGATAGCCAAGCTGGAGGCTTTCATGGAACAAATGACTACAAGGCAACAAGTATTAGAGTAGCAAGTGACAATGTTATCTCTTTCAGTCCAAAAGATAATGAAAGGGGATTCGGAGAAAAATAGTGAGGAACAGGGTAGCAGCAAAGGTAGAAAAAGGATTTCAAACTCGCAACAAGGTGGATGCATGGTACCATGATACTCTAAAATGGAATTTCCCTCTTATGATGGTGTTGTAGATCTTTTAATGTGACTGAAAAGATGCGAAATTTTTTTGGCAATCAACAGACTAACGAAGGAGACAAAGTAGGGTTAGCTTCATTCCATCTCTTAAAAGAGGCATAATTGTGGTTTGATCAAATGGAAAAAGAGGAGGCAAATCTTGATTGGGGGCGTTTAAAAGAGTGTTGTCATGTCAGGTTTGGGCCACCTATGAGTAATAATTCCTTGGGAGAACTTGCCAACTTGAGACAAACTGGGACTATAGAGGAATATCAATGCCAATTTCAGTTACTATTGGCTAGGATTACTGATCTTAAACCTCGACAACAAGTAAACCTCTTTACTGTCAGGTTGGTAGAGGAACTTCAAATTGCTAATGAGATACAACAATCGAAAAACCTTGGAGTTGCAATGAATATGGCTCGAAGATTGGAACGTAAACAAAATGTCTCTTCCAAACTGTCGTCTTGAGCCATCTTGAATTGGCCAACTTCCCAAAACATTGGTAGCAAGTCAATGATTCCAACAACTAAGAGCATTGCAATGGGAGGGGGATGAACAACGGAACCAACAGGGAACAACGGAAAAATAGGTTCTACATCATTTATTAAAAGATTGACACAAGCAGAAATGGTAGAAATAAGGGTTAAGGGGCTGTGTTATAATTGTGACAAGTCCTATTCCATAGGACACAAATGTAAAAGGTTATTTTGAATAGAAGTACTAGATGTTGAAGGCAAGCAAGATGATCATGAGGTAGATGATTTTAAATAAGTTCTGAAGCTTATTTTGAATTTGAGCTTGAGGACAAGCTCAACTCCAAGAAGGGGAGTAATGATATCGACACTTTTATTGCAATAAGAGTTTTAGTTTTATTTATTTTCTTTATTATATCATGTTTTATTAAGAGTTTTAGTTTTACTTATTTTCTTTATTATATTAGATTTTTATTTCCTTCGTAAACTCTAAGTTTGGAATTCTATTAGGACTCTTTCCTTTGTTATTAACAGTATATGAAAGGTTGTCAATATGAAATAAAGAGATAAATAATTATTCTATATATATATATATATATATATATAAAAGAAACGTTATTTTTGGAGGGGGTTTAGTGAAGGACAAATCTGTCTCTTTATGTAACCATAGGTCGGAGCAAAAATTCTTTCTCGTCTAAGCCTGTGATTAGATCTTACACCAAGGCGCATAACATATTCATATTTCTTTTGTGTTGTATAGTTATTTTTGGTGTTGTGTTGGTTATTCTCAAGTCTAATGCGACTTTTTTTTTATTCTCTTGCTCGTCTTTCCGAATTAATTTTTATTAGTGTGTACCATTGAGGGAAGAGATTCAAACCCCAATTTTTAGAGCAAGTGTTTAATTTGTGTATTAGTGTATGATACAAGTATCTGGTCACGATTGATACTTAATAAAAAGTAGAGAGCAAAATTTGATTCGATTTGAAAAAATAAAAAAAAAATTGAATTTCAATCTAATCAAATTGATTTATTCAAGTCAACTAGAATAAGTAATTCAAGTTCAAGTTGAGCTAAATTTTGCAATTCGAATAACTCAAATTATTCAAATAACAGATTAGTAAATACCCTTTTGGTTCATGTTAATTTTCAAAATGAGCAAATTGGTCTCTCAAAAATAATTACACAAAATATTTAAAATAATTTTTAAAATTCAAAATATTTATAAAATTTAAAAAAATTCTAAAGAATATATAAAAAAGTTAAAATTTTAAAAATATTCTAAAATAATAATTTTTAAAACTTAAATAAGTATTAATGATTCAAGTTTGTCATGCTAAAATATCTTAATTTTTATTATTATATTACTTTGAAAAGGTTTTCAAATATATATATGGTTTCAAATTTATATGTTATAACATGTAATTAGTTATACTGTAACAAGATTTTAATAAGAGTTTAATTTTTTAAGTTAACTCGAATAATTTCACTTAATTCGACTTGACTTAAATTTTATTTCACTCGACTCGATTCGAAAAAACTTTCAAATCTAGTTAGGATGATAAAATAGGACTCGTCAACTCGAATTTTTTTCATTCAATTTGATCAAACGCTCACCCTTGATAAAAAATATATGATCTCAATATTATAGTTGAATGCAAAGTTGTTAATATCATACTAATATATGGGTTGTTTATGTTTTAGTATTAGAACTAGATGAGATGATTGTATATATTAATTAAAATACTTTTAAAAAATTTATAGCATGATTAAGAAATTAAAATACAGTAATGAGTATGTTTAAATTTAAACTCCTAATTGTTGATATTAAAATAGTTTTCATTTTATGTGAATTTAAATTTTATAGAAGTAAAAAGATAAATAAAGAAATAAATAAATTGGTACAACAAATATTCCAATATTAAATAGAATTGATTTGAAAATTAACTTAAATTCTTAAAATTAAAATAGATGAAAATATTATTTATTGTGATTAATATTGATGATGAATGAGGGCCCATCACTTGTGGCGTTATAAACTACTCCAAAACTTTACTTTAGATAATATATATAGTATCATTTTAGATTTAAAGATATGTTTATATATAAACATCCAAACGTATCTCATTACTTCTTGTAAATATATTTATTTGCAATGGTAAAATATATATTTATATTATTTTTAATATCCAAAATTTTTAAATACTGATATTTTTATTCTTTACAATATATGGTAAATTACTGTTAATTAGGTTCAGAAATTTAATTTAAGGATAATTATTTAGTATAAATATGGTTGAAAGTTTTTATTCTAAGGGTTGAGATTTTGTCACCTATCATATTTATTTATTTAATATAACTTAAGGACACGTGATAAAGTTTCAACCCTGTTTACCTTTAATTTGATGTTTAAATTTTAGTGTAAATGTAATAATAAAAAAAGCATAATGCTTTTTTTACCGTTCAATTTTATATATAAAAATATCATTTTAGCTATTCATTTAATTTTTCACTTTTTTTAGCCATTAAACTTGTTTTTTTTGTCAAATCACTCCAAAATAAATAGAAAAGTTAACTTTTTTTAACTTTGTTGACATTGTGTATACACGTGGATGATACGTCAGCATTTAATTAATTTTTTAAATTTTAAAAAATTCAAAAAAACTATAAGAACTATTTTAAAAAATTAAAAATCATTAAAATTATTTAAAAATTATAAAAAATACTTTTAAAAATATTTTTAAAATTTTAAAAAATTAATTAAATGTTATGTGTCATAGACCACTTGAAGAGTGTTGGTTTATATTTTCCATCAACAATGACAAAATTTATTATGATATTATAGTTGCTTTCCATCTTGTTGGAAAGGTGTTGGTCATAAACACATACATTCCATTTCACAAGTAAGGAAATGCTAGAAGATGTTGCTTTAATTACTAGCATTCTGATCAACGGGTAGGTGGCCTAGTAGCATTGATGTGCAGCACAAGTGTGATCAGTTGTTGGGTGTCATGCCATTTAAGGTGGAGAAGGAATAAGATAGGAATCAAGTGAAATGTACATGGTTAGAGAGGCTTGTCTAGTTAGCTCCTTTATCACTTACAACTATGGAAGAGATGGATCAATATGTAGAGCTTGGATGCTCAGGATGGTAGAAGGAATGTTGTTGCCAGACAAGTCTAGCAACAAAGTCTATTGCATGTATCTTCCTCTATTTGAGTCTTTTGATGCGATCGGTACATTCAACTAGGGTTCATCGACTTTGGCATATCTATACATGGTGTTTTATAAGGCGGCTTGAGAATGGATTGATAAGCAGTTGTTGCCTGCTTCTTCAAACATGGACATGGGTACAAATGTCGTGGTTAGGATCATCCCTTACCAACCAAGGGAGTTCTCTATTAATAGAAGGTAAACATATAATCGTATATAATATCTTAAGATGTATTCAAATTACCAATATTTATAATCCCCTATTGCATTGAATACTTAACACAAATCTCAAAGTTGCTTGGATCGTAGGTGTTATAAAAGGGACTTTACTTAGATCTGAAGAGAAATTGATTAATGAACTGGTGAAGATGTATATTGATGTTGTATTCACATCTAAAGAAGTTCACTATTCATGTTACTAAATATAGTTGTATTTGTATATATCTACAGTTTTTATGGATATCATACTTAGACAATACGATGTTTGCCATCATACCTAAGACAATTTTCTAGCAATATCTATTATTTAGGGTATGGGTGCCTAAAATTTATTTCCACATCATGGAGTGGCAGTAACTTAATGAATGGAATGACAATTTAGGTTTATACGATATATTTTGAGAGACCTACAAAACATCAATTGACTTTGTAGGATAGATCTAAGGGGACTAAAAAAACATTGATCAACGGAGCATGCACTGTGGATTGAGCTCTCAGAACAATGAGCTCAACGGTGCATTTATAGGGAAATTATCCAAGATGGTAATTTCCAATTCCATAAGGCATATATGCAATGGTTCAAGCAAATAGGTCAAGGTGGTTCAATCTAGAGAGGAGTAGATGTAAATAAGGGAATGACACATAACATCTAACCATTGGGATCACATCAGCAAGGTTGTGCTCAAGCATTCCAACCTCTCCAGCTAGACTTGAGCCACCTATGCAGCAATTCCCCCCACTTGCCTCTTCGACGTACTATCATTATAGGCCCTCATATTATATTGGTGAGGGATCCAATCATATCAGCTCCCCTCTGTTACCATTTATGACTTTGGCAATGGAAATGACGATAAAAATATTGAATTTTATACCTTAGTTAGTTGATCTAAGACATCTCCACCCCTCCATCCATTACATCATGATTTTTCCAACTTGATTTTTCCAACCAGTGCGTGAAAAAAAGTAATTACAAAGCAAGGAAAAGCAATAGTTAGGGATTTACAAGTTTGAAACCCATAATAGAGAAGTAAGTTAGTCTTCCTTAATGAGATAGACAAGTGACATAGACAAATGAAATACCCAACCATGACTCCAAGACTAAACAAAAGTTTGTGACAAAAAAAGAAAATAGAAAAAGTAGTTATATAAAAATCAAGGTTACCCTGCCAACCAATTTGAAACCAGGGCCAAAGAGAGATAAACAAACTTTGGAGGAAGATGACCTATTAGTAATCCATTGATAGCTCGAATAATACGAATAGAAGGTGCTAGAAGCAGAAGTCCTTGCCCAATTCCCATACCTTTCATCCTCTCGGATAAGCAAAGATCAATGTTCCAATCTATGGAGGAAACAACTCCTGAACTCATTAAAAGACCATCATGATAAAACACTGTAAACTAAACTAGAAAAAACTGACAGCTGAAATCTCAAGACCATAGCTTTTTTTAAAATCAACCACCCTAAACAACAAAGATTAGTGAATCCCCAAAACAATAAGAGCACCTAATTACTATTGGAAATACACTACTGCAAAACAAAACCGTTAGCGCTAACAGGAAACCAAGCTGAGTGTAAATAAGTAAAGTTATCATTGTGTCATGGAAGAACCACTACCTTCAAAGCAAATTTGTCCTGATCGGTGTAATCGTGTAGTGGACGTCGCCCCCCTAAAGTTAACACTGTACTTCAATATTCGTACATCCTAATAAAGAAAGTGGAACATAATTGGTATTGCTTTTCTTGAAATGAATCAAAACTAAAAAACAAAAGCAATTGGTCAGAAATATAATAAAAAAATAAACTGGAAGAAAATCGGTGAAACCATACTAGGTTTAATTCCTAAGAAAGATTGGAGGGGTCATAAACAATCCCGCTTAAAACCCAATCTCCTTGATAGAATTTCCCTCTCGTGTAATTTTGTAGAATACCAGAATTTAGAGATGAAAAGGATGAGAGAAGTTGTTTTTCTCTTATTGTATTCTATGAAAAATGAGGAGAATGACCTCCCATTTATATTATTTTTTGAAGGGGTAAAACAGTAATTTTGTAAAATCAGTTTCCTAAAAAAATCTCAACAACCATATTTTGATTCAGTCAAATCGTAATCGTTTAAATTTTTTTTTTCAATTTATTTGTATTACAAACATTCCCCCAGTAATGCAAAGTAATTTTTGTAAAAATGAAAAAAAAAGAAGCAAAATGCCAGAAGAGCAACAATGAAATTAGTTGTTTAAGCACTGGTATCTTGTGGATTTGAACTAGTACGTAGTGATATGAGTGCTTCTTCTCTTTAACAAGTGAACAAATCTTGAACTTGTTAAGATATGGGTTAACTCATGACACATGACTAATCTCGGATCCAATTGATGTTCCATGATAGATCAACAAGTTTTAGCCAGTACACCTTGGGATGCTGGTAAGTGCTCTAGAAAGACTACCCAATGTCTTTCATAAAAGGTGGCTCTCAATTTAGACCACCCAAATCAAGACTATGAAATCATTAAGAACATTTATTAAGTTCATCCTCTCAAATTTAAATTCAGTGAGTTCATCAAGTCTGTCTCAATAAAACCACCCAAACTCTGGGATATGAACTCATTAAGAGTAATAAACTCAACCTCACATGTTGGTGAATTTATCAAGTTCGTCTCAATAAGACTACCAAAATCCTAGGATATGAATTCATTAAGAATGAGAAGTCAACCTTATGCATGTACATCGTTCACCATAAAGATAGGTAGAATGTACACTATGAGTCTTTCCATGATTTTGTTTGACCACATTTGTAACACCCCTTACCTGAAATCATTGCCTGAGTCGTGTACGAGGCGTTATCTGACTTAACTTACTAGCTCGGAGCATAAAAATTTACTTTTAAAATTAATTCGCTCACGTTCATTCAATATATCCCTAAAAAGAACCCTCGAAACCCTAAAACATGCAATGGAAATGGTTCGAGTCCAAACCGGAAACATTAAAAATTTTCCGAATACTTAAACAAATCAAAATAGTTTATTTCACTATCCATAATAAAACTATCCACCTGCATAACATTCACTAATTTAATTATAACTCGAGTTACGAAACTCGAAATTTAGATCCGTAAATTTTTCTAAAATTACACTCATATATCTTCTTACCATAATATTTCCAGAATTTTTGGGTTAGCCAAATAGTACAGTTTATTCGTTAAATTCTCCCTTGTTATACTGTCCGACGGTTCTGACCTCTACCCACTAAAAATAAATTATCTCATTGTACGGGCTTCGTATAGTGCTTCCACTTATTTCTATTGAAAATAGACTCACTAACAAATCTATAAATATAAATTATGACTCATAATTATTTCTATAAAATTTTTAATGATTTTATAAAGTCAGAGCAGGGGACTTCAAAAACCATTCTAACCTTGTCTCACTAAAATTCAAATATCTCATAATATATAATTCCTTTGCCTATATGTTTCTTTCATGTAAAAATAGACTCGATAAGATTTAATTATATATCTCATTCACTCTCTAATTCCATTTATACTATCCTTGGTGGTTTTTCAAAATCACATCAATGTTGTTGTCCAAAAACTATTGCATTGCAAATTTTTACTCTTTTATAGTTTCTTTGTATTAACTATCATTTAGGCATACATAACATCAAAACATGTTCTTAAATAGACACATCAAAACATGTTCTTAAATAGACACATCAAAAGCTATTCATTAGCCATATCATAAGGACACACACAGAAAATGATTATATCCCTATACATGCCATAACTTAAAACATTTCAATCACAAAATATCGAGATGGTTTGTTGATAGTGTGAAACGATCTCCGACGCCCTTATGATACCTGAATTGGCTTGGCGATACTATAAAATAAAAGGAAAATAAAGGGAGTAAGCGTAAAGCTTAGTAAGTTTACAAGAAAATAAATAACAACATTTATCATAAATAATTATACTCATAAATCATCATCAAGTATCATGGTCTTTACTTCTTCTTTACTTACTCTCTTACTTGTTTACTTACTTGCTTACTTAAATAACTCATGATTATAACTTACTCCTCCCTTGTTGAAATTTCTTTCTCAACTGATAACTGAGATATTCTTAACCCTTATAACTGACCAGAATCTGTTTATTATGCTTTTACCTGAACTTTCATGTAACATAGTTTATTTACTAGCCCGTTGAACCACTTGGAATACTAAGGATACTCGGGTCTCTTGTCTGACAATAACATGCCAAAGCCATGTCCTAGACATGGTCTTACATGGGATGTTTCCTGTACTGCCAATGCCATATCCCAGATATGGTCTTACATGGGAGTTCTCATATCGGTGCCCATGTCATGTCCCAGACATGGTCTTACGGGGGACCTCTCATCTCGGTGCCAACGCCATGTCCCAGACATGGTCTTACATGGGCCCTCTCATAACCTCAATAATACCAATGCCATGTCCCAGACATGGTCTTACATGGGATCTCATCCTCTTAATGTCAAGACATTTGTATCTGATACATTCCTAATGTTTCAAGGGGACTTTTAAACACTGATTCGCTATCATCTCATACTTGAGTCAACATAAAATAATTTCATGAAACAAGTACATGATTGCAGGAAAATAACAAAATTAATAATAATTATTGAAATATTACATTTATTTACTGTAAATTTACCTCGGTACAAAATACGATCAAATCTAGCAACTTAGTCCTCAACCTTTTTCTTTCCCCAGTCTAATTCTGGATTTCGTTCTTCTTGATCTATAATAGAAAATTTATCTTATTTAATACTCACATTCATCAAAACAGTCCTTGACTCAAACTTTGGCATAATTACAATTTTGCCCCTAAACTATTGCATATTTACACTTTTGCCCCAAAACTCGGAAATTAAACTTCATCCTTTATTCTTATGTTTTATGAAATGCTGAACGTCTTTCCCTTCTATGGCAACATCGAATTCTCACTCTAACATTTACTTATGAACATTAGGTATTTTTACCGATTATGTCATTTTACTCATTTTCACTTAAAATCGCCTAGCAAAAGTTGTTTAACATAATTTTTAAGCTTCATATTCTACCATAAAACATCAAAATAAACACATTTCACTTATAGGTATTTTTCCAAATATGAATCCTAACATGAATTAATGGTAGAATAAGCTAAATCGAGCTACGAGGACTCTAAAAACATAAAAAAACATTAAAAACAGGGTTTGGATGCACTTACTATGAGCTTGAGAAAGTGAAGAAACCCTAGCTATAGAGTCTCTTGAAATTCGGCCCTTATGGAGAAGATGAGCACATTTTGCCATCTTTTTCCCTTTTAATTCTTTTTATTACCAAATGACTAAAATGCCCTTCATTAAAACTTTAGTTATGTTTATTTATGCATGCCTATTTTTGTCCCTGAAAATTTAATGGTCTAATTGCCATTTAAGGACCTCTACTTCAATTATACACTTCAATTAAATCATTTATCATCTAAAACTCATATTTACACACTTTTACAATTAAACCCTAATATGCAATTCAGACATGCAATTGCTGAAATTTCTTATTGGTATTCAAACACATGCATCCAATCAATAGGTAAATCATAAAACTTAATCACAGTAAACTTTTTTTTATCTTGGATTCGTGGTTTCACAACCACTATTCTATTTAGGCCCTATTTCGGGATGTTACAACATTGAACTTAGAGAACTAAGTTGGGTATCCACCATGAATCAACTAGGCTACTTTTAGGCCTCATGCACTCCAAAGTAAGTACTACATTCTCATATGAAGAAATCTCTGCAAGTAGATTCCTAAACCACTCGGCCTCTTGCTTAGCTCAGTCAAGAGTTATAAACTCTGATTCTATCGTGAAGTGAGCAATACACGTTTGTTTAGCAAACTTCCAAGAAATAACTGCTCCACCCAAACTAAAGACATACCCACTTGTAAAACTAACTTTATCAATTACCCAGTTTGCATTACAGCATCCTTCTAGGACTACAGGGTATCCGACAAATTCCAACTTCCAATTTTTTGTACTTTAACTTCACTCAAGACCATTTGGGGAAAGCTCAACCTTGAGAAACCTTTAATGGTATGACTCTTTGTTGATTGAATATTACCATGTCTTTGGTATTAAAAAAAGCATCCCTTTGAATATGGCATCAACCGCACTCTTATTGGATGTGTCCCTCTGGACGTGGTTTATGCCAACCGTCCCTTGCGACATCAACACAAGAGTTCTCAGCATGAGAAATTTAGTCACATTGGACATCCCCAACTTAGGCCCTCTCGGCCCCTCCATGGTTGCCCCATTTGGTGTGGCCATCTTGGCCAACCGCAACACATGCGACACCACCGAACTAGGTCGATCTCAATCTCAATTTTAGACTTTAATGCTCATTCACACAAACTTTGGCACGTTTCTCTATTCTTCACATAATCTTATAGGTTGTCTAAACAAAATATCCCCTACTAGTTCTCTTGTTCAAGCTCTCAGACTCGATAATCATCTAGTTTACTTTGGTTAAAAACTCAGTGACGCTTAAAATAGCTCCACAAATCTCATGTATTAGCAATTTATCATGGATAAGGGCATCATAAGCCTTATCCCAAACACAAGGATCCATCGATCTATTTATAGTCCTCCAACCAACTCAAACTTAAGGGTTCTCCGACCAACTCAAACTCAAGGGTCTTTAGACCCACCCAAACTTAAGGTACCTCTAACCAACTCAAAATCAAGGGTCCTTGGACCCACTCAATCTTGCTAGGCCTTCCAAGCTTATCTTGATCGTAATGGCCCACTAGTCAACACAGAAGGAGCTTGCAACTGCTCCGACGCTACTTAGGCACACTCTTGCACTACTTAGGTGCCCTCAAACTGATTTCCTCAATAGGACACTTCACTTGCTCCAACGATCCTCAAGTGTACTCCAGTTGTTGCCTATAGGGGCCTTCATTGGTTCCAATAGAGGAAAACAGAAATGATTCTCATGTTTAAACAATAGTATATTTGCTTCTAAATTGTTGAAAATATATCAATTATTAACTTATAACATGATTAATAGGTGAAAGCGAGGTTTTTTTACCCTGATAATACCAAAAATTAATTAAATATCAAAATGGTATCCCCATGGCATTATTTAACAAAAAGGGGTGAAATGAATATTGTCGAGGGATGGTGCCTAAAGAGGTGGCGGCACCACCCATTTTTTTCTGCCCAATCATGTCTCCATCATTAGCTCATAATATGTTTAAAAATAATAATTTTTTAATGGTGGAGGGAAATTATACGGCGGCACCGGTATGAGGCAACTATAGTGGGCAAAATATAGGGAATAAAATGGGGCAAAATACAGGTAAAAAGGGGTGGAGGGTGCTACAATGGCGGCACCAAGCTTGAAGGGCATATGTCTGGCGGCACTCGCTTGGAGGACCACTGTCTGGAAACACTAGTTGGAGGACGGAGTCCGTCAGGCGACACCAAACCCTTATATATTTGAGTTGAAGGGTTATAACAATTTGTGTGGAGTGTTGTAGTAATTTTTGTGTTTTGTTGAATGGTTGTAGCAACTAACGGATATGAAGAAAGGAAAGGAAAATTTTTTTGAAAAAGAGAAGAAAACAAAGAAGAAAAGTCAGAAAGATTTGTAAGGTTTGTATAGTGATTAATTTTTGTTATTATAATTTTTTACAATAGAATTTGGTTTTTTAAATAATTATTGAAAATTTTAATTATGTTTAAATATTTTTACAGATTTAGTGTTGAAAATGGATAATGAATTCATATGCATTTATTTCGATGGAGTAATTTTAACAATAACAATTGACTATGTAACACCCCTAACCCAGTCCGATTGTCGAACCTGAATAATAGGGTGCTACAAGCAATCACCATTCAAATATAAACAATTTACAATTAAAAGGAAATAATGAAATACTAAATAATTACATACAGGCATGCATATGATAATTTTTAATCTAATTCAAATAAATATTGAATATATGGACGCTTAAAAACAATTTAGAAAAGATCAGGGATTGAATTGAAACAAAATAAAAAGTTGGGAAACATCTGAAAAAAGAGGACAGATGACTGTGTCCCTAGACTGTGTGAAAATGTTCAGCCCGTGTTCCTAGCCATAGGACCGTGTGTGAGAGTCACACGGTCATGTGAATGAGTTACACGACCGTGTGAGCAAATCGTGTAACTCACTAACCTCGTGTACAATAAAACCACAAAAACGTTATAGAGCACATGACCGTGCCACCAGCCCGTGTGGGGCACACGGTCATGTGCCAGACTGTGTGTACCTAAAAATGCCTCATAAAACATGTACTTTCATCTTAGTAACACTTTTATCATTAGCAACCATTTACAACCACTTTAACCCATTCAAAAGCATTTAATTCAAATTCAAATCATCATTGGAATCAAACATCTTAAGAATCTAACCAATATGTCACAATTGGCATCTCAAAACACATTTCAAAGTTTACAAATAACCATTTAAAACCTAAGACATCCTAGGTACATGCTAAGATTAAAAGAACAAACCACCAACATTGGAATCCAGGATTGCCACTGGATGCTGAGTCGACAATCTGATCAATGAGTACCTAACTTGCGCACACAACATAAATTAAATGATATTCCATTTTAATGTCATTCATTATTCACATATTAATTCTTCTTCTTATTTCCTCTCTTTATCTTCCTTAATAACGTACTCAAATTCATACCTCTACGCGATTCTAACTAACATACCAAATTTGGCACCCAGTGTCTAACGGATAAATCCGTAATAATGAATTGTGCCTTGAGCTAGTTGGTAAAACCAATAAATGAGTGTGGCCAGCACTTGTTAGTATAAGCGAAAAATAAAGGCGCCGTGCTCTGGTCGGTAAAACCGACAAATGAGTGTGTTCAGCACTGGTCAATATAACCAACAAATAAATGCACCGTAAGCTGGTCAGTAAAACCAAAAAATGAGTGTTTATTCATTCAAAACCAATGTTTTAGTTTCATTTGAACACTTCACCAGTTTGTTCCAAATACTCTCTTTATACACTTTCCAAACAAAGTAATGTATATATATAAGAATAATAATTGAAATAGTCGGATTATAGAGACACCAACCTTTGAACATTATAACCGATCATACAAGCAACATAGTTTATAACATTCACCCACTTTATAATATTCCGACTACAGTATCAATGGACACTCAAATAACATTAACGTTTTAAGAATCACATGGTGTTAAAAAACAATATTTGAACAACCTTGAATTACACTCATTTATCCCTCCCATTGGAACGATAATATAACGAAAAATTCAAGTAAAGCATTAAACCGATATAAACCATATCAGATATAATCAGCTTTAGAAAAACACTTATTCGCCTATAATATCAGCATTAAAATCGACGTAAACACTTATTCAATCCTAACATTTAATTTAACATAAACATAATAGAAATGTCTAGCTTTGGAAAAAAAACTTATTTGCCTATAATATTAGCATTAAAATTTACATAATCACTTATTTAATCCTAACATTTAATTAACATAAACATAATAGAAATATATTCAAATTTAACATTTAATTTAACATATACATTTAATTTAATCATTTAACACCAAAACTTCAAACATTCAACTAAGGTAACATCCTCAAATTTTAACAATAACAAAAACTATAACAGAGGTCAACTAATTTATAGTACCGAGATTTCAAAAACATAAAACTTATAAGATAAGAACTAAATTGCCCTAATCAATTTGAACTCAAACTTTTTGAGCCCTAGGTTGCAGGTTCTCCCCCCTTCACTGTTGCTTGGAATGGTGGATGGTGAGAAACAAAAATGTTTCTTTTTCCCCACCCACGTCCACCCAATTTGCACTATATCATTTCTTATTATTATTAATTATTTACTTTTCCCTTTTTTTCTTTTAATAACTAAGCATATATATTATAATATATATAATATATTTTATATATTGCCGCTACCAAACAAAATGATATTTAGTGGTTAAATTACCACTTTAGTCCCTTTATAATTTTCAAACTATATCTCTTTCATAATTACACTTTTATCTCATATGCAATTTAGTCCCTATACTTAAATTGAGCACTAAGTATACGAAATTACCTAACCAAAATTCAATTTGTCTAAAAATTAACTTCATAAATATTTTTCTAGTTTACAAAAACGAGGTCCCGATACCTTAATTTCCAAAACCACTTACTTTAGAACTGATACACTTGTACTTTTGCTAAGTAGCAAATTTATCTGATCAAATTTTAATATAAAATTATAATTAACTCAAAAATATTATTTAGTAATATTTACTGACTTGGTTTATGGAAACAGGATCTCGGAATCGAAATTTTCAACACCACTACCTTTAGTATCATTACACTTGTACCTTAATTTTTTATCAATTAAACAAAATTACTAGACCAACTTTAATATGTTTCTATACTAGTCTCTAAATATTAAATATTAATATCTATGAACACATTTTGCGAAAATGATATTTCAGAACTGTAATTTTTTACATCACTTGAAGCCAGGTCGTCACAATTCTCCCCCCTTAAGAAATTTCATCCTTGAAATTTACCTGGAAAGAGGTGGGGTACTAAGATTTTCGTTTCTGAATCAATTAATTAATTTTTTATCTGTTATTATTGATCCTCGGACTCGTTTAGCCAAACCGCATAGTCTGTCGCATGCTATTGATATTCAAATATTACAATTTACATTCGAATCATCAATCACGATATCAACCCAATTCATATTTCATTTAACTTGTTCCTGTGTTATAACTTTATTAATCTTGCCCGAACTTAAGTCAGATACATAGATCAACCAACTTGTATCCCAATCTAGTATTGTAATACATCATCGAACAAAATCAAACCAATTATACTGGCACATAAGTGCATAATCAGCTAAACGGAAGTAAGGGAAACTAGCACACGCAGTGCATACTAGTACTCACAGTGCATCATCGAATATACTGAAGCAACTATACTAGCACATAATGCATCATCGGATAAACCGAAGCATAACTTGTACTTTAATAACTTAACCAATTTCCAATTTCCTTATAAATTCAATTTACGTTCTAACAATCTCAATTCATCATTCTAATGCCATATATATATGTCATACTTCAACTTAATTTCATACCGAGTACCACCTATCAATTAAATTGTACTATTTTCTATTTTATCATGTAAGAGACTAAACCTACCATTCAAATCACAAGCAGTAATTCATCATTTAGTATATATATATTCCACATATACATATGTTTAACTCTGCATTACATTTCAATAACTTTCGAGTCTATAAGCTTACTCGCATTTAAGTATCCCTCGAAACTTGTTTTTAACCTACATTATAGGATGTCATATTTCACATTTCTATTAGTTTCATTTCATCGCCAATTCTTCGTTTTATGAATTTATTTGTTTGTTTACTCTACTAACCACACTCGGCCTCGGTATAGGTACACGAACTTGTCACCTCAGGTTGCCCCGTAATGATGACTTACCATCCAAGATTGCCCGACAATGATGATTTTCATATAGCATTCGGGCCATGAGGTATATCAATTGTTTCTATTGTGTTTCAAATGATTATTAAATTATCTATTTCTTATTTCATTACAAGCAGACCAAACCACTCTTTTTAGGTTTAAAATTTATTCCAACTAATCAATTACCATATGTCACAACATGCTTCAAATCAACTTTATACCAACTATCTAATGGAAACCAAAATTTAGAATTTCTAGTCTATTCAATTCAGTCTGATTCTTAACATTTAGTACTCATAATCACAATCCCTTTTATATGATATTTATGAACTTATTTTGATCCTCAATTATGCGAACAATATAATTTTGTAAACAAGTAAATTGATCCTAAACATAACAATACGTACTAAACCCCCATGCTACTGGTTGGCCAATAATGATTTCTTGATCTCTAATTGCAAGGATAGAGCCCTGAATAGTAGCAGGAATAATCTTATTATTTTTTAGCAAACTCGAGTTAAAAGTTTTAGAGATCTGCACGAATAACGATTTTTTTACCCGACTTCCAATAGAGTTTCCCTCCATGATCTTCGAGACTTCTTAGTTTACTTAGGTAGAGATTGTGAATTAAGGGTCGCAATCCTCTTTTCAAGTACGTGGAAATTTTATATTTCAATAACATATTTCGACTCATCAAACATTTTCAAATACAAGACAAAATAATTTACAATCAACATCCAAATCCGGACATAAACTAAACTCAACCTTGGCATATACCTCTAGACTCAATTTCCAAGCTTAGTTTAGTCCATGAATTGGCTAAACCTATAGCTCTAATACCATTAATTGTAACACCCCTAACTCGATCCAATCGTCAGACCCGAATAATAGGGTGCTACAAGCAATCACCATTCAAATACAAATAATTTACAATTTAAAAGAAATAATTAAATACTAAATAATTACATAGAGGCATGTGTATGATCATTTTTAATCTAATTCAAATATATATTGAATATACAGAAGATTAAAAATAATTTAAAAAAGATCAGGGATTGATTTTAAACAAAATAAAAAGTTGGGAAACATCCAAAAATAGAGGGCAAACGACCGTGTCCCCAGACCGTGTGAAAACGTTCAGCCTGTGTGCTTAACCACATAGCCGTGTGTGAGAGTCACACGGCCGTGTTGATGAGTTACATGGTCATATAAGCAAACCGTGTAACTCACTAACCCCGTGTACAATAAAATCACAAAAACATTTCAGACCACACAAACGTGCCACTAGCCCCTGTGGGGCACACAGCCATGTGTCAGACCGTGTGTACCTAAAAATACCATATAAAAAAATAGGTAATTCATCTTAGTAACACTTTTATCATAAACAGCCATTTACAACCACTTTAACCTATTCAAAAGCATTTAAGTCAAACCCAAATCATCATTGAAATCAAACATCCTAAGAATCTAACCAATATGCCACAATTGGCACCACAAAAAACATTTCAAAGTTTACAAAATGACCATTTAAAACCTAAGACATCCTAGGTACATGTCAAGACTAAAAGAACAAACCACCAACGTTTGAGTCCGAGATTGCCATTGGATGTTAAGTCGACAATCTGATCAATGAGTACCTCACCTGTGCACACAACAAAAATTAAATCATCCACTAAGTAAGATTTTAGTAGTATCCTTATAATCTGAATACTTAAACATTTTTTGAAGTTGTCAAAAATTCTTATTCCATTTTAATGCCATTCATTATTCACATATTAATTCCTATTTCCATTTCTTTTTTTTTATCTTCCTTAATAATGTACTCAAACTCGTACCTCTTCGCAATTCCGACTAACATACCAAATCTGGCACCCAATGCCTGACAAATAAATCTGTAATAATGAATTGTGCCCTGAGCTAGCTGGTAAAACTGACAAATGAGTGTGCCCAGCACTAGTTGGTATAACCGACAAATAAATGCGCCCTGCGTTGGTCAGTAAATTCAAAAAATGAGTATACCCAGCATTGGTCAATATAACCAACGAATAAATGCGCCCTGCATTGATCGGTAAAACCGACAAATGAGTTTTCATTCATTCAAAACCAATGTTTCAATTTCATTTTAAAACTTTACCAATTTGTTCCAATGAATCTCATTATACACTTAGCAAACAAAGTAACGTATATATATATATAAGAATAATAATTGAAATAGTCAGATTATATAGACACCAACCTTTGAACATTATAACCAAACATACAAGCAACATAGTTTATAACATTCACCCACTTTATAATATTCTGACTATAGTATCAATGGACACTCGAATAACATTAATATTTTAAGAATCGCATAGTGTTAAAAAACAATATTTGAACAACCTTGAATTACACTCGTTTATTCCTCCCATTGGAACAATAATATAACGGAAAATTCAAGTAAAGCATTGAATCGACATGAAGCATATTAGATATAACCAGCTTTAGAAAAACACTTATTCACCTATAATATCAGCATTAAAATCGACATAAACAATTATTTAATCCTAACATTTAATTTAACATAAACATAATAGAAATGTCTAGCTTTGGAAAAAAAACACTTATTCGCTTATAATATTAGCATTAAAATTTACATAAACACTTATTTAATCCCAACATTTAATTTAACATAAACATAATAGAAATGTCTAGCTTGGACAACACTTAAAACATGCTTTAGATGACATTTAAAACATATTTTGGACAACATTTAAAACTTTGACAGCATTTGAAACATACTTTTGCTAGCATTTAAAGCATATCAAATGTTACAAAGATACAAACATGCTCCTGCTTAATCTCAATCCGATTTACATATATAAATCAATTCCATATAACTACCTCAAGATAAATCAATTCTTTTTTTAGCATTGGATTGCAGCAATAAATAATGTAAAATATCATATCATATAGAATTTAATAAACATCAAATCAAGAATTTGCTCATAGTACACATCGAAATTATTTAATTCATATTTTTCAATTTATTCCTTTGATGTCAAAAACATTATATAAATAACAGTTAAAATAGTAAGAAAAATAATATAAGATGCATCAGTAATTAATAAAGTAAGTCCCATATTAACTTACCTAACAAAAATAGTGGCACACTAAATGCCGAGGACTAATCTAATAAAACTTTATATTTCCTCAACTATTCCCCAATTAGCTAAAATCTCGATCTATATAATAATTTATTTCAACTATCACTCCCAAGTGTCTTATAACATTAATATAATGCATATTTCTTTCTATTAACATTTTTCACATTTTTCCTAAAATTTTGCATTTTATTTAATTTAATCCTTAAAACCGAAATGGTTATATCTTTCAAATTTGAGCACCAATTTTTAAAAAAGATTTCAAATACATCTTATTATAGCCCACTACTATTAATAATTAAAGAAAATTCATACCCATTTTGAAATATTTACACTTTGATCCTTATATTCAAATCTAACAATTAAACTTTACGAATTAATTTTCAAACTATATCCCTTTTATGATCGTACTTTTACCTCATATGCAATTTAGTCCTTATACTTAAATTGAGCACTAAGTATACGAAATTACCTAACCAAAATTCAATTTGCCTAAAAATTAACTCCGCAAATATTTTTATTAAAAATATTTACGAGTTTGCTTTATGAAAATGAGGTCCCGATACCTCAATTTCCAAAACCACTGACTTTAGAATCGATACACTTGTACTTTTACTAATTGTCCAATTAGCAAATTTATCCCATCAAAATTTAAAATAAAATTATAATTAAATCGTAAATATCATTTAATAATATTTACTGACTTGGTTTATGGAAACAGGATCTCAAAATCGAAATTTTTCAATTCCGCTGACTTTAGTATCATTACACTTCTACCTTAATTTTCTATCAATTAAACAAAATTACTAAACCAACTTTAATATGTTTCTATACTAGTCTCGTAAATATTAAATATTAATATCTATGAACACTTTTTGCGAAAATGATATTTCAGAACCATATTTTTTGACACCACCAGAAACTGAGTCATTATAAATTGTATATTTGAATGTCGCCAACAAATAGCAATGAGATTTAATAGAAATGTATCAGTTAATGATATGAAAGGAATTATCATTGAAAAAATTAGTAGACGTTGTAGGAGGAGGATCTTGAAACTATTCTACAAATTCCTAGTTTTGAAAAATCCCATCAAATTCACCAAGATGGAACTCATAGACAATGAAGATGTGGAAAAAATGGTCGCACTTTATTTTCGAAATCAGAGTGGCCATACTGAACCGATTCAGTTGTTTGCTGAGTTAGTTGATATGGAGCCAGCTAAAGATTTCACTCCATTAAGTGAAGAACATAGAGTTCAAGATCTGTGTACGAAGGTTTCTAGAGCATTCATTGATAGGCGATCAATTGTACGCTAACATTGATCTTAATGCTCTACCTGCGTCTGAGAACCTTAACTCGTGTCCCTGTTTACAAATATATTCGGTGGTGATTAAGACTGATGCAAATGGTGAAGATGAATATGATAATAATGGTCTTTTTTATCAGAGGTTGAAGATTATAGTGATCCCGATCTAGACGAGGTCTTAGATGATATTGACGACGAAGGCGCGAATGGCAATGGAAATGTTTATGCGTCTTCAGTCGGGAACTCAAGTCGAGGCATTGTCATACACAATGATCCTGAGGTTTACATGTTAATCGTAGGTCTCGATACGATGCATGCATCCTAGTTCCCAGAGTATCCCAATATACTACTTGCTCACCGATTGGTCATAGAGCCCGAACGTGAGGAGTTGTTCGTGGGCAAAAAAATTGCAACCAAGGAAAACTACGTATTTTCCATTAAGTGGTATAGCATGAATGTGTCAATTGACTACAAAATTGTCATGTCTAAACTAACATTGTATATAGGGGAGTGTTGGAGGTCAACAGAATGGTGCAATTGGCGAGTGAGATGCATTTATCCAAAGGTCGCAAATGTGGGAGATTCATATATATGTTTGGCCTCACACATGCACTTCCACACGTATAATGCAAGATCACCGCAAACTTGATGTCAAAACTATTTGCAATTGCATTATGTCAATGGTGAAGGACATGTTAACCATTCCTATTTCGGTACTGATTGCTGAATTGCAAGAACAATTCCAGTACCGAGTGTCATACCGAAAAGCATGGATAGCTAAACAGATGGCCATGGAATAGTTGTTTGGAGATTAGGATGCATCGTACAATGAACTACATGAGTGGATAGTCGCTATACAAGACTATGTGCCAGGGACTATCATTGAGTTGTAGACACGACCTTATTACAGCCCGAACGACCAACTACAACTGGGAAGAAGAATTTTCCATTAGATGTTCTGGATGTTCGATTCATATGTGCGGGCCTTTCCCCACCGCAAGTTCCTTGTGCAGGTGGATAGAACATGGCCATACAAAAAATATACACAAATCCTACTTATTGCAGTTGCTTAAGACGGGAACCAGAACTTACTTTTGATAGTGTTTGCCATTATGGAGTCGGAGAATATGGAATCATGAGAATTCTTCCTGACAAACTTTCGGACGTATATTGTAGAGACGGCAATATTTGTATCATATCTGATAGATTGAAGGGACTAATTGTCATGATTAGGCATTTCGGTGTTCCGTGGAGATTCATTTATTTCATTTGGCACATTGCCTCTAACTTCCACCAAGACTACAAGAATGTAGACTGGCGGAAACAAGTAGTGAACAAGAGTAAATTTCAATTTCAACATTTTTTAAGTGTTCTTAACACTTTCACAAATTAATTCGAAAAGGTAACATGTCTTTTCAAAATACATACGCAACTTACCATCTAGAACAACACCGTTTTAGACAAAGGCTGACAATACTTGAGGGTGATATGCACGGTGAAATGAATACTCCTTTCCGAGAGTGGTTTGGTACCATAGAGCTGTGGCAATAGGTTCAAAGTTTCGATGATTGGTCAGCTGTTTAACGGCACAGCAATAATGTGCAAGCATACATTGTTGATGCAAGTATAGTAGACAAATATGAGTCTGGCGGATATCGATCCCACGAGGATGGTTGTCTTTTGTCTATTAATGTCAGTGCAATAATTAGATAAAATTAGATAAATTGTGAGAGTAGTTGTCAAAGTAATAACTTGAAAATAATAAGATAAAATATGATAGTGAGAAACTGAGATCTCCAATGTGAATATTCAATAGAATGCTAAGTGCTCACAAGGTAGAAAGGATAGGTGATTGTCGATGCATTAAGCTGTAATGAGTATCTTACCAAGTTTAACTTCTATATTTAATCTAAGACTTAAACATGCACATTAACCTCACCTTCCAATGATGGAAATGAAACATTATTAAGAACAAGTGGATTAAATTCCTCTAATCCTCAAGCAACTTCCATTGTCATGCTTGTTAGCTTGAATTGTCACTGCACCTTCTAGTGTCAGTGACCGCAATAACATTTCCATGCTAAAAACATTCAAACCCAAAGATTAAACCGTAGAAGCAAGATTGAATAAAATAACATTAAACCTAGAAATCATGTTTACTTTCATACTAACATGAAATCGAAAGTAATCACCAGCGTTAGAAAAGAAAAATAAAACAAACAAGTGGAGAATATTATTCCTAGACAACTCGACTTGAATCTACCTATTCCCTCTTGTATCGCACTCAGGGCTCCTCGTCAAGAGCTAGTCTACATCCTTTTCACATCAGTTCACCCGTTGGAGCTTAAGCCGCCATAGCAAAAGCTTCCCAAGGTAAGTTGAAGAAGATGATTCAAAAAGCTCTCTCCTCTTTTTCTTTTTTTTTCTTTTATGAGTATTTATATATTTTTCCCCATATAGCCCAAGTGTCCTTTCATCAGAATCATGCTGCCTCTGTATGTACAAGTTAGTTGTATCAGACTGGACAGCTCACGCATTTTTGTTCCTACCCGGACAACTGTCAAGTGCGGTGACAATTCTAGGCACAATCTGAAATTACTTATGCAGCGACATTAGTACCAAATATATGACAAAATTAAGGATAAATATGCTGAGATCCGCTGAGTTATAAAATGTAATTTATTGAACTGAAAATGCTAAAATATGTGCTAAAAATAACTAAATGGGTACAAATTAACCAATAAGTAAGGAGAAAACATATGTTCTTTCTAGTACTATCAATGATAGGTCTCGATATGGTCATATGACCACCAACCTAACAGAGGCGGTTAACTCCGTCTAGAAGCAAATATGACATCTTCCAATTTCATATGTTTTCTCAGCTACGTTCTACATGCTGGTAATCTTAATGCCAAGAATGGGCCTGAAACAAGTAAACTAGATGGAGGCGGGACACGTGTTTGTCGAGGAGGTCAAGAAGGCAATGGATGTGAATCGTTAGAAAGTGAGGTTGATGAATGTATAAATATATTCTTGACAATTAGAAACTTTTCGAGTTATGGAGTCCATCAGTCGTCGACCCGATATCCCACCTAAGACCTACGTAGTTTATATCCGAAGAAAACGGTGTGATTGCGGGAAGTTCTAGACACTTCGTTACCCTTGTACGTACGTTATTGCAGTTTGTGCTCACACCTCGATCAATGTTGAACAATATATCGATAATGTGCACACTCTGGAACGCACATTACGTATTTGGGGAAACGATTTTTCCATCTTACGTGATTTGTTTACATATAAAGTGCCTTCACCGACTTTCGAGGTTGTCCCAAACAAAGGGTTACTATAATACCCCGAAAATTACTACAGTAAGAAAGTAGGTATCCTTGATAGTAAAATAAGGAAATAAAGTGACAAAAAGAAAAATTTTTGAGTTATGGCAACATTGGGAATTATATTATGACATATTAATTCAAGAAAGGATTAAATCGCAAAAGTGAGAAAAGTTTTATTGCCCAAGAGTAAATACTCAAAATTTGAGGGATTAAAGTGTAAATACGAAAAAATTGAAGGACCAATAGTGTAAATATTTTAAGGGTGGAATAATCTAAAAACTAAGGAAAATGGATGAATTAGGACCAAATTGAAAAGGTGAAGAATTTTGAGGGACTAAATCACAATTTTACCAAATTAAGTGATGACTCAAGGATGAAATTTTTAAAGATTATAAAGGGCAAAATGGTCAATTAGGAGAGAGAGAAATCTAGAAGATAATGATGATGTTGGAGATATTTTATATTAATTAAATAAATATTAGTTTATTAATATTTTAATTTGATTTTTAAATGATATTTTATTATTTTATTAGTATTTTATTTAGTATATATAAGAAAAGGAAGATGAAGAATCATCCATTCCACCATATTTCTATGCAACTAACGTGAGAAGAGAGGAGAAGAAAGAAAGTTTTACTTTCTTTACAATTTGGTCCTTCCACCAAAAGTTTACCATTTTCACCTAGAAATCAAAAGAATTTCCATAACTTTCAAGAGAGAAGAATAACAAGGATACAATGGGGAGCTAGAATATCAAGTTAGATTCAAGAAATAGAAGTTGGAAGAGAGAGAAAATCAAGTTAAAGATTGAAATCAATAGCACAAGGTAAGAACATCAAGATTTCAATATATTTTTAAGTTTGATATTATTGAAAAAGCATGAAAATAATGTTATAGTAGAGTTTTCTTATATAAGATCTTATGTTATTGATATATTAGTGAAGACAAATAAGTGAAAGTGATGGGAAATATTATAGAGAAAGGGAATAAGGGAGTTATACACCTAGTAATCAACATTTTGCACTAAAACAGTTTTGGACAGTAGTAGTAGGTTAAATTTGAAAAATCACCATAAATTGTGGAAATAGAATGATACGCCCCCGGCCTCGTTGATGAATCCGAGTCGTTGTTGTTCCCAATCGTGAATTGGAGTAATACTCGAGGGTGGACGAAATAGGTTAAGAAAGAAGAGATAAAGGCTCAAATTTAGTTCAAAAAGGGGTTATGGAATGTATTGAGGTTGATAGGTGAATGAAAACCAAGTATTCAAGTTGAACCAACACAATATAAGTGTGTTAACCCGGGACTTATACGAATACTTAGGAAAGGTTAAATGTTGTATGGATGGAAAACGAATAAAATGGAACCTCGACCCACTATCAAAGATGATAGGAACCTCGGTATAACTTTGAACGCCACACTTTGGGTGCAAAGTGATAAGTTCGAAATATAAAAACGGGTTGACGCCACAAGGGTTACTTGATAAGTCTAACCAGTCCTTGGAGAACAATGAGAGTTGAAAACAAACTCACAAAGTAAACAAATTTCATATAAGTTTTAAAAAAATATTGTCTAACTCCAAAACAATTACAAAGCAAACTATTTATAGCTAAATTCCTAGGCTAGCCGAATGGACACTTGAGCAGCTAAAAAGTCAGCTTATTTTCAAAGCAAATGAATTGAAAATTTCATGTAGCTTCCTAGAACGTCCCTTGAAGCTTTCTTGAAGATTCCCAGCTTTGGAGACGTCAATGGACAGCCATTTGATGTCTTCTAATAGCCTTGAATTAATGAGGTGATGGTTGAGCTGAAATGGCTGAATAGAATTGTTTAGATTGGCCTAAATTCGTCCAACTTGTGTGAAAGCTCTTATGGATGCTTGGGGAGCTCGAAGGCCAACTTGGGGAAGAGAAATGGGCTGCCAAATAAATGTGAGGAGTCATAGCTTTTTAATCTCCACGAAGAGGCACATTCCCTCACATGGACGGCACATTTATGGCATTTGAGAAGAACGAAAATGGCTCATGGAAAAGAGGAATCAGCAACTCTTCATGGATCCCTTGCTGTGCACGAAAAAAATAAATCAGCAGCTCATTAAGTGGACGTTCCTTGCATGTGGAACATCACATTTAATTCATGGCTTTGCTGCACAATAAATCAGCAAGCAGCTTCGTCCATTAAATGGCCACATGAAAAAGCACAAGCAGCTCCTTAAATGCTTCCAGCATCCATTGAATGGCCGTCCATAATTGCTTTTGCTGCATATTAATTCCAGCAATTTTAATTTCGGCAACAACCACTTCTTTTAATGCTGTCCATGTACCTGCATGCAACAACCATTAATTCATGTTAAGACAACATTAAATGGTTAACTAGACATATTTAATTCGGCAGCCACAATTAACTTCAACTGGACACCATTTAAGACATCATTAAATTCGGTTGTAGCAAAGCAAATTAAATGATGTAATGACAATTAAATTCAGCTGGACACTTTAAAAACATACATTAAATTCGTCCAAACATGTAGCAGCAGCATTAATTTCGTCCAGACATATTTATAACATGCAGTGGCAGCATTAAATTCGTCATAATAAATAGATGTAATAGCCTAGACATATTTATGCTATGTATGAAAATAGGACACATTAAAAAAAACATAAAAATAAAACAATTTAAAACACCTAATTAAAATGTCCAATTTTAATAAATTTAATACTAACACTTAGTTGTGCTGGAATAAATAAATAAACTAACTTATTCAATTTATTTTAGCAAATGAAAATTTAAGAATTAAAATAAACTCAAATTGAGCAAAATGATCCCATTGAGCTGGAAACAAGCTAAACGAAGCTCAGCGAGATGCAATTGAGCTAATTTAGCTCGCATGGGTGTGCAAGAAATACTTATGGAGCTGATCGAAAAATGTGCCCGAGGCGTGGTCGTATCATAGAATTAGAGTATGAATAAAATATGGAAATAAATCTTATTGAGTCTAGTTTCTCATAGAAGAAACGGTGTAAGTAATGAAATTTTAAATCATGATATATAATAAATTTTGTGAGACAGGGTCAGAATGAATTCGGGTTCCCCTGTTCTGACTTGGAAAAATCATTAAAAATTGTAAAAAAATAATTATGGGTTATAATTTATATGTTTAAAATCCTTAATGAGTCTATTTTTAATAGAAAAAAATGGGAACATCATCCAAATTCTGTAGAGATAATAAATTTTTAGTGAAGAGGGGTCGGAACTGTCAAACAGTGAAACAAGGGAAACTTTAAAGAATAAACTGTACTTATTGGCTAAACCAAAAATTCTAAAAATTTTATGGTAAGAATATATATGAGTCTAGTTTTATAGAAAATTTGCAGATCTCAATTCGGAGTTCTGTAGCTTAAGATATAATTAATTTAGTGACTATGACTCAAGTGAACAGCTTGTTATGAGTAAACAAGTTAATATTGGTATTATGTATATAACAAGGATGTGGAATGGAGTGGAGGAGGAAAAATATATGTGAATATTCAGCTAATATGAGTTTATTTTAAAATAGCTAATTTACATGTTTTAGGTTCAGGGACTAAATTGAATAAAAGTAAAATTTTAAGGGTAATTTTGTAAAAATTTCAAAAAGTGACCAAATTGCATGAAATGAATTGTTTTATTATTTAAATTAATAAATTGAATGAAATATTAATTTATATCAAGATTGGGTGGAAATTTGAGGAAAATAGAAAATTACCAAAATGTCCCTAAATTTGGGTATTTCTGCAATTTAGCCTGGTAAGTTCATGTAACTTGAATTATATTCTTAGATGATTGAAATATATATATTGGATTGAGAAATTGATTTGAACTGTGAACATGAGAAATTGTGAATTGAATGAAATGGAAATGAAGCTTTAAATTACATGAGTAAATATCGGGTCTCGTAGGCCCTATTTGTTATGAATATAATATTTCGATGATTGAAATGTATGTCTTCTAGTAATGTCTTGTACCTATTTCGGCGTCGAATACGGGTAAGGGGTGTTACAATGTAACATCGCCAGATTCGGTCATAACGGTTAGACCGAGTTTGGGGTGTTATAGTTACATAGAAAAATGAAAGGCTACCCCCAGGTCACCAGGATCCATGGTGATATGGACATAAGGGAGAAATTGACCCCAAACTTTGTGCTCTGTACAAAACAGCTGGTCATAATCGGACTAAATACCCGTATCAAACCTACCATATTGGACAATCATCTCGATCAAGTGGAATATGAAATAATGCACTCCATGTTTAAACTTTTATTTTTTTTATGATGAAATTTTCATATTTATATTTTAGGAATAGCATAAATATATTACATCTTAAAACAAAATGTTGGCATTATATTGTTTTCAAAAAAGTCAAAAGTTGTGTTTTGAAATGTAATCTTTGTTGAATGAATAATATTTATTAATTATATGTTTTCATTTTGTAATCATTAAAAATTAAAAAGATTTAAGATAATAATTTACTATAATTTAATTAATATAAACTTGAAAATTTAAATTACAGTTACAAACTACATACAATAAAGATAATGTTACATGTGCTAAAATTGATGGTTCGATGGTGTCGTCCGTGGGGTAAACCGTTGTGGTGTCCAGCCTTGGCGTTGAGGGTGCTCGCCACGATCATTGTTATCCTCACCCGAGGCATTATTCATAACATCCATCGGTGAACCTTGGGGGTATGCTAAACATGCTTGAAAATTGTATGTCCCAAATTTTTCCCAGGAAGGGTAGAGTACTCGCGTGGTAATGGGCTGAAGATATCAAACATTATTGATGATCTCGAATTTGAATGATCAAAACTAGAACCAGGAATCTCTAACTAATATGTATAGCCTGACGAACTCGAAAAACAATTATCTACCCCCAAATCTAGATGATAAGAACTACCTTTAGATTGTGTATAAGACCACTTGAGTTCGAGCTCGGGATCGGGTTAAGGTGTAGGAGGCGAATGTGTCAGGCGGTGCTGTTGGTGCCCTCGTCGTTGCATGTGTGGAAGGACTAGCATCAATTGACCACCAAATAAAAATGGTTTTCCATTCTTAATGTATCACTGTTGGTACTCTATTGAGGGTCGCAGATCAAAATCAAAATCCATCCGAGGTCTCCGCTCCATCTGGTTGTCCCACAATATAAGATATTGTTGATGCTTTAATGCCCAATTCTTTGTTTGTTCCACCTTTTGTTAATTCTGTGGACATCGTCAAATCCCTGTGGAACACTCAGAATATCTTATTTGCACTCGAACTGTCGTAGAACTTGATCACCATTGTAGCACTCGACTATTAAGAAATTCAGCAGGGTATGTACTACAAGCGTGAATGGATGTGAGCAAATGGAGGAATAACAGTCGCAATGTCCGGGGCGGAATGTGACATTCAGACAAATTGCACAATTAAAAATATGGTTATAGTAACACGAGTCAGATAACATAAATAAAGTAATTACATATCATGAATATTAGAAAAAATTACCCCCTCTCTAACGTGTGTCTCAATCGTCTGTCGGTAAATCAGAAGCATATATGACTTCACCATACCCAAAAAAGTACTCTATCTATGAAAAACATTAAACTTGTTAGAACAAATTTTCATAAAATAGGAAAATTCTTGATGTAATGCTTAACTTTTATCACCTATTTACAAGTGGGAAAATGTGTTTAGTGACTAACTGATGCCAAAAATGGCATCCTTTATAGCGCTTAGGACTGCAACAATATCAGGCACTCACCTATGTCAATGGTACCATGCTTTGTCGCCTTACAAAGCTCACAATACCATGTTATTAATACTGCTGAGCCCCAACTGTACGAACGGGCAACTGTCAAATCAAATAACAGAGGCAAGTATATCAAGTGGACCTTGTTGTTATTTGTATCAAGCATGAGTACACCCCCTATCAGATGTATTATATATGCTCGAGCGGCGCACATTATCTCCCATTCAGTGGCAATACTCGATAAAGTTTTGAAATTTCCCTTCAACCATAAAAATTTCAAACTCGTAAATTTATCTCCACCATCACTGAATGAGCATCCTAGTAAGTGATAGCAAAGCGCTGCCGGTTAAGACACTGTAGTTAGACTTGTGACTGCACTATTGTCGATTGGGAGCCCGAGTTGTAGTGCAACATCTTCCAGGGTGATGGTGCACTCCCCACACGGCAAATGAAATGTATGGGTCTCCAGACACCACTGCTCGACTAAAGCGAATATCAAGTCGCACCTCAAATCGAACATGCGGATCAATGCCACTAATCCAAATCCGAATGCCTCCAAATATGGCATAAGACATTCATCCAGCCAATAGCCCAGACCATTGACTCGGGCCTTCAATACGCGGTACTAACTCTGACCATATTAAATTACCGCATTAGTTAATATATCTCAATTAAATAAAAAATGACGTGCAACTTTATAAGAGGATCTATGAATAACAGATAACAATTTTATTACCAGCACATTAATCGTATTTGTTGTGTGATTATTTTATCTAATCAAAGATCTCATTTGGATATCTGCAGTTTAAGAAAAAAACAAATTTAATCATCGTCTGAACAAATAAACAATATACAAATAACGAAACATTTTTAAACATTTTCACTCATTAACAAAACATATAAATATAATACAAAAGCATGCAAATCGCAATAATGAAAAAATAATATCACAATAATATATACAAAATCATGCAAAAAACAATAATATCACTTAAACTTTTTTTATTCCTACACATACCAAAAATGTTCTAAACTATGTTATTCAAAAAAATATTATAATTACAAAAATAAAATTATTATTTTATTAAACATCTAAAAATTCAACATGCAATCTCTAAATCATTAAAATGATATTAAATGATAAATTTTCAACACAAAAATATTAAAAATGTAAAAATTTAATGTTAAAAATTCAAACAAATTATAATTACATAAAAAGCCCTAAAAACTAGAAAAGAATTTTTAATGTTAACTAAGTAAAAGACAAACAAATATATAATAATCACATATTTTTTGTTATACCATTTCAGTATATAATAATTTTCTTTATACTAGTTAAGTAAATAACAAACAAATAACTAATATTAAAAAAAAAAACAACATACCTACTGCTTCCTTTCTTCCCAACACAAAATCTACAAAACCAAACAACCGAACTCTTTTTTTTTTCAACACAAAGGGATCATTTGATAGGGCGCTTATATATATGCTTTAAGGGAAAATAAAAATAGGAAAATGGGCAGCTGTTTCGGGGGTGAGAAGCATAAGCACCTCGTGACTGTCCAGTCACGTCCGTTGTAGGCGGTTAAAGTGCCAGCAGTGGTGTCGCCTGACAAAAGCCCTCCTCCCTTAGGTGCCACTTAACAAAAGCCCTCCTCCCCATAAAATTATTTTTTTCAGCCCGTATATGGCTTATATTGTGCTCGGATTTTTTTCAACTTGTATACTGGTGCCGCCATATGCCTACCCTCCATCATTAAAATATAATTTTTTTAATCCAATTATTACCTAATGATGGCCTAATGATGGTCAGCTGTGTTGGTAGGGGAAAAATGGGTGGTGTCGCCACCCCTTCAAGCACCACTCCTCGACACTGTTCATTTCACCCCATTTTGGTAAATAATGCCATGGGGATACCATTTTGGTATTTAACTATTTTTTTGGTATTATCAAAGTAAAAAATCCTGAAAGCGAGGTTTTTTTTTACCTGGCAATAGAAGCCTCGATAATTTGTATTAAAAAAAGATAAAAACAAATGTGTGATATGAATAAATGGGGTTTTTTACTCAAATAATATAAAAATAAGTAAATATTTACTGATATGAGATATAGATTGATCATTGCAAAACTAGACAAAAGGAACAATGGACCACCGGTGCCGCCTGAGCAATCAGCAGCACCACCCTCAACTGCCAATAATGACTAGTGAAATGATTACTTTAAAAAAAAAACTTAAAGTGTTGCTTAAGCAATCGACGACACTGGTATCATGTACCCTTAAAAAATACACCAATATTTTATACAATTAGACCGAAAACAAAAAAATATTTTTTAATGGTGTCGCCGACATGTTAAACGACACCAAAATTAATTTAACATATATATTTTTTAAAAAAATTAAAAAAGGCTGAAAACTCGAGTTTTAGGGTTTCTCTTTCTCATGAAAGTAGACCACAAACAAACAAAAAGCACAACCAAACTGAGATCTATAGATTTGAAACACAGAACAAAACAGTGATTTCTAAACCTAGAAAGCAAAAACCATAAAATAAACCAACTAAAATAGAAGCGAAAAAATAGTTTTGAAATTAAAAATAGAAATGAAAAGGCAACAGACAAAGACACATTTCAAGTAAAGATTTATACCTCAAAATCAGTCTCTGATGAAAGCAGGGGATTTCAAAAATCACAAAAAAAAAAATTACAGACAAAACTTAGGGTTTTTCTCTCTCACGAAAGCTCTCTTCCTAGTGTAGCATGTGTGTTTTTTTGGCATTTGGTTACCCAAAACTAAAACAAAATGAGAGGAAAAAATTGAAAAGAGGGTATGTTATAAAAAGGGAAAAAAGGAGGTAGGGAGAAAAAGAAAACAAAAGCTAAAAGAGATCAAACGAGAGAAAGGAACGACTAATAAATGAGAATAGGTATAGATTGAATAGAATCGACTACTAAAAAAGTATTTAATTTTAAAACAGAGAAAATTTTTCACTCTAATAATATAAAATTAGACGATATTTTAAATTAAAATACATATCCCGATTGTTCAAGCTTCACCAAAAATATATACACATTTTAAATACCGATCATTAAAATAATGATGACCAAGAGGGAAGAGTAATGTCGCCACTGCTGTAATCACTGTTCCATAATAATGGGTAAAAAATCCCATTTCAGTAAAAAAAAAATTAGGTAAAAAAGCGGAATAAATGACATAACGAATGGGGTGAGTAGTCACAGTAGGGCATTCATCAGCACTTGTTGAAAATAATAATAAATAAACTATACTCACAGTTTATAAACACCTGTTAAAGATGGATGTGCTCAAACCAAGGTAAGGAAAGCCGCCACAGCAGAGACTCTGAGAGAGAAGAAAAAAGTGGGAGAAGGAGGAAAGAGAGGAAGCTTGAGGAAGTCTTCGGCTGTGGTTGATTCGGCAAGAAAATATAACTTACTTGTCTTTTTTATTTTTATTTTTCTTGCCGATTCCACCCATGCCTACGATTTCCTTTACTTTCTCTTTCTCCTCACCTTGTCTCTCTACCTCTTTTTCGCCAGATCTGACTGTTTTGAAGGAGGAAAAGGAGAGACCGTTTCTGGAAATTTTCGGAATGGAGGAGTTGGAAAGATTTTGAATTTTCTCTGTATTTTAATAATGAAAAATCTTTCCAATTCCTCCCATTCCACTGATTTCCAGCACTTCCTCTCCATTTTCTTACCTTTCTTCAATCCTTTTTGTTTCATCATTTCCTGCAGTTTGTAAGTGAAATCGGTAAACCTTACTTTCTTACTCTTCTGTTTTGTTTTTATATAGATCTGTTCTTTACTGTCTTCCATGGATCTTCTGAGATTTACTTCTTGCTGTATAGTTCCAGAACCTTGGTTTTATTTTTTAGTTAAAAATTAGGTAAAAGGGAACTTAATCTTGAAGTTGTAAGTGGAAAATTCTGGATCTGTCGTAGAATTGGTGAAGATCAAATTAAGTCGTGATATATTAATTTAATTGAAAGGTAGGTGGATTTTATTTCTTTTTTACCCTGTTTTTGAAAAAGTTAAAAATGGTCGAGCGGTGAAAATGAGATGGAATAAGGTAGATCTATGTTGTTTGAGTTGGGATAGCTTTTTATAATCCAATTATCAATAAATCTATTGATAAATCAGAGGTGAGACTTTGAGCCTAGATCTCGAAGTTCAGTTCCTTCTGTCTCCTTGCTTCACCATCGTAAATTGTAAATTAAAAAAGAAAATATACTTTATAGTTATAGATTTATTATATTAATTTTGTTCGTCAAAATATTTTTAATGAGATAATTGTCATATGCAGGCAGACTTTTGAAGAAAAAAAATTATGATTCCAGTTAAAAGAAATTGAATTTTGAGAAAAATGAATTTGGTAAAAATATTAAACGAATAAGGAGTTTCCTTTTTCCCGTATCCAAACACATTTCTTTGGATCAGAAGAAACAGTTGGGCATTTGTTAATGGAGCTGTAAAAGTGAATTCGAATAAATCCTGATAGTATCAAAGCTGCTGAAGATGGAAACATGTGTGTACAATATTACTTTAGTTCTTTGTACTATTATCATTCATATAGCACGATTTGGTATGTGTTCAAATGTGTTCTCTTTTTTTTTTTTTTATGCAACAGTATATTATATGTTTTGAATGTATACTATTATCATTCATATAGCACGATTGCGACCTGGAGGACTTTCCTATTACCATTTCGATGTTAAATAAAAATGCAAAAAGTTGGTTCAAGTGTTAAAATAGAGATATTGGAATGTTATATTATGTGTTCAAATTTTATGTAAAATATATAAAAATGTCTTTAAAATAATATTTAATTTTCATTAAAAATATTAGATTTTTGTGGTAAATTTATAAATCTATTGAACTTTTAAATATGGATAGATACTAGAATTATTCATCCTACAAAATTAAAAATAAAAAATAAAAAAAAAGAATCAAGATCGATTATAATCCGAAGTTTCGAAATTTACATACCAACGACTACGTGAATATGGTTATCAGAGTTTGAATCTAAAATATAAACAAAAAAATCTAATTATTCCAATCGTATAAACTTTGGAGTCCACCATGCCTATAGACTTCCTATATTAAGCAATATTATTTTTCCCAAATTTTGGGGTTTCGGAATTAATATGAAGTATATCCACATCTCTATAGCAACCGAGTCATGGATCAAAGTTTTTACCTTGTCGGGGGCTTCAGGAAGCCCATGAACTTCTCTTGTTCAGTTAGTGCATGGCGAAAATGGCATCGATGACCATAGGGACAGACATCACCAGCAAGGATCACCCTGCAAACCTCAGTCTTGTACCTAGGGTGGCGGATTACAGGGCGGAGCTCTTCAATGCCGTGAGCAAACTGGCAGTGGTCACCATATGGACAGGCAGCGGTCTCTTGCCATTTGTTGCAGAGTTCAGTCTTGAACATGCCTTGGTTGTACACTTCCAGTTCAAGTGGCTCTTCCTCCTTTTTTCCTCCTTGCACGTACACCTTCTGCCACACATTCACCTAAAATGATTAGTTAGCTAATACACTATTCCTACTCTTTTTTTTTTGAAATACTCGCATTTAACATTGGTATTTGATATTTTTGAACGTGGATTTGGAGAAATGATCCTTTTAAAAGCTCTACATACACTGAACATAGTTTAGTCCTTCCAAAGAAGAAGAGGGAATCAAATTTAACAAAGTAAACAAGAATATAGAATAGAAGCCAATCACAGCAAATATCTACTTTTGTCAAGGGTAACAATGTTGGGCCAAATGCTTAAAAGGGTCAATGGGTTCAGGGATTGGAAATGAAAGAGTTCAATTCCTCTTGTCACTCGGCACAAAAATGTGAAGCCAAGCTGCACCTTTAATTCATCATGTTATTTGGATTTTTCAAATTCTTTGAAGTACTTACTTATCCCCCGAGTTCTGCCTAAAAAGCAAAAAATCTAAGCAATCATCGCTAAAATAGCAGCCAGTTCATTGAATATTTAAAAATAAATAAGATACAAATTAATTAAAACAAAACAAGAAAAAATATATAAATAGTACTCATTAGCTTATAAAATATAAAACACCATAAACACGATTGTAGTAGTAGAAAATGACACAAAGGACATAAATTGTCACATTATAATTAAGTTTATATTTGATGCAATGGTAGACTATATTTATATATATTTTTTATAACTGCTACAACATTAATCTAGCTCAAGAAATAAAAATATAGCATTTAGGAATTTATATCAACAACAGAGTAACAATAATAAACTCACCGCTCCACTGAGTTGAGAGGCATTTCCAGACCGAGTTGGTCCCCGATATTTACGACGACGGCTCACACCAGCGTTTTGACTGTTTTGACTACTCATCATCTTCAGATATCCATTAGACCTAACAGATATGCTCTTAGGCAACATAACCCTCTCCACATCCCCAGCACCTTCCATCATGCTCGTCGGACACTCGTCAGAAACCTCTTCCTCTCCTACGCCCCCACCGTCACCACCGAGACAAAGCCCTTGAAACTCATTCAGCAATTCGTACGGCGTCGCGTTATAATCAGACGTTGCGAAGTGGTTCTGCATAGAGGCTTGGATCAGTGTGCTGAGTTGCTTGTTGAGGTCGCGGTTTACAGATCGCAAAGCAGTATTCTCTTGGCGGAGTGCCTCCACTTCTTTAGAAGCTTCGTGGAGGCGCGAGAGGCAGAGATTGTGGCGGTTGATCATATCTTGATGTTGTTGCATGACGTGACGGGGATGGTAGAGATCAAAGAGAGAGGTGGCAGCGACAGCTGAAGGTGAGTAATCTCCTTCATTCTCCTTATCTTTTGATTGTTTGGAAAGGACATCGCCATAAAGAGTTGAACCGTCGCTTTGCATTTGCAAATGAAAGTACACAAGCTTGAAAAAACTTTTACAGCAAACAGAAAAAAAAATGCAGTAAATAAAAAGCCAAAACACCTGAAAACAACGATTGAAACAAATAGAAATCGAGTAAATTAATTTGATGCTAACCTGAATCTCTGAAAAAAACCACCGATTTTATTTTCTAAGATTCTCTCTTTAGTGCAGCGACAGCGAGAGAGATTTCTTTTTGTTTTGTTTGGGGAGAGAGAAAATGGGAGATGAAAGAATTGGAGGGAAAGGAAGGAAGGGAGAAACTGTTAAAACAAACACGTAACAGAATTTTACCATTATGTCCACCTTTTCACTTATCTTTTACTCGGTTCGCCCCTATGTTTTCCTCCACTCGATTTTAACCTTACCGTACCACTTAATAAGGGGATTTAAGCCATTTAATTAATCTAATTAGATTTTCTTTTCATGAAAAAATTTATGATTTTCTTGCTCGCTGTTTGAAGACGAAAACCTCGGGTGATTAAACAGGCCGTTTGATTTCGATCACGGTATTTTGGACGGTGCACAGTATTTTGTAAAATATATCTACACTATTTATTAAGTTGGCAGTGTGAACCTAAATCCTAAACCCTTAAACACATATTTAACTCGGTAATTTGAAAAGTTATATTATTTGAAGGTAATTTAATATTAATTTTAAGATAAATTAATTAATATATATATAGTGAGATTTGAATTCAGACCAATTAAATTGTTAAAACTTTAGATTTACAATTCAATCAAATTTTAATTTAATATTAATTTATTTTATACATTTTTATTTTAATATACACAATTTATTATCTCCATCAATTGTATATATTAATAATGTTGTTCATTGAGTTGATGTCACAAGTCAACTCGACATTAACTTGTAATTGATGACAAAATCATGATAAATAATTGTAGTGCATTTAGTATTGTTTATATGATGTATTCATATATTTAAATTTTGTTTTACTCATAATTTAATCTACTTTTCAATTTTAATACCATACAAATTTCGTGTGTTATTATGATAATTAATTAATCTCAAACTATACATTTCATTATTTATTGTATGTTATTTTTAAAAGCGTTTTAAATCTATGGTTCCCATGCATACATGTATAATAGGATTTCTAATACTTACTATAATGTATTTGACTAAATGCATGTTACAAGCTAATCAAACATGAACTCAACTAGAAAATAACTAAAAACTCCTTTTTTTCACTATATATTATTACGATAATATTTTTGTCTTTTATATTTTATATAAAATTTATAAAAATTAATTTAAATAAATATATAATAGAATTTAAACCTTAGAAATCTTAATCTTCAAATCCTCAACTTTACCAATTAAATAAGTATTTTATATTTTATACAATGTTTAGAATTTATCCATAATCCCAACCCAATCCATATATATGAGGATAAATGTGATTTAGCCGTTCATACCCACTTCCTTTTGTAGAGGAAACAATGTCGATGCCCACCAAGTTAAGAGTTAATCAATATTTAAAGTATAAGTTAATTGATTTAAGAGGAAGCAGTTATGAGTAGAAGTAGATACTATATTCAAAAGCAATTATATAATAAAGTTCGAGTAAGTTAAAATTTTTTTTGGTACAACTGTGATTCGAACTCAGACTAATCCTAGAAAAGATAAGCACTCAACTAATTATAATGAGATTCAAAAATATTTCATTATTTATTTAAATTTTTTTATAGTTTATATATCAATGAGACAGTATTTTTGAGAAATATTGAAATCAGATTATATTTTACTGGTAGACAAATATGATTATTTTACAATGCTGCTAAACCTAACAAATAAATAATTAAAATATTAATTGAAATGCATTCATTGCCATATCTATTTGGGTTGGAGTCACACTTATAGTATTAACATTATAAATACAGTAAAAATATTTGGTAAGTCCTATTATAAGGGCTGAGACAAATTAATATTTTTATTATTAAATAGATTAATTTAATTCTTTTATTATTAAAAATAAATAATATTAAATTTTAATAAAATTGATATTTATTATTTAATTAAGATTTAATAAAGTTTATATTTTGAACACTTTTTATTATTCTTCAAATGAAATCTTTATCTAGAGTTGAACTATAAAAAAAAATTCATATAATTTTTAAACAATAATATTAGTTCTATTACAATATAATCTTATTTGATTGTTTTCCCTATAATAGGATATATGAGAGTTGATGTTTGTATATAATTTTCAATGCACCATGAATAGCAATTATAATATTTGAATCTACGAAAAGTGGGTTCGATGTCTTCACATATCCAAGGTAGTTAGTACCTTCTAGTTAATTAAATTTAATAACTTAAAACGATTGTATTTAATTTTTAAATATAATTATAAAAAATAAAATAGTTAAGATAAAAAAAATTAAAATTTAGTTTAAAATATTAAAAGTATAGACCAATACACACTGAATGTATCGATATAAGTCAATATTGATCAAAACAAGCCATAATACATTGATATAAGAGACACACATCAAAATTTTAATAGCTACTTAATATCAATTGAAGATATAAAAAGTGGATACCAACTATCATGTAATACCATCTCTAAAAGAACATACACATGCTTAGACCAGAATCCAATAACATAAATAGATGGGAGAGAAAGAATTGGTTGAGTATAAAATGGAAGATTGAGTAACAAGTGGGAACATACTGAATCTGGAACTGATAAAATATGTAGTGTATATATATATATAAGAATATAGAGAATTAACAGCTCTTTGTCACATTTGGATTATCAGAATCATAGTCCTCCCTCTTCACAATTCTCCCTTTTACTCTCTTCTCTACGTCGGTTCTTGCTTTCCGTAATGCACTATTAATTTGTCTTTCATGCCTGAACAACACATGACACTATAAAAAAAAACCAATAATAAAAGATGAATATGAGATATGAATATATGCTCAATATAAAGCTTTAGGCTATGTTAGATGAATAATTCAAGTATCAAACATTCATTTTGATACACTATTGTCTAATTAGATGAATAATTCAAGTATTAAACATAAGTGCTTTAGGCTATGTTGTTGCACAATGCCAAAAAATCATGACACAAGTATCAGATATGAATGTGCGTTTAATACGGATATTTTTAATTTTTTTTTAAAAAAATTGTTCGTGTATTTAGAAGGTATTTGGGAGATTATATGTCTGAATGTCCAAAAATGAAGAGTCAGGCATGATCCTAAGAGCATATATTCAAATATAAGTTTAACCGTTCTAAATATATGAAAATACGTACTCGAGTCATGCCAAACACGTAATTGTATCACACCTAAATCCATAAGAAAGGAGAAAATTGATACTCACAGTCGGGCTTTCTTCTTCTCTTTGTATCTCACCATGGCATTTTCTCTGGCCTCTGAATGAAAGCTATCTAAGTCAGGTGAAATGCATGACGCTTCCCCATGTATTATAGCTGAAACACCATTATCAAGACAGTCGGGAGCACTGGTTTCAGCACTGAACCTTGAAACAGATGGCATTGCTGAATAAGATGGTCGACTTGTGCAAGCTGAAGTAATGATTCCCTGGAAGTTACGAAAGGTTGTTAGATGAATAGATACATATTAACTTCTTGTGTTACTCAAACTTGGGTATGATTGTCGGATTGGGTATAGTTTGACATGGGTTTTACAATCAATGAAGATTATTCTTTTCGCCGTTTGTGATTACGCCTCCTAACAGTGTCGTCTTTAAAACTCGAACTTGAGTTCTCTCTTTTAGGGTACAATATGTCTTACTATTACACTCAAAACTTGTTAGGATTTAATAGGTTAAAATGTGCCACAAATCCCAGTATTTTCTGAAAATTAAGAATTTAGTCCTACTTTTTAGATTTCAAAAATTAGATTCAATTGTTAATACCGTTAAATTTGTTATTGTAACATTTTTGAAATAAAAAAACACTCACTTGATAGCCATGTAATTAAAAAATGACTTTGTAATTAATTTGGATTTAACAGAAAAAATTTAATAGTGTTAATAGTTGAACATAAATTTTAAAATTTAAAAAGTAAGACTAAATTCCTAATTTTCAAAAAGTACAAGGACTTGTGGCACATTTTAACCTATTTAATAAGTAAATAATTTATGAATAAATAATTTAAAAGTGCTAGTAAATTAAGCTAGGCGCTTTTGACTTGCAAGGTAAGCGATTCCTTAAACCTTCGCAACCATAGGCAAATAAGGATTGAAATAAGAGCAAAACCCTAAAACATGATTTTTGAGTTTCTTATCCAATAACTCAATCCCAAACTCAGGATCATGTTGGACATTGAGTATTTTGATATTAGTACCTCGCCCATATAGGCTTTGTCACCACAATCTTATTGCATAACAATTGCGAACACGTAGAGCTCACCAAGGGTAGCACTTCACCAGGATCAAGATCCATAAATGTATATATACTTAACACGTGAAACTCTTTAGTCTACCTTGCCAGGTGTTAGTGTCACGGGCCAAAGTGCAAAGCTCGTGACCATGGCACAAGAAGCGCCCCATGGAGGTCTATCGATTAGATGGGGAACATTTAGCCCACGAGAACTGGCCCGATTCAGAGAACTATTGAAGAAGTCTGTCAGATTGAAGCTTGGTTGACCCGATGATGAATACATGGCAACTTGGGCTAATTTTAGTAACTAATCTTAGAAGATAGAGAGAATCATATCTTGTAAAGATTAAATTAGATTTGATATGGCAAATCTTGTAAATCCCTGAAATCAAGGGATATAGAGAATCTCGTCCGTCGATGTAAATGTATTTTGACCGTCGGTTTTGGGGGAGCTCAACTATAAATAGAGAGCCTCCCCCTCATTTGTACTCATCCATTGTAAGCTGAATTCTTAAGAGTAATAGAATTCTTGAGCATTTACTCAAACACTTTGTGTGCATTCTTTCTTTGGCTTTCTGTTGTTCACTTGTAGCTTCTTTTGGCACAATCGCTTCTGCTATACAAATTGCTGCCTTGGAAGAGTTCTAAAAGAATCCTCACTTTTGGGTGTAAAGGCTGACTTCGGCGAGTTTGGGACGAACGGATCGCCTAAGGCCGCACAGATTGCGAGACGAAAGGTCTAGCCCCGTGACATTAGGCCCTTCTTTGCATATCTCACACATGGGATCTCGCCTAGTTTATCCCTGCCCTTGTACCATTATCACCTAAAAAAGTAATTTGTTTCCCAAATGGCCGACCATGATGAGACTTGCGTTGTACACGTTTCAAGGCCCCAAGTTAACAGAGGGTTGCCCTTACCTTTAAATACCTCTCTTTAACCACGATAGAGGATCTTAGGTTGACTACTCTCTTTCAACCTATCATTCTACAATCTTACTTGAACCAAACGCATCCCAACCTTATGGCTCTCTGCACACCACCGTGTGAACCACTACTTAAGCTCCCAACCTCCATTTGTCCTCAACACTTTGGTGTGGTTAGCATGGAGCAACATGACTTTCCCCAATGAAAACATCCCTAGGAACCTAGTAAACCCAACATTGTCTACACATCCCTCAACTCAAGATGCTGGTCAAACTAGTAATTCCCAGCATGCTACAACCCATATGTGATTAGCATGGAGCAACATGACTTTCCCCAATGAAAACATCCCTAGGAACCTAGTAAACCCAACATTGTCTACACATCCCCCAACTTAAGATGTTGGTCAAACTAGTAATTCCCAGCATGCTACAACCCATATTTGGAAATTTATGGAAATTGGTATCACCAACCTGGTAGTACTACTTTCTCAATTTCCCCCTCCACCAAATGTTTGTCCACTCCATACTTCTAATGAAAAATTTTAGAACCCTCAATCTAATCCCAACTCTTCCTCACAACAGTTTATGGAACCACAAGAATAGATGTGGGCTATGAGAGATCAGAAGCTCTAAGAACACTAAGGCATGAGCATCAATATTGATATTATCAAGAGCAACTTCAGTAAAATAATGAAACCATAAAGCAACTTAGGGTAGATCATCAACACCCATTCCCCTCGTCAGCTAAATGAAGTTGTTTCTTCTTTGAATGCCTAGGCTAATCCTCAAACCAAGCGAGCACTTATGAGACTACACTAAACATTTTCACTCCGTGACCCTCAACACCAAGGATTTGATTGACATATGGGTGGTTGATGCTTTTACAACAGGGTTGGCTCATCAACACTAAAGTATTGCTTCACGAATAACAAGAATCAAGACCTCGTCACTCTATATGAGAGAGCATAGAAGTTTGCGAAGACTGAAAAAGTGGTTTCAACTTTGAGTTTTCTACTTCATCATATAGACAAAGGAATCACCCTATTCAAAGGTAAACTCATGATAGAATTATGATAGAACTCATCCTAACTTGAGGGAAAACTTGATGGGCCAACAACACTCGCGCTTTCCCAATTCACTAAGGAGTTTCAATTCGCCAAGAAATGTTTCTTCTCATTTTGAGTCATTCAAGGATAGGAGAAGGCAAGGCCCATATTGCAAGTTTGACAGCTACACCACTTATGAAGTCTAGTAGTTTTAAAAGTCGCTTTAGGGATCAATGTCAATTTTACAACTTGAGGCATAAAATGGAAGATTGTATCTTATTAAAAGACACTATGGAAATGAAGAAATGAGAGCGCAATCCTGGATAAATATGGAAATGATCCCATGGTGGTTTCGAAAAAACCCTCCGACCACATCGCTTACGGGGTTCACTCTGTCACGAATAGAAAATCCATAGGCATAATTTGACAACATGATGACCCCAACTTCCAACAATCATACCATCCCCTCATGTTTTGTTGAACAGGATTACTCATTCCCTTCAGTAGGGATTGAAAGTTCCCCGTACTTGTCAGAAGCTTTTGTCGTTGTAAAACTACTAGAACCAGCCCTGTTAGAGTATTGTTGCCTCCGACTATCAGATCCCTTATTTCCCATTCCCTTACCTCTTCAATTATTATTACTGGCCATAAGTCCAAATCCTAAAATCTTAAAAACACAAAAACAAAAACAAAAGAACCTGAAACTTACCAAAAGACCAACTACGTCAAAGAAATTCGAACAAAAAAAAACTTGCACTGATTCTTCACAGCCTCCTTAAAAATTTTCCCTTATTTCAATCACTAGAAGAACAAAAGTCATTCAAAAGGCTAGAATCAAACAATTTATAGAAGAAGTGTATAAAGGAAGTAAAAAAAAAAACAATTTCTAAGGACAAATACCCTCGTGCCACGTCGTGCACAATTATGAAACACCAACTCCCCCTCCAATCTCGATAAAATGCATGTCCTCCTCATTTATTGGTGATATATCAACTAGCGCCCTTTTCAAATTCAAATAAACAGCGACACAACGTCGTCATCTACACGATACGCCCCTTTCTACCAAGCATGCATCATATGCATGATCACTTTTACTCGTCACAGAAATTGAATCAACTCAAGGAATATTACTTTATAACCTCCCTTTCGATTTAAGGAGGAGGGAAGGGACAAATTGTTCTAGGCACCTCGCCCATATAGACTTTGCCGCCACAAGCTCACTGCACAATAACCACAAACATCTAGACCTAGCCAAGGGTAACACTTCACTAGGGTCAAGCTCCATGAACGTACATATGCTTAGCATATGGAGCTTTTTTAGTCTACCTCGCTAAGGACAAGTGTTAGGCCCTTTCTTACATGTCTTGGACATGGGACCTCACCTAGGCTATCCCCATCCCATTGTTGCCAACCTAGAGTAGTATTGTGTCTCCCAAGTGGCTGACCATGATTGAGTCTACACCATGCATGTCTCAAGACCCAAGGTTAAGAGAGGGCCACTCTCACCTATAAATACCTCTCTTTAACTACGGGTAAAGGATCTTGGGCTGACTACTACCCTTCAACCTCTCCTTCTATAGTCCTACTTGAATTAAGCCAAAAAGATCCCAACCTCTCATGGCTCTTCACACACCAGCATTTGAATCGTCACTTAAGCTTCCAACCTCCCTTTTCCTCAAATCATTTAAAGATAATGGAACTCACAAATAAAAGGTTTAAAGCTATCCTACACGAACTTAGATAAGTTCTAACATAACTTTTTTTTAGTACAACAAAGACTCGAACCCAAACTATTACTAGGAAAGTTGAACACTAGGTCAATAGGCCACAACTTGGGGTTTGACATAACTATTTTTTATATTCTCTAAGTTTTTCTATGTATTTAAAAGTTTATAGGACTGTTTCTTCATACATACATACATCCAAATATGTGTCAAACATGAATGTCAACTATGAATACTTTAAGAAAAGGGAAGAATATGTTTAAGTACTAATTTAACCATGTCTATCTAGCTAGACAAAAATTTCAAATTATTTTGAAAAACTGTAACATTATCACTAACATAATACATAAATTGTTTATTGATATTTTTTTCTGATTATGTTCATTTGGAACTTATAAAGCATAAAAACCTCTCTGTCAAGGGATTTTCTAAGTGTTGAACACGATTCTGAAATGACTAAAAACGTGTTGAACCAAAAAAAAAAAAAAAGATTAGGTCAAAACAATGTCAAGACACAACTTGACACATCCAGTACTGATTTGGTTTTAAAGGGTTCTTTAAGGTTCAAGTGCACAAATATCCGAATATAGATCAAACACAAGTCTCCTACCAGAATATTTGTATTATAAAGTCGGAAGATTAAAAAAAAAAGAAAGCCACGATCCTAACCTCCATTGATATGGCATTAACATTATTGGAGTTGTTGAAGGCCTCCTTCTCCATAGATGAGCTTGGAACATCTTTACTAGCAAGCGGTCCCCTGGTCGGGTGTTGATCAACACCAAAAAGGTCTTCAAAGTTGCGGAAAGATAAATCAATATCAGGCATGTTAAAATCATCTTGGCAAAATGTGTCTTCACAAACTCCAAGATCTTGCATATTTTGGGACCATAACTGTGGAATTCAATTATGAAACATTGTTAACTTCAAAGACCGATCATTCTCAAATAATTAAGTAGCCATTCTTAATTTCCTACAATATAAGTTAAACGCCTGCCTATGAGAATTATCAGGCATGTTACACAGACTCAAGTTCTAGATAAGGTATGTGTTTGAATGAAGAAAACAAAGAGTCCAGATAGCATCATATCCTATCACAAACACAAATATCATATATTGATACATCAGGAAAAATATGAAGTTCTATCAAATATGTATGGCCTATGCAATTGCCAGCCATAAAAGAAGCTTTCTATCCTTAAAGAACCCTACGTTCAATCAATTATGAATTGAACATGAGTAGTGATCTACAGTTAATAATTAACCATCTATTTCAATGACTTGTGTGATCAGTGGAACAAACCTGACTATTGCGGATCGGACTTTTACATTGCCAAATAGATTCTCCGTAAAAAGGCATCCCGGAAGTTGAAGACGACAATAGGTTCTCCATATCCGTATTCAGCTCCTCGAGCGGATTGTCACTTTGGTGGATATTTGTATCAGTATCTTGGACTAGATTACTATCATCGTTTTTTGAAGAGTTGTATATTGAAGAAGATGTGTCTGCTTGTTCTAGGCTACAATTGAGAGGCAAATGGCAATCTCCCTCAGTGAGCTGAAATTTTTTCAGGTCAATAATCTGTTGTAGAATCAGTGAAGTATTTTTCATTTGCTGAACTCTGCTAATAACCTGCAATAACAATAACAAGAACACAATAAAGAGGTTAATAATCTCTCCTTAGCCCTCAGGAACTATGAAGTGTGCTATTAATCTATATTATATATACCCTGAAGAGCAAACTCTTAGTGTCAAAAGGAGTTCCCAGTTTGAAATGACCTAATTCATCGTGGTTTTAAGTCATCCGATTACATTTCAAAACTACAGAATACTATTGGTTGTAATATCCATTACATTCGTTTACCCAGGCTGTGTTACTCGGACATGGGTGTATGTCAAATACGGTTATGTGTTTGATAGGGATGTGTTCAGTTTTTTCTAAGTTTTTCCATATATTGGAGATTCCTTGGAAGCTCATATCCAAAATTCATTGGATGCGGGTACATCAAGAAAAATGAAGAGTTGGAAGAAGATGGTACCCTGGAACATGTCTTATGTAGAAATGAAGAATCTATTGCACATCCAAAATTCTACAAAAAAAGCCCAGTAGATTAAACATTTTACAGATGGAAAGACCACCATGTGGAAGAAAAGAAAAGGAGATTTGAAAATGAAGAGAGTAATAGTTAAAAAATGCAATGCAGTGCATTGCTCTTGGGCTGAACAGTTTTGTTATTTGGTGTATCAAGTATTCATAGAACTTCAGATACTAATGTGTGTGTATATATCTCTTAAAATGAAGAGCTATCATCATTGCACCAATAACTAAGCAGCAGCAGAGTATAATATCACTAATTTGTTTCAGTAGGTTAGCAAAAGGAGTCACTCCTGGTGCTATCAAATGACAGGCAGCTCCATTCAGGTAGTTTACATGTGTCCAATACTAGTATCTAACACATATTAGGATATGGGTATAGAGACATATCCTCCAAGGACCCTCCAAATACATGAAAAAACTTAAAGAAAATTGAACCTACCCCTTTCAGACGAATACCCGAATCTGACAGTCACACCCAAGTCCGAGTAACTTACTCTTTCAGTTCACTGATCAATAACCTGATTTTCTGATTTACTGACATCGATGTTAACTAGGGCCTAAGTAGGCAGGTGAGAACCCTTAAGAAACTTGAGTCATTATTTTAAAACACATCTTTCTAGTGATTCTTTTTTTAGATGACAGGGTTGTATTATTTAAGTATGGTTTTAGGTACAATATAATGCATGTAGCATAATTTTTCATTTTAGGCAGGACAACTGGTGAACTTCAGGCTATCTAATTTCAGGTACAATACAAGGGTATATTCAGATTTTTTTTTTCTTACGTTTTCCCATGTATTTGGAGATACATAGAGAGGGTCATCTCCAAATACTCATTCGAGCATCGTTTGGACATGAATACTTCAAGAAAAATGAAGAGTCAAAGCAACAAAGTTTAGAACGGCTTACCGTAGGTTACTTAAGTTTGCTGCATATTACTGGGTTCATGGTCACAAATTGTCAATAAAAATGTCAACGGTGCATGCATAGCCATAGCTGATTATAAATATAACAGTTCAAGAGAAATGCAAGCAAATCACCAAGCTCTACTAGCTAGTAAATGCTACCATGAATTAACCTTGGTTCGTTGACAGTTTGATCCAGAGTTGTGTCCTGCAGCAGCGAGAGAAGTCATGCCGGATTTACTCGAAGAGACTCCGGTTCCCAAAGAAGACTGCCTTAAGTTCCCAGGTTCAACTCCTTTGGGATTCATAGAAATACATGAATTGGACAAAGCCTGGTCTTGAGTAGCATTGTTATCCAATTCATTCAATTCAAAACCCCACAATGCTGCAAAATCCTTAGCCGAAGGGCACCCCAAATAGCTACTAACTGCTCGTCTCTGGTGGAGGTGGTGAGAAGAAACATCATGGAGGCTTTGGTCACAACCACGACACAAGAACATTCTGTGATTGAAACAACAAACATGTGATGGGCGGTGCCGGCACAAGTCACAGAGGAGGGTACGAAGATGCCGGTTTGAAAGTGCATTGGCCGAATGGACCTTCGCGTCGCAAGAAAGGCACAGGTGAGCTGCATCAGACTTGCAATAAACAACTGGTCTTGAAGTTGTGCAGAACTCACAGCTTTTCTCCATTTCAAAGCTCCAAAATTCAAAAAATGTATTCTGGTATGTATATATATTCAAATCGTCAATTCAAATTCATGAGCTTGATAATGAAGAAAAATAGTATATTCTTTTAACGAAGAAATCTCCAACTTTTCTTTTCAGGATCTACAAAAGTTTATAATAAATACTGAGAAATCCAGAATATATATGTTGGTTGGAGTTCAATTTTGTGTGCATGTTTGAAGTACTTGTATTTGTATCCAAACATAGGGGTGCGAATATGATCCTCCAAAGACTCAAAGTAAATAAAAATCTTGAAATAAAATCAAATATATTCATGTTCAACAGCGTGAATATGGAATCTGATTTAGAGATCAAAGGCACCTTACAAGCTTACACAGTATACAGAAAATTCGATTTTCTTAACGAAAAGGAACGAAAGAACCCTTAATTTCTATCAGTTCTAACTGCAAAAGGAAAAATAAATAAATAAATAAAAATCAGTAATATGACAAATTCAGCAGAATTATTCTTTCATGCAACTCTTTTTTTTTTGTCCGTGTTAAGAAATCTCCACAGCCAAGTAACTTCTAACAAAAATTGAAAAAGAAACAATCAAAATATAAATAACCCTCAGATATAACACTATACATCTATTCAGCTGATCAATTACACAAAAGAGATCTAAGAAACAAAGATCCAAAATTCAACAAATCCAATATGAACGATATACACGTACCTTTGTGTTTGTTTCCCGAGAAAAACAAACAAAGCAGGAAAGTTTTAAAAAAAAAATCCAAGAACGTTCTGAATAAAATAGAAAAAGAAAGCGGTGAGCTTCTTTATTGAGTTCTCATTTATCTTCACATTTCTTTCTCTGTTTTTCCTTTGCTTGCTCTTTTCATTCAATTATCTATCCCTTGTGCCTTGTTTGGCTGACGTGTGCAGCGAAAGCGTGAACTTTATGCTGACGTGGGACTAACACGTTGCCCTTTGTGGGACCCGCCAACGTTATCCATTGTGCATGTGAAACTGTTTCGTTTGGCGTTTCAGTTCTCTCATATCAAGTGATCCAGAAGTTTACCCGCCACACCAATAGCCCCTCGCCACGTGGTCGAACGGTTGCTATGAATGACGGCTGCAACCTACACATTAATTATGTTCATCCAATAAAAGAAGTGTCAAAACTCTGAAAATATTTACTTTTGATCCACAGTCTTTTACTAAATCCACCACTTGCATAACTTATATTTATCATCACAATATTTATTACTGTTTTATTTTCATCCCTATTCTTCTAAACGATTTTTATATTCATCCATTTTCTATAAAAAAAAAAACAAAAATATCAGTTTAGCAACCTGAAATAAAATTTAAATATATGAGATTCATGTATATCTATATTTTTTAAATTAATTAAATTTTCTTCAAATTACTTTTAAAAATCTCATTTGTTTTTTTTTCTCCCGAATCTCTTATTTTTTTGATATCTTATATATGTAGCTTAATGCCTTTAAAATTAGTTTTTTATATTCAACTTCTCAACCCTTTCATATTATTAATATCTTTTTTTTCTCATAAAAATTAATTATATTCTTTTTTTTTGAGAAAGAAAAATTAATTATATTCAAATGAAGTAAATGGGTTTTTTTTTCAGACACAAAAGGTAATTGATGAAAATTAGATATTAGTAAAGGTCATGGATAAAAGTGAACTACTAATAAGAGGTTAAGGATGATAAACGTAAATTTTAAAAGTAATGTATGAAAATTGAATTAAATAAAGTTTTGCTAGAAATGTTCATGAATGATAATAAATTTTATTATTTTCTAAAAAAAATGAAATAAATTAATATTTTTAAATAAATACAACTTTAAATTCTAAGCAATAAATTTTTTTGAAGTTTTTTTTTAAATATAGTTGTCACCTTACTTAAAAATTGTTAGTTTCCATATATAAAATAATTAATTTGTTAGTTTTCAATGAATCTACAAAAATTTCTTAAAATTGAATTGTTTAATAACGTTGAATTTTCTATTAACAATAATAGTAATAATTTTATTTATGTCTACTATTTATATTATTGAACTGTTATATCTGTAATCATGCTGAATCTTTTATCAATTTCTGTTAAAATTGATTTATTGATGATGCCATAAAATATTCATGTTAAAATTTTTTGTTGGTATCAATTTTACATTTTATCTTTAAAAAATTTTTTATTAAAAAAATCACATTTTTTACATTTAATATATATTTTAATTTCAAAATACATAGTGAAAATAATCAAAAGACAATTGAAGCAACCAACAAAACTAATTCGTATATAAAAGATTAATAAATAAATTATTAGGGGATGAAAGTTAATAACAAAATTTGATTATGGTGGGTGGCAGTGGCTACAACCTACAAGGACCCCAAGTCGGCATGTCTACTCCTCCACCCACAATTAAAACTGATGTGTTATTGTTACCAGTTTGTTGTGTACTTGTGTTATTGTTGCTGGTTTATTGGACTTTTGTTGTGTTGTTTTTATTTTTTTATTTTGTTGTTTGGACTGATGTAGTTTTTTGCTATATTTTGGGCTTTTGCTTATATTTACTATTATAATCTTATTGTGTTGTTGCTATTGTTTACTTGGGTTCATATAGTTTACTTGGACTCATTTTGTGTTGCTTTTATTTATTCACTTTTTTGCTTCAATTTTTCTTTGTATGATCATATTTAAAAACTTTAAAGAAATTTATTTTTAAAAAAAATATAAAAATAAACAACACCAAGGTCATTCTTTTTAATTTAACTCGAGCAAATATATTCGATTCGGTTCGGTTCGAATTTGTTAAACTAAGCCTTCTTTGATAATATATTTTGATATAACAAATTAAAGTGTTTTTAAATAAAAGTTAAGTTGAACAAATTGATAAAATCAAGTTGAAATGGTTTCAATTAAATCAAACATTTTCAATTATATTTTAACTGTTTTCAAACAAGTTAGTATTGCTCTATGATACTTTTTGTCCAATTATCGATAGTTTTCAAGATATCGATACCCATTCTAAAATTGACACCAAATTAACATTTTGTTTTCAATTTTCACAAAAAGTATCGATACCTTTTACCAGGTATCGATAAATTGCCTTTGGTATCGTTGCAAACTAAATTTATTGGTCACTGAATTAGGCATTAAATGCTAACAGTATTGATACTCGTAGAAAAAGTATCGATACCTTTTGTTGCAAGTGAATTTAATGATATAGTATTCTCATCCAAACACTCTATTCACTCTCACAACAACCATAACGACTGGAAATAAATTAGATGGTATAAATACCATATTCCAAAGGTTTAGCAACAACAAGAGACATGTACAAAGCTTAAAGATCAATAAAAATAACCTAAAAGCTTAATTCTTTCATACCTTTTCTTGTAAACACTTGTGAGCTTTCATTGTAATCATTTAGCTCAAGTGTTCTTCTTTGTAGTGCTTAATTGACAAACATTTTGATCTTGTAAGGATTACTTCTTAGTTTGCTTATTTGTTCTCTTTGAGAAAGGGTTAATTCTTAAGGTTTGGGTACAAAACCTTAAGGGAGTGCAATCTTAAGATTTTGGGGCATAAATCTTAAGAGAGTTATAAGGTTAAACCTTATCCTTAAAGGTTATCAAATTAGTAAATTTGGAGAAAGTCCTTAGTTGTGGATAGTTAAGGTAGTGGAGTAGGCAATTAGGGTCGAACCACTATAAATCCTTCTGTTCTTTATTGCATATTTTTCATTGCTTCCACCATAATTTCTCAAAGGCCAATTCAACCTCCCTATCGACGATCTCGAGTTGATCTTTTTGAGCTAACAATTGGTATCAAAGCTAGTTTCTAAAGACAATTTAACAACCAAAAGAAGATCCTTAGAGAATCTTAAATGATCATCAACTCATCCTACAGCAATGATGTCTACTTCCGGGTCAATTTTCTTTGGTGAGTCTCAGTCTATCTCCAAACCTCCTTATTTTAATGGTGCTAACTATTCTTATTGGAAGACAAGGATGATGTTGTTAATTCAAGCAAATAATCTTGCTGTTAGGGATATTATTATGGATGGTCCTTCAGTTCCATCCAAACAATAAGGAGAACTTTTAGTTCCAAAAAGCAAGAATGAATGGAATGAAAAAGATAAGAGAAGCATTAAACTTAATTTCAAAGCAATGCTCTTTCTATTTTATGCACTTGGTCTGGATGAGTATAGTAGAGTTTTGTCTTGTTCAAACACCAAGGAGATTTGGAACAAGCTTGAAGTCACCCATGAAGGCATTATCTGATTGAAGAAGTCTAAACTTAGAATCATTACACTCAACTATGAAACTTTCAAGATGAAGCCTGAAGAGGATATCAAGGAGATGTCTGATCAGTTTACAATCATCATTAATGAATTGAAGTCTTATGGAAAGACTTATCCAAATGAAGAGGTGGTAAGGAAAATGCTTCAAAGCTTACCTACATCATGGGAAGCCAAGGTGACCGCAATTGAAGAAGAAAAGAATTTAGAAACTTTGACATTGGATGAGCTCATCGGTTCTTTTCTTACACATGAGATGAGACTAAACAAAGGGGGTGAAGAAGAAAAAATTATGAAAAAGTTATGAAAAAGAATACTGGTATTGCTTTAAAATCCACCACAAATGAAGATAATGAATCAAGTGAAGAGGTGGATGAAGACAAAGAGATGCAGATAGAGATGTTTGTTGGGAGATTCAAGAGGTTCATAAAGTCCAATAAAGGAAGAATATTTCAAAAGATGGAGGAATTGGGAGAAAGATCCCATTATTTGCTATGAGTACAAGAAATCGGTCAAGTATGATTGTCCTCAACATAAAAAGAAGTAGTCTAGCAAACAAAAAGCCTATGTTGTTGCTTGGAGTGATGAAGATTCATCTGATGATGAAGATCAAGAAGTAGCTAACTTATGCCTTGGCCATCAATAATCCTAAGGTAACTTCTAAGTCATCTACTTTAAATGATTATTCTTTTGATGAGTAGCAAGATGGTTATGATGAGTTGGGTTTGAAATTTGAAGTTATGATGTCAAAACACAAGAAAATGTTTCAAAATTGCGAAATGAAAATTAATTATTTTCCAAAACAATTATGAACTTGAAGAGAAAGTAAACAAAATGAAAGAAATTATTAATGACTTTGAAAATAAAAATTTAAACTTGCATAATTTACTCTTAAAAGTTCATGAGGATCATAAAAAATAACTTGAGTTGCTTAAGAGTGAAAAGGCTCACTCTAACAAAATTTTTGAAAAAGGAGAAAATTCAAAACAAAAATTGATTAAAAATAGCTTTACTTTCTATAAACATAGATGTCCCTTAATATTTTACAAGGGAAAACTTGTTAGGAGTGTGTGGGTCCCTAAAGGACTTAGTGTTACTCAAGACAAGGAAGCTCTTTCAAAATGGATACCTAATGGAACTAGAATTTTGGAAACTAATGCTTATGGACCCAAAAGAAATTGGGTACCAAAAACTTAATTCTATATTTGTAGGTAAGGTGCATTTCTTCAAGGTGAACAAATGGAAATTCTTTGTGATTGCACCTTAATGTTATTTGGTATGATAGTTCATTTGTTCTTTATTTTTAATATCTATCTTTGATTAACCACATTCTTTTTCCTCTTAAGTTTTACTTGATTATTTTTTTATATAACAAAAATGAGGAGAAGAGGAAAGAAAATTATGGTTGATTGATTGCTTATATGCCAAGATTAGTGACCAAATTTTCAAAGCAAAATAAGTGTCAAATTTGAGCTTATTTTAAATTTTTATGCTCCAAATATTTATGCCTTAAATTGAAAATGGATTTTATTAAGGGGGAGAAATCTATTCAAAAACAAATTTACCAAATATTTTGTTATATTAAAAAGGGGGAGATTGTTAAACTAAGTCTTATTTAATAATATGTTTTGATATAACAAATTAAAGTGTTTTTGAATAAAAGTTAAGTTGAACAAATTGATAAAATCAAGTTGAAATGGTTTCAATTAAATCAAACATTTTCAATTATGTTTTAACTGTTTTCAAACAAGTTAGTATTGCTCCGGGATACTTTTTGTCCAAGTATCAATAGTTTTCAAGATATCGATACCGATTTTAAAATCGATACCAAATTGACATTTTGTCTTCAATTTTCACAAAAGTATCGATACCTTTTACCATGTATCAATACATTGACTTTGATATCGTTGTAAACTAAAATTAAAGGTCACTGAATCAAGCATTAAATGCTAATAGTATCGATGCTCATAGAAAAAGTATCAATACCTTTTGTTGCAAGTGAATTTAATGATATGATATTCTCATCCCAACGACTCTATTCACTCTCACAATAACCAAAATGGTTGGAAATAAATTAGATGGTATAAATATCATCTTCCAAAGGTTTAACAACAAGAAGAGACATATGCAAAGCTTAAAGATCAATAAAAAAAACCTAAGAGCTTAATTCTTTCATACATTTTCTTGTAAACACTTGCGAGCTTTCATTGTATTAATTTAGCTCAAGTGTTCTTTGTATTAGTGTTTAATTGGCAAACATTTTGATCTTGTAAGGATTACTTCTTAGTTTGCTTATTTGTTCTCTTTAATAGAGGGTTAATTCTTAAGGTTTGGGTAAAAACCTTAAAGGAGTGCAGTCTTAAGATTCTGGGGCATAAATTTTAAGAGAGTTATAAGGTTAAACCTTATCTTTAAAGGTTACCAAATTAGTGAATTTGGAGAAAATCCTTAGTTGTTATCGTTAAGGTAGTGAAGTAAGCAATTGGGGTCAAACCACTATAAATCATTGTGTTCTTTGTTGCATATTTTTCATTGCTTCCACCATAATTTCTCAAAGGCCAATTTAATCTCCCTATCGGCGATCTTGAGTTGACCCTTCCAGGCTAACAGAATTCCATCTCACTCAACTCAATTCGAGAAAATTTCAAATCGAGTTGGGATGATAAAATACGATTCATCAACTCGATTAACTCAAAAAAATTTTATTCGATTCGATCGAACACTCACCCCTACTTTAGATAATATATATACATATATGATGTAAAATTATATTTGATTAACAGGTTATAAAACTCGTAGTTATAGGGTAATAATTGTAGGGTAATAAATTTTTATCATGTAATTATATATATATATTTTTAAAAAGATCTTGTAATTATATTTATGGATAGGTTAAAAATATAAAATCAATAATAATTAATTGATAATAATATAATGTATTTGTTACAATTTTGAACCTTTATACATTATGATTATCATATAATGTTTAATACATGTACTGGTTAATGAGAACCTTTTAAAAAATAATTATAATGTTAATATACGCTTTATATATTATCAATAAAGCAAATATAATTATGAGTTTAAAATGAAGTATTCTAAATCTTGAGTTAGTCACTGACCATGCTTATGTAACTCATGTGCTTTGATATAAGTGGAGACCTATGCTCCAAAGATGATGATGTGATCCGGCCCGGTTGATTGAGTCGGGTTCACTTAAGATGCCTGATCGTCGACGAGAAGCTCGTTCAAATTTGTAGATAGATGGAGTTTGAATGTTTTATAAGCGGAAGGTAGGCAAAATGGGTTCAAAGGATGGGTTTTGGTTTGATGAAAGATAGGTTCGGTTTAACAAAGAATTAAGTTACAAAGATGATAGATAAATGGAAATGGATAAAGAACTCAAACTTTAAGAATGATTCAATACTAAAAAGTATTGCCCCGAGTCTTATATTGCTTAAGGTGAATTTTGATGAAGGATAGAAACGGACCTTGACCCGTTACCTATATGGAGGTAAGAACCAAAGGTATAGGAAGATGGTTGAACGCCACACCGATTCGATGATAAGTTCAATGGAGTTCGGATTGACACCACTAGCAAGCTAGATAAGTCGCTTCGAGACTCGAACGAAAGAAGAGAGGAGGTAACCTCACAAGAACAAAAGTTCTATTAAGTTTAATTGATCAAATTCTGTAACCTTTTTACAATAAACAAGTAAGCTATTTATAAGCCTAAAATGCCTATTGATATTCGGCATCTATGTTGTTCACACTAACTTAAATCTGTTCATACAGGTATTTAACATGTTCACACAAATAGCATTAAAATTCAGTTCATGCTTGAAGATGGTACATGAATTGGCCGAACGATCATGATGCTTCACTTGATGCATTCATGCATCCTTAGCCTTGAAGAATCTCCATAATTCCATGAATGTGCAGCTCTTTAATGATCCTACATCTCCCTTGGCTGAATGAGGCATTAATGTGCCTAAAATACTTGAATGGTCATCTTGAAAATGCATGAATCATGCATGAAATGTCCCATGTATTTTCCCCCATAAATATGATCCATGAATCTTCAAATACATGAACTTTCAGCAACTCCCTCTTGCATGAACGTCCCAAATGCATGTGCTCCTTTAAATGCCATCCATTGAACCTCAATTGTGCATGCACACTCCCATACATTGCACCAATCCATTCATGAACCTGCAGGAAATTAAATTAGCAAGTTAAATGTATTTCAAACACATTAAATTAGCAGCATATGAACTCAATAATTTGCACATTAAATTTGGCCATACATATTAACAATTTCAGACATATTTAAAACATCATAATTAATTAAGTATTTAATTTAGATATAATTAAAACACTTAATTAATTATTTGTCCAGATTTAACAAATTAATTAACTTAAAATAAACAACTAATTCAACTAAAGACAAATTAAATGGTTTATTTCAGGAAAATAAATGCAAGCTAAAGAAAGCTAAAAATAAGCTCATTGGGTTAAGATTGAGCTGAATTGAGCTTGAATGAGTTGACTTGAGCTCGAGCGAGCTGGAAACAAGCTAAACAGAGCTCAATGAGAAGGAATTGAACTAATTCAGCTTGCATGGATTTGCAAACAATGCTTAGGGAGCTGGTCCAAAAGTGTGCCCAAGCTGTGGCCGTATCATCCCCTCCCTCTTTAAAGCGATTTGTCCCCAAATCGGGCCATTTACTCGCGAAAAATCGTTGATGATTCTGAAAGCCACAATTGACTCGGATCAAAAGAAGCTCATTCGCATGCCCTCCCTCTTTAGGAGGGTACCACTTCACATTGTCTCCTTTAAAAGAATAAAACAAATTAGTGACACAATGAAGATTAAACACAAAGGAACTTTCCAAAATTTGATTCACAATTCGAACAAATAAATCGATACCAGGGTCAAAAATAGAAATTGTTCTTACCTTTTTTCTCGATAGAAACAAACCTAAATCACAAAATAGTCGAAAAGCATAATCTCGAAGATCAGAATTACAGAATCCAAGCCCTTTTAACAAGAACAAAGAATAATAATCTCCGGGGTCAAAAACAAAATTTTCTCTTGCCATTTCAATTTGATTTAGCAATTTCATGACAGACTTCATAGAAAGAACACTAAACATCTCAAAATGATTATCATGCAAAACATGTTCAGATCTTTTAGACCATAGTTGAGAACAACCTCCGAAAAGAAAAATTTGGATTTTGACTTAACAAACCAACAAGATTCACATGTCTCATTTTCAAACTTAAAGACAGAGCATCATACAAACAAAGATTGTTTACACATTCATTCAAACAAAATTTACGATACTTGCTTTCTTTCATGGATGATTCATAATAACAAACTCCAGGATTAAAGACATGATTTTGACTACTCGATCCAAATGGCAAAAAGAGTCCTTTTATCTCCAACAATTTACACAAATTAAACGAGGGTGTTAGCATACTCAAATTCAAACAAGCAAACCCTTTAAATTTCATTCGAAAAGATTTATGAAAACATGGAAATTTCACACCATAAATTAGATAATCCACATAATCAACACAACCAAGCAAATGATATGTCGACTTTTGATCACTCAATTCTAGATTTTGTTGGTGCTGATTTATTCTTTCTTCATCAAAAATCTTGCCAATACAATACTCAACAATACATTTCCATTCCTTTTCAATGGAATCAGATAAAATGAACAATTTATACAGACTTTCATCTTGCGCATCCAAAACATGCATTCCATTGCAAGTTAAAGATAAACAACCAATACCATCAAAATGATTTTTTCAAAAGCAAGAATCTTCTTATCATTAGACAAAACAAATGGATCATCATCAATCAAAGAATGACAAATAGCCACGTCAAAGTTCAGATTCTTTCTAAAGACCAAATCATCAACAATGTGTCCATCAACAATCGAGTAAGGTAGAAGTGCTTTAAAATTTTCAACATTCATACCTTGCTTACCTTTTGGCATAGGCGAACTAGGATCGTTGAGAACATTACCTTTTTCAGCCAAAGTGAACCTTCTCTCCTTCGAGAGGTATTGGAGTTGAAAATTATCGTCACTTGGCCTTCCGGAGACCTGAAAAGAGGAAACAAAACAAGACAAATTCTCATGTGGTTTAGTAAACAAATTCCTCACTTTTTCTTGCTCTTTTGCCTCCTTTTCTCTCGTTTGTTTTTCTAACTCATTGTCTTTTCTTTCTTTTTCAATTCTCTTTTTCCTCACACTTTTGTTCAATCTCAATTTCTTTTTCGATTTCTTTCTCTTTTTCACATATTTTTTCAATCTCAATTTCTTTTTCCATGACATTCGTTTCTTTTCCACTCTCGTTTCTTTCTTCAATCTCACTCTCTTTTTCAATTTCTTGTTCCTTTTCTTTCATTTCTTTTTTTCGTCTCTCGATTTCATTCCATATATGCTCATTTTCTCTCATCAACATTTCTTGTCTTTCCTTTCTTCTTATTTCTTTTTCTTTTTGCCTCGCTCTTTCATTATAAGATGGAGATGTTACAAATGAATCAGCACGAAATGACTCTCGTTGGGTATAATTGGAATGACTTTCATACAAAAAATGATCACCTCTTCGAGATTGATTCTTGGTGGACGAATACCTCGGTGCATACGAAGGACTACTTGTGATTTCTCGTTCGTCACCTCGGAAAGCTTCAAACTCAAAACTTGCTTTGCTTCGTCTTGAGTTCCTCGTTGAATAGGAATCATGGTATGAATCTCTTCCCAAAAAATCAATGGATGTGTGCCTTCGTGATGATCTTGTCTCCGTCTCTTCACCCGGTGAGTTTGGCTTCCATCAGGCTCTTTCCTCCACTCGATCCAATCGATCATGCAATTTATCAAATTTTGATTTCACCATTCTACGCATCTCTTGCATCAAATATTGGAATTCTGATTCGGGAAATGTTTCTCAAGACATGATTAAGTAATGACAAGAAGATGTTAGAAAAAATAATAAAGAAAATAAATACCTTACCACAAACCTCACAAATTCGCTCGAAAAGGAAATAATGATTTTCACTCGCACTCGTGTTTACATTCAATTTTTGGCTTTTTCTTTGATGTAATTTCACTCGTGCCTTTTTCCACTCAACCTCTTCTCACAATTTCATGATTTGTCTCGGTAGACTTAATTTGCTGCTTGATGGTCGGTTTCGAATTGGTTTACAAAGGAAATAACGTCAGGTGTAGGGTAGGCTAAACAAAGAACAAATTTTGTTTAAAGTGTGGCGTTGGCATGGGTAAATAATGGTAGGAAGGGAAACTTGATGATCGGAGTAAATAAGAGAAGAAAATAAAAACTCGCAAGACTTTTCACTTTTTTTTAACTTGATTTTTTTTGCTCACCTTTTTTTTTCTTTTTTTTTTTCTCGATTTTTTTCACTTTGTTTTTGAATTTTTTTTTTGAATTTCGATTTTTTTTATACTCCAATACAATAGTAAGCTAAATACAAGGGAAAAAAAATTAAATTACAACTCAAAATTTTTTTTGATTTTTTTTTCACGTTTCGAACCTACTTGCGACCTTATTACGAATGTCGGTGCTCCTCGTTTTGCAAGCTCTGATACCAAATGATATGATTTGGCCCTGTTGATTGAGTCGGGTTCACTTAAGATGCCCGATCGTCGACGAGAAGCTCGTTCAAATTTGTAGATAGATGGAGTTTGAATGTTTTATAAGCGGAAGGTAGGCAAAATGGGTTCAAAGGATGGGTTTTGGTTTGATGAAAGATAGGTTCGGTTTAACAAAGAATTAAGTTACAAAGATGATAGATAAATGGAAATGGATAAAGAACTCAAACTTTAAGAATGATTCAATACTAAAAAGTATTGCCCCGAGTCTTATATTGCTTAAGGTGAATTTTGATGAAGGATAGAAGCGGACCTTGACCCGTTACCTATATGGAGGTAAGAACCAAAGGTATAGGAAGATGGTTGAACGCCACACTGATTCGGTGATAAGTTCAATGGAGTTCGGATTGACACCACTAGCAAGCTAGATAAGTCGCTTCGAGACTCGAACGAAAGAAGAGCGGAGGTAACCTCACAAGAACAAAAGTTCTATTAAGTTTAATTGATCAAATTCTGTAACCTTTTTACAATAAACAAGTAAGCTATTTATAAGCCTAAAATGCCTATTGATATTCGACATCTATGTTGTTCACACTAACTTAAATCTGTTCATACAGGTATTTAACATGTTCACACAAATAGCATTAAAATTCAGTTCATGCTTGAAGATGGTACATGAATTGGCCGAATGATCATGATGCTTCACTTGATGCATTCATGCATCCTTAGCCTTGAAGAATCTCCATAATTCCATGAATGTGCAGCTCTTTAATGATCCTACATCTCCCTTGGCTGAATGAGGCATTAATGTGCCTAAAATACTTGAATGGTCATCTTGAAAATGCATGAATCATGCATGAAATGTCCCATGTATTTTCCCCCATAAATATGATCCATGAATCTTCAAATACATGAACTTTCAGCAACTCCCTCTTGCATGAACGTCCCAAATCCTTTAAATGCCATCCATTGAACCTCAATTGTGCATGCACACTCCCATACATTGCACCAATCCGTTCATGAACCTGCAGGAAATTAAATCAGCAAGTTAAATGCATTTCAAACACATTAAATTAGCAGCATATGAACTCAATAATTTGCACATTAAATTTGGCCATACATATTAACAATTTCAGACATATTTAAAACATCATAACTAATTAAGTATTTAATTTAGATATAATTAAAACACTTAATTAATTATTTGTCCAGATTTAACAAATTAATTATATAATTAAAACACTTAATTAATTATTTGTCCAGATTTAACAAATTAATTAACTTAAAATAAACAACTAATTCAACTAAAGACAAATTAAATGGTTTATTTCAGGAAAATAAATGCAAGCTAAAGAAAGCTAAAAATAAGCTCATTGGGTTAAGATTGAGCTGAATTAAGCTTGAATGAGTTGACTTGAGCTCGAGCGAGCTGGAAACAAGCTAAACAGAGCTCAATGAGAAGGAATTGAACTAATTCAGCTTGCATGGATTTGCAAACAATGCTTAGGGAGCTGGTCTAAAAGTGTGCCCAAGGTGTGGCTGTATCAGATGATCGAGCCCACAGCAGGTATGTTGGGTACATGACTTGTGTATGACATGTTTTACTAGCAACAATAGAATTCATAGCTCGATTAAAAAGTTAACAGTATCCTCTTATTGATATTTCTGTGGATTGATAAATATGGAATATAGCAACGGGTTGCTTATTCTCGAACAAGCAATTTATCACTGTCATTTGTTAATAGTGAACAAATTAGTCATTAAGAAGACACAATGGTGACAATGAAATAAAATAGGATTGTATTGAGTAAACGAATTTAACTTAAAAGAATCAAGGATATCATATGAGGGTAACACACACATGATGAGGCTATTGGACAAAGCAGTTTGATGAATTGCTTTCGTAAAAAGTATTTGACCACCTCCCAAAGTACCCATGTCCAGTTTAGAAATCCTGCACAAAAGATGTGAACAAACGATATCCGCAAATATACAGGTCAAGTTGCAATATAGTTACAACGGAGTAGGTAAGTACTCCAAGGATCGTACCCAAGGGAGGCAAGCACTGAATTAATTCTAACTTAAACATAAATAGATCTAATTAACACTTTAATTAGTTTATAGTATGAAGAATTAAAAGAAAAGAGTTTTAATAAACTATGCTAAAAACATAAAAGGAAATTAAACAAATGAAAAGCAAGAAATCAAATAAGGAAATATGTATCAAATTTGGGCATGGATGATTAGCTCACTTCGGTAATCTTAAGCAACTATCGTCTCGGGTTTTCTTGTTCAATCAACTAGTCAGTACCCTAGCAAGATCTTCCAATACGTCCATTGAAATACTGAGTCGATAAGAACTACTTATCTTTTGACCTCACAGTCCAAATTGGTTCAGGTTGAAGATGTTTATGGATAGGCTATACCAATTTTTGGTTAATTCCCACATTGATGACTTCCTAGGGTTGTTAGGCTTAGGGTTTAGGTTTTTCTTTTCCTGAATAGTTGATCCGTTAAGAAATCCCTACAAAATAGTTAATTATTCATACCTCCACTCACTAATCCCCCATAAGAGGATTAGGTCCTCATGGATCTAATAAACAATATAAACTTGAATGAAAGAATGAACATAAAGAACAATTTCAATAGTAAAGTTTAGAAGAAGCTTGATTGTATTGAATTTAAGTGCAGAATCCTTATAGAGTTTGAGAACAATTCCAAAATTTGATTTCTTCCCAACGAAAAATAATAAGAACAAAAATCTAAAACTTAAAAAAAGAGAAAATTCAAAGTATAGATCTAAAGAGAAAATTATACGAAGTCAAAAAGTGTTCATAACATGTGTTAGCTAAGCCTATTTATAGACTTAGAATGGCTATTGTCCTTAACCCTAGGTCAGCTACCATTTTCGAGCTTAAAGTTGGATTGGGCGGACCAAAACGCCCATTGCTCGTATTAATTTCCTATGCAGATGCGCTGTCACAAAACATCAGGTCCTATGTCACGACATGGAGGGCAATATGCTCAACTTCAGGGTGTTTTCAGGGGTATGTCACAACATCCTTAGGCTCTGTTACATTGAAGGTAGTCTTGGACTTTTCTTACTCTGTTTCCTATGTTGTGACATCAAATACTTCGTGTTGCAACCTAGTGACCAGTATCGAGTTAGTACACCTTCTAATGGTCTCCTACACACTCACAACATATATTAGCTCACCCTTAGGCCTCATTCGACCCCTAAGGTCAATAAAATACTTGAATAACACATTTTATTACACTTAACTAAACTTGCTAAAAAGTATTTAAAACATAACTAAAATGCTTATGTTCAAGCTCCTAAAGTGCAAAAACTAGTTTAATCTGCGATACCGAATTACGACAGATCAAACTCTCCCACACTTAAGTTATTGGTTGTTCTCAAGCTACACAAATAAAAATAAATAAATGAAACGATGACCCTTGAGCAAGTATGCTACAAATGTTAGCTTTAGAGCACATGAATAGACATTTTATATTCACATATAACCTTGGCATGAGATATAACTAACTTAACACTCTTGATATCAAACACCTAATTCCATGATATTACAAAACATGCAAGTATTAAAGGTCTTAAACGTAAGAATCCATCAATAAATTATACAAGTAATTTGATTATCCTAACAGAATACAAATAGTCATAAATGCAATTGTTCAATATGATTTCAAATTGTGAACAAGTCTACCTAGATGACATAGGACTTTTCTGCTTGTAATGGGCTGAGGCTTAGAACAGGTATGGATTTCAAGAATGGTAAGCATCAAGTATTTTCAAGCACAAAAGTAGTTATGAATATCATATTGTTCCCTATACTTCCTGTAACAGTCTGTTTTCAGTGAAATCAGAACAGTGGTTTCATGACCACAAATCCGAGTTCAAAAAGAAAATTATGTTAATATTATTTTATGGTCTGCATTATGATAGAAATGTCGGATGAAAATTTTGTTAAGAAAATTTTACCGATTACATGTTTAATTGATAAAAGGACCAGATTGCATAAAATTCAAAAGTTTAGTTCTAATAGCTATATGTATCAAATAGCTATGGAATTGAAAGTTTGAGGTCCTTATATGGCAAATAGACCATTAAGAGAAGTTAGTAGATAAGGATGATGATTCATCCATGGAAATTTAATTAAAAGAAAAAGGAGGAACTTGGAAATAAAAGATATTAAAAGATGATAATTGATTAAATGATGAAAATATCATCTTTTTCATCATCTTTCCCAAAATTTTTTTTTGGAAACCCTAGCTAAGAGAAAAGAGTTCAAGCAAGCTTACTTGGCTTAATTGGGTAAGTAATCTTGTCTCGTTTTTAGTAATTTTTATACTTTTGAGATCGTAATAACTTAATCTAGCTATCTTAGGGATTTATTTGCAAAATTATCAAAGTACTAGGGTTTTTCCATGAATGAGTATGCATGAATTATGAATTTTCATGGTAGAAAATGAAAGGTTGTTGATAGATAAACAACTTTTGTTAGAGGAATTTTGATGAAAATGTGATTTAGGGATTAAATTGTAAAGATGTAAAATTTATAAAAAAAATTCTAATTTTATGAAATATACGGGCTGCTATTGTTATATGTAAAAATTGGCTAGACTTGGAATAAGGATTAAATTGCATGAATTTCATTTTCTGAGCCTAGGGACGAAATCGTCATTAATTAAAAGTATAGGGGAAAAATAGTAATTTTGCCTAAGATGCGTATTGGATTGAATTGAGTATGAAATTGTATTAAATTGAGTTAAATTTACTCGTATATATCCAGATAGACTAAATACGGAATTGGATCGAGGAAAAAAAAGTAATGGATTAGTAGCGTACAAGTTCACGAACATTGTCGAGATAAGTTCATGTAACTTAATTGTGTAATTATATGTTTGAATTGATTTGAATGATTTGTATGTGAATTGTGTAATGGCCATGTATATGAAATCTGATCACATATCCGAAAAATACCCGATAAATGTTAAATCTCGTTTGAATAAATGAAATTCGATTGGATACAGGGTTCCCATATCGGTTATGGTCCTGCATATGTTGCGAACACTCCATAGCTCGAAAGAGCGTCACGTTATAAGCCCTCTCAAGCTTCCCGTTATATGATTCTTGGGAGCTTCCCATTAATAGCTCTTCAGAGCATCCCGATCGATTGTGACCCTACATGTGTTGTGGGCATACCGCAGCTCTTATCAGCATTCCGTATATGACTCTTTATGAGCTTCCCAATTAAAGGCTCTTTGTAAGCTTCCCGTTATTGCTCACTTGAACTTCTCGTTATATGGCTATATGGTGCTTCCTGATTAATTGCTCTTCAGAGCTACCCGTTAATTGCTCTCTGGAGCTACCTGTTATAGGCTCTTTGTGAGCTTCCCGTTATATTGCCTGGATAAGCTTCCCGTTACATGGCTCACATGAGCTTCTCGTTATAGTGCTTGAGAGAGAGCTTTTTGTTTATGTGCTTGTAAAAGAACTCCCGAATGTGAATTGACGGATTTACAGTAGTGTACACTTTGTGTGTAGTACCCATGTATCCATCGAGATTTCAAATGATTCAACGGGTGGAATTCTGACACAAGAACATAGGAAATCAAAATGAAAACATATGGAAACATGATTGATGAGCTCATCTTTGTTATTGTTATTCGTACGAAATACATGACTAACTTGTTTGTTGAGGTTATGTGTGTTAGGCTATTTGCCAAGTTTTTTGGACGTAATTTTATATGCTTACCTTAAGCATAAATTTATGGTAAGTTAATTTCTATTATATGAACTTACTAAGCATTATATCTTACTCTCTTTTATTTTCCTTTGTATATAGTACTTAGAGGCTCGTTGGGTTGGAATTTTGGTGGAGATTACTCATACTATCCACCGGCCCATTTCGGTACAATTATGAAACTAATTTTGGTTATAATGGCATGTATAGGTTAACTTAGCCATTGTTGGCATTTTAAATATTTTGGTTGTAACTAGCCATTGGTATGGCTTGTGTTTGGTATATTTTGAGATGTGTATATATATATGGCCTTTACATGTTTGATGTGTGAAATTGAAATGGTTTAATGATGGTAAGCATATGGATGAATGGATGGAGATAGCATAATTGATAAAGTATGCATAAATGTGAACTTTGATCAATTAGGTAAGATTAAATATATGAATACATGTGATGAAATATCATGTATAAGACTTGGTTTTGGCTTGGTTCAAATGTCTTGAATTGGTTGGTGAATGTGTTTAAGTGTATATGTAGGTGGAAGGTGCAATTGGGTGAGGAATAAGGCTTGGAAATGGCTTTATTTTGTCCACACGGGAATAGACACGGGCGTGTGTCTTAGCGATGTGTGATACATGGTTTAGCACATGGGCGTGTGTTCTAGCCGTGTGTCCCCTACATCTTAAAAATTTCAAAACAGAATGCTCAGATTTGATCACACAGCCTGGCACACGGGCTTGTGGCTCGGTCATGTGACCCCTGCATCTAATTAATGAAAATTAAAATTTTCACACGGCCTAGCACCAAGGTGTGTGACTTGGCCGTGTGACCCAAGTCAGAGAGTTACACGGCCTAAGTCACAGGCGTGTCCCTAGGGTTAACCAACTATTCAGAAGTTCCCTTTCCTCACAAGTATTTACGATTAAGCTTCCTTTCTTATTTGTTTTTGGCCTATCTCGTTTTGATGTTTTATCTAATTTGTATCATTGCCAGCATTGTCATCTGGTAGAGAAGTTGGAATTTCTCCTCGTAGTTGGCTTAGTTCAAGCATTAATAATCGTTGGTTCTCCTGGATCTCTCATTCCTCATAGACACCTTCCTCATAGATATCATCTTCATAATCTAATTCCTCATCCAACCACATATAATCAAAGTTATCCATTATTTATGCTAGACAAATTTCTATGGTCGCTTCTACGAATTTCTTGGACAAGAGTGTATGCTCAAGTTCTTTGAATAGCAGAAACGTGTCAGTAATGTTTAACAAATAACAAAATAACTAAAAACCATAGCTATAACTCGAATATTTCTTAATTATTCTATTAGGATGCAAAAATTAAAACTAATATAGTGACGTTGCCTCCCCAACAACAGTGCTAACAACTTGACCGCCTCCGACGTACCAACGTCCAGGTATCCGCAAGTATACGGTTCAGGTTGCAATATAGTTACAACGGAGTAGGCAAGTACTCCGAGGATCGTACCTAAAGGAGGCAAGCACTATATTAATTCTAACTTAAACATAAATAGATCTAATTAATACTCTAATCAGTTTATAGTACGGAGAATTAAAAGAAAAAGAGTTTTAATAAACTATGCTAAAAACATAAAAGGAAATTAAACAAACGAAAGGCAAGAAATAAAATAAGGAAAATTGCATCAAATCTGGGCATGGATGATTAGCTCACTTCGGTAATCTTAAGAAACTATCATCTCGAGTTTGCTTGTTCAATCAACTAGTCAGTACCCCAGCAAGATCTTCCGATACATCCACTGAAATACTGATTCGACAATAACTACTTACCTTCCGACCTTACAGTTTAGACAGGTTCAGGTTTAAGGTGTTCACAAATAGGTCATACCAATTTTCGGTTAATTCCAACCTTGATGACTTCCTAAGGTTGTTAGACCTAGGGTTTAGGTTCTTCCTTTCCTAGATAGCTTATCTGTTAAGAAACCTCTACAAAATAGTTAATTATTCATATATTCATTCACCAATCCCCCCATAGGAGGATTAGTTCCTCATTGATCTAATAAACAATATAAACTTGAATGAAAGAATGAACATAAAAAACAGTTTCAAGAGTAAAGTTTAGAAGAAGCCTGATTGTATTGAATTTAAGCGCAGAATCCTCATAGAGTGATGGTTGTCGATTCCACCAATATAATCCTACACCTAATTTGCAAACTTGAGCAGTATAGGGAGTAGGGTCGATCCCTCAGAGATTGGGTTCACGTAAAATTGTTGCTCTTTCTCAACCCGATTCGTGTCTGGGCAGTTGTCGTGCCCAAGAAATTTAGGGGAGGATAAAAATTGAAAACCTAAAATAAACAGAAAAAATGCGTAAAAAGTAAAAGCTGAAAACAAATAATAAAAACAGTTAAATAAATCTGAAGAAAAATCAATTAAACTTAGCTCAGCTTTAGGCATTGGTTTTTTCTCGTCTTTGAACTAATCCTCAAAATTAGATGAACTCTTCTTTTCCAATAAGCTAGTTATAGCTACCAAGGAGGCCTCAGACACCAACTCTTCCTTGTGTAAATTAATTATGGAACGTCCTATAACTAACCCTTACTGATCGAACAACCAACGAAACGTTCGTGGTTTAGAACTCCGATAGCTTTGCATTCTAGAAGAGCCTAGCTCGAACCAATGTCCTCAACCGCGTGGGACATTTAAATCCGATTACTACTTCCCTTGACAGAACCAAACAGAAATCCCCACTTGGCACGCCAATTTGTTCACGGAAAATTGATTAGATAATCGATCCTTTCGGAATTCCAACTATACATCTAACCACACTAACTCAAACGACGTCTTTTTGACTTAGTGTTGATTTGACTTTGTGAGTTGATGAAATCATACTCTTAATCCGGAGAAGTAATGATTACTAAAAATTAGGAATTGAATTGCTCGGGTTTGTAACTCACGAATCTTGACGAAGCTAACACCGACCTAAAGCTAAAATAGGTTTAGTTAACTAAGGTTTGGGGCATACTGGAGTTTGGCATATCTTGTGTTGGTTGGATGAAAAAAATGTTGAAATGGTAAAAAAGTGGGTGGCTTAATATGTGGAATAGTTTTAGGTTACACGGAATGAGAAAAAGGTTTGGAAAAGAAAAATGTAAGTAGTGGAGGTTGGTGATAAGCTAGAAATTAATAAATTGAAAGTAAAGAAACTAAAGACAACAAATAATTTTGAGAGAATGAATGAAAGATTGCATTCTAAAGATGAAAGCTTGATTGAAAACTTGATGAATGAATGAACATAGTAGCCCCTATTTATACTAGTGGCCTTGAACAAATTTGCCTAATTAAAGGCCACTAGCCATAAAAAAATTAAGGAAAAATATTCCCATGATATCAAAAACCTCTACCTAATCTCACACTAAGTCAAACTAAAATTTCAGCTAATTAAATCTTGGAAAAATTCCGTTTTGGCCTGCCTTCTTTGCTCATTTCTTCAATCTAGCCCAATTGTTTCCTTTTTCTTCTATTTAGCCCCAAATTGCACCCCTGTATAAAATTCAATATAAACATGGAAAAATCAGTGGTGCATTCTTATAAATTGACCAATTACATTACATGAAATATGGATTTTTAGCATTTAATCAAATCCCCCCTACTTAGTTCATGCTAGTCCTTGAGCATTTTGTATGTATCTGCAAAAGGAAAAATTTCCTCCATCATAGGACTTGACCCTCATGGTTTGCACAATTCAACAATTTAGTCCTTACATATTAACCTAGCCTAAGAAATAAGGAAGAGTGCCCATCATTTTTATTTTTGTACTTAGGACATTTTTGAATTTTTTTGACGCGAGACATGATGACAATCCAAGCACCATGTTCCGGTTACTCGATTCAGATTGTCTAAGCGGGTTATTTCGCCCTACTCGTGATAGCTTGTTAGTGGACTGAGTGCAAAGAAATTGGACAGCCACACGAACCTTTTTACGCGAGATGTGATGACAACCCAAGCACCATATTCCGGTTACTCGGTTCAGTGTACAATCCCAATTTTCACTCTTAACGTTCATATCAGAAGAGTATTATTATTATTCTTTTTTTTTCTTTTGCTTTAAGTCAAGGCTATTGAAAAGTTTATACATAAAGATCTTAATAGCTAAGTATGTCAAACCATAAGTGGACCATCCCAATTTATGAAAGAAATTATTTTCTTTTCACGAGAAACTTGCAAAAAGCGACAACGGATAAGCAAATTAGAATCAATTTATGTTCCCCTCCTTCTACTTATTTTACATTGTCCTAATGTAATTTAAAGAATAAAAAGTAAAGATAAGTAGGAAAAAGAGAGAAAACGAAACTCCCCATGTATTTCAACGTCGTCGAGGGTGGCCTCGTAGTGTGGCCACGGTGTTAAATTGTGGGTCCTTGGCTGAAATTGAAGGAATTTTGTGGGCTGACATGGGGGCTTCAATTTTGTCTTGGAAGGTCTTCCTGCAAAATAAAATAAAATAGAAGGAAGAAAAAATAAAATAAAATAAAATGTGTAATTTTTATTTCTCGAATTTATAGCTTAGCTAATGCTATGCTTAAATTATTAAAAAAATAAGAATACCAATCCAAATACGACGAGTAGTGGGGTCTTGAGCTAATCCTTGGCTAAACCTTGGAATGCAATTCACAAGAAAGAGAAGTGAGTCACAATGGACATACTTAAGTACAAAGTCTTTCCTTAGATAGAACCGATCCTCGACATGCATTTTCACTTTCCTTTTTACCTTCCAAAAATTTTATTTGCATAAAGGGAAAAATTTGGGTTGCCTCCCAATAGCACTTTGTTTAACGTCATTAGCTCGACGACCTGTTATTCAAGTTGTGGGCTCCTCGAGAACAATCTCCTCAACTGTGTGCGTTTAAAAATTCTCATAAAAGGGTTTCAGTCTTTGATCATTCACCTTAAAGCACTTATGGGTTTCTTCGCTTTGAATTTCCACTGCACCATTCAAGAATAAATTAATAATAATGAATGGACCTATCCATTTGGATCGAAGCTTACCAGCGAAAATTTTTAAGGTGGAGTCGTATAGGAGAACTTTTTGTCCTATTGAAAACTACTTCCTAGTGATTAGCTTGTCATGAAACGCCTTCGTCTTTTCTTTATAAACTTGAGCATTTTCATATGCATCGTTTCTAATTTCCTCAAGTTCCTGGATGTCCAACTTTCGAGACCTTCCTGCAGACTCCATCTCCATATTACACTGCTCAATTGCCCAAAATGCTTTGTGCTCTAATTCAACCAGGAGATGGCACGGTTTATCGAAAATGAGTCGGTAAGGTGACATGCCTATTGGTCCCTTGTAAGCTGTCCTATAAGCCCAAAGTGTGTCATTTAATCTCAAACTCCAATCCTTTCTGTTAGGTTTAACAGTCTTTTCTAGAATGGACTTGATTTTTCGATTCGACAGTTCAGCTTGCCCGTTTGTCTGTGGATGGTAAGCAGTGGCAATTTGTTGAGTCACTCTATATTTCTCCATAAGTGCACTTACGAGCTTATTGAAAAAATGAGGTCCTCTGTTACTGATTAATGCTCGTGGAGTGCCATACATGGAAAAAATAAAACTTTTAATAAAGTCAACTACGGTCTTAGCATTATCATTGCGAGTGGCCTTCACTTCTATCCACTTAGAAATGTAATCAACAGCTAAGAGTATATAAAAATTACCAAAAGAAGAAAAGAAATGACCCATAAAATCAATGCCCCACACATCGAAAATTTTGCAAATATGAATAGGAGTAAGGGGCATCTTATTTCGACGACTAAGGTTGCCAACTTTTTGGCACCTTTCAAAGGTTTTGTAGAATAAAAAGGCATCACGAAATATGTTTGGCCAAAATAGTCCACTTTTGACAATTTTATGTGCGGTGCGTTTATGTCCAAAGTGTCCTCCACATGCATAAGAATGACAAAAAGTTAAGATGGGCTGTACCTCTGTTTCTGCTACACACCATCGAATTACCTGATCAGAGCAATGCAACCAAAGGTAAGGATCATCCCAGATGTAATACCGAACATCCTTTTTTATCTTATTTTTTTTGACCTTGGTAATTCTGAAGGAACAGTACCTGTAACGAGGTAATTTACTATGTCTTCGTACCAAGGATGAACCGCTTTTGCTGAAAAGAGGTTTTCATCTGGGAAGTTGTCTTTCAATGGTGTGTCATCTACTGGAATCAGTAATCGACTCAGATGGTCAGCTACTAAGTTTTTGCTCCCTTTTTATCTCAGATTTTAAAGTCGAACTCTTGTAGGAGCAGAATCCACGTAATCAGTCAAGGTTTTGCCTCCTTCTTCCCTATTAAATATTTCAAAGCTGCATGATCAGAAAAGATAATCACCTTAGTTCCTAACAGGTAAGATCTAAATTTGTTTAAAGCAAATACAACAGCTAATAATTCTTTCTCAGTGGTTGTGTAATTGCTTTGGGCAGATCCAAAGTCTTTGAAGCATTGTACATAACATGAGGCACTTTCCCTATTCTTTGGCCAATAACAGCTCCCACACTTCGGTCACTTACATCACACATGATTTTGAATGGGAAGTCCCAATTTGGTGGTTGCACTATGAGAGAGGAGACCAATTTATGCTTCAGTACGTCAAATTCGTCTTTACAAGTCTGGTCAAATTCAAATTCTTTATCCTTTTGTAACAGACTGCAAAGCAGTTGCGCAATTTTCGAGAAGTCTTTCATGAATCGTCTGTAAAATCCTGCATGACTAAGAAACGAATTAACTTCCCTCACAGATGTGGGGTAAGGTAATGAGTTAATAATATCCGTTTTTGCCTTATCAACCTCAATTCCTTCCGAGAAAACTATATGACCTAAAATTAATCCTTTGTCAACCATGAAGTGACATTTTTCATAATTTAAAGCAAGATTGAATTCTAGACATCTTTGTAATATCTTAGCAAGATTATCGAGACATTCGTTAAAAGAGTTACCATACACCGTGAAGTCATCCATGAAGACTTCAATGATTTTCTTGACATAATCGGAGAATATGCTCACCATGCAGCTCTGAAAAGTGGCCAGAGCATTACAGAGTCAAAACGGCATTTGTCTATACGCGAACGTTCCAAAAGGGCATGTGAAAGTTGTTTTATCTTGATCCTCAAGAGCCACCGGAATTTGGAAAAATCCCGAGTACCCATCGAGACAACAATAATGGGCTTACCAGCTAATCGCTCGAGCATTTGGTCGATGAAGGGAAGTGGAAAATGGTCTTTCAGGGTAGCTGCATTCAACTTTCTGTAATCGATGCAAACCCTCCATCCATTCTGGACTCAAGTAGAGACCAGCTCTTCTGACGAGTTTTTCACCACTGTCACGCCAGTTTTCTTGGGCACGACATGAATCGGGATAACCCAATCACTGTTAGAAATTGAGTATATCATTCTAGCATCTAACAGTTTCTCGATCTCCTTCTTTGCTACCTCCATCATGGGTGGATTAAGGCGCCTCTGAGTATCTCTCTTTCGTTTCGTGTTCTCTTCGATGGAAATTCTGTGCATACAAGTGGATGGACTTAGCCCTTTTATGTCGGCTATTGTCCAACCAATAGCTTCCTTATAATCTCTCAGAACTTGAACTAGACTTTCCTCCTCGTCTCTAGTTAGTTTGTTTCACATTATCACCGGTAAAGTATCTTTCTCTCCCAAAAAGACGTACTTAAGGTGGTCCGGCAATGCTTTAAACTCTAGGGCTGGTGGCTGCAAAACCGAAGGCAAAATTTTAGTTTGGGAAGGTAATAGTTCAAATTGGTTACCTCTGTTCATCAATGATGGTTGCGTCTCCAAGTGTTTGACAATTTCTCGCAACGATTCTTCTATAATTGCTAATTCCTCGAGATGATTTAAAACATCCATGTTAATGCCTCCGTAAAGGACAGTTTCCAACTCATCATAGTCATGATATTTGAAATAAGATTGAGTTAAACAATCTATACTATTGATACTAGACATATTTAATAATAAGTTAGGATGACCCATAGCTTCGTAGACATTGAATTTCAGGATTTCGCCATCAAACTCCATTGTCAGTGTTCTGCTCCGAATGTCAATTTTTGCGCTTGCGGTACTTAGGAAAGGCCTTCCAAGCAGAATGTCAGATGAATTAGTTGAGTTATCGTCCTCCATATTAATAATATAGAAATCTACAGGGAAAACTAATTCGTTAACTTTAACAAGGACATCTTCAAGCAACCCTTCGAGATAGAGGACTGACCTGTCCGCCAACTGGATTATTACTCCTGTCTCTTTTAAAAAACCCGCGTTAATCAACTTATAAATAGAATAAGGCATAACATTAATGGAAGCCCCTAAATCACACATGGCTTTCTTAATGCCTACATTACCTATCTCACCGAAAATAGCAAACATACCTTGGTCCTTGTATTTGGGCGGAACTTTCTTTTGCAGTACTGCGGAGACATTTTCTCCTACATTTACTCTTTCGTTACCTATTAACCTCTTCTTGCTTGTACACAATTCCTTGAGGAATTTTGCATAACGAGGGATTTGTTTGATAGCGTCGAGCAAAGGGATATTTACCTCCATCTTCCTGAATGTTTCGAGGATTTCTTTTTCCTCATTCTCTTTCTTATCCTTTGCGAGCATCCCTGGAAAAGAAGGTGGCATCACGACTGGTTTCTGAATTTCTAATTCTGGTCTGGCTTTTGGATTAGATATCTACTTTTCCTGTTCCTTGTCTTGCCCGTGACTTTTGTCTGGAACTGTTTCTAAAACTTTTCCGCTACGAAGAGTTATTGCACTTGCATTCTGCCGAGGATTCAGCTCTGTTTGGGAAGGTAATTTACCTTGAGATTCCAAATGATTAACTGCCATCGAGAGTTTACTAACTTGATTAGTTAACTCTTGTATTAATGTGTTTGTCCTTTGTTGATATTTTTCAGCATTGACAGTAAGTCTTTCCACAACAGCTTCTAGAGATGTGCTCAGCTTGGGTTGTTGTTGTGGTGGTTGCAGAGGTCTCGGTTGGTATGATGGATTATATCGGGGATTAGCTTCATAACTCAAGTTGGGATGATCCTTCCACCCGGGATTGTAGGTGTTGGAGAAAGGATCATAGCGTCTTTGCGGAGGTCTGGAAAACCTCTGACAGCATCAACATGTGCTATTGAATTATCGTTAAGGATTGGGCACAAATCCATCGGATGTTCAGACGTGGTACAAATTCCACACAGTTGGGTCAGATTCTTCTTTTCTGTAAGAATAGATTGAACAATATTAGTAAGCTTATCCAATTTATCTTCTAAGGATGAAATGTTTACCCCATTAACCCGTCTTGTGGGTTTTGAATTCAGCCGATACTGTTGAGAATTTGCCGCCATAGTGGATATCAGTTTTCTTGCCCTTTGAGGAGTCATATTGAGAAGCGCCCTTCCACTAGCAGCGTCAATCATCTTCATTTACATAGGGAGTAAACCTTCGTAGAAATACTGAAGAAGTGATTGTTCGGTCAAACCGTGTTGAGGACAACTTGCACACAGTTTTTTGTACCGCTTCCAATAGTCGTAGAGCGATTCACTCTCCATTAGGTGAATTCCCACTATGTCTCTCCGAAGTTCAGCTGCTCGTGATGCTAGAAAGAATCTGTCAAGAAATACACGAGATAAGTCATCCCACGTTGTAATAAAATCAAGGGGTAAGTAAAATAACCATTCTCTTGTATAAACTAAAGAAAAAGGAAAGGCTCGAAGTTTGATTTTATCTTTGGTTACTCCCTGAGGTTTCATGCTTGAGCAGACCATGTGGAATTCTCTCAAGTGAGTGTGTGGATTTTCATTCTTCAAGCCTCAAAAAGTGGGAAAAAGGTGAATCAAGTCTGACTTCAACTCGAACGGGGTTTTTCCGGTTGGATAGTTGATGCATAACGGTGTTTGCTCGATAGGAGTAGTGGCTAGTTGACGAATGGTTCGGTTTGCCATCCTTTTCGGTTCACCGAGGTTGTCTTCTGCTTCTTTTATTTCAAAAAGTGGTTCGATCTCAGGTTCAACCACCTCGACTTGTTTCCCATGTCAAATTGCCTCTGCACGAATTGCAGGCTCAACTTTTCGACGTCGGATTCTAGGGTCCCTTGTCCTAGCTCGACTTCTGCTTTACTTGCACGTTTAAGAGCTTCTGTCTCTTTTTGCCGTGCTCGTACTGATTTCTCGATCTCTGGGTCGTATTCGAGATCTCCAGATGAAGATCTGGTCATGAAGACGATTTAAATAATTGTGAGTGTTGCCAATCCCCGGTAATGGCGCCAAAATTGATGGTTGTCGATTCCACCAATATAATCCTACACCTAATTTGCAAACTTGAGCAGTATAGGGAGTAGGGTTGATCCCTCAGAGACTGGGTTCATGTAAAATTGTTGCTCTTTCTCGACCAGATTCGTGTCTAGGCAGTTGTCGTGCCCAAGAAATTTGGGGGAGGATAAAAATTAAAAACATGAAATAAACAAAAAAAATGCGTAAAAAGTAAAAGCTAAAAACAAATAATAAAAAAAGTTAAATAAATCTGAAGAAAAATCAATTAAACTTAGCTCAGCTTTAGGCACGGGTTTTTTTCTCATCTTTGAACTGATCCACGAAATTAGATGAACTCCTCTTTTCCAATAAGCTAGTTCTAGCTACCAAGGATGCCTCGGACACCAGCTCTTCCTTGTGTAAATTAGTTATGGAACATCCTATAACTAACCCTTACCGATTGAATAACCAACGAAATGTTCGTGGTTTAGAACTCCTGTAACACCCCGAACCCGAGTCCGACACTGGAGTCGAACACGAGGTGTTAACAAACTTTGAAAAATTTCCAGACACTGCCCAATCTGTGTACTAGTCGCTTTAAAAATCATATCTTGAGCTTCACAACTCGAAAATCAGTTTCGTGATTTTCCCTGAAACTAGACTCCTATGCCCATCTACATATTTTTTCTAGAATTTTTGATCGGCCAATTAGTACAGTTTATTAGTTAAAGTCTCCCATGTTACAGGAATCGACTACCCTGACCTTTGCGCATTACGACTTGGATATCTCCTTGTACAGGGCTCCAATACTGATGCTGTTTATTTCTATAGAAACTAGACTCAGAGAGGAATCTACACATATATGGTATGACTCCTAATTATCTCTGGTTAATTTATAATCAATTTCCAAAGTCGGAACAAGGAACCCAGAACCCGTTCTGACCCTGTCTCACGAGAACCTTAATATCTCTTAACATACTATCCGTATGATTGTTTCATTACTTTCCTATGAAAGTAGATTCTTCAAGGTTTGTTTACATAATTTATTCACTATTTAATTCCATTCCTACTATTTTTAGTGATTTTCCAAATCTATGTCACAGATGCTGTCAGCATCTACCTTTAAGGTAGGCTTTACCTATTTCATGGTTCAACTAGCCCTTTTTGCATACATAGCACAATTTATGAAAGTGATTAACCATTCCCGTGGCCAATCCTTGTCAAGCATATCCACACTAAATGATTATAACATTATACTTAAACACATATAAGCCATTTTCACATGGCTATCCAAAACTTATACATCACATAAGGTACTCGAAAAACAACAATGGGTCATCCTAAACATGCCATATCAAAATTCAACCAAAAGAGTACCCAAAAGAGCCTTTGATAGTGTGGACGACTTCGACTTCAAGATCCCGAGTCCGATAGCTGGAGAACCAAAAATCTATAAAACAGAGGAGCAATGGAACGAAGTAAGCAATTTATGCTTAGTAAGTTTTGAGCAAGGAATTCCAGCATAACGAAAGAATAGCACACATTTAGCTAAACGGAATATTTCATAATACACAATTTCCGACATCAAACTTACTTCACAACGTTAACCCTTATGTACATACACAAAAGACCAACTTAGCCGAAGGCCGGTAGCTCGTTCATCAACTGAGCGAATATTTATTTGTAAGGGCTCGATTAAATTCAACACATACGTAACATATCCCAATATTGGGATGTTTTTCGAGTATTAGCTGAAATTTTACAGCAAGCTCATTCATTACCAAAATCACGTACCTTCGGAATTTAACCGGATATAGCTCCTCGTTCAAGTGCCTTCGGGACATAGCCCGGTTATAGTAACTCATACAATGCCTTCGGGACTTAACCCGGATTTTAAAACTCGCACAAATGCCTTCGGGACTTAACCCGGAATTAGTATCTCGCACAAAGGCCTTCGGGACTTAACCCGGAATTAATAACTCGTACAAATGCCTTCGGATCTTAGTCCGGATATAGTCACTTAGCACAAAGCCTTCGGGACTTAGCCCGGACAGCATTCAATTAATCATGCACATCTAACAATAATTCATGGCACATTCGTATTTCATTTTCATTTGCAAAACTCAAACACAAGGCACATATCATCCTTGCACATTCGGCTCAATAGCCACACATAGAGCATGATTTTCATTTGCTTAAAACATGATTTAATCACATCGTAATTTAAGCTCTCTTACTCAAGAACTTACCTCGGGTGTTGTTGAACGATTCCGCTAACTATTCGACCACTTTTTCCTTCCCTTTATCGGATCTATTTCCCCTTTGCTCTTGAGCTTAATTAAACAAATAAATTGATTTCATCATTTAGGCATCGAAAAGATGAACACAAGGCACTTAGCCCATATTTATACATTAGACATTAAAGTCACATACATGTGAAATCATGCATCAACACAACATATTAGCTAATTTTTCCCCCTTGGCCAAATATGCATGTCTATTTTTGGGGTCGATTTCAACACTTAATACACACATATACACACTAGTAAAGCATCCTCCCCCTTTCCATCAATTTAACACATGCATTGCTCATTAACATGCAAAGTTACATTCGGCCTTAGCACACAACTTGCTAGTCGATTCTTCTCCATTTAGCAACCAATGCACATATGTGCTCACACAAAAATGCTAAAAAGGAGGTTCAAGAATCATCAAGTCATCATCACATGCATCATTAACAAGCTTCATATTTAGCATGCAATGGCATTAACACAACCTCTACCTAGGTCGAATCTTAACTCATCCTCATGTCTCATCACCACCACATCAAACATCAACTAAGAATGATGCATCCATGGTCAAGTGTCATTTCCATCACATAGCAAGATTTAGACCATGGGCTAGGTAGAACTCAAGCTAACAACTAAAACATGCATGCATCTCATGGAACATCATCAAACATACCTTAGCCTAGCTACATGCATGGCCGAACCTCTTCACCTTTCTTCTTCCTTCCTCCTTAAAATTATTGGCCAAGGATGAACCAAAGGATGAGAAATTTTTTTTTTCTTTGTTTTTCTTTCTAGTTTCGGCAAGTATGAAGATGAGAAAAGGATGAACAAAAATTCTCTCCTTTCTTTTCTTTAGCTCACGGCAATGGGGGGGGACAAACAACTACACACACATTTTTTTTTTGTATTCACCATACTCCTTTTCATTATTTTATGCCCATGCCCCTTATTTTATTTGTTTTATCCCAACATTTTATGACACAAATTAACATATTTTATTTGTGCCATACTTATGCCATAATTTCCATAAAAAAAATTGCACAATTGCTCATCATGCCCATCATGGCCGGCCACCTTGTTTTAAGGTGGGAAATTTGACATGCAAATCCACCTATTTCATACTATAAGTTATTTGGCCACTACAAATTAGCCTATAGCATTTGCAAAAATTTTCACATGAGTCACATTTCAAAATTTCACTCACAATTGGCAAAATCAAAGCATGAAATTTTCACACATGCACTTTCACATGAAATAAACATAGGATATAACATCTAATTATTATTGTGACTCGGTTTAGCGGTCCCGAAACCACTTCCCGACTAGGGTCAATTTTGGGCTGTCACAACTCTCCCCCACTTAAGAATTTTCGTCCCCAAAAATCTTACCGGTGAATAGGTTTGGGTATCGCTCTTTCATCGAGCTCTCGGTCTCCCAAGTAGCTTCCTCGATCCCGTGTTTGAGCCATAACACCTTTACTAGCGGAACTCTTTTGTTTCGCAACTCTTTCACTTCACGAGCTAGGATACGCATCGGTTCTTCTTCATAGCTCATATCGTCTTGAATTTCAACCTCTGATGGGCTAATTATGTGCGATGGATCAGATCGATAGTGTCGAAGCATCGAAACATGAAAGACGTCGTGAATCTTTTCAAGCTCAGGGGGCAAAATCAATCTATACGCAACCGGACCAACTCGTTCGGAGATTTCGTACGGCCCAATGAATCTTGGGTTCAACTTGCCCTTACGGCCAAACCTGAGTATCTTTTTCCAAGGTGAAACCTTAAGGAACACTTTGTCTCCCACCTGATACTCGATGTCTTTTCATTTCAAATCCGCGTGCGACTTCTGACGATCTGTGGCTACCTTCAGACTTTCACGGATTACCTTTACTTTCTGTTCAGCATCTTTAATCAAATCAACTCCGAAAATTTTACTTTCACCGAGCTCGGTCCAAAACAATGGTGTACGGCATTTACGACCGTACAAAGCCTCGTAAGGTGCCATCTTAATACTTGATTGAAAACTATTGTTGTAAGCGAATTCAATCAAAGGTAAATACTGTTCCCATGAACTACTGAACTCGAGGATGCAACATCTCAACATATCCTCAAGTATCTGAATTATCCGCTCGGATTGACCATCGGTTTGGGGGTGAAAAGCAGTGCTAAAATGCAGCTTGGTACCCAGAGCTTCTTGCAATTTCTTCCAAAATCGTGAGGTGAATCTCGGATCTCTATCCGACACGATAGAAACAGGTACCCCGTGTAATCTCACAATTTGAGAAACGTACAATTCAGCTAGTTTATCCAATGAAAAATCCGTACGTACGGGGATGAAATGAGCCGACTTAGTCAGCCTATCAACAACAACCCAAATCGCATCCTTCTTACTTTCTGACAATGGCAGTCCAGACACAAAGTCCATTGTGACTCGATCCCACTTCCACTCGGGTATCATGATTGGCTGGAGTAATCCTGAAGGCACTTGATGTTCCGCTTTCACTTGTTGACATATTAAACATCTCGAAACAAAGTCGGAGATGTCCCGTTTCATACCATGCCACCAAAATTGACGTTTCAAATCGTTGTACATTTTCGTACTCCCCGGGTGAATTGACATTCGGCTACAATGGGCTTCGTTCAGAATCATCGAAATGAGTTCCGAATTCCTTGGAACACACAAACGATTTCTGAACCTCAAACAATCATCATCATCAATTTGAAACTCCGATTCCTCGTTCGGAACACACTTAGCCCGTTTTGCAACCAATTCATCATCGACTTTCTGAGCTTCACGAATTTGGTGAGTCAATAATGGTTTAGCTTTTAATTCAGCTACTAACACATTGTCTGGTAGAACAGACAAATGCACGTTCATCGCTCGTAAAGCAAACAATGACTTCCGGCTTAAGGCGTCCGCAACCACGTTAGCCTTTCCCGGGTGGTAATCAATGACAAGCTCGTAATCTTTCAACAACTCAAGCCAACGTCTTTGTCACAGATTCAAGTCTCGTTGAGTCATCAAATATTTGAGACTTTTGTGATCCGAAAATACATGGCACTTCTCACCAAACAGATAATGTCGCCATATTTTTAAAGCAAACACGATGGCAGCTAGTTCGAGATCATGGGTCGGATAATTCCTCTCGTGTGGCTTCAATTGTCTCGACGCATAGGCCACGACTCGACCTTCTTGCATCAATACGCAACCCAACCTAAGTAGGGATGCGTCACTATAAATGACAAACTCTTTACCTGATTCGGGTTGCACCAAAATTGGAGCTTCAGTCAAATGAGTTTTCAGTTGGTCGAAACTTTTCTGACATTTCTCCGTCCACTCGAACTTAACATCCTTTTGAAGTAGCTTCGTCATTGGTGTGGCTATCATCGAGAAACCTTTGAAAAATCGTCGGTAATAACCAGCGAGCCCCAAAAAGCTCCGAACTTCAGTAATATTTCTCGGAGGTTTCCAGTCAAGTATGGCTGAAATTTTGTTCGGGTCAACTCGAATACCCGACGCGGATACCACATGACCCAAGAAGCTAACCTCTCCTAACCAGAACTCACACTTACTGAACTTAGCATATAACTGCTTATCCCGCAAAATTTGCAGCACTAGCCTCAGATGCTCAGCATGTTCGGTCTCATCTCTTGAATAGACCAAAATGTCATCAATGAACACAACTACGAACCGATCCAAATACGGTTTGAAGATCCAATTCATCAAATCCATAAATACTGCAGGGGCATTAGTGAGCCCAAACGGCATCACTAAGAACTCGTAGTGACCATATCTTGTTCTGAAGGCAGTTTTGGGAATATATGAATCTCGAATTCGCAACTGATAATAGCCCGATCTCAAATCTATTTTTGAGAACACTGAGGCTCCCTTCAGTTGGTCGAACAAATCATCGATGTGCGGCAACGGATATTTGTTCTTTATCGTCACTTTATTCAGCTGACGATAGTCAATGCACAACCTCATGGTTCCGTCCTTCTTTTTCACGAACAATACTGGTGCACCCCAAGGTGAGAAACTTGGTCGAGCGAAACCTCTATCCGTCAGTTCTTGCAACTGAGCTTTCAACTCCTTTAACTCGGTTGGTGCCATACGATACGAAGCTATCGAAATCGGCGTAGTCCCAGGTACAAGCTCAATACCAAACTCTACCTCCCGAACAGGTGGTAAACCCGGTAATTCTTCCGGAAAAACATCCGGGTATTCACAAACCACCGGCACAGATTCGGGTTTCTTTTCTAATTCTTTGTCATCAAGTACATACGCAAGGTATGCTTCGCACCCTTTTCTTACATATTTCTGTGCCAACATTGCTGATATTACAGCTGGCATCCCCTCCAAGTCCGCAGACTCAATTCGGACTACTTCGTTATTTGCGCACCTCAAATCAATAGTCTTGCTCTTGCAATTCACAATCGCATCATGCGCGGTCAACCAATCCAAACCAAGGATAACATCAAATTCATCAAACGGCAAAAGCATCAAGTCCGCCGGAAAACAGGAACCTCGAATTTCCAGGGGACATTTCTTACACACTTTGTCGACAAGCACGTAACGACCCAAGGGATTTGACACCCGAATTACGAACTCAGTAGACTCAATAGGTAAAGTCTTACTGGATGCTAAGGTTTCACATATGTAAGAATGAGTAGAACCGGGGTCAATCAAAGCAATTACATTAGTATCAAAGAGAGTGAATGTACCGGTAATAACATCAGGCGAAGAAGCATCCTCGCGGGCACGTATAGCATAAGCTCTAGCAGGCGCACGAGCTTCGGATCTGGTTATATCATCTCTAGATCCTCTCTGACCACCACCAGTATTGCTCGCATTTCCAGATGGTCTACCCCGAGCAGTGGTAGCACCCGGTCTCCCACTCTGATTTACATTCTGTTCCGACAACCTCGGGCAATCTTTAATGAAGTGGTCAACTGATCCGCATTTGTAACAGGAGCGGTCAGGGAATCTACAACTCCCCGAATGCCATTTACCGCAATATCGGCATTTCGTTCTGTCTCGACGTTCATTCCCAACACTGGCGACTGAAGTGCCTAGTGTACCTACAAGGGGTCGATCACGATCTCGTCTAAAAAAACCCGAAGTGCCTCTAAACTGGCCTGCATCATCCCGAAATCTCTTCGATGTCTGTTGAAGAGACCTTCCCGAGGATCTTTTACGAAACTCTCCAGTTCCCTCATCAACTCTTTGCTTTTCTTTTCTAAGCTCTTCGGCTTTACAAGCTCGTTCAACAAGTACCACGAACTCTCGTATTTCAAGAACGCCAACGAACATTTTTATATCTTCATTCAGCCCATCCTCGAAGCGTTTACACATAATAGCTTCGGACGAAACACATTCCCGAGCGTATTTGCTAAGTCTAACAAATTTTCGCTCGTAATCAGTAACCGACATGGAGCCTTGCTTAAGCTCAAGAAATTCCTTCCGTTTTTGATCAACAAATCTCTGACTGATATACTTTTTCCGAAACTCAGTTTGGAAAAACTCCCAAGTTACTTGCTCTCGGGGCACAACAGAAGTCAGAGTACTCCACCAATAGTAGGCAGAATCACGTAGCAAGGAGATAGCACACTTTAGGCATTCATCGGGTGTACAAGATAGCTCATCGAGTACCCGGATAGTGTTGTCCAGCCAAAATTCAGCTTGCTCGGCATCATCGCTATCCATAGCCTTAAATTCAGTAGCCCCATGTTTTCGGATTCTGTCAACTGGGGGCTTATTTGACCTTATTTGGTCAGTTACCGGTGGTATTGTAGGTGCGGGGGTAGTATTTGTCGGGAATGGAGGTTGTGGAACAGCCATATTAGTTCGAATGTATTGGTTGAACCAATCATTCATCACGCTATAGAATGCTTGTCTAGCTTCATCATTCGGATTACTAGCATTAGGTTGAGAGTCTGCCGGCACTGTCCCTTGTCCGGGAGCAAGCGCTACACTCTCAAGATCATCAGCTACCTCTCGGTCATGATCGGGATCCATTACTCTAAATAAACACATTTAAAATTGTCAGAAATCACCACACTATCAAGTAATCACATAGAATGGCATGTATAGCTAGACCCAAAACATTACGGTAGTCCTAGAATCGACTAAACCGTAGCTCTGATACCAATAAAATGTAACACCCCGAACCCGAGTCCGACACCGGAGTCGAATACGAGGTGTTAACAAACTTTGAAAAATTTCCAGACACTGCCCAATCTGTGTACTAGTCGCTTTAAAAATCATATCTTGAGCTTCACAACTCGAAAATCAGTTTCGTGATTTTTCCCTGAAACTAGACTCCTATGCCCATCTACATATTGTTTTCTAGAATTTTTGATCGGGCCAATTAGTACAGTTTATTAGTTAAAGTCTCCCATGTTACAGGAATCGACTACCCTGACCTTTGCGCATTCCGACTTGGATATCTCCTTGTACAGGGCTCCAATACTGATGCTGTTTGTTTCTATAGAAACTAGACTCATAGAGGAATCTATATATATATGGTATGACTCCTAATTATCTCTGGTTAATTTATAATCAATTTCCAAAGTCGGAACAAGGAACCCAGAACCCGTTCTGACCCTGTCTCACGAGAACCTTAATATCTCTTAACATACTGTCCGTATGATTGTTTCGTTACTTTCCTATGAAAGTAGATTCTTCAAGGTTTGTTTACATAATTTATTCACTATTTAATTCCATTCCTACTATTTTTAGTGATTTTCCAAATCTACGTCACTGATGCTGTCAGCATTTACCTTTAAGGTAGGCTTTACCTATTTCATGGTTCAACTAGCCCTTTTTGCATACATAGCACAATTTATGAAAGTGATTAACCATCCCCGTGGCCAATCCTTGTCAAGCATATCCACACTAAATGATTATAACATTATACTTAAACACATATAAGCCATTTTCACATGGCTATCCAAAACTTATACATCACATAAGGTACTCGAAAAACAACAATGGGTCATCCTAAACATGCCATACCAAAATTCAACCAAAAGAGTACCCAAAAGAGCCTTTGATAGTGTGGACGACTTCGACTTCAAGATCCCGAGTCCGATAGCTGAAGAACCAAAAATCTATAAAACAGAGGAGCAATGGAACGAAGTAAGCAATTTATGCTTAGTAAGTTTTGAGCAAGGAATTCCAGCATAACGAAAGAATAGCACACATTTAGCTAAACGGAATATTTCATAATACACAATTTCCGACATCAAACTTACTTCACAACGTTAACCCTTATGTACATACACAAAAGACCAACTTAGCCGAAGGCCGGTAGCTCGTTCATCAACTGAGCGAATATTTATTTGTAAGGGCTCGATTAAATTCAACACATACGTAACATATCCCAATATTGGGATGTTTTTCGAGTATTAGCTGAAATTTTACAGCAAGCTCATTCATTACCAAAATCACGTACCTTCGGAATTTAACCGGATATAGCTCCTCGTTCAAGTGCCTTCGGGACATAGCCCGGTTATAGTAACTCATACAATGCCTTCGGGACTTAACCCGGATTTTAAAACTCGCACGAATGCCTTCGGGACTTAACCCGGAATTAGTATCTCGCACAAAGGCCTTCGGGACTTAACCCGGAATTAATAACTTGTACAAATGCCTTCGGATCTTAGTCCGGATATAGTCACTTAGCACAAAGCCTTCGGGACTTAGCCCGGACAGCATTCAATTAATCATGCACATCTAACAATAATTCATGGCACATTCGTATTTCATTTTCATTTGCAAAACTCAAACACAAGGCACATATCATCCTTGCACATTCGGCTCAATAGCCACACATAGAGCATGATTTTCATTTGCTTAAAACATGATTTAATCACATCGTAATTTAAGCTCTCTTACTCAAGAACTTACCTCGGGTGTTGTCGAACGATTCCGCTAACTATTCGACCACTTTTTCCTTCCCTTTATCGGATCTATTTCCCCTTTGCTCTTGAGCTTAATTAAACAAATAAATTGATTTCATCATTTAGGCATCGAAAAGATGAACACAAGGCACTTAGCCCATATTTATACATTAGACATTAAAGTCACATACATGTGAAATCATGCATCAACACAACATATTAGCTAATTTTTCCCCCTTGGCCGAATATGCATGTCTATTTTTGGGGTCGATTTCAACACTTAATACACACATATACACACTAGTAAAGCATCCTCCCCCTATCCATCAATTTAACACATGCATTGCTCATTAACATGCAAAGTTACATTCGGCCTTAGCACACAACTTGCTAGCCGATTCTTCTCCATTTAGCAACCAATGCACATATGTGCTCACACAAAAATGCTAAAAAGGAGGTTCAAGAATCATCAAGTCATCATCACATGCATCATTAACAAGCTTCATATTTAGCATGCAATGGCATTAACACAACCTCTACCTAGGTCGAATCTTAACTCATCCTCATGTCTCATCACCACCACATCAAACATCAACCAAGAATGATGCATCCATGGTCAAGTGTCATTTCCATCACATAGCAAGATTTAGACCATGGGCTAGGTAGAACTCAAGCTAACAACTAAAACATGCATGCATCTCATGGAACATCATCAAACATACCTTAGCCTAGCTACATGCATGGCCGAACCTCTTCACCTTTCTTCTTCCTTCCTCCTTAAAATTATTGGCCAAGGATGAACCAAAGGATGAGAAATTTTTTTTTTCTTTGTTTTTCTTTCTAGTTTCGGCAAGTATGAAGATGAGAAAAGGATGAACAAAAAATTCTCTCCTTTCTTTTCTTCAGCTCACGGCAATGGGGGGGACAAACAACTACACACACATTTTTTTTTGTATTCACCATACTCCTTTTCATTATTTTATGCCCATGCCCCTTATTTTATTTGTTTTATCCCAACATTTTATGACACAAATTAACATATTTTATTTGTGCCATACTTATGCCATAATTTCCATAAAAAAAATTGCACAATTGCTCATCATGCCCATCATGGCCGGCCACCTTGTTTTAAGGTGGGAAATTTGACATGCAAATCCACCTATTTCATACTATAAGTTATTTGGCCACTACAAATTAGCCTATAGCATTTGCAAAAATTTTCACATGAGTCACATTTCAAAATTTCACTCACAATTGGCAAAATCAAAGCATGAAATTTTCACACATGCACTTTCACATGAAATAAACATAGGATATAACATCTAATTATTATTGTGACTCGGTTTAGCGGTCCCGAAACCACTTCCCGACTAGGGTCAATTTTGGGCTGTCACAACTCCGGCAGCTTTTTGTTCTAGAAGAGCCTAGCTCAAACCAATGTCCTCAACCGCGTGGGACTTTTAAATCCGATTACTACTTCCATTGACGGAACCAAACAGCAATCCCCACTTGGCACGCCAATGTGTTCACGGAAAACCGATCAGACAATCGATCCTTTCAGAATTCAAACTGTACGTCTTTTTTGACTTAGTGTTGATTTGACTTTGTGAGTTGATGAAGTCATACTCTTAATCCAAAGAAGTAATAAATACTAAAAATTAGGAATTGAATTGCTCGGGTTCGTAACTCACGGATCTTGACGAAGCTAACACCGACCTAAAGCTGAAATGGGTTTAGTTAACTAAGGTTTGGGGCATATTGGAGTTGCTCATATTTTGAGTAGGTTGGATGAAAAAAATGTTGAAATGGTAAAAAGTGGGTGGCTTTATATGTGGAATAGTTTTAGGTTACACGAAATGAGAAAAAGTTTGGAAAAGACAAATGTAAGTAGTGTAGGTTGGTGACAAGCTAGAAATTAATAAATTGAAAGTAAAGAAACCAAAGACAACAAATAATTTTGAGAGAATGAATGAAATATTGCATTCTAAAGATGAAAGCTTGATTGAAAACTTGATGAATGAATGAACATAGTAGCCCCTATTTATACTAGTGGCCTTGAACAAATTTGTCTAATTAAAGGCCACTAGCCATAGAAAATTAAGGAAAAATATTCCCATGATATCAAAAGTCCCTACCTAATCTCCCACTAAGTCAAAATAAAATTTCAGCTAATTACATCTTGGAAAATTTCCGTTTTGGCCCGCCTTCTTTGCTTCTTTCTTCAATCTAGCCCAATTGTTTCCTTTTTCTTCTATTTAGCCCCAAATTGCACCCCTATATAAAATTCAATATAAACATGGGAAAATCAGTGGTGCATTCTCATAAATTGACCAATTAAATTCCATGAAATATGTATTTTTAGCATTCAATCATAGAGTTTGAGAATAATTCTAAAATTTGATTTCTTCCCAACGAAAACTAACAACGAAAATATAAAACCTAAGAAAAGAGAAAAATCTAAAGTCTAGATATAAAGAGAAAATTATACAAATTCAAATGGTGTCCATAACTTGTGTTAGCTGAGCCTATGTTTAGATTTAGAATGGTTGCCGTCCTTAACCCTAGGTCAATTATTGTTCCCGAGCTTAAAGTTGGATTGTGCAAACCAAAATGCCCCTTGTTCGTATTAATTTTCTTGTGCAGATGCAATGTCACAAAACATCAGGTCCTATGTTGCGACATCGAGGGCAGTATGCTCAGCTTCAGGGTGTTTTTAGGGGTATGTCGTGACATATTCAGGCTGTGTCGCGACATTGAAGACAATCTTGGACTTTTCTTACTCTGCTACCATGTTGCGGCCTCAGATGCTTCGTGTTACAACCTAGCAACCAGTATCGGGTTAGTATGCCTTTTAATGGTCTTCTACATACTCACAACATATATTAACTCACATTTAAGCCTCATTCGGCCCCTAAGGTCAATAAAATACTCGAATAACACATTTTATTACACTTAACTAAACTTTCTGAAAGGTAATTAAAACATAACTAAATTGCTTATGTTCAAACTCCTAAAGTGCGAAAACTAGTTTAATCTACTACACCAAATTATGATAAATTAGTATACAATAAGAAGTTTTCAATCATGGTACTTCTTATGGACAGACTTTATGATTAAGTAAATTAAAAATTATCAAAACGAAGCTGTTGGACATAATTGCAATTACTACAACCTAATCTTTGTGTTCGATTGGACCCTCTACTAGCTCAAAAAAAACTAGATCAGACTGCATTTGAATCAGAAGGAAATTCTATGACTTTGGAAATATTTTAATTGAGTCGATTTATTCAATATGAAATTAATTTAGGCGGTCGTGAGAATTGTTCAACTAAAGAATTTGATTAAAGAATCTTGTTGAAAATTAATTTGAAAAATCTTAGTTATTTTTGGAAAATTAATTTTGATCAAGTAAAATTAAATTAATCAAATTAATTAAAATTAATATGATATTTTTGGAAATTAATTTTTAATTCAGACAATTGACCCAATAGGTAATTAAACTTGAAAATAGGACCTGAGATCGAAAATTAGGCTCGAGAATAAAAAACTGAGAGCGAGACCCAAAATTAGTCGAACTAGGCTTGGTATGTGAAATCGGGTCAATGGTCCAACTGGTGGCTGGACTTGACCGATCGAGCTGTCACTGGCCCTGACCAAACCAACAACACCCAAATAGGTTCGGGATGTCGTGAAGGTGTCGCACCTACACCATCAGGCACAGCACTGCCGACAATGGCATTTTGGTGGCCGACATATGGCCGGTAGCGACGGTTCTTCAGTGGTTGAGCAGTGGAAGAATTACACTCCTACTAGGACTCTACCAAATAATTTGATTTCAAATTAACTATTCCAAAAAGAATATTGTTTTAATAAATTTAATATTAAATTTAATTTAATACTTATCTTGATAGTATTTTACTAATTTAATAGATTTAATATTAAATTAATATAATACTTAATAATATTTATTTTGTTAAGTATTATATTAATTTAATATTAAAGTGATTAAGTTTAATTATAGTTAAACTCTCTAAACTCTCCCTATATAAAGAAAACCTTGGGTCATTATTTTACACACTTAAATTCAAGAGAAAGTTATAAAGAGAAAATTCTTTGAAGAAATTATTTCAGAAAATTTTTAAAGATATTTTTCTTATTTACGACTTGATCTAGAAGTTTAGAGAAATTGCAAAATTACCCCACTGGTCATTTGTTGGAAAATTTTCTAATTCGAATCGTGTCTACAATCAACAGACGTGAGCTTGAGGATAGCGAAGAAGACTACTTGGTCGAAGCATTCATTCTAGATGAATAAAAAAGATACAATTTTGATTAAGTGTTTATTACTTTAGATATCACAACCAAGTGCTAGTTTTGGAAAAAAAATTAAAACTTTTATTTTTCCTCAAATCTATGTTCCGTTGTGTTTTCCAAACCTATTTTTCCAATAGGATACACGGGTAAACTACTCTACGCCAGTTGCTTGTCCGAGTTGTGTATATATATCCGGTTACCCGTCCGAGTTAAACTTATATCACGACACATCAGGTTATTCATTCGAGCTAAATATGTGTCACATAATACCCGAGAATTTACAATAAATGTTGGATCTTGTTAACATCTGTAATAAATCTCATACACATAAGACCCTATTGGCATGCCAGTTGTATCCTAACTTTTACTAAGTTCACATGAGCTTCAATTTCATAAATTTCGATATCGTCTCTATAATCATTTACATGTACATATCACACCCTGTAAAGGGATTACATCTTTCATTCCATATCATGTAATCATTGGTATTTGCACATTTGAACCCTGTATGATCATCACACAATCTTTCAATATATCCCATTATTAGCCAAATATGCAAATTCCATAATATTTCAACTATATCGAAACATTCATGTATTAAATTAAACACAAACATACATATATTATACAAAGTGAGATAGTAAGTTTCATATGAACTTACCTGACCAGAATGTGAAATGAGTGGATACTTCAAAGATAATCCGTAATTTTAACTTTTCCCCTATTAGCTTCACTTTGATCCAAATCTTGATCTATACAATTATTTAATATAACAAACAAATACCAAACATTTTCATTTTATGCCATGATATGAATGAACCTATATGTACTTATTTTTTATATTATTAAAGTTTTACATTTTATTCAATTTAGTCCCTTAACCAGGATAGATAACTTTTAATTCCTAGCTTCGGATTAAAATCCTATTTAATATATTATCATTAGGGATCTTATATTGTCTAAATCTAACATAATTTTATAAAAATTTCACATTTATTCAATTTGGTCCCTAATGTAACAAAGTTAACTAACAAGCTAAATAGCTTTACAATCCAGTCCTTTTCATAACCTAAGCTTAAAATCTATCAATTTCAAATCTAATTCCTCTTCAAGAAATCAACAATGGAAAATTTTTAAAACTTTAACAGTTTTACAAATAGGTACATGGGTTAGCTAAATCAAGCTCTCATGACCCCAAATCCATGAAAATTAAAAGAAAAAGGCTTGAAATTACTCACCAATTAATGGTCGAATGGTATATAAATTTCTTTAGGTTTTCTTCTTATTTGGGACAACAATAGAGGAATAATAGTTGAAGAAGATGACACATCCACTAACTTAACTTATATAGTTTAATTAAACTATTTTAATTAACATAAACATGGTTTAAACTAATTTAATCTAACTTAAATAATTCTTAGTGGATTTTGACATCACCATCCACTAACTTCAACTTTAAAATGGTTTAATTAACATTTTAGACCTTTAGTTAATTGCAATTTAAGCTCTTAAATCTTTTGTTAATTAAAACTCTATAGCAATTGGACTTTTACAATTTAGTCCCTTAGCCTTAATTAACTATTAATTTAACAAGATTTTCCTATCAATGTCACACCTAAAAGAGTTAAAGCTAAGTTGTAATAGTGACTTTGGGGGCTTAATTGAGAACTTTTCTATTTGGGCAGGCTCTAACATAAATAAAAGTGTAACACCCCGAACCCGAAACCGACACCGGAGTCGAACACGAGGTGTTAACTGACTTTAACCCCTTATAAAATTTATTTTCCAGACACTACCCAATCTGTGTACTAGTCGTTTTAAAAATCATATCTTGAGTTTCGTAACTCGAAAATCAGTTTCGTGATTTTTCCCAGAAACTAGACTCATGTGCCCATCTATGTATTTTTTTCTAGAATTTTTGGTCGGGCCAATTAGTACAGTTTATTAGTCAAAGTCTCCCATATTGCAGGGGTCGACTACACTGACCTTTGCCCATTACGACTTGGATATCTCCCTACACGGGGCTTCAATACTGATGTCATTTGTTTCTATGAAAACTAGACTCAGAGAGGAATCTGTACATATATGGTACGACCCCAAATTATCTCTGGTTAATTTATAATGAATTTCCAAAGTCGGAGCAGGGAATCCAGAAACCGTTCTGGCCCTGTCCCACAAAAATCTGATTATCTCTTAATATACTGCCCATATGATCTTTTCGTTACTTCCTCATGAAAACAGACTCATCGAGCTTCGATTACATAATTTATTCATCAATTAATTCCACTCCTACTATTTTTAGTGATTTTTCAATCTCATGACACTGCTGCTGCCAGCATCTGTTACGAAAGTAACTAGGTCCATTTCATGCCTACCCTTGATCCAACTCAATCGAACATTCGTGCCATTTTCGCATGGCTTAAAGTTTACATGCCAAAGTTCAAACACAACGTAATAGCTTATACATGCCAAAATGTTCTTCTAAGCCAACTAAGAAGAAAGTACCAAAACTTGCTATCCGGTGTGATGACTTCGATGACGGCCTGACCCCGCAAAAATAGATGAGTCCAAGCAACCTATAATGGGTGACAAGGAAACACCGAGTGAGTTTATAACTCAGTAAGTCATAAGCAATGCACTACCATCCATCAATAACATTATCACAAGAGGAAACAAAATGGAACGAGACAATTTACTCCATCCATACCGAACCATACCATAGTTCCTCCAACCTATCGATTCAGTTTCATATCAATTCATGCATTCACATTCCATATACTCATCAATAGGACATTGAGGCATTTTCATAAATCAATTTATTTTCGTTACAATCAAACGACTAAACGGCCTTTCACCCATCCTACGATAAATTCTATGTACGTGACTTCAAGTATATTTGTCACATAGGTTCAAACTTACCGAGCTCAACACCAAGTATAAGCATAGCACCTATTAGCCATGTACTCAAGACACTTACCCGATCCGCTGTCCGCGATCGACTCAATAGTGTCGCACACATAGTGTCCATAATGATTCACGAATGTATATTGAGTCCGCACACTCAGTGCTATATAATCAACTCGCACACTTAGTGCTACGTAATCAAATCGTACACTTAGTGCTACATAGTCAAACTCGCACACTTAGTGCCGCATGGTCAATTCGCACACTTAGTGCATCATATTCATTTCGCACACTTAGTGCAACATAGTCAAATCGCACACTTAGTGCTGTACAATTTAATCCCGCGCACTTAGCGCCAATCTCATGGTCATAAATGGTTATACCCGCACGTTTAGTGCCGAGATCAACAACTCAGTACATCTTACCTCTTTTCTTTTCATTCAACAATTTCATCATCACATACGTACTTGCATATATATATATGTATATTTATTCATTCCATTCAGCATCAATACATAAACATTATGACCATTTGAAATAATACCAACTACATGCTTAATGACTTACCTCGTGTTGGGTAAGACGGTTCCAACTCGGCTACTCGATGACCTTTTCTTTGCCTTTGCTCGATTCACCTCCTTTAACTCCTTGAGCTTAATCAATAATTTAACTAGTTTAACCACCTTGCCAAATATTTACAATCCAATTTCACATGTATATGTATGTTAGTATATTCGGCTAATAACCTCATGCAACTACCATATCATCAAAATCTAATCACCCATGCACATGCATTAGGTAAGTTACCTTTGCTAATTTTAAACCCAACATCACACAAGCTCTCAAGGGATGGCCGAATGCTTCTTTTGTTACCCAACTAATCATTCGACAATTTCATCCCCTTTGCCACCCTTTTATGCCTAATTATCTAAATCAAGATAAGATCATCAACATGCCTAACCATAGCCGAATGTGCAACATTAATCTATCACCTCTATCTCTTAAATACTATCAAGTTCATTTACTTCTAATTTCTTAAGTTCCACATCTTAATGCCCATTATACATAATCAAATTTAACATCATCTATATATTTACTCATATGGCCGAATATACATACCCCCATATAATATCATTTTCATTCCATTTAACACTTAATTTCCACCACATAATCACTTGGCCGATTTTGCTAGCATACAAGCCTATGACCGAATGTCCTTGACCTCTAGTCACCTAGATTTTTATTCTTTAAGCCTCATCCAACTCATATTTTTCATTGACAACCTCCTTAACTTCAATTTATTCACATCTTTAATCATGCTACATTCGACCATTATTTAACAATAATTCATGCATCCTTTTTATTAAACACTCAAAATCAACCATCTTCATACCTCATCACCAAAGACATCAAAATACCAACCAAGAATGTAACATTCATGGCCGAATATCATCTCCATCAATTAACAAAATTTGAACCATGGCTAGGTAGATTTTCACTTACAACTTAAAATATACATGAATCTCAAAGAATAATATCAAACATACCTTAGTCTAGCAAACCACCATAGCCGATTTTCTCAAGCTTTTTCCCCTTCCTTTCTTTCCTCTATTCGGCCAAGGATGTTCAAGAATGAACACTTTTTTTTTCTTTCTTCAATTCACGGCAACAAAGGGGTGAGACCATGTTATTTTTTTTTTCCATCACCCTTCCTTTCATTATTTAATTATCATGCTTATTATTTTATTTTCCTTACCATGCATCACTAACACAACATGTTGGTGACATGTTTCCACCCATAGCATGGCCGGCCACTACATATTAGGGAGGGGGAATTTGACATGCAAGTCCCCTTTTTCTTCCACATGCACTAATAGGTCCTCATGCATTGACCTATCACATTTTAAAATTTTCTCATATAAGTCCTATTGACTAAATTCACATGCAATCGACTAAATCGAAGCTTGAAATTTTCACACATTCATGATTACATATTCTAGACAATAAACATCACATTCAAACCTTTCGGTGACTCGGTTTAGCGGTCCCGAAACCACTTCCCGACTAGGGTTAATTTTGGGCTGTCACAAAAAGCAATTGTCAGACTGGATAATAAAAGATTAGATTTTAACTACAATTTCGTTACATTTGAACTGGAAATTTCTTTGTGGGAGACATGATGACTAGGGATAGCAACACTTGGTTGTTGAATTGATATTGGTAAAGGAAATGTGGGAGTATTATATAAGGGAGAGATGTTATTCTCCAATGTTGTTCTTTCATTTTTTTTTGTTATTTCTTCATCTTCTTCACTGGTCTAGTTGTAAGAGAGAAAGATTAAAGAATAGTTTGCATGGAAGAAAGAAGCTAAAGTTTGTGCATAAGTAACTGATAATTTATCAAGGGTAAGCTTCCTAACCTTTCTGTATCCACGGATTGAAGAAAAGGGAAGAAAATTAAGGATTTGAGTTAGTCCATTGATTCTATTCTATATTGGATAAGGTTGCGGATAATCATTTGAATGGTTGTTATGTTTTGTTGACTAAGGAGGCTCAAGTAGCAACGGAAAAGTTAAGTAGATGGATTTAGCGTCAACCTCTAAGTGATTTCCAAAACTCAAGTCGTAAATTGTTGTTCATATATTTTTGACATCGTTTGCAGGGTATTTCTAAGTGAATGTTGTGCAAATAATGAGTTACTCTACAGTTGCATATTGATGTATCATGATGCATGTTGTGTAAATATGAAAATGCAAATTGGTTGTAAGTTTAACCACATTGAATAGATGAAATGTTTGGCGTAATGTACATGAATAGTAGTATTGATTAACTACTTGTGTATGAAATGCATGTTTATGAATGATAAGCGGAGTTGTAAAGGTCTGTCGAAGTGTGGTTATGATGGGAGGAGGAGCGGAGAATATGATATGTTATACGTTTTTGCCTTCGGTATGGTATGTGAATCCAAACTGAGATTGGCGAATAACTCCGACCTTGCGGGGGAACACTTATGTGTTAAAATTAAAAGGAGGATCTATAGAAGTTCGGGCAGACTATACAAAAAATGAGTATTAATGATATTTGGCTTTGCAGAGGTTCGAACAGACTTTACGGAGAAAGGTGTGCACTATTATATGAAAGACATTTAAGAGTAGTATACAAAATCCCTTTAAGGGTGGTAAAAGACTCTACGGAGTAGGAGGCTTTAAGTCGTATATGTGAATGCAAGTCCATGGCCATGACATGATCTACGGAGGTCTACGAAACAGTTTACGTTTAAGAATCCGCCGGACTTGCCTATATGGCATAATCCAGTGGAGGTCCGCAAGATAATTTGCATATGTAAATCTATGTATATGTTCGCATCTATGTTCCGTGTATATAAGTTTGTTTACTTGTAATATATTTCTATGTATGAATCCAAAGGTACGAGCCATCCATTTATGTAACTCATATGTGAGAAATGATAGTCCATCATATTTGCCTATTTGATTGAGATGTTTATTTTCTTTATTAACTCGTAATGGGGGTTTTCTTTTATGAATCTGCCAATTTTTCTATAAGTATGAATTTGCGTACCTGGGTCTGAAACATGAATCCATGAAGATCGTTTCGGATCTGAGCCCGTTAGAACAAGCTACTAATAACAGTTCGCAACAAGAACTATTTGCCAAGATCTATCTTATTTGGTTATTTGTATTTCTTAGTGCAATACGTGCTATGGGAATTATCTATGGGTCTTCTTTAATAAGTCAACAAGTTAAAATCCACAAGGATTATCTCAAGTACGTATTTGCACAAGAGTTCACAAGGACAATGATCAGAGAAAGAATCCGCAGGTATTATCTGCCACAATGATAAATGTCTATACTTTTTTTATCCCCGATTATATATCTATGGAATTATTATCAATGGAAGCCTAATATATGCAAGATCATGTATAGTCCAAATTTGAAATCTCCTAATTTCAAATTGTCCATACCAGATCCAATGCGGTTGAACCAGCTGAATTGTTCGCCAAGATGTGCAAGGGAACAATCAGTGGTGTCATTAAAGATAATGTACTAAGTACAATTTGAGCGAATTTGTGCATTGTCAAGACTACGCCAATGATTGGTGAACCATCCTACGTGAAGGAGGTCAAACATGAAATTGGAATTATGTAGTACAAGCTTGCTAACATTGTGTTGACAAAATGGTATGGATTGCTCACTAAGTTCATTTGGACTTACCTATATGTTATTGTACTGTAGGTAAAAAGGGGAATTCGAGGATTCGATGAGGGACCAGGTTAGAATCTATCGTGCTCACTTGGACATGCTTCTTGGTTGTAATATGCATACAACAGGGCGACTTAGAGGCGGAGCCTCAAGGTCAAAGTCAAATTTTTAATTAGATATGGTTAGAAGATTAATTTTAGGACTAAGTAAATATTTAATATGTTAAAGTTACTTTGTAGAATTTTTGTATCTTAAGCTAGAAGTATTTAAGCAAAATAAATTCATGTATGTGATGAAGTTAATTAACTAACCGTGTTTAAATAATAATTTGTAATGATTTGAATATGAATTGCGGAGTATATTAATAAATGTGTTAGTTAAATTTGAACATGAAGCATAGCACCCTGTAGTTTGGATCTGGCGATCGAGTCGGGTATGGGGTGTTACAATCAATCTTCAATATATTTTATACTATCCCCGTAAATATTCATATTTAATAATTTCATAATTACTCGAGTACATATCTATTGAATAATTATGTTTATTGCTAAAGATATGACTGTCTATTTGGGTAGTTATGTCTCTATGAAGACACATGAGACCTCCTATTAAAAGAGTGGAATTTTAATTGTATGACACACCAGAAAAACACATCAAAAGGTTTTTTCTATTCTCCTACCATCTTTTATATTTCTAGATTGTTCTATAAAGAATTACTATGTAAATCCTTTATAGAAATTGATATCCTTTCTATCCTCTTCTCAATGCTCAGTGGACTGTTACCATTAGTGCAAAACGTAGATAGTTATTAGGCTTCATTGTATCCTTGAGGTTCATTTTCCAGTAATTATGAATACTAATTAAATTATTTGATATGTGAAATCAGAATACAAAGCCTAAAGGGTGTATAAAAAAGATAATATACGAAACATGAACTGAACTATGATAATCTTGTGATTACTTAAGAAAATGAAACTATGAAATATTGATTTTTACATTGTGAATTTAACCAGATAATATGTTATAATGAATTAGTAGCATGCTTATGTATTAATGTGCGTATGAAATGAAATCAAATTATGATTAGCACCACTAAGCTTCTTTGCTTAGTGTGAAAAACTGTTCATTTTTCGCGCCTAGGTAAATGCAAATGTTGATTTGATCATGAGTTTGAAAGCATCCGAAGATTTGATCCTTAGCTCAGTTTATGTTGGTGATTTTCATTTTAAACATAGTTGTAAAAATACATGTACCTAAGTTAGTAAAGTGAATTACAAGTCCTATTGGATATTTTCATATATTTTATGTTTTGGTCAGTTTTGGATCTGTGAAATGTTACTTGATGAATTTTAATGTTTGATTAATGAACTAGTACGCATGTTCATAAGTATTAAATCACTTAATTAACTAAGCTAAGGTATAACAAATTGAATGTTATGTTATTGAATGTCTATATATGCTTTAGACATTAAATCGATATACGTATTATGAATTGGTATTATTGTAACATCCTGAAATAGGGCCTAAACGGAAGAGTGGTTGCGAAACCATGAATCCGAGATAGAAAAGTTTATTGTGATTCATTTTTATGATTTACCGATTCATTGGATGCATGTGTTAGAATACCGATAAGAAATTTCAGCGATTGCATGTCTGAATTGCATATTAGGGTTTAATTGCAAAAGTGGGTAAATATGAGCTTTAAATGATAAAGGATTTAATAGAAGTGCATAGTTGAAGTAGAGGTCCTTAAATGGTAATTAGACCATTAAATTTTCATGGACAAAAATGGGCATGCATAGATAAAAATAACTAAAGTTTTAATGAAGGGCATTTCAGTCATTTGCTAATAAAAAGAATTAAAAGGGAAAAAGATGGAAAAATGTGCTCATCTTCTTCCATAAGGGCTGAAACTTCAAGGGACTCCATAGCTTGGGTTTCTTCACTTTCTCAAGCTCATACTAAGTGCATCCAAGCCCCGTTTTTAATGTTTTTTTTTTACGTTTTTGGAGTCCTCGTAGCTCGATTTAGCTTATTCTACCATTAATTCATGTTAAGGTTCATATTTGGAAAAATATTCATAGGTGAAATGTGTTTATTTTGATGTTTTATGGTAGAATATGAAGTTTGAAATTATATTAAACAACTTTTGCTAGGCGATTTTAAGTGAAAACGAGTAAAACGACATAATCGATAAAAATACCTAATGTCTATAAGTAAATGTTAGAGTGGGAATTTGATGTGGCCATAGAAGGGAAATATGTTCAGCATACCATAAAACATAAGAATAAGGGATGAAGTTTAATTTCCGAGCTTTGGGGCAAAAGTGTAAGTATGCAAAAGTTTAGGGGCAAAATCATAATTTTGCCAAAGTTCGAGTCAAGGAATGTTTTGATGTAGGGGTGAGCAAAACTTGATTCGACTTGAAAAAATTGAAAAAAAAAATTTGAATTTCGAGTTAAACGAATCGAGTTATTCGAGTTAATCGAGTTATTCGAATCAACTCGATTTTTTTTCGAATTTCGAGTTCGAATCAAGTTGAGTTTTCGAATTTGAATAACTCAAATAATTTGAATAATTCAAATATCAAACTATAATATTTTACATTTTTACCCTAAACTCCCAAACTTTTTTACTTTTCCCTCAAAACTTTTACTCCTTCCCACTTTCCCCCCAAAACTTTTACTCCCCTCCCAACCCCGCAATCTACCCAAAATCCATTTCCTACCAAAATTTTACTCTTCCATTTACTTTTTCTCAAAATTTTACTCCCCAAAACCCTCAAAACCTTTTATTTTCCCCCAAAATTTTTACTCCCTCCCACTTTTTCCCTAAAACTTTTATTCTCTTCCCATCCCACCTCCCATCTACCCCAAACCCTCCCCCCTCCAAATTTTTTTTAATATTTTCCCTCCAAAATTTTACTCCCCCTATTTACTTTCCCTCAAACTTTTATTCCCCAAAACTTTTTATTTTCCCCCTAAACTTTTACTTCTCACCTTTTACTCTCAAATAAAAATTAAAATTATCCAAAAAAAATCACTAAACATAAATAGTAATAATTTTATTTATATATACTATTTATATTATTAAATTAAATTTCATATTTTATATTATTTATATTATTGAATTGTTTAGTCATATTGAATATTTATATTAAAATTGAATTCTTAATTATGCCATAAAATATTCGTGTTAAAATTTTATATTGGTATCAATTTCACATTTTATTTTTAAAATAAATTTTATTAAAAAATTATATTTTTATATTTAATATATTTTTTAATTCCAAAATACATAGTGACAAGAATCTGAAAATAATTAAAATAACTAAGCAAACAAATAAGCTAACCAGTATATAAAAAATTAATAAATAAATTATGAGGTGATGAAAGTTAATAAAAATTTTGATTAAGGTGGACAAATTTTATTACGATGGGTGACAACGATTACAAGGACCCAAAATTATTTTTTAAAATTTAACTCGAACAAATATATTTGATTCTATTCGATTCAATTTGAATTCCATCTCACTTGACTCGATTCGAGAAAACTTAAAATAAAGTTAGGATGATAAAATGAGATTCGAAAACTCGATTAACTCAAAAATTTTTGATTCTATTCGATTCGATTTGATCAAATGCTCACCCCTATTTTGATGAATGTGAGTATTAAATAAGCTAAATTTTCTATTATAGATCAAGAGGAACGAAATCCGGAGTTAGACCGGGGAAAAAAAAGGTTGAGGACTAAGTTGCTAGATTGGATCGTATTCTGTACCGAGGTAAGTTTACGGTAAATAAATGCAATATTCCAATCATTATTATTAATATTTTTATTTTCCAGCAATTATATAATTATTTCATGAAATTATTTAATGTTCACTCAAGTATGAGATGATAGAGAATCAGTGTTAAAAAGTCCCGTTGAAACATTGGAATGTATCGGATACAAATGTCATGACATTAGGGGGATGAGACCCCATGTAAGACCATGTCTGGGACATGGCGTTGGTGCCGAGATGAGATGTCTCCCATAAGACCATGTCTGGGACATGGCATGGGCACCGATATGAGAACTCTCATGTAAGACCATATCTGGGAAATGGCATTTGCAGTACAGGAAACATCCCACGTAAGACTATATCTGGGATATGGCATTTGCAGTACAAGAAACATCCCATGTAAGACCATGTCTGGGACATGGCTTTGGCATGTTATTATCAGACAGGAGACCCGAGTATCCTTAGTATTCCAAGCGGTTTAACGGGATAGTAAATAGACTATGTTACATGAAAGTTCAGGTAAAAGCATAATAAATAGATTCAGGTGAGTTATAAGGGTTAAGAATATCTCAGTTATCAGTTGAGAAAAAAATTTCAGCAAGGGAGAAGTAAGTTATAATCATGAGTTATTTAAGTAAGCAAGTAAGCAAACAAGTAAGAGAGTAAATAAAGAAGAAAGTAAAGATCATGATACTTGATGATAATTTATGAGTATAATTATTTTAGACAAATGTTGGTATTTATTTGCTTGTAAACTTACTAAGCTTTATGCTTACCCCCTTTATTTTCCTTTTTTTATAGTATCGCCAAGCCAATTAGGGGATCGTAAGGACATCGGAGATCGTTTCACACTATCAACAGACCATCTCGGTATTTTGTGATTCGAAATGTTTTAAGTTATGGCATGTATAGGGACTTAGTCATTTTGTGTATGTTTCCTTATGATATGGCTAATGAATAGCATGTAAATACTCGATAATGATTAGCTATTGAAATGGTTATTTAAGAACATGTTTTGGTGTTATGTATGCCTAAATGTTAGTTAATATAAAAAAATTATAAAAGAGTAAAAATTTGCAATGGAACAATTTTTGGACAGCAGCATTGATGTGATTTTGAAAAATCACCAAGGATAGTATAAATGGATTTGGAGAGTGAATGAGATATAGAATTAAAGCTTATCGAGTCTATTTCACATGAAAGAAACGGTGTAGGCAAAGGAATTTTATATTTTGTAATATTTGAATTTTAGTGAGATAGAGTCAGAATGGTTTTTGAAGTCCCATGTTCTGACTTTAGAAAATCACTAAAAAATTGTACAGAAAGAATTATGAGTCATAATTTATATGTCTAGATTCCTTAGTGAGCCTATTTTCAATAAAAACAAGCAGAAGCACCATATGAATCCCATACAATGAGATAATTAATTTCTAGTGAATAGGGTCAGAACCGTTAGACAATGAAACAAGGGAGACTTTAACGAATAAACTTTACTATTTGGCTAACCCAAAAATTTTGGAAATTTTATGATAAGAAGATATATGAGTCTAGTTTCAGGAAAAATTTACGGATCTAAGGGTCCGTTTGTTTACATGTAAAAGGTTTTACGGAAAATGTTTTCTGCATTTTCTAGTGTTTGTTTCACAAAAAACAGCTTAGCCAACGGAAAATGACTTACAGGTCAACGGAAAGTAGGTCTTTTTCCTTGTAAAATGACTTACCCTTTTGAAAAGCGTAAGTCATTTTCCGGAAAAGAGCTTCTTAATAGATAATTTTAGTTTTGCATAAAAATTAACTTAAATCAAGTTTAATATTATTATATTGATAATAATTTTTATTTTTATTTTTAAAAATATTTAAAATATTAATATAAAATATTATATTTTTTAATATTATTAAATATACGTATTTAATTATTTATCATATAATAAATTATTAATATAATTTATTATTTTTAATAAATTATTTAATATTTAAATTTTATTTTAATAGTAAATTTTAAAAATAATAATTTTAAATAATATTATTCACATATTATTGAAAATATCAATATTAATTTTTTAATACTAAATATTTATTACAATTATAAATATATTAATAATAAATGTTTTGTAGTATAAATGTTAAAATATGTCATAAGTCTATATACTCTTCACAAATTTGCAATTTAGTTTTTGTACTTTTATTTTCAAGAATTTAGTCCCTCTACTTTCTAGATTTGAAAATCAAGTCCAACTGCAGACATTGTTGATTTTTTTTGTCAATTTTGTTAATGTCACATTTTTAAATAAAAAAATACTCAGTTGGTAGTCGTGTAACTAAAAAATGATCGTTGCAATGAACCTAAATTTAACAAAATATTTTTAATATATGTAAAAACAATGTAAAATATAAAATTATAGATATAAAATAAACTCAATTAAACAATGAAAAAATAAAAAAATCTCAAATGTATGTTTGTTTAATTGAAAACGAATTTTATGAAATATTTTTAAAGAACCTGCCAAACAAAAGAAAATATTTTACACAGATTCATGCAAACACCATACTTGTATTTTGATAGTGGGACGACTCCTAACGATTTTAAAATGCTTTTCTTTTATAGTTATGGATCCAGAATGAGCTGGTGCAGATGATGTAGAGAGTAATGCACCCGCTCCCGCAAAAGGGACGATGCCACTAGATAGTAGTGAAAGGCTAGTTATAGTTAGTCAGGGAGGAGGGGCTCGAGAAGCCTTCTTTCAACCTACGAATGAATGGTTTACCGAGTTTGTTCGTACGAATCCGGCTGTTAGACCTCCACCCCCTCATGATTTTCTGATCCCCCATGTAGCTCCCCTAGTAACAGGTACAGTTATAAAACAAAGGCCACCAGTTGATAAGATTAGAAAACAAAGGGCTGAAGAGTTTCGGGCTACTAAAGATGATGATGCAGAGAGAGCAGAATTTTGGCTCGAGAATACTATCAGAGTCTGATGAGTTATCCTGTACACCTGAGGAATGCATGAAGTGTGTTGTCTCACTCCTTAGAGATTCAGCCTATCATTGGTGGAAGACTCTTGTGTCAGTTCTACCGAGCGAGAGAGTTACTTGGGATTTCTTTCAGGAGGAGTTCCGTAAAAAGTATATCAGTTAGAGGTTTATTGATCAGAAAAGAAAAGAGTTCCTTGAGTTAAAGCAGAGTAAGATGACTGTAACCAAGTATGAACGTGAATTTGTTAGACTCAGCAATTATGCTCAAGAGTGTGTGTCTACAGAGGCTATCATGTGCAAAAGATTTGAGGATGGACTCAATGATGATATCTGACTATCAGTTGGGGTTCTAAAGATAAAAGAGTTTGTTGTTCTAGTTGAAAGAGCTTATAAGGAAGAGGAGTTGTTAAAAGAAAAAGAAAAGGGCAAAGCTGAAATTGAGGTTTAAGACACGAAGAAAAGGCAGATGAGCAGATCATTTCAGTCAACGTCCAAGAGGCCTAAAGAGTTTTCTATTAGATCAAAATTTTCAGCCGAGTATCCTAGTCGAAACAGAGGTAGAAGATTTGTGGGTTTAAGAGCTCAGACTACTACAGTCGCAAGTGTGGGTAGTACTCGACCACGTAGACCAGAGTGTGCTCAATGTGGTAGACGTCATCTTGGTGAGTGTCGAGCAAATAAAAGTACTTGTTTCAGATGTGTTGCACTAGATCATTTTATTCCAGATTGTCCCGAAACAATTAAAAGAGAAGTAATACCGAATGCAAGATCGGGAAATGCTCCCACTAGAGGCAGACCACAGAGGAATCTGGGAGTTGGAGCAAGTAACAGGGGTAAGTCCAAAGACTCAGCAGCTGGACCAGATGTTAGAGCATCCGCAAGGACTTATGCTATTCGTGCTCGGGAAGAGGCATCCTCCCCCGATGTGATTACGGGTACATTTTCTCTCTATGATACTAGTGTTATTGCTTTGATTGATCCGAGTTCGACCTATTCCTATGTTTGAATGAGATTGATGCCTAGTATGAACATGCCCATTGAATCTATCAAATTTTTTATTAAAGTATCGAATCCATTAGGCCAGTATGTGTTAGTAGACAAAGTATGTAAAAATTTTCTTTTGATGATTAGAGGTCATTGTTTTCTAGCAGATCTCATGCTATTGGCATTTGATGAGTTTGATATGATTCTTGGTATGGATTGGTTGACTACCCATGATGTGATAGTGAATTGCGAAAAGAAATACATTGAGTTGAAATGCAAAAATGGTGATATTATCCGGGTTAATTCAGATGAGTCAAATAGTTCTCTTGCTATGATTTCTGTTATGTCTGAAAAATGTTTGAGAAAAAGGTATGAAACTTATCTTGCTTTTGTATTGAATACTAAAGATCCAGAGTTGAAAATTGAATCAGTGCTAGTAGTTTGTGAGTTTTTCGACATGTTTCCGGAAGAATTGCCAGGTTTGCCTCCTATTAGAGAAGTTGAGTTTGGTATTAAGTTGGTTCCAGGTACCACTCCCATTTCTATTGCTCCCTATGGAATGGCCCGGTTGGAATTGAAAGATTTTAAAGCTCAATTGTAGGAATTAACTGATAAAGGTTTTGAAAGGCCTAGTTGTTCTCCGCGGGGCACACCAGTGCTTTTTGTGAAAAAGAAAGACGGTTCGATGAGGTTTTGTATAGATTATCGACAGCTTAACAAAGCAACAATAAAAAATAAATATCCACTGCCTAGAATTGATGATTTGTTTGACCAATTGAAGGGAGCCACCGTGTTCTCCAAGATAGATTTGAGATTCGATTACTATCAGTTGTGGGTTAAAGAGTCAAATGTTCCGAAGACTACTTTCCGGACTAGGTATGGTCACTATAAGTTTCTTGTGATGCCATTTGGCTTGACTAATACTCCTACCATATTCATGGATTTAATGAACCGAATCTTTCGACCGTACTTGGACAAGTTTGTAGTTGTTTTTATTGATAATATTCTGATTTATTCTCCTGATGAGATTGACCATGCCAAACATTTGAGAACAGTTTTACAGATTTTGAGAGATAATCAGTTATATGCCAAGTTTAGCAAAAGTGAGTTCTGGCTTCGAGAAGTCGAATTCCTCGGACACATTGTCTCAGGTGATGGTATTAAAGTTGATCCAAGTAAAATTTCAACAATTTTTGAGTGGAAGCCATCCAGAAATGTGTCAGAGGTTAGAAGTTTTCTTGGATTAGCTGGTTATTATAGACGATTCGTAGAGGGATTTTCCATGATAGCTACCCCGTTGACAAGGTTGTTACATAAAGATGTCAAGTTTGAATGGACTGAGAAGTGTCAACAGAGTTTTGACAAGTTAAAGGCATTGTTGACTGAAGCTCCTGTTTTAGTACAGCCAGAACCGGGTAAAGAATTTGTGATTTACAGTGATGCATCCTTGAATGGATTTGGTTGTGTACTTATGCAGGAAGGTAAAGTAATAGCATATGCTTCCAGACAGTTAAAGCCACATGAGAAAAACTACCCGACGCACAATTTAGAGCTAGCTGCCATTGTATTTGCGTTGAACATCTGGCAACATCACTTGTACAGTGAGAAGTGCCGAATATTCACTGACCATAAAAGTTTGAAATACTTGATGACTCAGAAATATTTGAGCTTGAGGCAAAGAAGACAGCTAGAGTTTATTAAAGATTTGAGTTTCAGGCTGGTGACAAGGTATTTTTGAAAGTATCCCCGTGGAAGAAAGTTCTCAGATTTGGCAAGAAAGGCAAACTAAGTCCACGTTTTATTGGACCGTTTGAGGTGACTGAAAGAGTTCGGCCCTTAGCATATTGGTTAGCTTTGCCGACTAAGTTAGAGAAGATTCATGATGTGTTCCATGTGTCTGTGTTACGTCGTTATCGTTAAGATCCGTCACATGTGATTTCTCAAACAAAAGTTGAGATTCAGCCAGACATGACTTACGGAGAAGAACCGGTAAATATTCTAACCCGAGAGGCCAAGCAACTAATGAAAAAAAGAACAAAAGTATTGCACTTGTGAAAGTATTATGGAATAGGCATGGGGTAGACGAGGCTACATGGGAGCCCGAAGAGGCTATGCGAAAATAGTACCCAAATCTCTTCACAGATAAGATTTTCAAGGACGAAAATCCCTAAAGGGGGAGAAATGTAACATCCCGAAATAAGGCCTAAACGAAAAAATGGTTGCAAAACCATGAATCCGAGATAGAAAAGTTTATTGTGATTAATTTTTATGATTTACCGATTGATTGGATGCATGTGTTAGAACACTGATAAGAAATTTCAGCGATTGCATGTCTGAATTGCATATTAGGGTTTAATTGCAAAAGTGGGTAAATATGAGCTTTAGATGATAAAGGATTTAATAGAAGTGCATAATTGAAGTAGAGGTCCTTAAATTGTAATTAGACCATTAGATTTTTATGGACAAAAATGGGCATGCATAGATAAAAATAACTAAAGTTTTAATGAATGGCATTTTAGTCATTTGCTAATAAAAAGAATTAAAAGGGAAAAAGATGGCAAAATGTGCTCATCTTCTTCCATAAGGGTCGAAACTTCAAAGGACTCCATAGCTAGGGTTTCTTCACTTTCTCAAGCTCATACTAAGTGCATCCAAGCCCTATTTTTAATGTTTTTTTTACGTTTTTTGAGTCCTCGTAGCTCGGTTTAGCTTATTATACCATTAATTCATGTTAGGGTTCATATTTGGAAAAATACCCATAGGTGAAATGTGTTTATTTTTATATTTTATTGTAGAATATGAAGTTTTAAATTATGTTAAACAACTTTTGCTAGGCGATTTTCAGTGAAGACGAGTAAAATGACATAATCGATAAAAATACCTAATGTTTATAAGTAAATGTTAGAATGGGAATTTGATGTTGCCATAGAAGGGAAAGATGTTTAGAATATCATAAAAAATAAGAATAAGGGATGAAGTTTAATTTTTGAGCTTTGGGGTAAAAGTGTTAATATGCAAAAGTGTAATTTTGCCAAAGTTCGAGTCAAGGACTTTTTTTATGAATGTGAGTATTAAGTAAGCTAAATTTGCTTTTATGGATCAAGAGGAACAAAATTCGAAGTTAGACCGGGGAAAAAAAGGTTGAAGACTAAGTTGCTAGATTTGATCGTATTTTATACCGAGGTAAGTTTACGGTAAATAAATGAAATATTTCAATAATTATTATTAATATTGATATTTTCCAGCAATTATGTACTTATTTCATGAAATTATTTAATGTTCACTCAAGTATGAGATGACAGAGAATTAGTGTTAAAAAGTCTCGTTGAAACATTAGAAATGTATCGGATACAAATGTCATGACATTAGGGGGATAAGACCCCATGTAAGAGCATGTCTGGGATATGTCATTGGTACCGAGATGAGAGGTCTCCCGTAAGACCATGTCTGGGACATGGCATGGGCACCGATATGAGAACTCTCATGTAAGACCATATCTGGAAAATGACAGGAAACATCCCACGTAAGACCATATCTGGGATATGGCATTGCAGTACAGGAAACATCCCATGTAAGACCATGTCTGGGACATGGCTTTGGCATGTTATTATCAGACAGGAGACCCAAGTATCCTTAGTATTCCAAGTGGTTTAACGGGCTAGTAAATAGACTATGTTACATGAAAATTCAGGTAAAAGCATAATAAATAGATTCAGGTGAGTTATAAGGCTTAAGAATATCTCAGTCATCAGTTGAGAAAAAAATTTCAGCAATGGAGGATTAAGTTATAATCATTAGTTATTTAAGTAAGCAAGTAAGTAAATAATTAAGAGAGTAAGTAAAGCAGAAAGTAATGATCATGATACTTGATGATAATTTATGAGTATAATTATTTATGACAAATGTTGGTATTTATTTGCTTGTAAACTTACTAAGCTTTATGCTTACCCCCTTTATTTTCCTTTTTTTTATAGTATCGCCAAGCCAATTCGGGGATCGTAAGGGCGTTGGAGATCGTTTCACACTATCAACATACCATCTCGGTATTTTGTGATTCGAAACGTTTTAAGTTATGATATGTATAGGGACTTAGTCATTTTGTGTGTGTGTCCTTATGATATGGCTAATGAATAGCATGTAAATACTCGATAATGATTAGCTATTGAAATGGTTATTTAAGAACATGTTTTGGTGTTATGTATGCCTAAATGTTAGTTAATACAAAAAATTTATAAAAGAGTAAAAATTTGTAATGGAACAGTTTTTGGATAGTAGCATTGACGTGACTTTGAAAAATCACCAAGGATAGTAGAAATGGATTTAGAGAATGAATGAGATATAGAATTAAAGCTTATCGAGTCTATTTTCACATGAAAGAAATGGTGTAGGAAAAGGAATTTTATATTTTGTAATATTTGAATTTTAGTGAGATAGGGTCAGAATGGTTAATGAAGTCCCTTGTTCTGACTTTAGGAAATCATTAAAAAATTGTACAAAAAGAATTATGAGTCATAATTTATATGTCTAGATTTTTTAGTGAGTCTATTTTCAATAGAAACAAGTAGAAGCACCATATGAATCCCGTACAATGAGATAATTAATATCTAGTGAATAGGGTTCAGAACTGTCAGATAGTGAAATAGGGGAGACTTTAACGAATAAATTGTACTCTTTGGCTAACCCAAAAATTTTGGAAAGTGTATGATAAGAATATATATGAGTCTAGTTTCAAGAAAAAAAAATTTGGATCTAAATTTTGAGTTTCGTAACTCGAGTTATAATTAAATTAGTGACTGTCACGCAAGTGGGCAATTTTATTGTGAATAGTGAAATAAATTATTTTGATTTGTTTAAGTATTCAAAAATTTTTTAATGTTCCTAGTTTGGACCTGAACTATTTCTATTGCATGTTTTAGGGTCCTGAGGGCCTTTTTTAGGGACATATTGATTGAACGTGAGCGAATTAATTTTAAAAGCAAATTTTTATGCTCCGAACTAGTATGTTAAGTCAGGTAACGCCTCGTGCTCGACTCCGGCAACGGTCTCCGGTAAGGGATGTTACAATTATGCTTGCCTAGGTTAAGCTCATATCATAATTCATTTGAATGTGTTAAAATGTGCATAATATGTAATATCCAATTTTTTAGTGGTGTCAAAAATAGTAATTTCGGGACCACAACTTCGATATGTGAAGTGTTTTATTATTTAATTAATTCTTATAGAGTTATATGAGGATCATATTAAAATATGGTTAAGAAATTTTAATGTTTAGATAGTTAATTAAGTAAAAAGGATTAAATTGTAGAAGTGATGAAAGTTAGTTGTTATTAGTAAATTGAGTTTTATAGCTATAGAAACTTAGTTGGTGGCCTTAATTGGTAATTAAACCATTGCTAATTATGATGGACAGTTAGGGGTAAGCATTTTTGATGTTTTATAAATTTAACTAAAGGGCATTATGGTAATTTAGTAACAACAATAAAAGAAATAAAAAGATGATAAACTATTATCTTCTTCAATTGTTCTCTTCCACCTCCGAAACACCATGTTTGTGTAAGGTTAGGGTTCAACCAAGCTTTCGATGCATGCATGTGAGTAATTTTTATACCATTTCTTGTAATTGTTATGTTTTTGATATCGTTACAACTAGGTCCAGCTAACCCGTACCGCTGTTTTTAAAACTGTCAAAGGTTTTAAATGATGCCATTGATGAAAACTTGTTAATTTGGATGTTATTTGATGGAGTTGAAATTATAGGTGTTAATTTGAATTAGTTTATTAAGTAATTTTGTTAGTTTTTTATTAAAGGATTTAATGGAGTAAATGTTAGAATTCATGGGAAAATGTTTTGAATTTAGAATATGTTTTGACTGGAAATAAGAGGATAAATTGGGCTAGCATGAATAAATGGAAAATTTTGCTAAAATTGGATATTTTAAGTTTAGGGACTAAATTGTAAAAAATGTAAAAGTTTAAGGAAAATGTGTAATTAATGAAAATTTAAGGGTTACATGTATTGAATTGAATGTGAATTTAATAGATTGTATTTAATTACTATATAGATCAAGATTTGAATAAAAAAGACAATAACCAAGGAAAAGGAAAAATTGCGAAGTAATCCCTGTGCTTAAATCAGAAGTGCTTTAGGGGTAAGTTCATAGATATTGCTAGTTAATGTGTTTCACTTGTAATTTATATGATTATTATCTTGTTATTTGATCTCTTTGTATGTACATGTGAATATAATTTAGTTAATTATATAATTATTAGAAATGCAAGTATTACTTATATATATATATGAAATTGAGAAGTGGTTATTAGTAGTATTTCTTGCATATGATATGAATTGTATGAGACTTTAATGAGTTCTAATATGTATACGAAAATGTTGAAGTGCCTTCATTGCACCTAGGTGCCCCTGTAAACACTTCAGTGTCCCTGTTTGCACAACTGTGCCCCTGATTGCACACTTGTGCCCCTGATTGCACTTTGGTGCCCCTGTTTTGCATCTATGGTGCCCCTGAAAATGAGTGAGGTTCGAGTATATGAACCAAGTAATGATGACCTTGATCAAATGATATGAATAATTACATGGAGTTGACATATTCTAGTTATGATGAATTCTTGAAAACTTATAAACAAAGCAATTAAGAATTTTAGTTATCATATTATAATTTTTAAGTGATTCCTTTACTAAAAGAAAGTCAAGTAGAATTTACACTATGATCTTATTAAGCCATTTAAGCTTAATGATTTTTCTCATGTCATTTTGTTGTTAACGATTGTAGACGGCTCGAAGGATCGACATCAAAGCTCACACTATCCATTTACTTTTGGTAGCTTTTTATATCTTTTTTCGGGTTGTGGCATGTATATAGGTTTTGTTGTAAGAAATTTAACATTAGAAGTTTGGAAGATATGAAAAGTTATTTAGTATTTGTGTTTATGTTATGTGTTGTTGAATGGTAAATTTTAATAGTATGTTTAGAAGATAATAGTGTGGTTGGTTATGAGTTGAATTGAGGTATGTTAATGGATAAAGTTTTGGTGTAATATTTGGTTATAATTGAGGTACTTATGAACAGTACACTGGTTAGAAGTTTAGGTTTTTATTTTGATATGTTTTAAGTGTATGTTTTGATTGTTTTGGTCATGAGATTGATGTGAATCGGCCTGGGTGAACCGAGTCGTTTCTCATAGTTTGCCCGATCGTTGACGAGGAGTAGTTAGAAGGGTCGAAAATGGGTGATTCAGGCTAAGGATGCGGAAGCTTATAAAGCGTTTTGGAGATGAATGGTAGGGTTAGTAAAATGTAGTTGGTTCGGTTTAAGAATAAAATAAGGAAAAGGTAATTGGATAATGTATGGAAATGGAAAAGGAAACTTAAGCGTCAAGTTCAATTTGATACTATAGCGAATATCGCCCCAGGACTTATATGACTTAAGGTGATCGATGTAAATAGAAGGATGGACCTCAACCCGTTACTTAGCAAAGTAGGAACCGAAGGTATATTGAGATGGATGAACACCACACCAGGATTGGTGATAAGTTTGAAAAGAGTTCAGTTGACGCCACTAGCACGCTAGATAAGCCAAATCGAGACTCACACGAAATATGAGAGGGAGAAACCTCACAAGAACAATAGTTCATTCAGAAATTTGACAAAAAGTCCTTTACAAAATGAAATAGAAAACTATTTATAGGCTCTCTAATGTCTATTGAAATTCGGCTACTAATGTGTTCACACAACAATTAAAAGGGTTCACATTAAAAAATTAAAGATGGTTCATGAATTCGGCAGACTCATGCATTAGCCGAATGGACACTCTGTTCCCCATTGGTATGTGCATGCATACTTAGCCATGAAGAATCCTTAAGTCCATGAATGTCTAGCCTTTAATTGCCCTTTAATCCCTCCTTGGACGTTCTTGAAGGTGAAAGTGTCATGCATATGCTTTAATTGAATCATAATGGCGTCTTGAGCACATAGATGGGCAATTGGCATTTAACTGATTCAGCCCCTTCTTTTGATGCATGTATGTGCTGGTACATTGGCTGAATTAATGAACTTATTAGTCATGAACTTGGAGCATGTATCTTGGAGATTTAAGGCATGACATTAAATCCCGTACGATTCCCTTTGGAATGCATAAATGGACAGATTCGTTCCTCTTGATTAATTCATGTATCAGCAGAATTGAACAACCACAATCTTCACCTTTAAGGAATGTACATGAAATGAATTTGAGCTTCCATGTGATCGGTCACAATTCACCATCATTCAAGCATCTTCATTTCTGTCCATTGCATGTTCTTGCAGCAAATACATTCAATAAATTAGATGCATTTTAGACAAATTAATTTGGCAGCAAATAACACTAAATTCCTACATCAAAACAAAGCAGCAATTAATCATGTATCAAACAAATTAAACTTGGAAACAAATGAATGTATCAACCTGCACATACAATTCGGTAAATTCAATAATTATTTGTAAGAACTTTAGGACATATGTAAGACACCAAATTAATTAAGTAATGAATTTAGACATAATTAAAACACTTAATGATTATTTGACCAGAATTTAAATTCAATTATTTAACTCAACTAATTTAACAAATGACAAATTAAATATATTCCAGCAAAATAAATGCAAGCTAAAATGAGTTTAAAATGAGCTGATTTGAGCTCAACCAGCTGGAATTGAGCTAATTCAACTCGCAAATAATTGCGAGCAACATTTAAAGAGCTGGTCCAAGGAGGTGCTCGGGGCAGGGTCATATCATAGATGGTTTTTGCTTTAGATGTACCTTATTGGGCAAGTTTTAGCTTGATTTTAGCTTGTTTAAGGAGTTAATTTGGTACCACACAGCCTGGGACACAAGCTTTCACGCGGCCGTGTGCCGCACATGGTCACCCACACGGCCATGTGTGAATTATTAGTTTTAGTGTAGGTTTCCCATGGTCTGATACACGAGCTGAGACACAACCGTGTGTCTCAAGTCAGTGAGTTACACGGGCTAGCACACGACCTGCGACACGGTCATGTCAACCAAGTCAGTGAGTTACACGGCCTATGACATAGGCTGGGAAATGACCGTGTGTTCTTAATTCGAATGTTCACACGTAAGCTGTGTCACACGGCCTGGTCACACAGTCGTGTGACCCCTATTTGCAAAATTTTCAAGTTTTTCCTAAAATTTATGTTTTGATTCATTTTGATCCTTGATTTTTTTCAAACTAATTTTAGGGCCCTGAAAACCCGAATTAATGCCCATATGCATATTTATTCTATGAAATGATATATGTTTATAAATTAATTGAATACTTGTTTTGAATTAAGATATATTATTCTGTTTGGTTCTGTAACACTCTGATCTTTAATCAGACAACAGAGGCGAGATAAAGGTGTTACATAATAGGTGAAATTGCCATTTGGTCTCGAGATAATGAGGCTACTATCTCAAGACATCAAGAATAACATGTTTATTCCAAATATTTTTGGCTTGGGCTTGGGCAACTAATTTTACACCCTTTCTTATAATTTTGTACAATTAATATTTTAATGATCTAACTGTTAAATTTATTTATATAATTGATTTTTTCATGCATGTAAATTTTTGAATCAATCAGATATTTTTATCATACCAATATAAAGTGCATATATTAACATTTATTGAATGGTTGAAAGTTTTTTTTATATAAAATGGCAATACTCCTATACCACTCAAACATGTGTCGTTACCAGACATATTGTTGACTTAGGTATTTATTTCACCTTAAGCAGTACCTCTATAAACCACACATCCTCAACTGCTCGCTCAACTCAGAAGAAAGCACCTACTAGTATTTAAGTGTGAACACTCCTCTAGTGTGAACACACTTCTAAGACAATAAGGAATCTATTTAGACATAACTACCTTGCAATGATAAAGTCTCATGATATACGGGCATGATTATCCTTTACGCATTTTTCGGGGTTGAATGTATATCCTACCACGCCATACCAATGGAAAAGGAGACCTCTCCTACATGTTTGGGAAAATGATAAAAAGTAATTTTATTATGTTTTATTTTTAAATTCTTAAGCTTATTGGTTTTTTAAAGGTAAATAAAATTTTATTTAAAAGCAAAATATCCTCAATGTCAAATCCCAAAATATGGGTAAATTTTTTATAGGATTAAATTGGTAAATATTGAAAATATTTTATTTTTCTCTTTAGCCATATTATCGAGCCTCTATTTGTAATTTTCTTATAAGGACTCTGAAAGCCCAATTTTCCCTTCCCCATATTTTTCTTATATACCACTCATGCTAGGGTTAAAACCTTAGGATGTTGCTAGCCCTAGAAATAAATACATAATTTTTCTAGGCCGGCCACCTTTTCTTTTTCCCTAATTTATTCTTGTGTCGCTCCCTCTTCTCCTTCTTCTTCCTCATTTTCTTTTCTTCTCTTCATTTTTTCTCCTATTTTCCCCCTCTTCTTTTTTCTCCTATTTTCTCCCTCTTCCTTTTTCTCGATCGTGGCACCATTGTAGCCACCAAATTCATCCACCATCTTTAATTTGGCACTGCTCTTTACATTCCTCGAACTGTCAAATCCCTTTCCTTTACCAAATCATCCTTTTTTGTCTGGATTCCATTGGTGTTTAGATCCGTCGACAAAAACTATCGTTATCTTCGGACGTAGGGTGGTAAGTGTGATCTATTTCAATGGTTAAATCTCAATTTTTGGTTGTATGAATGAGTTATGTTGTTCTTTTTGTTTGGCTTAACCGATCACTTTCGAATTTATGCCAAAAGCCCTAATATCGATTGCTAACTTGAGAATTTTGTGTGAATATGTCATTTGAAGGATCAGATCTATGGGTATCAAATCAGGTTTGAATGTGTGGAGTGCAAAATGAACTTGTGGTAAAAGTTGTGTTCTAACCATAAAAATTGGTGACAAACCATGTGTGATTTTGGGGTCACATGATCTACCACACCGGCGTATGTCCCCCACGATTGGTCAACACGGCCATGTGTTACTATAACTTTACAGTATTTTCACTGTCACACAGCCACAACTAGTTACACAGCCAGCCAAACGATCGTGTGACTATCGTTGGGGATTTTGTTTATTAATCACACGGCCACAGAGAGCTACACGGTCTGGACACATGACCATGTACCTTTAACACCCCTAACCCGTATCTGTCGCCAGATTAGGGTTACGGAGGATTACTGTACAATCGAAACATTTAACATACATTTCAAATATAAACATATACATGTTATAATCCATTCATTGACATGCATATCGTTCCTAAATCGAGTCTTTGTGGCCCTCAAGATACCTTAAAAACAATTCGGGACCAATTTGAAATCAATTGGAAACTTTAAGAAAAAGTTGCAAAATTTTTTACTATAGGGGTCACACGGTTGTTTGGCCAAGCCGTGTGACTAACACAACTGAGACACAAGCTTGTGTCCCAAGCTATGTAACCTTTGAACTGGGGACACACGACCGTGTCCCAGCCCGTGTAATTGCCTTTGTAACTCTCTAAGTAGGGTCAAACAGCCAAGCCACACGCCCATATGTCAAGCCATGTAACCTTCGAAATAGCCTCAGACGCATGTGTGTCAGGCCATGTGATAGGTCATGTAATTGCCTAACTTACATGTAAAGGAACCTACAAGGGACACACGATCGTGTTGCCAGGCCATGTGTCATACATGGCTGAGACAAACGCCCGTGTCTCAAGCCATGTAGACAAGGAATAGGTCAATTTCAAGCCCTTTCTTTTACCCAACTAAACCACACATATACAAGCCATTTGAACATACAATCTAGCCTTAAAACATACCCAAACAAACATCTTAAATACCTAACCAATGTGCCATCATTGACACCACATTTAAATCATCCATCCACAACCAATATACCATTCCTAGGTACCTCAAATAAAATTCAAGCAATCAAATAATAGAATATGGTAAATGCATAAACTATACTACTCATTCTCAAAATAACTAATTGCATTGAACTTGTCACATGAAACATATTTATACAAGCAAAACCAACCATCACCAAAACATGCTACATGAACATATATATACAAAACTATAATCACATATTCAAAAGATTCAACTTCTAATACCTATTCACACCCTAGGTACATGCCAAAATCACAAAAGAAAACATCACCAACGTTGAGTACAGGATTCTTGTAGGATGCCAAGTTCGAGCCTACTATTTATCTAACCTGCAAAAATGGAAACCAATTTACATTTAATAGATTTCATTTATATAAATAACCACAAGAATAACTAAATCATATGAGTTTATATATCAACCAAATAAAAATTTCAATTCTTCTTTAATGATTCTTGTAACCAACTCTTTCGATAATTCATGTAACTTCGCCATGTGGTCTATTATATATATGGCACTCGGTGTCTAGTGGATAAACCGCAAAGGAGTTTCCGCACAGCACTAGTTGGATTAGCTGACAGTATTGAATGTGAGCCCAGCTCTAGTTGGATAAATCGACAATGTTTGGGCCCAGTGCTAGTCGATTATACCGACGATTGTGTGCCCAGCACTAGTCAAGCAAGCTAACAAAACTTGTGCCCAGCGCTAGTCAAATATATCGAAAAAATCCATAGTGATTAGTGAGCCCAAATCTAGTTTGATAAACCAACAATGTTTGCGCCAAGTGCTAGTCGATTATACCGACAATTGTGTAATTATTTACTTCAATAGTTTCCTCATTCATTTCCTTACATCCAAATTCGATAAAACACGTATAATTGTATATCAAGTACTAATTTAAAATTGATTAAATAAATAGTAAATAGAAAAGCTAAGTTCAAGTCTACGAACTTACCTTAACAAAACAGTCGTAATAGTGGGGCCGATAACTACTCCGTTACTTTAGTTTTTCCACAGTTCACGTCTGATCGGTTTGTTCCTTGATATATGTCACAATTTCACTCAATTAATACTATTCCATCACTTTAATAAATACATTTATACAATTTCATCCTTCTATTATTTATTATAAAAGTTAGTCCAACATTTTATCACTTGCACAATCTAATCACCAACACCAAACATAGAATTTGACCACATTCAATCATTAACATCAACATTTAACTTAATCACATATTCATTAAATTTCTATAGCTAACTAATAATTTCCAGCCAAATAACAATCCACCAAAACAGTTCCTAGACTTTACAAAATTAACAATTTTAACCTTGTTATTTTGAATTTACAACATTTAAGTCCCTAAAAATTATTATCAACAAATATCACCACACAATTTGACCACATTAGCCCACAAAACTTATACTCTAATCATCACCTCAAAGACATTTAATATTCAACAAAATAACACCAAACCTTTGAATTTCTCATCCAAGGTAACTTCCATAATTTTCATTCATTCCTAAAATTTCAATATGGGCAAACTAACTCATAACATTCAAACATCAAAAACATAAATTTCATGCTAAAATAATCAAATCTCATTTACAATTTTAAGCATGCATTGAAGTTCCATGGTCGAACAACCTTTCTCCCCTCTCCTTAAGGTTTCGAAAAGAAGAAACAATAAAAGACTAATCAATTAATTTTCTTCTCCCCACTAACTATATCTCACATCTATTTTTTTTCTTTTACTTAATTAATTTTCTAACATAATTCATAAGTAAAATAATAATAATAAAATAGATTAAAACCATCAACCATCATATACTAATAATATAAATTATGGCTTATTTACTAAATAAGTCCCTTAAGCTAGTTCCATCTTAAATTTAGTATTAATAATGCCTACTTTTATCCCTTATTTGATTTATTCCTTTTTACTTTAATTAACACATAAGACTTCAAAAATATTTAACTATTATTCAATTCCCTTCTAAGGTATCTCCATATATATTTAATGACGATATTTATAAACCCTGTTTACAAAAACGGGGTCTTGAAAGTACTTTTTTGACACCCTTGACTTTTACGTCGTTACAAATCTCCTCCCTTTAAGAAATTTCGGTCCCAAAATGTACCTAAAAAGAGGTGAGGATATTGAGACCTCGTCATTTCTTTTGACTCCCACGTCGCTTCCTCGACATTATGGTTACACCAAAGAACCTTCACTAATAGGACTCATTTGTTATGTAACTCTTTCACCTCTCGAGCTAAAATCTTAATCGGTTCTTCTTCATATGTTAGATCAAGTTGAATTTCAATTTCTTCTGCCAATAAAACATGAAACAGATTTGACCGATATCTTCTGAGCATCAACATGTGGAAAAGATTATGAATTTTTTGCAACTCTAATGGTAATGCTAGTCGATACGCAACAGGTCCAACTCTTTTACTGATTTCATACGGACCTATAAATCAAGGGCTCAATTTCTCTTTTCTTCCTAAACATAATACTTTCTTCCACGAAGACACTCATAAAAATACCTTATCACCCACTGAGAATTTAATGTCCCAACGTTTCAAATCTGCATAGGATTTCTATCTGTCAGAAGCTACTTTCAATCTGTCTAGAATTACTTTAACCATATTTTATGTTTCTTAAATCAATTCTATCTCAATCACTTTCTTCTTGTTCAATTCAGACCAACATACAGGTGTTCTACATCTCTGACCGTATAAAGCTTCATAAGGAGCCATTTGAATGCTTGATTAGAAACTATTATTGTACACAAACTTGACTAAAGGTAAATAACGTAACCAACCAAAATCAAATTCAATCACACAAGCTCAAAGCATATCTTCTAGAATCTGAATAACACATTTCGATTGTTCATCCGTCTGAGGGTGAAAAGCCGTGCTAAAATTTATCTTTTTCCCAAGTAACTCATACAATTATTTTCAAAACCTCGAAGTGAGTCGGGGATCCCGATCAGAGATTATTGACATACGTACGCCATGTAATATTACGATTTCTCGAATATAAACTTCAGCTATTTTTTGTAAAGACTAATCCATTCTGACTACAATAAATTAGCCGACTTAGTGAAACGATCGACTGTCACCCAAACAACGTTTCTCTTATTTGGATATAACGGTAATTCGACGACGAAATCCATCGTTATTCCATTGAGGAATAGAAATAGGTTGAAGCAATCCCATAGGGACTTGATGTTCCAACTTGATCCATTGACAGGTTAGGCATATAGCCACAAATTGAACTATTTCCTTTTTTATGCCCGACCACCAATACAATTCTCGCAAGTCAGGATACATTTTTATTCCATTAGGGTGTAAAGCAAAAGGACTATCGTGAGCTTCACGTAAAATCAATTCTTTTAATTTAACAACATTAGGAACACATATTCGATTACGACATCTTAAACAATCTTGATCGTCAATGCTGAAATTTTCAATTAAATCATCTTAAACCATTTTTCTCTTCTTTGACAATTTAAGGTCTGATAATTGTGCTTCTCTAATCTGGTCAAATAATAGAGATTTAATTCTCAACTCGGCCAATAAACTACCTTCACCGCTAACACTAAGTTGAGTGAACATTGCTGGCAAATCGACTACCACTCTTCTGCTCATCGCATCTGTGACAACATTAGCTTTACCAGGATGGTAATCTATAACACAGTCATAACCTTTCAAAAGCTCGATCCAACAACATTGTCTTAAATTCAGCTCCTTTTGAGTTAAGAGATATTTAAGACTTTTATGATCAATGTATAAACGACATTTCTCACCATATAGGTAATGTCTCTGAATTTTCAAAGAAAAGACTACTGTGGCTAACTCCAAATCATGCGACGGGTAATTACGTTCATGAGTTTTCAACTGTTGAGACACGTATGCAATCACTTTTCCTTCTTGCATCAGAATGTAGCCCAATCCACTTACTGAAGCATCACTATAAACCACGAATTCCCTTCTTGACTCAGGTAGAGCTAAAATCGGTGGTTTTGTCAACAACTATTTTAACTTATCAAAACTCTCTTGGCAGTTATCGTTCCAAACAAACTACACATTTTTCTAGAGAAGTTTTGTCTTTGGCATAGCTATTTTTGAAAACCTATTCACAAATCTTTGATAATACAAATTTTGGACACATTCTTCGATGCTTTCCATTGAACAATTGTTTCAATCTTTTTCAGATCTACTCGAAGTCCATCAGCTGATATCACATGTCCCAAGAATACCACTTCGGTTAATCAAGATTCACTTTTACTGAATTCCCTAAACAATTGCTTCTCTCGCAATACTTGTAACACAATTCGTAAGTGTTGTTCATGTTCAACTTCTAATCTTGAATAAATCAGAATATCATCAATAGAAACAACCATGAACCGATCAAGACATGGTTGAAAAATGTAGTTCATTAAATCTATAAACGTTGCTGGAGCATTCGCCAGTCCGAATGGCATCACCAAAAATTCATTGTGACCATAACGTGTTTGGAAAGCTGTTTTCAGTACATCACTACCTTTTACCTTCAACTAATAGTATCCTGATCTTAGATCGATCTTGGAGTAGACAGAAGCTTATTTAAGTTGATCAAATAAGTCATCGATACGTGGAAGGGGGTATCGATTCTTAATTATCAACTTGTTTAATTGACGATAATCAATGCAGAGTCACATCGAACCATCTTTCTTTTTAACAAATAACACCGAAGCTCCCCAATGTGATATGCTAGGAAAAATAAAACTGCGTTCTAACAAATCCTTTAGTTTAATTTTCAATTCTTTCAACTCTGTTAGTGCCATCCGATATAGAGTTATGGATACTAAATCTATACCAGTGAATACTTCGATTGCAAATTCAATCTCTCTATCTGATGGTAATCCTAACAATTCTTCAGGAAATACGTCAGGAAACTCACAAACAATTCGAACGTTACAAATGTCATTGCTTCCAGTTTTCGAGTTAATAACATATACTAAGAAATCTTCACAACCTTGCTTCAGTAACTTATAAACTTGCATCAAAGAAATAATCTGATTTGCCCCACTTGTTTTACAACCGCTAACTTCTATGACTTTCCCTTTCGAATCTTGAATCAGAAACTTTTTCTTATGACAATCCAAAATCACTCCGTGTTCGGTCAACCAATCCATACCTAAGATTATATCAAAATCACCGAAAGGTATAATCAATAAGTCTACAGGAAACACTAGATTTTGAATCTCTAGAGGTAGCATTTACAGACTTGATCTACTAATATTTTTTGACCCAAGGGACTTGATACTGAAATAGCTACTTTAGACATTTTAGAATTCGGACTCTCGGATTTAACCATATCAGAATTAACATAAGAATTAGAGGAATCAGGATCTATTAAAGTATAAACAGGTGTGGAGAGTAACAGTAAAATACCTACTACAACATCGGTAGCATCATGATTTCGCACTACATAAGCACGTGCCAACGCTCTGGCCTCAAGCTAATGAGTTACTATTTCATTCTTTTTTCTCGATCTATCCCTTGAAACCAATCCTCCTCTACTCATCCCTCGACCCCTCACTATAGAGGCAGCTCTCTGTGACTCATCGGGTTTATCATTTTCGTTCTTTGGACATTCTCTAGCAAAATACTCTAATAACCAACAATGGAAACAACCTTTTGTCAATTTCTAGCATTTTCCCCAGTGCTTCTTTCCACAATGTTCACAATTTTGCATATCTGAAACTCTATTCGGTCCTTTTACTCAACCCACTAAAACCGTAGGTTGACGATCTTGTGCTTTATTTGGCATATTCAATCTTGTAGTTGATTTCCTAAAATCTCGTGATTCTTTACTTCTTTTTTGATGCAGAAGAAGGATTAGGGTTCCTAAATCATTTACCTATGGCACGAGGAGGTTCAAATTTCTTGCTTAAACCCAGAGATTGTTAAACCATCTTTGCTTGTTCTGACAAGTCTGCAAACTCTTTAATTCTCAATGCTACTAGTTAAGTTCAAATGTCATCACGCATGCCCCGTAGAAAACGTTTGCAATTTTCCTCTTTCGTAGGAATCAATTCCTTTGCATACTTGCTAAGTCACGAGTATTCCTATTCATAATCTACTATTGACATATCTTATTGCTTTGACATGAGAAATTCTTGTTTCCTGTCTTCAAGATAGAGCTCACCAACATACTTCTTCTGAAATTCAACTTGAAAGAATTCCTAATCAGCTACTTTTGCAGGAATGTGCCTGATAACTATTTTTCACCATGTATAAGTTTCCCCTTGTAATAGTGAAACTGCACAAATAATGCTCTCTCAGGGAGTACATTTTAACTATTGTAAAATTCAAGTCATTGAATCTAACCAAGATTCTGCCGTTGATGGGTCAACTCTTTTTATTCCAGTAAACTTGGTAGTGCCACATCTTCTTAGTTCCTTAATAGGAGCTCGCTTAACCACAAGTGTTTTCGTCGGAGGTGGAGTGACTCCCGCTACTCTTTGAAAAGCTTTAGCAATAGTACGTAACAAATTAGTATCATTTTGTCCTTCATGGTGGCCCCTATTCGCACCTGATCTTAGTACTCCATCAGACTAGACACTCAATGTTATAGATTCTGTAATATCGAATTCCTCCGTGGATTCATCATCATCCAAAATTCTTGATTCACTACATCATTGGATTCATCCGACATCTTTTAACTATAAAACCAAAATAATTCAAATTAGCATCCAAATCCCGACTCAAACTCCACTCAAATTTGGCATGTACCTCTAGACTCAATTTTGAGTTTGATTTAGTCCGAGAATTAGCTAAACCTGTAAGCTCTAACACCACTAAATGTAACACCCCTAACCCATATTCATCGCCAGATTAAGGTTATGGAGGGTTACCGTAGAATTGGAACATTTAACATACATTTCATACATAAACATACATACATATTATAATCCATTCAGTTATATGCATATTGTCACTAAATCGAGTCTTCGTGACCCTAAAGATACCTTAAAAATAATTTGGGACCAATTTGAAATCATTTGGCAAGTTTAAGAAAAGGTCGCAATTTTTTTTACTACAGGGGTCACACGGTCGAGACCCACGCCCATGTACGAAGCCGTGTAACCTTCAAACTGGGGACACACGACCGTGTCCTAGCCCGTGTTCTTGACCGTGTAACTCTCTGAATAGGGTCACACGGTCAAGCCACACGCCCGTGTATCAAGCCGTGTGCTCGGCCGTGTAATTGCCTGACTTACATGCAGAGGAACCTACAAGGGACACATGGCTGTGTCGCCACGCCGTTTGTCACACACGACTGAGACACATGCCCGTGTCTCAGGTCATTTCGACAAGAAATAGGTCAATTTCAAGCCCTTTCTTTCACCCAGCTAAAGCACACACCTACAAGCCATTTGCACATACAATCTAGCCTTAAAACATGCCTAAACAAACATCTTAAATACCTAACAAATGTGCCTTATTGACACCACATTTAAATCATCCATCCACAACCAATATACCATTCATAGGTACCTCAAATAAAATTCAAGCAATCAAATAATTGAATATGGTAAATGCATAAACTATACTACTCATTCTTAAAATAACTAATTGCATTGAACTTGTCACATGAAAATATATATATACAAGTAAAACCAACCATCACCAAAACATGCTACATGAACATATATCTATATATTTACAAACCTATAATCATATATTCAAAATATGATTCTTGTAGGATGCCAAGTCTGAGTCTACTATTTATCTAACCTCCAAACATGGAAACCAATTTACATTTAATAGATTTCATTTATATAACTAACCACAAGAATAACTAAATCATATAAGTTTATATCTCTACCAAATAAAAATTTTAATGATACTTGTAACCAACTCTTTCAATAATTCATGTAACTTTGCCGTGTGGTCTATTATCTATATGGCACTCGGTGTCAAACGGATAAATAGCAAAGAAGTTTGCGCCCAGTGCTAGTTGGATTAGCTGACGAAATTGAATGTGAGCCCAGCTCTAGTTGGATAAACCAACGATGTTTGCGCCTAGCGCTAGTCAGTTATACCGACAATTGTGTAATTATTTACTTCAACAGTTTCCTCATTAATTTCCTTACATCCGAATTCGATAAAACACGTATAATTGTATATCAAGTACTAATTTAACATTGATTAATTAAATATTAAATAGAAAACTTAAGTTCAAGTCTACGAGCTTACCTTAACAAAACAGTCGTAATAGTAAGGCCGATAACTACTCCGTTACTTTAGTTTTTCCAAGGTTCACATCCGATCGGTTTGTTCGTTGATCTATGTCACAATTTCATTCAATTAATACTATTCCATCACTTTAATAAATACATTTATAAAATTTCATCCTTCTATTATTTATTATAAAAGTTCCCAACATTTTATCACTTGTATAATCTAATCACCAACACCAAATATAGAATTTGACCACATTCAATCATTAACATCAACATTTAACTTAATCACATATTCATTAAATTTCTATAGCTAACTAATAATTTCCAGCCAAATAACAATCCACCAAAACAGTCCCTAGACTTTACAAAATTAACAATTTTAACCTTGTTATTTTGAATTTACAACATTTAAGTCCCTAAAAATTATTATCAACAAATATCACCATACAATTTGACCACATTAGCCCACAAAACTTATACTCTAATCATCACCTCAAAGACATTTAATATTCAACAAAATAACACCAAATCTTTGAATTTCTCATCCAAGGTAACTTCCATAATTTTCATTCATTCCTAAAATTTCAATATGGGCAAACTAACTCATAACATTCAAACATCAAAAACATAAATTTCATGCTAAAATAATCAAATCTCACTTACAATTTTAAGCATGCATTAAAGCTCCATGGTCAAACAACCTTTCTCCCCTCTTCTTAAGGTTTCGAAAAGAAGAAACAATAAAAGACTAATCAATTAATTTTCTTCTCCTCACTAACTATATCTCACATCTATTTTTTTTTCTTTAACTTAATTAATTTTCTAACATAATACATATGTAAAATACTAATAAAATAAATTAAAACCGTCCACCATCATATACTAATAATATAAATTATGGCTTATTTACTTAATAAGTCCGTTAAGCTAGTTCCATCATAAATTTAGTATTAATAATGCCTACTTTTTCCCTTATTTGATTTAGTCCCTTTTACTTTAATTAACACATAATAGTTCAAAAATATTTAACTATTTTTCAATTCCCTTCTAAGGTATCTCCATATATATATATTTAATGACGATATTTATAAACCCTATTCACGAAAACAGGGTCCCAGAAGTACATTTTTCGACACCCCTGACTTTTAGGTCGTTACAGTACCTCAGTACCACATGGCTTCAGCCTTCTCACATGGCTTGGCCACACGACTTTGTGACCACTATTTTACAATTTTACCTTGATTTTTTTGAAATGTTTCAATTTAGTCCCTGTACAATCCCCAACTTGTTTTGGAGTTTTCATAGGCTCAATTGAGACCCCGTTACCATAATTATTCTGAAATCTGTGATATGTTTAATTTATGTGTTAAATCTGAAATTGCTACTGATAAATATTTACTGCTATTGTTAAAACTATGATTGTTATTATTTGCATGATAATCACATGATCATATTCTTATCATTATTAATTACTAACTTATAAAAACATGTCATATTGTTGCACTGGGATTGGGTTGTTAAAGGAGGAAATGCAACTGGAAAATTTTCCACGTATTTACTTACAGTTCATCTGCAAATCTACTGGCGGTTCATCCACATATCTACTAGTGGTATATCCATACAAGCTTTTGCTCCTACTGTTATGGTGTGTAGGATTGGATGAGTTCTAAAGAACTCTTACTATGGAGTGTAACGGATGGATGGGTAGGAAAATTTTACTGTTATTCTTGCATACTGCATACTTACTGATATCTCTATGAAATTGATAATCTGATTTACATTGTATAATGCAAAACTATATGTTGTTATATATTGTTTTAATTGCTACTGCTTGTGTGTTAAGACAACACTAGGTTTTATAACTCACTCCTTAGTTTCCCATATTTTCAGATAGCTCTTGAGGTTAGGGCTCGAACTCGACATTAAGAGCACTGTCGTTGGTTTTCCTTAAAAATGTATTTTTGAACTGTTTTATTAATTCTTTTGGATTTTGCATTGCTTTAAACGAACTGTGGCATGGACTTTAATATTTCATTTGGGTGTTTGAATTGGGGATTTGATATTATATGCTTTTAGTGACAAACTCAAATTTGGATAAGGTTTATAATATTTTATTTTAAACTGTTTGAAAAAGGGTGAAAATATTATTTTTCTTTCAACTTTGGAACTAAAATAAAAAATGAATGAGATAATTAAATAAACTAGCATTTCTTAAAATATAGTAAAAAAATTGTAAATGTGAATTTTGGAAACCAAGCATAATTGTTTTTTTTTCTACAAAGTGATCTTCATTAGTTTTATAAAGTGATGAATATTAAATATATGTATTTTTCTTCTAAATAAGTTTGAGATTTAACCATTTAAAATCATTATATTGAATTTGAATGTTTTTTCTAGGTCATTTGGTGGCTAACGTAATTTTCACGATTAAACCATAATATTTGGGTCAGGTTGAGGAGGTTACACTCAATCTAATCTAATTTACTTAAAATACATTTTTTTTGGTAATATTAAAATAGGTGACAATTATAGTGAGAACTTTTAAAATGAGAATTATGATAAATAAAATTATCTTAGCCATTAAATCAAAATAAATGGTTCTAAGCCTTAGATTTTGTATATCTTACGTTATTAAAATCAAACCAAAAACACCCAATCATTTTCTTCTTCTTGTTTTCACTGTGTAATTAAAATATTAGGGTGAAAAAAATTGGATAATTCTTACTTTTAAATTAGAAAAAAATTAAAATGGAAAGCAAGATATTAGGATTATTAATATTAATCAATTTGTGTATTAGGTATTTGTTTTTCTTAATTGAAAAAATTGGTCGACCATCTCATTCTAAAAAAATTAGAATTTTTTCCTTGATTGAGTAAAAAGTGAGTACCTGAAATCAACCCAGAAAAAAATCCATTTTTTTAGAATGAAATGATCGACTTTTTTTTCAATCAAGAAAAGCAAATACCTAATACTCAAATTGAATAACCCTAATCTTTTGCTTTCCATTCCATTTTTTTCTCAAAAAGAATTAAATCTAAAAGTAAAGATTATCCAAAAAAAATTCACCCTAGTACTCCAATTACATGGTGAAAATAAGAAAAAAAGGAAAAGATTGGGTGTTATTGGTTTTATTGTAATACTAAGGCTTAGAAATCACTAAAATCATTTTGGTTCTCATTGTTCCCATTTTAATTTAATTTATCTAAATAACTATTTATTTTAAATGAAAATATTATCCTAGGCAAATATGAGGTTGATCTTGTAGCTACTCCGCTATTTCACAATTAACAATTCCAATTAAATTAATATATTTTACTATTTAAATATTCAAATTGACTAGAAAATCAAATTTAATAATTTAAATGGTACCATAATTTATTTAATTAAATATTAAATAAATAGATTTAATAGAAATTAAATAGAATAAGAATAGAATTTAATAGTAATAGAATTTTCTAATTTCTAATTCGAATTTCAAATCCTAAAACTAAAATAATAATAAATAAATAAACAGAGAGCTCTTGTTCTTATTCAAAACGCCGCGTGATCTTTAACCTATTCTGCGCTTCAAATATAATTACCAAGAGTAAGTGCTATAGCCTATTTCCAATACTCAACGGCTTGATCGAACCAAGCTTTCGCTATTTCAAAATCCCCTGTCGAATGGCCTGTTCTCCTCGGTCGAAATGGGCAGTTCAATTCCTTCCATTAGAATTATACTTGAGAGTTTCCTACCTCACACGACTCGGGAATCAATTCTTTTGGTGTCTTATTTTTTACCCTACCATATATCCAATTGAATGAGATTTCTCATAGATCTGTCGATTTGTCTCAGGTTAACCAAAAGGGATTAAATACTTGAGTTTCAAACTCTAATTTGGATTAAATTAATAATAAGTTTTATCTTTTCTCCCATCTTCAAAAAAATAAAGCATAGGCATTTCGGGGTTGTCATATCATATAGAAATTTATATAGGATCCTTAAAAGAAACTTCTTCCTCATAAAAAAGACTTACTATCTTTGGGATCTGATGCTACATCGTTGCTCAATAACTTAGAGGATCGGCTCTATTAAATAAGCCATTCCTAATTTTTATTTCATGACATAAATATTCTTTTTAAAATGATGGTAACAACTATAATGAGAACCAAAATATTATCAACCCTCAGATCAAAATGAATATTTTTAAACCATAAATTTATCACTTATCATATCTCATTAAAATAAAATGCCTAACACTCAATTTATTTTCCTTTTCTTTTATTGTTTATTTAAATAAGGATATAAAAAATTTGTTCAATATAAATTCAAATTGATTACAAATTTGAAAAATAAATCATAGGTGATTGTCTTACTCTTTAATTATTTCTTATTTTTATTGATTAGTTATTTTTTTAAAAAAATTGCTACTTTTCAGGATGAATATAATTTGTGTTCCAAGTTTATTAGAATCAGATTAAACTAGTTGGTTAGGTTTATTGGACCGAGAATCAGTCAATACACCGATTCAAAGAAAGAGGTTAAATTGATTGATCTATGAACCAGCATGAAATGGTTGAAACAAGTTTTTCTATTTTAATATTTTTTGTTTTTTTTTATTTTTAATAATTTATTTTATCAAATCAGACCAATCAATTGAACCGAAAATCGATGGTCTAATCAATTAAGTTACAGAAACATTGGTTGCTTTGCTTTATTTATTTTTTAAAGAAGCTTTAACTTTGGAAGATAGGTTTTTTTTTTCGTACATTTAATTTTATCCAAAATCTTGATTTTAAATGAAAAAAGAAAAATAAAAAAATTTACTGAAAATTAGAATTCTGCAATTTTTATATCCTTTTTTAAACAATAAAATGAAAATGAAAAAAAATTGGGTATTATACATTTTATTTTAATGAGATAGGATAAGTGATAAATCTATGATTTAAAAAAATTCATTTTGATCCAAGAGTTAATAATGTTTTGGTTCTTATAGTTCTCTTTATAAAAGTTCTCACTATACCACTCTAAAATGATAAAAAGTAATTTTATTATGTTTCATTTTTAAATTTTTTTATTTTTTTAAGGTAAATAAAAATATTCTCCATCTAATCTAATTTATTTAAAATGTTTTTTTTACATCTTTTAGTTTATCTAAATAATTATTTGTTTTAAATAAAAATATCATTCATTTAATTTATTTTTTAAAAAAATAATATAATGATGTGGCATTGAATTACAAGTTTCACTTGTCACAATATTATAATTACACATTCGATTGTTTTTTTAAATTGCTTATGTATAAAAGAATATATTAGACTAAAAAAATTCACTTTATCTATCATTTAATTGATTCAATTTTTATATACAGGTAATCAAATAAACTGATTAAACCATAAAAATTGACCGAAACAAATTGAATATGTTACCAAAACCAAAATAACCAAATTAAACATTTTTGGTTTGGTTTGATTTGATAAGTTTTTTAATTTTGGTTTTGTTCTGTTTTTAAGATTTATTTATTTATTTATAAAAAAATTTATCATTGTAAACTTTCTATAGAAAATATATATTTTCATGTCAATAAATTTATAGAAATCCATGTTTATAATCGATCACTTTATCCTGACGTGATGCACGTGATGCTAATAGTTAATGTGGCAGCCTCTCAATATGTCGATAACATATAAATATAAAATTATTTTTCATATCAAGAATGAATTTAAATAAATAATTGTTTAGATATAGATTTGTTCTAATATATTTTAGTAATTATATATTTATAAAATATTAATTTTTAGGTTATTATTATTTTGAAAAAATATATGAAATATAAATTTTTAAGCATATAAAAATATATAAAAATTCCTTAATATTTTTAAAAAACCTAATATATTTATAAATTTATAAAAATGTATAAACATATAAAAAATTTAAAAATTCATCTAAAATAAAATTCAACAAAGGATTTCAATTTATCCACATTTGAATGCGACGAGGTGCAACTGCAGTGGAGAGAATTGTTTGGATAAGACTGCCACGTCCAACTTTTCCTACCAGTCAGAACACTCATGCTGCGTTTTGCAGCTTATTACCTTTTTTTGTCCTTTCTTTTTTATTTTTATTATTTCTTTTATGATTTTGATTTTTAAATTATTTTTAAAAAAAATAAATAATCTGAGATTTCAATGCTTAATTATATAAAAATAAGAAATTATATAATTATATAAAGGAGCTAATAATTAAATGAATATTGTAATTATATATATGATTAATTTAATATAAATATGATAATATTATTGAGTGAATACAATTTTAAATTTTGAAATATTATAAAATGCATAAAAATAAAAATATATAAAGAAATTTTGTTAGGTTTTAATTTCAATATATTCATGTATTAAATAATATGAATGTAGATATTTTAAAAATTGATCAAAGTATTTGTACTAAAAAAATATCCAAGTATGGTTTTTTTTTATTAATGAAAATAATACTCCTCGTTGTTATAAAAAATAAAGTATTTATAAAATATAATTAAAAATATTTATAATTTAATATAATAATTAATTTAAAATATTTATAAAAATATTGTGGTACACATTAATATTTTATTAAATAAAATATAAATTCAGATGTTTTTAATAATTTCATAAAAGTAAATGAATTTCAAAATTTTTATCATATACATTTCTATTTTATTATTTATAATAATATTTTTTTTATTTTCTCCTACTACAATTATATTTAAATCTGAACACATAAAAACCGTTTTCTCATCTCACTGAAATTTAAAATATTGGGTGGACTGCTTTGTAAATATTTTACCCTTCCAATTCTTCCTTTATTATTTATTTTATTTAATACTCATAACATAATTTTAATATATCATCATTTAATATAAATTTTATTTATAATTTAGCATATATAATTTATTATTTATTATTTGATCTAAATATAATTTGTAAAATATTTTGATATTTTATTATATATGTTTTAAGTTAATGTTTTTAATAACCATTTTTTATTATCATTTCACTGTTAACGCTACATTCGAATCCAAACACATCTTACCGTTAGTTTTAATCCCACCTCTACAATAATTAATCTTATTGACACCACTATTTTTAATCTCATCAAAGCTAAACGCACTAATAGTCTGTTTAAATGAGATTAAAACAATGGTGACGGTGAGATTAATTACTATAACAGTAAAATTAAAAACAACGGTTTTGAACAACCATTTGTCTAAGTTCACTCTTGATGTTAAATTTTTATGTTTTTTTATTAATTTATATATTTTAAAAACTTTCTTTTGAAGGGATATACTTTTTAAAAATTTAAATTTCATATATGTATTTTTTTTATTTTAAAAAAATAATAATATAAATAACTTGATATTTAATAAAAAATTAAAAATATATAAACTTGATTGCATCTTATTTAAATTTAGAAAATAGGTGTCCAAATTTAGATGTATCTAGACAATCATTTGTCCGTTTTCATTCTTAATGTAAAGAAAATTATATTTTTTTATTAATTTATATCTTTTTAAAGAATTTTTAGTTTTTTAATCTATGTTTGTCACATGACATAGTAATAGATTGTCACGTGACACCACCATATTAATCATTAGTTCCTCATCACTACAAACTAACAATACTAGTGCAGAGATATAACATAATTCAATCACCACCATATTGATTATCAATTCCCCATCAACACATATTAACAATGACTGAGTACAATTTTAAGTACCAACTAGATCCAAAAAATTTAGATACCAATTAAGTATAAATGAACAAGATGAAAAATATATATTAACCCAAAAATTAAAGATTAGTTTTTTATTCCATTTACATTAATTTTATTAATTTGATTCACTTTCAATTTAAATAATAATTCAATATTGTGTTTCAATTTTCAATTCATAAAATCAAAATCAAAATCATTCAAACTGGATCAAATAAAACTTTATTTATTTTATTGATTTTTAAAATTTTGTAGTATAAGTCAACTAAGCCACTAATAATACATCTAAATCTACATGAAACAATCTATTACTGTCTATAATACCTGCTATTATCATATGGAGCTCCGGCCGCCAGCTCAACTTGTAGCGGCAGTGTGCCATGCCAGTAAAATCAAGTGTTCATACTCTTTTATTTTTATCTAGTCATTCATTTGAAGATCATATTTCTATATCAGTGTCCGACGAGAAAGAGTCAAAATAACATAGCATTTAGGCATTCATGGCTTCACTTCACAAAAACAAGTTCGTCAAAGCAGTCTAAGCTATGTTTACTCAAACTCATGTGACTATCAGATCATACAAGTATATATCCCATCCATGTAGATGGAAGGTCATAACTCCATATCTAAATCAGAACACGAAAACCAGATATGAAGATAACATCACGTTTTATGGTTTCACAAAAGCGAGTTTATCAAAGCACCGTTAATGAGTTACATTTTGTGAAACTATGGATCATTGCCCCACATCAAGACTATGGGAAAAGCTTTGATAAAGAAAGTTTGTGATACATTTCCAAAACATTTTCACCATCCCACTGTACAATTGTGAAATGTGAAACATAAACTATCATTGAAAGGATGATACAGAAGAACGCGCTGCTTCAATGTTTTAATCAATGTCTTGAAACCTTTCGGACTCTTAACATCCTAAAATCATTTCATAGTCAACATATCAAGATTCAAACATAATGTCTGCAACCAAAAAGAAAATAAATAAATATATAACCTTTTATAAGACAACTGAAAAGAAGATGATCAATGAGAATGATACTGAAGAATGCACGTCTTCAATTTTTTAATTATACACTACTTTGTTCATCACATTACACTCAATTCGGAATTTCAACATTTTTTTTCTATTTGTTTATTTGTATTGATGTAAGAAAAGAAAACAAACATGACGCTCGGACAAACTTTTAATGTTTATATGCTTTTGTATAATAAAGCAGAAACATACCTTGATCAGCTCTTCTTCTCATGCACCTCAATAATGTCGTCATCCTCCATTCCTAGACTTGCAGGGGTTGCAGCCAGATTAATTTTATCGCCATCAAAAGAAAATACTAAGCTTTGCAGGTCAAGCTTAGCTCTATTGGCATACAAGCTGAAGAGCTTCTCAAACTTGTCATCCTATTAAAAAAAATGAGATGTCGCGTAAGGGAGACCAATATATAACAAAAAAATCGTTCAATCATACATCAAAATCAAGCAAAACAAATCTAAAAAATGGAGTTAATCTAAGAAATGAGTTCAAGCTAACACAAAACAAACATGAGATACCTAAGATGTGATTGGATTTAAACCTGTTGATTACATTAACTCTCCATATTTAAAAAAAAAAACACAATAACAGAAAGATACAGTGTTGGCAGCTGCCAACCTATGAACAAGGGTTTTGTGCACTCGATGAGTGTGAAAGATTCTAGCAAGTTTTCTTATTCTATGCGAAGAAAGGAAGAAATGGGTCAATCTAAAGATTCAGCAATCAAGAAAAGAGAAGTCCTTAGAAGAACCCTCAAAAATAACACAAATATGTACATGAACCATGCATGAATGGCAAGATATCAAATTAAGTTCTACCACTTGTTAATCTTGATTTTTCCAGCATAAATAAGAGATGAAACTAGAGCAGAATTCACTTTAAAGTGAAATTTTAAGTTTGGTGATTGCATCTTCACCATGTTTATGCACCATGCATTTATCTTATTTTCTCCACTGCTTGTACCTAGGGATTTATATACAAGTCAACACTATGACAGAACTACCATGCTTTGATTCTTTATTTTTTTTAAGTACTCATATCCAAAGCATATCCAGACATGGGTAGAGGATTATGATTCTCCAAATACCCTCCAAAACTACATGGAAATCCTAGAATAAAATCAAACAGACCCATGTCAAACACAAATCCATGTTCAACACTTACACCTAAGTAACATAGGAAAGAACAGGATCTCAGCTAGAGCTATTTCTATTCCCATATCTGGAAACTAGCAAGTGCAAAACAGAGGGGTTACATGTTTTCATTTACCGCCTATTTCATAGCCTGACTGTATGCAATTACTAACAAATAAGCAAAAAGTGCAGCAGAAAACTATACCATGTATATACGAAATTGCTTGATTTCATCCTTGTTCTGGATCGAAATAACTATTTTGGCCCTTTCAGGAGCAGGATTTTTTGGTTGCTCGGCTACAGCATCTAAAGAAGGTTTCGAGGAACCACTCGGTTCTTGCTTTGCAGATTCCTCCACTTCTTGCAACATGATTTTTGCAGATTGTGCAAACGAAAGCAATTCCTGTTTCCTTCGCCTGCATGAATAATTCGACATTAAAATAAGTAAAACAAGTTCCACAGAAAAAGTATTTATATTAAAGCACTAAACATCCCACAACATCCCAAAATCCTTAAACCCTTAATTTCTTTCATAGCTCTTAAAGCCTGAGACTACAAATAAAAAATATTACACTATATCACTCGTACTCAAGTTTAAAGTTGGATAGTAATATATGTTAAACATGAGTATATTCAGGTTTTTTTATAAAATTCTCTCATTTATTTGGAAGATTCTTGGGAAGTCATATCCCCATACCTATATCCAGGTATACATTGGACACTGAATATTTCAAGAAAAATGAGTCTTAATAATGTAAATGTTACAATTATGGTTAACAGGCAAAACCAACAATTCTCTTGCAGAAAACAACAGTGTTGAATCATAAACTACCTGTTCATGTCTAATAGTCAGACAATTTAAACACAATTGAAACATTAGAAATGGGCATAAAATATTTTATCTCAGATAATTATAAGCAATGTCTACATAAACACTTGCAAAAGTCTGCCAAGTCAGTGTAGATTTTAGTTCCTTATACGAACATAAAAAAAAACCTCCAACTGCCAAGTATAATACCTTAACTCCTTTATGGTTGAATCCTCGCCAATCTTGCTATAAGCTTTAGTTGAAACCACAGGAGGGGGAGCCAACCAATCCTCCTCTTCAACATTCACCACTTTTATCACTTCAACATCTTTATCCAAATCTACTTCCGCAACCTAATCCATTTCCAATTTCATAAATTAAAAATAATAATAATAACTTATTAAACAAATTTACTTTCATATGTCATAAATAAAGAGAGGCAAAAATCTTACATCGGGATTAGCAAATTTCCTCCGTTTTGGTGATGGAACTGGTGAAGTATCTGAACAGTCATCTACAATGGAACTCAAAACGATAACTATAACAACTTGTGTACTAAAATTACAGTCGAGCTAAATTGCAAAGCCTAAATGTGAACTGTATGCTATTATTGAAATTCATGACCACCATGTGAAAACAAGACATCATGCATGTTTATCAAACATGAAAACAGTATAATAAACACAACAGAATACGTTTAATTACAATTGAGTTAAATTTTGAAACCTAAATGCGAATTGTATGTGCTATTATTGAATTTCATGAACACCCTATGTAAACAAGTCAAATGCATGTCTATTAAACACGAAAGTGATATAATAAATACAACAGAACGTTTAATTGAGCTAAATTTCTAAATCTAAATGCAAAGTGTATGTGCCATTTCTGAAATTCACGAACACCGTATGGACACAAGTCAAAATGCATGTTTATTAAACACAAAAACAGTATAATAAGCACAACACAATACGTTTTAAGTACAATTGAGCTAAATTTCAAAACCTAAATGTGAATTATATATGACATTACTGAAATTCATGAACACCATATAAAAACTTGACATGGCGCATGTTTATCAAGCATGGAAACAGTATAATGAACAAAACAGTGTACACCTAATTATGAAATTTAGGATTGCTATATGAAAAGAGAACACACACAACAATTTTACCAAACATGACTCTGACGTGTTTGCTAAACATGAGCAGGGTATAATAAACTCAACATGATAAAATTAATTACTAGCGAGTTAAATTTTAAAAGTCATAAACTAAAGGTGAGTTTGGATGGGCGGTACGTTTACTTGCGGTTAGTGTAAAAACAGCGGTAGCGGTGAGATTAGATACTGTAGCAACACGTGAGACAAAAAGTAGGCTAAATGCACCGCACCGCACCGCACCCAATCGCCCATCCAAACCCACCCTAAATACATATTGTTTACTATTATTGAAATTCATTAACACAGTACAAAAACAAGAAACCACACGTTAATTAAACTCGAAAACAGTATAAGAGACATAACAAAATGTATTTAAACAAGATTAATAAAAACTAAACCGGACTTGAAAGTTCTTTTTACCGTCTAAGCAAACAATGTTCAGCGGCTGAACACGGCGGTAATCGAACAGAGGCTCAAGATCATCCGCAGTGGAATCGGCCTGCAAAAACAAATCGTTTTTTTTCCATGAAAACAAACAAATAATAAGAAAAGGGTTTCAAATACAGGTGGCGTAGCAGTGACGCGGCCGCTATTTCGCAGTACCGGCGCCGTCCGCCACCACTAAAGATCTCAATAGCGGCAATAACGGTCCGCCATTCTCCTTCCAACAAAGTAAACAGAGAGACAGTAACAAGCAGTAGGATCGAAACATAGCAGCGTGATGCAGAGACGGAGATAACTCAAAATCTGATGAGTGGAGAAGAAAGAAATGCGGGAGATAAGTTTAGGGTTTAAAAGGTTACCTGATTTAATTTCATGGTCTGTCAGAAACCTGAAGGCGAGAGAGGACTGGCTTTGGGTCAGGCACTGAAATTTCAATTTAGCGAAGAGAGGTAAGAAAGGATTGAGAATTTCAAATTTTAAAGGAAACTTAGTACAAGTTAAATTTATTTATATAATTTAGATCTTAATTATTATTAAAATAATTATTACTTATTAATTTGTAATTTTATATTAAATTTGAGCTTTTTTATTCGGTATTTATATTTTTTATTGGATTAATTTTCTGCTTATTATATATATGTATTTCTTTGGATACATCATATATATGTATATACATTATATATAGATATATATTTTATAACAAGGTTTTGTTGCAAATATAAAAAATTTTATTAATTGAGATAGTTATTATTATACCAAATCCACATGCTTAACTTTTTTTTTTAACAACCTTAAGCGATTATATTAATAAGTACATAGTAAATTCATATAGAATTAATTATATCCACCAATAAGTTATACATAGAATTGAAGATTCTCCAAAAGAGATCAATCTCATGTCACCATTAAACCCACATTTTGTCATTTAATCCATAACTTCGTTTTGAGATATCGGAATATGACGAATATGAACTTTCCAATTCCTAGTTAGTATAAGATGGATAAGTTGTATTTCCACCATTCTACTACTAGCAGCTCCATTGGCAAAAATAATTTTTCACTAGTAGGACATTGTTACACTCCACATCAATTTGTCTAAAACTCCTCTCCCAAACTATGCGCAACTCTTCTAATGCCGCTCTTGCCTCAACTCTAAAAGTTGAATCCTTACCAACCACCATCGAATAGTCATATAACCAGTTTGCATCAGAGTCCCTAAACACTCCTCCAATACAAACTTTAGAAACATTCGATGACCCTGTCCCATCCATATTGAGTTTAATCCATCCTCTATCCGATGGTAACCAACACCTACCAATTATCATTGGATTAGAGTGCAAAGTAGTGGTATTCCAACTCATAAAGCTCCTTGCCCACTCAACACCTAAAATCACAATCTCATAAACACACATATGACTTATGGAGAAAACAAAATTATTCCGACTTTTCCATAACAATCAACATAACATAAGAAAGAAAGTTTACCATTCAACATCCTTACTATATGGAAATTTTTTTTTTAAATAAAATAATCATAATATCAATTTTTTTAAATAATAAAAGTAATAATTATTTTTAATTACATATATTATAAAAATTATAATTAAATTTATGCAAATAATTTCTAAATATTATTTTAATTCTAATATAGTACTTTAATTATAATTTTATTAATTTAAACATTTTATTATATCATATGCTTTAACATTTATATTACTATCAAGTAAATTTAATTTTATTTATCAAAATATTATTATTGTAAATATAATATAATTTAATAATTAATGCCTCCTAATGAATTAATTTTACTTAAAAATTGAATAATATTACAATTAACAATAATTATAATGATTTATTTCAATATAAATTGCTTAATATCTTTACTTTAACTTTAGTATGAGTTAATCGGATTTTGACTTTTTTTTTTTCTCAATATTAATATGCACTATACTATAACTATTTATGTTTATAAAATTTAATTTTATTAATATACTTATCAAAAAGAAATTATTTGACACGCATTTAACAAATTTTTAATTTACGGTAATTATAGTAAACCATATAATAAAATATATATATAGCAACGTTTTTTAGCATAAGTGACGTACTTTGCTATATGTGACATTAGATTTATTTAAATTTTTTATTAGTTGAAAAAATAAAACCCAAATAATTTTAAATTTAAAAATTAGTGTTTTATTGCAGAAGTTTATTTGCATTAAATCACAATAAGTAAGTATTTTTAAACTTCATGTCCTCACATGATTTTTTTTAAAAATATTTTAGGTTTAAATTTTATATTAATTCCTTTAACGAATTCTCTATTTTTCGGTAATTAAAATAATTTACTTATTTTTTATCAAAAACATTTACATAATAATTTGTAAACGAAGTGAAGTTATAATATTTTCAATCCTTATTTTTATATCAAAATATAAACATATTTTTATCTATGTGAATTTATTTGGTTGTAACATGCCGAATTTTTTCAACATATTACTGATTAAAGAATAGTTGAATAATATACATGAACAACCCTCCTTCTTTGACACCAAACTTGCTTTTCTTCTATATTCTTAACACTAATGGTTAATTTTTAATTTTGGTCCCACTACTTTTTATCTATACCACTATATGAAACGAAGGCTTAATTTTTTATTTGGGTGTCTCTACTTTGAATTATATAAAAATAGTCAAATTTTAATTCTAGTCCCTATACTATGTTAAAATTTGAGATTTGATCTTTATAATTGATTTTTTAATATTATTTAATATCTCAACATTTAAATGTCATTAGTTAGTCTAAATAATTTCTTCTAATTAAAATGTGGATGTAAAATTAAAGAATTGTTGGCATTGTTAATTTTTTTATTAAATTCAAGTCCAGTATAATGTCTTTTTTATTGTAACATGATTATGAAGTGAGTATTTTTAAAAAAAAATTAGAATGTCACACCAACAAATTTAACATGTGAATTTTAATAGTGTTAACAACTAGACTTGAATATTGAAATTCAAAAAATAGAAGAACTAAATTCTTTAAAGAAAATAAAAACTAAATAATTTAAACTATTTAATCCAAAAATAATTAGCCCCATATAAAGTGCGGGTTGAAAACCAACTGGTATATGTAATTATTAAATAATAAACATTTTAATATGTTTATATTTGTTATTTTATAAAAGGCATTTAACAATTGAAGAAGTCTAATCTTAGAAAAGAAAAAGAACAGTGTTTTTTTAGAAAATAGCAGTTGCATTTCTTTAAAATATGAAATCGGTTTTACAAGAAAAAGAATTACAAAGTAAGTAAGATGGATGTATAGGCCTCCGCAATGCAAGAAAGAAATATTCTAAACAAAGTTACAAACCGATATTCCTTTTGCTTTCATAATCGTTCATGGGAAATCGGAAATTTGTTCTTGGCGCCTGAGATAGGCCCTTTATGCTCTTGAGATGTCGTGCATTTGCCTTGTCGGGATGCCAGCATAATCTTCTAAACACTTATTCGTACGAAAAGCATCAGGGCAAAATCTTCCAATTCTCAATGAATTTAATCGTACGTTCCAATTCTCATTTGTTTATAAATATTTTTATAATTTTGTATTTATTTTTATGAAAAAATAAATTTTAAAATTTTTACTTTTATTTTTTTAATTTTAAAGGTTTTTAACTTTTAATTTTTAATAATTAAGAATAAATTAACAAAATATGTAAAGTTGAGGGCTAAATTTATTAATTTTTTTAGAATTGGGATCAAATTGATAGAATCTATAAATATTGGAGGGTTAATTTTGTTATTATGCTAATTAGAAAAGCTTTTGTTAGTGACTTAACGGAGGAGTGGGCAAAATATTAAATTTCAATAACATTAATGACTAAAATAAAAAAATTTTAAACTTGAGTGATGAAAGTAGAGACAACTAATACTTGAGTGATTATCTATACTAATATTTAAACTCCAACTGAGTTAGTGTCACGAGTCAATCATCACCAACTCGATTAAGGAAATTATGAAAATATCCTTTTATAATTAAAATACATTATATTATTTGAGGGTATTTTAGTCTTTTTATTTTAATAAAAATAACTAAAAATAGGATTTAAACCCTCACCAATTAGATATATTTATCACTCAACCAAAACTTCATATTATATATTTTCATTTTAATAGCACAGTTTATTATCTCCATCAGTTGTAAATCTATATTATTATTTAAACCTTTGATTGAGTTAGTATCATGAGTCAACCAGAGACCAACTTGATTAGGAAAATTAGAAAAATATCTTTCCATAATTAAAATAAAGGAAATTTAGTCTTTTATTAAAAATACAATTAATAATTTGCATATGGTAGGATTTTAATCCATGACATTTGCGTTGATAAAATTTTGATTTTACCAGTTAGCCAATGCTTTTATCTTGAAATGTATTGTACATTTTAATTTTATTATGCATATTTTATTACCTTCATCAATTGTATATATTGACAATGCTATTGGTTGAGTCGGTATCACAAGTTAACTCGACATCAGCTTAAGATTGATGACAACACCATGATAAACAATTGTAATGCATTTAATATTCTTAATCTAATGTATGTACGTGTTTAAATTTGATTTTACTCACAATTTAATCTAATTTTTCTACATGTGTTATTACTATTAATTAGTTTCAAACATATATTTCATTATTTATTATATATTATTTTTAAACAAACTTCTATATTCTAAATATGTAGTTCTCACACATACGCATGTGATAAAATTTTTAATTTTTATAATTTACCCTTTGCGAAAGTTTGCCTCACATTTTGACCACAACAGTGAGTGACATCCCGATGAGATAAAGCTCGACGTTGCGACGAGCAGCTAATGTCATGATGAGAAGAGAATCTTCGTCCCGACGACATGATCGTTCTTCGTCCCAACGATGCAAAAGCCACGTCACAATGTGACAACATGTTCCTTAAGTTTCTCAGTTTTCTTCTCTTAGTTAAGCTCTATTTTAGTTTTCCGCTTAAACTCTGATTAACCTACGGAGATTCTAGTCATAAAGAATATGAATTTCAACTTATAAATAGGTTATAGTTACCCTAGGTTTATAGAACAACATAAAATATACAAATTGGAAGAATTTTTTGTTTTTCGAGTTTGAAAGGTTTTTCTTTCGGGGTTTTGAGTTTTTCTTTCTTTTTTATTGTCTCCATCTTTGTACTTCTTTTATATTAGTGAAATTTCCTTTTACCTGTGATTTTTTATCCTCTTTTGAGGAGTTTTTCCACATAAAATTGTGTGTTTGATCTTTTCAATTTCTTCATTATTATTCTTGTTTGTTGCATACACGAGTTTATCCCCAACAAACTGGTATCAGAGTTTGGTTCAATTTTCGCATTTAACCCGTTCAGAGATGGCAACGGTAAGATTCAATATTGAGAAGTTCAATAAAATTACAAATTTCAATTTGTAGCAAGTTCGGATGACGGCAATACTAGTTCAGAACAGTCTGAAAAAGGTTGTTACAAAGAAGAAGCCCACGAATATGGATCAATTAGAATGGAAAGAGATTGATGAAAATGCTCTATCTACAATTCTACTATGCATCACAAATAATGTGTTACATGGGGTTCTGATGGAGAAAATAACATCCACACTATGGAGGAAACTAAAAGCCTTATATATGAAAAATCTTTGGCCAACAGGTTAGCTCTAAAACAACGTTAATACACGTTCAAAATGGCCGAAGGTGAGCCCATTAGGGCTCACATCAAGGGCTCACATCAATGAGTTCGTTACCCTTCTAAATGAACTAAAGAATCTCGAAGCAGATATCAACGACGAGGATTAGGCTATGTTGTTGTTATGTTCTTTTCCCTCTTCTTACAAAACTTTCAAGGAAATCCTGATTTATGTCTAAGGCCTTGAAAATAGGTCTAGTATTTTCGGGTAAGTTTACCGGGTTTCGAGTGAAAATTGGGAATTAATCGAGTTAATTAGCAATTTATATTCTTAATTAGTTAGCTTAATTTCATCTAAAAATTGGTAAATAATATTCCAAAAAATAAAAATATTTTTAGAAAAATTAATTTTACGGTTTTAAATAAATTTTGGGTAAAAATAAATATTTTGGGTTAAATTGAAATTTAAAAATAATTTAAAATGGGGGCTTCATTGGGTGATTTAAAATATTAATTAAATAAGACTAATTTAAAAAATAAGGGAAATGTGTAAGAGGTTTTATAGCAAATAAACCATACTTTCGGAATTTTGGAGGGAAAGGAGCAAATTGTAAAACAAGAGAAAAGGGGGAGTGACCTAATGATAAATTCTCTAAATTTTGAAGATCAGGTGGGGGTTTTCAATTTTAAAAACTCTGCAACCTCACTTTTCACTCATTTTTCACCCGAATTGAGAGCTCTCTCTCTCTCTCTCTCTCTCTCTTTGCTTGTTTTCATAAACCAAATATTAGAGAATAGATTTAAACCTTTTCTCTCCAAAAATTCTCTCTAAAATCTCTGGAAATAATTTTCAAAGTTGAGCAAAAAGTCATCCAAAATTCTTCAAGCATTTTGATTCAAACTTCTAAATGAATTATTTGAGTTCAATTAAAGGTAATCCTCATCTCTAAACTTATTTTTAAGTTGATTTAATCATTATTTGTTAATTAAAGTGATTATAATGAATTTCCAACTTTAATTTCTTTTTTCTTGAACTTGAGGATCAACAATGGTGGATCTTTAATTTTGAGTTGGAATTCAAATATTAATGGATGTCTAAGCTCAAAATAAAATAAGAGGTTTTTAATCTTAAACCAAAAGATCAAACACGTTTTATGGATCAATTTTGATAAATTCAAATTTGATCAAGAACATGGATGATTTTTCTAGAAAATTATGAAACAGATTAAATGATAAAATTAACACTTAGAATACATGTGATTGGGCTAGGAATGAAGATTAGAAGTGGTTTGAGGTGCTGAAAAAGGAGTTGAGTTAAGTTGAGTTGAGTTGAGGAATTCCATATTTCGGCTTAGTTGTGCAACATTAGTAAGGTAGTTTAGAGCAGTGATTTAGATTCGTATGCTTCATCAAATTTCGTGTTTCTTGTTACCATTGTTAGTTTGTAATGCATATTGTGTCTCTGTTAAAGCTCCACATCAAGAGAAGGAACGTGCAAATCAAAATTGAAGCTCAAACTTACTTGTTTGAACACATTTTTGCTTAAAGAGCTAAGTGTGGAGGTGAGTGGTATTAAGGACAATTTGGTAGATTGGCCTGATTAAGGGACTTAAAAAAGAAAAGAAATTAATTGTTGTGTGAAAAAGGGTGACAGTCGGCTATGAGAAAGGGGTAATAGTGTTAGGGATTACAATTTAGAAACGGGAGAGTCGGAGGAAAAGAAAAGAAAGGGTAGCATTATATTCGAGTCGGGTCCGAGCTGAAAAAAGCTTACTTGAGTTCCAGCGGTTTAAAAATGGGCTTTATTTTTTTGTACAAGTCAATTTTTCGGGCCTATATATATTTCCAAATCCTCTCATTTTTCGGGTGAACCTTCAAACCTAGTTGGGTGGCTCGGCTCATGATCAGGTCTAGTTCTTACTCCTAAATAACTAAATACAAATTTAATATTTACATTATTTAATTTTAATGTATTCAACTTCTAATTTTGTGCACTAATAAAGTGATGAATATATTGAACCCAAATTGTGGTCGGATGTTCATTTATTTAAAAAATAGCTTAAGTTTAAATCATCATTATACCAAAAAAAAAAGAGAAGAAGATAGATATATTATTTATTGATAATATACCGTATTTCTACAATGATAATCACTTATACTAGCACTGGGTTTACTTTTGAATGACAAAAAGTTGTGGAACCAATTGAAAGTAGAATGAAAAAGGAGGGAAGAAGCTTTAGCATTTCTAAATAGAGTAATTATCTTTGGTGTTCGTAAAATCCTCAAAAATGAAAAACTAGGAGATGAAAAACTAGGAGGAGAGACTTCTTTGGTCGTTTGAAGGTATGTATATGATGCATTTCATGGCAGATGCGTAACAATAATATATAAAATTAGTATGGCATAGGGAGGATATGATAGATAATAACTCAAAATATTTATGAATAACAATTGTATACCTATGGTATTTATCCAATCATATTATATTAAATACAAATCCTTGAAATGAAGGGAAAATGGTATGCCCATGCTGTTGACTTCGAAATATTTGATAAATCTATAAATTATATATGTAAGGAAGGAATTTGGGCCTTCTTACATGTGTATTTCTACATTATCCTTTTCTTTTTATCATGATAAAATGATAATAACTTTTCACTTTATTTCTCTCATAAGATTTAAAAATTGAGATTTAATTACTACATTTTAATCAAACATAATTTGTAGATCTATTTTTATAATCACATCAATTAGTTCATACAGTTATTTTCTTTAATTATTTCGATTAAGATATTAACATAAATTGTTCTTAAAAACTCCTTTCTAACATAGAAAATTTACCTCAACATAATAAGTTTAAATTACACCACAACAATTAAAATCTCAATTTTGACCTCCATATTATGCTCAAATTTTAATTTATATATTTTATTTTTTTAATATAATTTGACACCTCAACTTTTATAATATAAGACTTTTCTTACACAACACACATGTAAATAACATTGTAAGATATGATTAAATTTCAATTTTGATCTCTATATTATACTCAAATTTAAGATCCAATCTCTATGTTTTAACTCTTGATATAATTTCATGCCTCAACTTTTATAATATTATTAATTAACTTAAATACTTTATTCTAATAAAATGTTGGCACCAAATTTAACATCACTAAAATTCTTTATTAAATTTAGACTTATTGCATATCATTTTGATTTAGTATATTCTAATATTTTAGTATACACAATATACTCACTTTTATTTCACAAACAGCATTAAAAAATTGACACTCGTCCTTTGCCTCTAAAATCTACAATGTACCAAATACTTTCCCTATCATTTTTATCACATGACTATGGAATAATAAGTATTTTTTAATTTTAAAATATCATAACAAAAAATTTAACAAAACTAGATCTGAAAAATAAAACCAAATTCTTAAAATAAAAATACAGAATATAACATTATAGTTTTGCACACAAAGCCTGGATAGGTATCATAATTAATATAACAGATCACTGACATGATAAAACTTGTATAAATACAATGTAAAAAAAAAAACTTATATAAATATAACACCTTAACAAACAATTATCTAACATATATCAGGAAAACGAATATATCAAAATCTAAATAATACGTTAACGCATTGAAATTTATATTTAAACATAGAAAACCCGTACCCATCTCTGGTAAGTATAAAATTATGATCTTCCAAAGAGGCAAGACAATAAATACAAGCAAAATCCCAACGCTATCATGAAAATGAATTAACAAATATCACAAGATTTGTGAGATCAACATAATCATGAAAATGAATTAACAAATATCAAATTCTAATATAATCTCAGATCCATATTCAATATCTAAGTAAAACCACGTGTAACCCCAAAATAGTTGTACTTAGTCTCAAACGCTATGGACATCTGATGATTGTATGTACACTCTTAACATTCAATACTCTCAATATCCCATCCTACCGTTCGTTCCTTCAAGAATAGGGCTTGAGTCATGTGTATTCACTCTCGATAACTCCCTGCAATGCTGTGAATCCACATATACACTCTCGAGTTCTGCTTGTTGTACATTTGAGCCGTTGGATGGATTCACATTTCGAGACTCTGCTAACATCTGGAAATATGCATGAGGCCCCCACCCTGTATGGTCCGTTACAAAGAAACAATTAAGGTTAACTAGATTTAGAATATGAAGTTAAACAAGAGTCAAATACGAGTATGTATCCAACACCTAATATTCAATTTTTTTTCCCCAAGTTTTCTTTATATATTTGGATGACCACTCTTCATACTTATGTCCAACAGGATGTTTATAACTATGTTGTTTTGGTTCTTATTTTTTTGAAGTATCCCTGTTCGATGCATGCCCCAACATAGGTACGAAGATATGACGTTTCAAGACCTTCAAAATACATAAAAGAACATAACAGGAAAAAAAATGAACATGCAAGTCTTAAGACACATATCCGTACCTTATATCACATCCAAATCAAAGTAACATAGCTAGAGGTACCAAAACGTCAGGGTATGGCAAAAAGTGCCCTAAGTTTTATTTATTTGGAGAACCATACTTCATACCCATGTCCAACAAGACGTGTATGGCTCTATAATACTTCGGTTCCTTTTTTTTTTTTTTCTGAAATACCTATGTCAAACACGAATCCTAACGTGTATGAGGATATAACCTTCCAATAACCCTCCTATTACATATAATAATAAATTAACAAATTTATGTTGGATAGATACCCATATCAGATGCCAAATCCCAACCAAGTAACATAGTTACAGCCTAAAGAACATAGGGAAGGAACATACCATCTACTTCATATGGTGCCGGAAAGAATTGCAAGTAACAAAATGATGAAACTGTTAGCCCTGTAAAAAAGAGGTAAAAAAACAAAGGGAAATGGGCTAATCAAAAAACGTAAAGAATATAAAGAGGAAGTTAATAGGAAAAATGAAGTGCCCAAAAGACAAACCTAGAAGACCCCCAGCAAAAACATCTTGCCAGTGATGCCAATAGTCATCAACTCGAGAAATTCCCACTAAAGCAGCAATGAGTAATGGTAAGAAGACGATGCATAGCTTTGCCACATGGCCCTGGCGATCAAATACCCGGATTTTTCCAGACAAGTATAGCGCAAGAAATCCAAGACCTGCAAATGACCCTGCATGTTGAAAAACAAAGTTGATTAAAAAGCCATTTTTAGATAAACTAGAGGTAAAATAAATGCATAAAAAAAAACACAGCAGGGCTCATATTTAAACCAACATGCTTGTATGCACACCCAATGATAAAGTAGTACATAATATTAATAACAGCAGCAATAATAATAGAGATTAAAATAAGAACCAAAAAATGTCATGTAATAGCACTGAAAACCTCACATTATGTCCATTCCAAAAACAAGTGGATAGCTCCAATGCTACATTAACTCATTATTTTTCTTGAAATACCTTGCTTCACACTTGTGTCGAAGAAAAAATTTGACAAACCCATTCTCATTCTAGACGCATACCCAGATCCGACACACACCCGAGTATGACCAAGGAGGGATAGTGACACTAACTTGCTCCACAGAAACTTCGGCATTCTAGGGACTTAGCTATAATCTCTATCCAATACAATCCAATATAGCTAAGTTGTGATCATCACAAACATGCATACCTGCATCTTTTATTCTCTTTTGTAAAATAAATTATACAATCCTATTTATCTAAATAGTATTACATTTTCATCATCATATATGATAATTACATATGCATATATAACATTACGTTTTCAATCAGATAAAGGCACATCCAGACACTATTTACAGGCAATCAGAATTCTTTCCCTTCTAATAAATCTATGTCAATGAGAATGCTGTAATGGATGTGTGGGTCTACAAGAAAAGATTAAAAATGAGTCCATTCATGCAGGCTGGCACACTAAATGATAATGAAATGACGGACAAAGATTTAAGGGGAAACCCGGGTAGTGCTTATACGAAGTGTAACCATGATGAAAAGGCCATGAAGCTGGAAATAATTAGACTGCTTACATGAAGTATGACCACTGGGAAAACTTTTGTGTCCTTCCTTGATGACACTCTTTATTCCAGTACACATAACGTCCTTTGTCACAGGGTCAAAAACCTGCATGATTGATGCAACAAATGCATGTTGGCAAACTACAGGACTGATCGAGACTTAAAAAAAAATCGGAAAATAGGAGGCTAACCCTTTTTCCATCAGGGAAACAACGCCAAAAGAAGTCTGGACGAGGCCGACCAACAGCATCTTTAATAGCATCAGTTATAACACCGGTGATAAGCACAGAAAACAGAAGGCCTGAATATACAATCAAGTACCAACAGTTTCTAAATGCAATCACATTCAGACAAAAGATGATGAACTTTCAGAATCCCAAGGGGAAATGTAGTGTTACCCAGTATGGCGTGGTGTAGATCATAAACATCCTTTCTGATGAAATAGTATACAAGAATGACAAAAACTGGAAGCATTATCGCAAGCATCTGTTACCAGGAAGAACACAAACATTATACTTAGTTGACTGAATCAGAACAAACTCTCCTGCCAGAAAGTAATTCTAGTATGACAGTATATCTCAAAGCTAGAACATACAGGGACGGCCCAAAAGGGAACGGTATTGTCTTTCATTGGGTATTTCAGATCAGTCATCATATCCACTCCGACAAAGCGGTGAAATGGTTCTATAACATTTAAAATGACCTCTATCACAATGAGAAGCAAAAGAATGATCCAGTCATGCATGTGAGTCCTTGCAACTTTAACCCCATGAGACCTTACAGTATGAGCACCCAACTGAATCTCTGGCATCCTCACTGATTTTAGAACATATAGAAAAGGTTAATACATGAAAACAAAAAGAAACTGATGTGCGATGAAAAAGAGAGAGGATGATACTGAAATACAGTTAAGACTACAATTACCAAGACGGCAAACAAGAAAAAAAGGATCATGAGCATGAGTCACAATAATAGGATAATCGCACACTAGAAGCTAGCTACAACAACGAAATAAAATGCTAATTTTGCAGGAAGTAAAGGTCAAATAATGTAAAAGTATGTCATAGAATCTTATAATAGTAATAGATGAGTTGGGACATAGTAAAGAAGCAAAATACATAATTTATAGTACAAAGAGGGTATATAAACCAAATTAAAGCAAAAGAAACTTATTTAAATCAAAGGAGAACAAAGGGGGGAAAGGCCTTTGTTTTCTCTATGCCTCCACTCACTAGCTGTAACATGAATTTTCTAGGGTGCACAAAGCAATCTTGTTGAATGGAAGTATGATATCTGTAGAAGATGATGAAGAACTAATGGAGGGATTGTTTCATAAAATAAACCACAGAATCTTATAATATGTAATAGATGCATTGTAACCAGGTAAAGAAGCAAAATTCATAATTTATAGTATATCAGGAAAAATTAGAATCAAAGGAAAAAGAAGAGAAAAAAATAAACCCTTTGTTTTCCTTCTTCCAATGCTCCTGGTCCACTCACTAACTGTAACAAGAAATTTTCTAGGGTGGACAAAGCAAATTTGTCCAGTGGATGTGTAGTATCTCCATAAGATGATGAATAAGTGAAGGACAGACAGTTTCACAGAAAACATAATTCACTATGGGGACAAAACTAATCATCAGGGGCCCAACCTAGACAGCTAACAAATCACTACAGCTTTGCTTTCGCACAGATGGGTCAAGGACCTCAAGCCACATGAGAATTGCAGTGCAGATGAGAAATCCAGTGCAACTCCACGAAATTCATTCTTGTCTCGGTACTAATAGAACTAAATCATGCAGACTGACAAAATATTCATATGGCTCCAACTCTTCTTTTTTTTTTTTAAAGTGCTGTGTATCCAACGCATATCTGTACATAAGTATGAGGATAAACTTCAAAAATTTTGAAGATAGCCAAGTTGAACATATACCCATAACCAACACTGACACCAGAACCGAAGTAACATAGAAAGATGCACAGGCAATGTTCATCTAAATGCTAAAGTTGCAAATGCAACATTTATCTAAATGTAAAAGTAGCCTCCGCAACGAGATCAACAAAGGGTGTTTCAGTAGAGTTCAATGTTGGTTACTTTGGTTTAACAAAAGGCACTCCGCTTCAGACATTTCTACAAATCGGTGTTCCTCATAAAAAAAAACCTTCACAAATCCAAAGCAGTGCTAATTGGAGTAAACACCATTATCCTGCAAAGTAGACTATACAACAACAGGCATATCTTCATCAGCTGTTGAAAATATAAAATCAAAGCTTCTGACTTCATCTAAACCCCTTCCTTATCAATAAAAATTGAAATCAGTTAGCCAAAGGAAGCTTGTTTCGAAAGGTTCGTAAATTTTAATAAAAGTTGCGGATTCAACTCCAGAACGAACATCAACAAATACCAAGGGAAAAAAAAAAGAACATCAATCGGAATCTTGTTCAAGCAGTTCTATCGTATATGCTCTTTTTTCTTCTTTTTCCGAACCAAAAGATTTGGAAAAAAATTCCAAAACAAGAAAAAAAAAACTAACACCTTCTCGCACTGAACTGTCTTCAATCCAGAGAAGTAAAACAAGCAAAACCCGGTTTTTTTTAACCTTCGTCATTCCCTTTATTTACCTCGATTTCGCAGCAAACAAAAAAATAATAATAACTTAGTAAAAAGAAGAGGAAAACTGAAGTAAAAGTAAGTTGATCGATAAGAAAGTGTGGGAGAATATGAACTAACCGTCGGAAAATTTGAACTTCGTCTGAGAATAACGATCGGATCGAAGAAATGAACGGAGTTTTTCAGTCAACAGCGAACTAAAAAGCGCGTTATATTCTCTTTTGTTGTTGTTGTTCCTCTGTTTTCTCGAAGCTTTAAAATTTGAATCGCGTTGAATATTTATGGCATGCGGAAAAAGGATTTTCCTTTTCTGAAAAGAAAATCGCGTCAAATTCGAGGAGGAATTGATGGGGATGGAGCGGCACTTTTTTAATTTGTTTTATAAATAGTGAAGTTGGTGAACCGACAGACAGTGACAAAATTACAGCACGAAAAATCAAATCAAAGCCGAAAATATTATTAAATAAAAAGTAAAAAAATAAAAATAAACCATGTCTATATGTGTTTATTGTTTTTTAAGTGACAGATGAAATGATAATTGATACACACTTGAATAATATTAAAATTAACAATTATTGTTGTATTGATAATTTGATTAATATCGGAATTAGTGAGATTTTTTTTAATATATTAACTACAATATATATAGGGGTGAACAAAACTCGATTCGACTTTAAAAAATAAAAAAAATTTGAATTTCGAGTTAAACGAATTGAGTTATTCAAATCAACTCGAATTTTTTTCGAATTTCGAGTTCGAATCGAGTTGAGTTTTCAAATTCGAATAACTCGAATAATTCGAATATCAAACTATAATATTTTACATTTTTACCCCAAACTCCCAAACCTTTTTACTTTTCCTTCAAAACTTTTACTTCTTCACACTTTCCCCCCAAAACTTTTACTCCCCTCCCCTCCCCTCCCAACCCCCCAATCTACCCAAAATCTATTTCCCACCAAAATTTTATTCTCCCATTTATTTTTTCTTAAAATTTTACTCCCAAAAACTCTTAAAACCTTTTATTTTCTCCCAAAATTTTTACTCCCTCCCACTTTTCCCCTAAAACTTTTATTCCTTTCCCATCCCACCTCCCATCTACCCCAAACCCTCCCCCCTCCAATTTTTTTTAATATTTTCCCTCCAAAATTTTACTCCCCCTATTTACTTTCCCTCAAACTTTTATTCTCCAAAACTTTTTATTTTCCCCCTAAACTTTTACTTCTCACTCTTTACCCTCAAATAAAAAATCAAAATTATTCAAAAAAATTCACTAAACAGTAATAATTTTATTTATATCTACTATTTATATTATTAAATTAAATTTCACATTTTATATTATTTATATTATTAATATTATTGAATTGCTTAGTCATATTGAATATTTATATTAAAATTGAATTATTAATTATGCCATAAAATATTTGTGTTAAAATTTTATATTGGTATCAATTTCATATTTTATTTTTAAAATAAAATTTATTAAAAAATCATATTTTTACATTTAATATATTTTTTAATTCCAAAATACATAGTGACAAGAATGTGAAGATAATTGAAACAACTAAGCAAGAAAAGAAGCTAACTAATGCATAAAAAATTAATAAATAAATTATGAGGTGATGAATGTTAATAAAAAATTTGATTAAGGTGGATAAATTTTATTACGATGGGTGACAGTGGTTACAAGGACCCAAAATTATTTTTTAAAATTTAACTCGAACAAATATATTCGATTCGATTCGATTCGATTCGAATTCCATCTCACTCAACTCGATTCGAGAAAACTTCAAATAAAGTTAGGATGATAAAATGAGATTCGAAAACTCGATTAACTCGAAAATTTTCGATTCGATTCGATCGAATGCTCACATACTCAAATTATTATAATACTGTAGTAGAATTAAATAATTACAAAGACAAATGAATTAGGCTAATTTGAATACTTATGTATATAATTGCGTATGGTAAATCTCGAATTTGAATATTCAAGTTCCATCTTATAAAAATTAGGGTTTTAATTCAAATTTGGTTGTGAATTAAATATATATAATCATATATGGGTCATTTTCAAATATTTTAATGATAATGGTTGGTGCATAATTTATACTTGTGGTTTTAGTTATACTCATGAAATTAAAATTTAACTATTTATAAATGTAACAAAAATACAAATAGATTTTATAAAATACTAAAATGAAAGATTTGTACAATGTGGTGCCCCGAATTCAGATGGATGATCCAATCTAAATTCAAAACGTTACATTAGCCACTTACGTAACTCTTCTTAACGATCATTTAAACACATCATAAAACTATTATTCGCACCACACAATAGTCATGCAACATACATGCATAAACATCAATCATATAGTCCAGTAAACATATAAACTCTAAATCATGCTTTCGTAGCACTACTCTGATCAAAATTACATTAAGGGTAAATACTTTATTTAACATGCATCATACGAAACATTCATAAATTCCCAACTTTACTAAACATACAAATCATAACATTTATTTGAAGGTAGTATTTGAAAGAAACTGTTCAAAACAACAAGCAAATCTCTTTTAATTTCGAAATGAAGGTTTAAGGACTAAATCGTAAAGTTGTCAATCAAAATGATAACCATTGGTACATAATTTGTACTTGTGGTTTTAGTTATATTCAAAAAATTAATTTTTCAATTAAAATGGATAGTTTTAATCATTTATAAATATAATAAAATTATGTATTATAAAATAAATTTATACTGAATATATTTATTAAAAATTTATAAAAAAATAGAAGATTATGGGCTCAAATTCAAATTTTATTACATGTAGATTTTGATTGATTTAATATAAAAGTATAAAAAGATAATAACATAATCGTAATAAAATAATTTATTTTATAAAAAGTTATTTTACATCCGAATTAAAATACAGTTAGTAGTAATACTAACCTAATTAAATATAGTAAAGATAATACAATATAAAAAATAATTTGAATATAATATAAATATGAACATCTCGATATTCATAGATTACAAATTATAAAATATAATAAAATATATAATCTTTTTAAATTTATTTTAAACTCTTTGGCAAAAAAAAATATATATTTTAAACTTCATAATGATATTAACTAATTGAGGATTCATAAAAGAAACTTAAACATATCTCTAGACTTATATTTAAAAAAGCTGAAAATATTTACAACATGTGACAATCTATTAGCATTATTCATAACTTTTTTTTCAATTTAGCATGGTTGATAAAGTTGGATATATAATGTTATCCCTATTTTCTTAAATGTTTTTATATAACAAAGTTAAATTATAAATTCTTTTTAAATTTATAATTAATTGATATAAAGCTCTTAATATTATTTTAAAAGTGTTTAGAAACTTAAAATTACAAAATGCTTTTAAAAAACCTTGATTCAAAACAAAATTTACAACTTTGGGAGACTTCTATCGATACAAGTGCATAGAAGTATCGATAGAACCAAGTCAGTGAGCACCCTAAGAATTCTTCCAGACTTCTATCGATACTTGGGTTGAGCTCTACTAGTAGAAGTAAGTCAGATAGCATTCCAAGCTAAGCATCAGACTTCAACCGATACTTAGGGGGACTTCTATTGATACAATTAAGTTAGCGAGCAATTTTTTGTCTCCCCTGCACCTTCTACCTATACAACTATCGACACAAGTCTAAACCTTTGAAACCCTCAGACTTCTATCAACACAATTCCACTTGTATCAATACAAGTGGTCTATAGTCTGCAATTAATACGCGAACTAATTGCAGCAACGGCTCTAATTGACTCCCAACGACTCCAAGGTAGTTAAAAGGTATAAACACAAGTCAACAGCTCCACATTGACGACAAGAAACTAGTTTGTAAAGTCTGTTGCACAAAAATTTTATATTTTCATTGATATTCTCTTTGTTCCACACTTGAGTAACTAATAAAGAATGAGACGGATGAATGCGGAAACGGATCGTAAAGTTTGTCAAAGTCACAGATTTGACTTAGGGCTCTAGACGTTCGAAAAGAAACTTAGATTTTTGGCACAACCTGAAACGCAATCAAATCCAAATTAGATAAAATAATTAAAATAAATAACTAAGATAATTAAAATAGAATAATTAATCTACAATTAGAACAATAAGGGAGAAATTAAAGAAGATAGATGGAAAGATAGAATGTGGTATGTAGATGTCCTAAGAAGCCTTGGAAACACGAAGAATCCACAACCCCCTTCAAACGGCTTTAATTTCCCCTCCAAGAAAGAAAACTTGGCAAGAAAAAGTTCGAAGATGATCCCCACAATCTGAAAAGGTTGTTAAAACTCTTCTAAAAGAAACTCAAGAGAAATTCTTGAAAAGAAAACTAAAAAAGAATTTATTAACTCAAAAAAAAAAAGTTGAATAATAATGAATTGAATGATTTGTGTCCAATGCAAAGGCCTATATATAGGCTAGCTAAATAAATCTAAATAAAACTCTTAAGTATACTAGAACTCTAATTTAATCTAAAGAAGAAGTAGTTTTAACCTAAACTTTCTTGTTAACATAAAACTCCTAAATAACCTAAAATACTCAATAATTATAAAAAATTTGGAATAAAATAATAATAAAATAATAAGAGCTAATAAATACAATATTGGGCTCATATATAATAAAAATTAAGCCTAAAACTCGAACCCAATATGAAACGTCTAGGCTTGTGTGATCGATTGGGGTCCTTGAAGTGAAATGCCTAAGCTTGTTAACATTTTCCACATGGGCTTGTCATCATAGATTGAAAGTTTAGGCCTACGCATAAAATTAGTCCCTTCTGATTCATCATTTCTCCAAAATCCATCGTCTTGAAGCTTCAACTTTTCTTCTCGAATATTTTTCGTGATAAAGTCTTAAACAAATAAGTTGAGTTTTGTCTTTAGCTGCTTGAATTTGGATCTCGTAATTGGGGCCTTGAGGGAAACTAAGCCCATCTCTATTATGGCCTTTGAATTGGACTGAGTTGTTCGTATCATTCCCCCTTCCACAAAAGGATTCATCCTCGAATTTGCAATATCAAAAGGAGAAAGGTCAGAGACATTAAAAGTGGCACTAACATTATACTCACCGGGAAGATCGATTTGATATGCATTGAAAATGTCCATCACCACGTGGGTCCAATTTTGTTTTGCGTTTAGTTGGAAATCGTTCTTTTCGCATATGAACCCAAACCTAGTCACCTGGCTCAAAGATAATTTGCTTGCACGTATTGTTAGCTTTGTTGGCATTTGCTTCATTTGTTTTGGTGATTCATTGTTTTGCTTTCTCATGCATGGATTTCACCAATTCAGCTTTCTTCTCGCCATCTAAACTAGAAATGTTTTCTACAAGCAATGACACAAGATCAAGTATAGTTAGTGGATTAAAACCATAAACAAGTTCAAATAGGGAATAGGCAGTTGTAGAGTGAATAGATCGGTTATATGCAAACTCAAAAAATGACAAACATTCTTCCCAATTTTTAAGGTTCTTACCCACAATAGCTCGTAGTAAAGCACCTAATACTTGATTGACTACCTTAGTTTGTCTATCGGTTTAGGGGTGAGATGTAGTAGAATATAATAACTTAGTACCAAGCTTACCCCATAATACTTTAGTACCAAGCTTACCCCATAATACTTACCAAAAGTGGGTTAGGAACTTTTCCTCTCTATCAGATACAATGGTGCGAGGTATCTCATGTAAGCACACCACCTCACTAAAGAATAAGTCAGCCACATGTGTAGCATCATCAGTTTTGTGACAAGGAATGAAGTGAGCCATCTTTGAAAACATGTCAACAACAACAAAGATACTATCTCGGCCCTTTTTCATTCGTGATAAACCAAGAATAAAATCTATGGATAAGTCTACCCATGGCGAAAAAGGAATCATCAAAGGAGTATAAAGTCCATGAGGCATTACCTTAGATTTTGCTTGTTTACAAGCAATACATTTAGAACATACCTGTCGAAACCATTTTTTTTGTAAAAGGGTCGACTTTAATTTTGAAAATGAAAACAAACACGAGAGTCGCCACCAATCTTTTTTAATGAGGTGTGATCAGGTCACCTTGAAAAGTGGTTGTTTTTAATAAATGGTTTGATTTATTAAAGTAACGATTTTGGTCCAAGAAATTTAGAAAAACGGGTTTGGGAGTCAGTTATGTACGAGGAAGGGTTAGCACCCTCGTAACTCCCAAAATTGTTACCTAGTTGATTAATTAATGCCTTAGTGTAGAGAATTTAAAAGATTTTAAAAATACGATCCTTTGTTAAAAATATTATTTAATTGAAAACTTTTGAAAAAAAATATGTCACGTTAATCGGGAAAAAGAATTACGTCCCATAACTTGGACACAATGTCTTAAATTCCCGAGAATATTTAAAATTTTATGTTTTAAAAACGTTAATTTATTTGAATTTATCAAGAAAATCGAAACCCCGTAGTTGGGGTACAACTTTGTGAATCTCAAAATACGAAATGTTGTTTATTAAAAAACAAGATTTTATGCATCGAGGAAAGATTAATGTAACACGATTTTGTAGAAAAATATAAAAATAAATTAAGGCTCATGGCATGATAATAAAATGATGACACGTGTGAATGAAACAATAATATAACGAAAACAATGAATAAACAGTGGCATTAATTAATTAAATGAAATAATAATAATACTGATAAAAAAGACAAAAATAACAACAACAACAACAACAATAATAATAAAGATAGTGAAAACGATACTAATACAAGTAATAGAATAATAGTAAAGATGATGATAAACATGAATAACAATTATAAGGAACAAATAAAAAGTTAAAAATAAAAAAAGGGATATAAAATGGAATTTAGGGCCAAACATAAATAAACAGATAAATAAAATAAAAAGTAAAGAAAATAAAGTAAAATAATGCGAAAATGTTTAAAGAAAATAAAATAAGGACTAAAATTGGAGGCTAAACAAATTTAAGGGTGAAATAAAAATAAAAGAAAGGTAAAGGACCAAGTTGAACGCGCGAATAACAAGGAGGGACTAAATGGGAAAATTTTCTTCTCCAAAACGACGCCATTCAAAAAGGAGCTAAAATGCAATCGAAATAAACTATAAGGTAAAAATTAAAAATAAAAGGAACTTAATTGCAAAAACATTAAAAAGCGGAAGGGCCAAAAGCGAATAAGACCATTAATGAAAAGAAACGCGGATCTTTCGGGTGGATCGGGTCGGGCAATCAGATCAGAGGTAAAACGACGTCGTTTTGGCATCTGAATCTCAGGCCCAAAACGACGTCGTATGGGCATTGTTATAAATAATAAAGTTTTAACCTAAAATTCATTTAGCAGCCACCATTTTTTTAAAAATAAACTTCTTTCTTTCATTTTCCTCTGGATTTCAGACCGGATTTCGGCCAGCTTAGGCATGCCTCCACCATGGCTCTGCCGCGGCTCTGCTATAAGTTTGCTGTAGGCGGTGGCCGGAGATGTGCAAAAAGGGGTCTTTTCGACTCTTTTTAAACACTCTTTCACCCTTTTGAAAAAAAAAAATTCAAATCTTATTTCAAGAAGAAAAAAAAGAAAAAAAATGATACACAAAAAGAAACAACGACCTTCGTCTCCCCTTTTAAACCCTCATCAAAACCCATATGGGTTCGGGTATTCGGAGGCCGGTGACATTCGGCAATAGGGAAAACCAATCGAAGAGGTAAGGTTTTTATTTATTTAATATTATTTTATTATTTTTAAAATAAGAAAAAGAAAGTACCTCTTTTTTTGAATCTGTTTCAAACTTCTTTTTTTATATTTTTTTTCGTGTTCTCCTGAAAATTACATTGTTTGTGGCTTTTATAGTCGATTTTACACTTCTCTGGCTACTATTTTGCTTCATTTTTGTTACTATTTCTGTTCTATTTCTTTTCCTTTTCTTGCGTTGCTGTTGTTTCCTTTTTTGCAGGTCAATCAGTGGAGACTCCGACGGTGGCGGCACAGGTGTGCGTGAGGAGCGTGAGGCGGCCATGCGGCACGCCCTAGGGTTCTTTCTATTCTGTTCACTGAACTTTGTTGGGCTAGGGTTTGATTTGAGTTAGGACTTTGGGCTTGTTGTTCTGTTTTGGGTTTGGGCCACATAGGCCTGCTATAATTTGGGCTCTTTTATTGTAATGGAATGTTTTTATTTTTTTTGTTTGGTTTGGTTCATTTGGTGCGGGCTCGGGCTAATTGGGCCTATTACAGCTGCCCCTCTTTGCTCGTTGTCATGTAACGAGAATGGAGCAAAGACTTTTAAGAATGACCAATTTGCCCGATCTAGCAGAATCTTAACTTCTTTGGGTGCTTATCTTTTCCAAGTAGCCTCCTTCCAGTCCACTGTGTCTTGCTGCTTTGATCCACTCTATTGCACTTCAAAAATAAATATGACATGTAGCTTCAATCCACTCTGCTTGCAACTTCAGGAGACGAGATTTATGGTTTTAGTCTGCTCCGCTGCAACTTCAAGGAGATGAAACTTGTGATGGTAGATTTAATTCGACCTACTGCAACTTCAGAGGTATGGGATTCAGCGTTTTAATCTGTTCCACTGCAACTTCAGGGAGATAAGACTGGTTTATTTTTTTTAACTTGCTCTACTGCAACTTCAGAGAAATAAGGGTTGTGGCTTCAATCTTCTCCACTGCAACTTCATGGAGATAAGATTTGCTGCATTCAGCTTTAATGCCAAGGAGATAAGATTCGCTGCCTTCAGCTTTAATCTGCTCCACTGCAACGTCAGGGAAACAAGATTTGCTACCTTTAGCTTTAATCTGTTCCACTGTAACGCCAAGGAGATAGGATTTGCTGCCTTCAACTTTAATCCACTCCACTTCAGCTTTAATCTATTCCACTGCAACGCCAGAGAAACAAGATTCGCTACTTTTAGCTTTAATCTATTCCACTACAACGCTAGGGCAATGAGATTCGCTGCCTTCAAATTTAACGCCGGGGAGATAAGATTCGCTGCCTTCATCTTTAATCTGCTCCGCTACAACGCCAGGGAAACAAGATTCGCTACCTTTAGCTTTAATCTGTTCCACTGAAATGCCAAAGAGATAGGATTCGCTGCCCTAAGCTTTAATCGGCTCCACTTCAGCTATTCTATTCCACTGCAATGCCAGGGAAACAAGATTCGCTACCTTTAGCTTTAATCTGTTCCTTACAACGCCAGGGAAGTAAGATTGGTTACTTTCAGTCTTAACACCAGAGAGATAAGATTCGCTGCCCTTAGCTTTAATCTGCTCTGCTGCAACACCAGGGAAACCAGGTTTGCTACCTTTAGCTTTAATCTGTTCCACTGTAATGCCAAAGAGATAGGATTCGCTGCCCTCAACTTTAATCTGCTCCACTTCAGCTATTTCATTCCATTGAAATGCCAAGGAAACAAAATTCGCTACCTTAGCTTTAATCTGTTCCACTGTAACGCCAAGGAAATAAGACTGGTGTCTTCAATCCACTCCACTACAACCTCAGGGAGATAGGATTTGTGGTTTCACCGATCTTTTCTCTGGGAAACATGACCTATAGAATCCCTTTCATGGGCCTAATCATGCATAGTGATTAGGATGTCATGATCAGAATGAATCAAATGTTCCTAACTAGTCGTGTATGAATGACATTTGAATGAATGCAGAATGTCATTTTTCGAGAATGATCCTTCTTTATCGCTTAGGTTGTCATTGCTTGAAATTTATTAAGGTTTTATCACTGATGTGCTATAACGCCTTCCTGCTCGGCTGGCATCTCCAAAAAAACACTTAATTAGATTGCCCCCACTGTAAACTTTGAATTTTAATCCATTGGGACGTAAAATTTGTACCATCTTTCTCCCGCTATAACCCAATGGTAGAAAAATCTAGCTTTTTCTCAATCCTCTCCTATCGTAATTCAAGGATACAGAATGTGAAGCTCTTTGGTCCTTTACACCATTCAAATGCTCATACACAAATGAAGAATTCTCTTCTCCAAGAATAACTTCTTATTATTCGGTGATCATTACTTGCTTGTTCATTTAAGCTTTGTCACCAACATGACATCTTGTCATTTTGTTCAATCAATGTTTTTAACAACAAAATCCAAAGAGATAATTTTAATTTAGACTCTTCCTTATCAGATTTTCAGCCTTTAAACTTGGTGCGTTCTAAACAATAGTCCTGTTTCAGGTTCCCGTATTATTTAAAAACTTCTAGAGTAATATGCGAAACTTCCCTTGTGAAAGTTTTATTAGTCCATTAATCATTATTCTGATGCAACATGCTTGCAAAAAGAACATAATGATGGATAAAATAGAATTGATTTGAGAGCATAGCTCGAAATGAATAAATTATCAAGGATAGTAAGAATAAAAGAGGAATTAATTAGGAACATGTATCTTGAAAAAGAATGAAGTATTCCAAAAACAACAAATTTAATATAAATGGTATGAAGATTAGGTGCCCCATATATCGCAGCTTGAACTTCTCTGTACAAACTTTCTAAAGATCATTCTGAATTTGACATGTCTTTAAGAGATCTACAGTACTCTGTCAATGCCCTAAGACGCCGCGTACCCTTTCCTGCTAATTTTGGTATAGCAAGATCACCGCACGCCCCATTTTGACCAACATTTGAGTAACTTTGATCTCCTCATGCCCCATCAACATTTGAGCCACCATTTTCGGGTTTTCAACTCAAATGCCCTTTGGTCTCAATGCGCCATTTGTAGGTTTTCACCTTGGCATCTCCATTTTCTTTTCTTTTCTTATTAATTTTTTTGGACTCAAAGCGCCCTTTGAGAGTTTTCACCTTGGTCTTTTTTTGTTTTTCTCTCTTGTTTTTTTTTAGGAATCAAAGCGCCCTTTGCAGGTTTTTACCTTGGTCCCTTCTCCTTCTTCAGGTGAAGTATTTCTTAACAGAATCTGAGTTTACAGGATTTGGAAAGTTTTTACCATCCATCTCACTCAAGATCAAAGCTCTTCCGGAAAATACCTTCTTTACGACAGAAGGACCTTCCCAATTTGGCATCTATTTTCCTCTAAAATCCTTTTGTATAGGAAGAGTCTTTTTCAACATTAGGTCCCCTCATGGAATTCTCTGGGAGAACCTTTTGGTTGTAGGCTCGCATCATTCGCCTTTGATACATCTGACCATGCTGAATAGCTTTTAGCCTTTTTCCCTCTATCGGGTTCAACTGATCATATCGCAATTGGATCCATTCTGCTTCATTCAACTCTAGCTCAACTAATACCCGGAGAGAAATGATTTTTACTTCAATGGGTAAAACTACCTTCATCCCATAAACCAAAAAGAATGATGTTGCGTCGGTGGAAGTCTTGATAGATGTTGGACAAGCAAGGAGGGCAAATGATAATTTTTTCGCAATCTTCTTAATGTTCATTTCTGGGCGATACAATGATGAATCACGGTGTCTGATTTTGAATTGATTATAGACCTCAGCTATTGTACTATCCTTCAAGTTCAACGCATTTTCCAATACCATCTTCTCTGGAATTCTATATCGGCATATGATGACATTGGCGTATGAAGCAGCCTTTACCCATTTAGTGAAGGAATTGATAACTTTAAAAATAAAGCGATGCCCATTAGAAGCCTTTGATGATGATGGTGTCCAGGCCCTATTTTGCTCAAAATTTGAGTCGCCCTTTTCAGGTTTTCAACTTAAATCCACATTTGGTCACAAAGCGCCCTTTGTGGGTTTTCGCCTTGGCCTCTGATGTTTCTTTTCTTTTTCTTTTTTCCTTTTCTTTTTCATCATTTTCATTTTTTGATTTTTTTTAATTTTTTTGAGTTTTGATTGAATCTAAACTTATAGGATTAGGCAAGTCCTGGTTATCCCTTTTGAAATGCTTTTCCAGCAAAAGTCTTCCAAATAAGATATTTCACTTTCATTTTGTATGCGAAAGATCTTCTTTGGTATCATGTTTCTCTCATAGAGCCTTCTGGGGCAAAATTTAACAATGATGAAAAAAATTTGAGTGTTCCTATTCAATTAGGATGAAATCCAACAAAAATGCGGAAAGATGGCAACTCGACTTCAATGGGCACAGCTATGATAAGTCAAAGAGAAAGGCGTTGCCCCGGTAAAAAATTTTCACTGCATTGCTTATGCTGTTAATCTTAAACATACTGTAAATTTTTGACATCGTGCTGTTGTTCAGATTACAATATCAGTGCTTAACCCGGGCATATCCTGGTATGACCATGCGAAGACATCTTTGAACTCTTGAGGTAACTCAACAAGGACTTACTTTGTTTCTACGGTTATGCACGTTCCCTTAAGGTCACAATCTCCATTGTCCCCTAATGAGGTAAAATTTTCTTTCCTGCTCTACTATCCTTGTAACACCCCTTACCTGAGACCGTTGCCGGAGTCGAGCACGAGGCATTACTTAGCTTATCTTACTAATTCGGAGCATAAAAACTTGTTTTGAAAATTAATTTCACTATTTACAGCAAATCTGTCCAATCGCGCAATAGTTACTAAATTGATTATAACTCGAGCTACGAGACTCAAAATTTAATTCCGTAAATTTTCCCTGAAAATAAACTCATATATATTCCTACCATAAAATTTTTAGAATTTTTGGTTTAGCCAATTAGTACAGTTTATTAGTTAAAATCTCCCCTATTTCACCACTTAACTGTCCTGACCTCTTGCCACTAAGAATAAGTTTTCTCATTGTAGGATTTTCATATGAAGTTCTCACTTGTTTTTACAGAAAATAGACTCAATGAGGAATCTAGAAATATAAAATATAACTCATAATTTTTTTTACAAGTTTTAATTATTTTCTAAACTCGGAATAGGGGACTCCAAAAATAGATCTGACCCTGTCTCACTAAAATTCACATATCTCAAAATATAAAATTCCGTTTGTTAAAAAGTTAATTTTACATGAAAATAGACTTAATAAGCTTTCAATCTATATATCATTCACCTTCTAAATCATTATATACTATCCTAGGTGATTTTTCAAATTCACGTCACTGTGCTGCCTGAATTCTATTTCTTTGCAAAATTTTACACCTTTCATGATTTCCATGCATAATTTATCACGTAGACTCTTATAAAAACAAACACCTTCATACTTAACCATTTTAATAACCATTCATCATCATCAAATACTTACACACCATTCTTTAGCAAAATCATAATTACAAACATGCAAAATAAATAAATCCCTATACATGCCATAACTCAAACGTGTTTCATCATAAAATACCGAGCAGTTGTGGTTGATAGTGTGGACAATCTCCGACTTCTTTAGGATCCTTGAAGTAGCTTTGCAATACTATAAGAGAAAGAGAAATAAAAGAAGTAAGCATAAAGCTTAGTAAGTTTACTAGCAAATAAATAACAACATTAAACACAAATAATTAAACTCAAGTGTCGATATCTCTAGTTTACTCTTTAGTTAATCTCATTCTAGTTCTCTTGCTTGTTTACTTAGTATACTTGTGTGCATAACTTACTCTTCTCTTGCTGCATCGTTGAATATCAATTATTAATTTAATAAATTCTTAACTCTTATAACTCATCTAAGCTTGCATTTTTGCTTTTAACTGAACTTTCATGTATATGATTCGTTTACTAGCCCGTTGAGCCACACTGGAATAATAAGGATACTTGGGTCTCTTCTGATCATAACATGCTAAAGCCATGTCCCAGACATGGTCTTACATGGGATGTTCTCATATCGGTGCCCATGCCATGTCCCAGACATGGTCTTACAGGGGACCTCTCATCTCGGTGCCAACGCCATGTCCCAGACATGGTCTTACATGTGACCTCTCATCTCGGTGCCAATGCCATGTCCCAGACATGGTCTTACATGGGACCTCTCATGATCTCAAGGATGCTAATGCCATGTCCCAGACATGGTCTTACATGGGATCTCTTTACCCAAATGTCATGACATTTGTATCTAATACATTCCTCATGTATCAACGAGGCCTTTTAACACTGATTCTCTGTCATCTCATCTTGAGTTAGCATTAAATAATTTCATAAAATAAATATATAATTGCTGGAAATTAATAGCATTAATAATAACTATTCAAATATTGCATTTATTTACCGTAAACTTACCTCGGTACCAAATATAGCCCAATTCACCAACTTAGCCATGTTCTTCATTGCTTAAAAAAAGCACTTCTGACTCCAAAAGCACTTTTGAAAGAAAAGCTGTGAAGAACAAGCTGCTTTTTGGCTGAAATTTTTAGCTTTTCAGAAGTGCTTTTCAAAAGCACTTTTGAAAGGAGCTGAAAAGGAGAAGCTAAAAATTTTAGCTTTTCCTCTCCCAAAAGCACTTTTGGTGCTTAATTACTTTTTCACCCCTCCAATAACATAGTATTTTTCTTTTTTTTTCTTGGTGCTTAATTACAATTGTGTTAAAATCATTAATTAAAAATAAACAAATATTTTTTAAAATACTAATTACAAAAATTTAATGGTTATATTTAAATATTTAAAATATAGTTTATATATTCTAATTAAATTTTATAAATAATTAATATTTATTGCTTAAAAATATTTACAATTTATATTTCATATATTAAAATATTAACAACAAGTTATAATAATTTTTTTATATTATTACTAAAATATAATAATATTAACTAATTTAAATATTATTTAAATACATATTTGTTACTTGATAATAACATGTCAAAAATGAACATTTTATTTCTCAAAAGCACTTTTTGACAGCAATGCTAAATACTCAAATTTTAAACTAAACTTTTCAAAAGCACTTCTCAAAAGCGCTTTTCCACAGCATTTTTCAAAAGCACTTTTCAAAAGCAATAAAGAACTGGCCCTTAGTCTTCAACTTTATTCTTCCCTTTGTCTAACCTCGAGTTTCGTTCTTCTTGATCTAAAATAGAAAATTTAACTTATTTAATACTCACATTCATCAAAACAGCCATCGACTCTAACTTTGTCAAAATTACGATTTTGCCCCTAAACTTTTACATAATTACATTTTCCCCAAGGCTCGGAAATTAAACTTCATCTCTTATTCTTTTGTTTTATAACATGCTGAACATTTTTCTCTTCTATGACAACATTAAATTCCCACTCTAACATGTATTATGAACATTAGTTATTTTACCGATTATGGGGTTTTACTCGTTTTCGCTTAAAATCGACTAGCAAAAGTTGTTTGACATAATTTCTAGCTTCATATTCTATCATAAAACATAAAAATAAACACTTTTCACCTATGAGTATTTTTTCAAATATAAACCCTAGGTTAAATTATTGCTAGAATAAGCTAAATTAAGCTACCGGGATCTCAAAAACATGAAGAACATTAAAAACGGGACTTAGAATCACATACTATGAAGATTGGAACCTTGAAAAACCCTAAATATGGCTTCCCCTTGGCTGATTTCGTTCACTATGAAGAAGATGATATTTTTGGCCATCTTTTTCCCTTTTTAATTCTTTTTATTACTAGATTACCAAATTGCCCCTAACTTAAAAATTTCCTATTTCACTTATCTCATGTCCATTTTTGTCTACCAACTTAAACAATGGTCTAATTACCATATAAGGACATCCAATTTAAAGTTTCATAACAATTGAACACCTCTAACATGTAGAACTCAATTTTTGCACTTTTTACAATTTAGTCCTTTTGACTAAATTGAGTGCCCAAACGTCGAAATTTTGGAACGAAATTTTCACGAAATAATTTTGTGAAATTGTAGACCATCAAGATATAAGAAAAATAAATTTTTCCTCATCGGATTTGTGGTCCCGAAACCACTGTTTTGATAACCTTGAATTTAGGCCATTACAATCCTCAACAAGTCTGGAAATAGGCTACAATCTATGTCATCTTCAAAATCATGAGATCCCTCTAAACACATGTCTCACTCAAAAGGAATTTCTGAGTCTGTAGCAGCGTCACTCATGTCATTGATATCTGGGGACTCATAGTAGGTACCAAAGAATATACAAATAATGTATGAATTTATGAATAGTTATTTGTACAATATGATTACGAATGAATGAAAGAATGATGTAGAAGAAAATCCAAAAGAATGAAAGAATAAAAAAATAATTATTCGAAAAGAATGAAAGAATATTGGTTCAAAAATGATCGCAAGGATGTATTTCATTAAAATAATAACGTTCAGACATGAGCCTATTTCACAAAGGAATTCTTATTGCTTCTAGGCTAAAAGCGACAAGTGTGTTTTGAACATTACTCTAAGTAAGCTCTAGATACTACGAGATTTCTTCTACAATCTGATTATTTAGAACACTCTAAAGTTTATAAGGGTGGATAACTAACAAGGTCCCTTTTCAATTGTGTCTTCATATACGGTATTGATATGAACGCTTCCCAACACTTCTTCATACATCATATTCACCCCATTATCAATGTGATTGGGTAGCAAATTTTCTGCACTGGAGGCCTCATCGAATTTGAGAATGCCTATATTAATGAGTCTTTCAACAATCTTTTTGAATGCGGTGCAATTTTCTATCGAGTGCCCTACAATTCCTACATGGTATTCACATTGGGCATTTGCGTTATACCATTTAGGAAATGGGGGCAACGTTGGTTTCAAGTAAAAGGGGGACACCATATGTGCATTAAATAGGCTTTGATATAGCTCGCTATATAACATTGGTATAGGCGTGAACTGGGGCCTTTCAGTATTTGTCTTCATGAAGATTCTCGCTTTAAAAGGCTCTGATTGCTAGTGATTTTCTGTCTTTGGCCGGCCCACAGTGATTGGATTTGAGTAGCCCTTATTATATCTGCCTGCATTATCCCCCTTATTCCCATTCTTCTTTAGGGCCTTTATAGTATCTGGGTACTCTACCCTCGCCTGTTTTATTTCCGCTGGATTATCAAGAGCAACAGGATTAGCTAAATTGTTCATCAAATTGGATCCTGGGCCTGTCGGGCAATTCACTGGTGTCGATGTACCAGTCTGATATTGTTGGGATCTGATAGTAAAGAGTGCCCCATTGTGGACGCATATCTGGCTAAAGCTGGACACTTATCGCGGTAAAAACCTAGGGAATAGGCAAGATCCTCATTATCAACCCCAAAGTGGACCACTGAGTCTTTCCCTTTTTTAACTCTCCAGCGGGCAACCGAGTTAAGTGGCTCATCATAGTTCTCTGTAGTTCTAGCATCTGATCTCTCATTTCCTGTTGAAATTTCGTCAATTGCTCCTGCATCTATATTTACATTCGCTTTAATTTCTCCAACATTTGGTCCATTTTTCTAGTCTTTGCTTGGGTACCGTAAGGGTGTTGTCTTTCCAAATTAACTGAAATAATTTTACTCAATTAGGCTCTTTCAATGGATTTTGATGCATATGATGTCATGTAATGCAAATGCATGAAATGAATGCATAAAGAGACATTAATTCTGATTCAATTCCATTTAGAAAACTTCACTAGAAAACAAACTTCTTTACATAAAACGGATGCATGTACGGCCTCGCCCTCATACTCTAAGAAACAACATCGATCTTTCTTCATCTGGATGTTAAGACAAATCTCACGAATTTCTAATGGATGTCACTGTTAGATCCTTTTTCTTGATCCTGGTCGCGATTCATCGTTTGCCCATCCTCGTAATGCTCATCAGCTTCTTTAAGGAAGTTGGAATGTTAAAAACTCTTGAATAATCAGCTTGAATCCTTGAGCCACGAAGTAAAGTCATGTATTCCTCTATCACCCTTTTTGTGTTTCTCGGAATATATTCAGGCAATCGTATTGTCTTCCACTTTATTAAGAAATTCGTTTTCCATGACAAGCTCTCTAATTTAGTAATCAAATTTGAATCAACACCTCTTTTCTAAGATGCAAATGCAATACAATCATAATAAAAACAGAACAAAAACAAGTTAGTACAAAGTAAAAGCAAACAAGAGAATAAATAGAGTACCTACTCGGGTGACTTCTAGGGTTTGGCATAGTTCTATCTAGGGCAAGTTCCTATGGTTCACTATATGTGGTTTGGCTTCTAGGGAAAAGGTACCGAAACTGGCAAATTCCTTGATCTTCACCCATTATAAGCTCATGCGGACCAAGTTCGGTTTAGGGGAATACATTTCCCTATGGCTGTATGGAGATGAAAATCTCACGAAGACATAGGTACGGATGTATCCCAAAAGTGATCCACTATCCTGCACAGAGGTGAAAACCTCACGAAGGAATAATTTCTCACTCCCAATTAAAAAGGTAAGACCAAATGGTCCTTATGCAACATGATGCGAAAATATTCTACGAGACTCAACCCACAAAAATCATATAACACACAAATGCAACAAAAGGATCGTAATTTTTCAAATCAAATTTTCAACTTTTGACAATAATACAGAAAACAATTAATTTTATGGCTTGACTCTCTAAAAGTCCCCAGCGGAGTCGCCAAGCTGTCGAAACCATTTTTTTGTAAAAGGGTCAACTTTAATTTTGAAAATGAAAACAAACACGGGAGTCGCCACCAATCCTTTTTAATGAGGTGTGATCGGGTCACCTTGAAAAGTGATTGTTTTTAATAAATGGTTTGATTTATTAAAGTAAGGATTTTGGTCCAAGAAATTCAGAAAAACGGGTTCGGGAGTTAGTTACGCACGAGGAAGGGTTAGCACTCTCGTAACGCCCAAAATTGGTACCTAGTTGATTAATTAATGTCTTAGTGTCGAGAATTTAAAAGATTTTAAAAATACGATCCTTTGTTAAAAATATTATTTAATTAAAAACTTTTGAAAGAAAAATATGTCACATTAATCGGGAAAAAGAATTACGTCTCATAAGTTAGGACACAATGTCTTAAATTCTCGAGAATATTTAAAATTTTATGTATTAAAAACGTTAATTTATTCAAATTTATCAAAAAAATTAGAATCCTGTAAGTTGGGGTACGACTTTGTGAATCTCAAAATACGAAATGTTGTTTATTAAAAAACAAGATTTTATGCATCGAGGAAAGATTAATGTAACACGAGTTTGTAGCAAAATATAAAAATAAATTAAGGCTCATGGCATGATAATAAAATGATGACACGTGTGAATGAAACAATAATATAACGAAAATAATGAATAAACAGTGGCATTAATTAATTAAATGAAATAATAATAATACTGATAAAAAAGACAAAAATAACAACAACAACAACAACAACAATAATAATAAAGATAGTGAAAACGATACTAATACAAGTAATAGAATAATAGTAAAGATGATGATAAACATGAATAACAATTATAAGGAACAAATAAAAAGTTAAAAATAAAAAAAGGGATATAAAATGGAATTTAGGGCCAAACATAAATAAACAGATAAATAAAATAAAAAGTAAAGAAAATAAAGTAAAATAATGCGAAAATGTTTAAAGAAAATAAAATAAGGACTAAAATTGGAGGCTAAACAAATTTTAAGGGTGAAATAAAAAATAAAAGAAAGGTAAAGGACCAAGTTGAACGCGCGAATAACAAGGAGGGACTAAATGGGAAAATTTTTCTTCTCCAAAACGACGCCATTCAAAAAGGAGCTAAAATGCAATCGAAATAAACTATAAGGTAAAAATTAAAAATAAAAGGAACTTAATTGCAAAAACATTAAAAAGCGGAAGGGCCAAAAGCGAATAAGACCATTAATGAAAAGAAACGCGGATCTTTCGGGTGGATCGGGTCGGGCAATCAGATCAGAGGTAAAACGACGTCGTTTTGGCGTCTGAATCTCAGGCCCAAAACGACGTCGTATGGGCATTGTTATAAATAATAAAGTTTTAACCTAAAATTCATTTAGCAGCCACCATTTAAAAAAAAAACTTCTTTCTTTCATTTTTCTCTGGATTTCAGACCAGATTTTGGCCAGCTTAGGCATGCCTCCACCATGGCTCTACGGCGGCTCCGCTGTAAGTTCGCTGTAGGCGGTGGCCGGAGATGTTCAAAAAGGGGTCTTTTCGACTCTTTTTAAACACTCTTTCACCCTTTTGAAAAAAAAACTTTCAAATCTGATTACAAGAAGAAAAAAAGAAAAAGAAGAAAAAAATGATGCACAAAAAGAAACAACGGCCTTCGTCCCCCCTTTTAAACCCTCATCAAAACCGATATGGGTTCGGGTATTCGGAGGCCGGTGACATTCGGCGATGGGGAAAACCAATCAAAGAGGTAAGGTTTTTATTTATTTAATATTATTTTATTATTTCGAAAATAAGAAAAAGAAAGCACCTCTTTTTTTGAATCTGTTTCAAACACCTTTTTTTATATTTTTTTCGTGTTCTCCTGAAAATTACATTGTTTGTGGCTTTTATAGTCGATTTTACACTTCTCTGGCTACTATTTTGCTTCATTTTTGTTTCTATTTCTGTTCTATTTTTTTTCCTTTTCTTGCGCTGTTGTTGTTTCCTTTTTTGCAGGTCAATCAGTGGAGACTCCGGTGGCGCAGGTGTGCGTGAGGAGCGCGAGGTGGCCATGCGACGGGCCCTAGGGTTCCTTCTTTTCTATTCACTGAACTTTGTTAGTCTAGGGTTTGATTTGGGTTAGGAATTTGGGCTTGCTGTTTTGTTTTTGGTTTGGGCCACATAGGCCTGCTGTAATTTGGGCTCTTTTTTTGTAATGGACTGTTTTTATTTTTTTTGTTTGGTTTGTTTCATTTAGTGCGGGCTCGGGCTAATTGGGCCTATTATAATACCTTTTCAACGTCTTTTTTCATGTGCGGACAATAAAAATGTTCATGTAGAATATCTAGTGTCTTGGCGACATCAAAGTGTCTCATTAAGCCTCCACTATAAGCCTCACGACCGAATAGACAGTCTTAAGAGCTAAGTAAAGGTTTTGAAAATTCCAGAATTTTGAAGGAAGTTTCCTTGAAGCTTCCCCATACATTTAGAACGTCAATAGCTCTTCTAGAAGGCTTAATTTAGCTGAAAAAAATGAATGGCCTGGTTGGAGTTTGAGAAGCATTCAATTTGGGCAGCAACCAGCATAAATGTGCTTTAAAATGAGCTACATGTTCAGCCGAATGTTCATGGTCTTTGATGGGTTGCTTTGGGCACTCCACAAGTCAAGACTATTAATAAGCTGAGTTGAACAACCATGAAGGAGTGAACACTCAGTCTTGAAGAGTCCCCAATGTGTGAACACTCTATATCGAACAGCCAAAAACTTCCAGCAATGTGAAAAGAATTGTTCAGTCAAATGGACAGCTTGGGAAAATAAATCAACATCCCTTTTGGCTGAATAGTCCATAGGAAACTTCAAACATCATCCCCAATTAATCTCCAAACATGCATGTGCCATCCATTGCATGTACCTGCAACAAATACATTCAATAAATTAGATGCCTTTTAGACACATTAAATTGGCAGCAAATAACACAAAATTCCTGCACATTAAATTCGGCAGCCCTTAGGACACAATTAAAACATGTTTGAATTTGGACAACATAAATTCGATTCGACTTTGGACATCATTAAAGCATGTAATAAAATTAGACACATTAATGAATTTAGACATAATTAAAACACTTAATTAAAATGTCCAGATTTTATTAAATTAATTAATCTGAAGCTAATTAATTTATTTAACTAATCAACAACTGAAATTATTTATTCCAGCAAGTTAAACGAAAATTAAAAGTGAGCTCCTTGAGCTAAGTTTGAGCTAATTGAGCTTGAAGGAGCTGGAAATGAGCTAAATGGCCACGAAATAAAATTGAACTACGATCAGCTTGCAAAAATGACCAGCCTCACTTGTGAGTTGAACCAAAGGCCGTTCTCGGGGTGGGCTCATATCAATTCTCATGAAACATTGTGGAACACATAACCTGTTTAGACGAAAAAGAAACCTATCTACAAGATAAAACTTGTTAAAGGCACCATTCTCATAATTGGAAAAAAAATTGCAAAATCAATATCATTTAAGTATAAATATTTTATATGTTCAAACCCTAAGCTTTAGCATTTAATGTAGTTATCAAGGAATACGTACGAGATAAGGCATTAACAACTACATTTTCTCTACTTGTTTTATACTTAATTGCATGTGGAAATGTCTCAATGAATTCTACCCATTGAGTGTGTCTCTTGCTCAACTTACATTGTCTCTTTAACCATTTTAGGGATTCATGATTGTATGGATAACGAACTCATTTGGCAACAAGTAGTGTTGCCAAACTTGTAGAGCTCGAACTAATGCCAGCAACTCCTTATTGTAAGTTGAGTAGTTTAATTACGCCATAGTCAGTTTTTCATTGAAATATGCGATTGGCCTTTTTTCTTGCATCAACACGACACCAATTCCAATACCTAAAGCATCACATTCAAGTTCGAAAGTATTAGAAAAAGATTAGTTTAATCATCGACGTGAATACCTTGAGCACTGACTATAAAACCTAAAAAGATTATTTTATCACAACATTAAGTGCATTTATCAAGGTTGGCAAATAACTTTTCAGTTTTTAGAATGTCTAAAACATATTTAACATGGAAAACATGATCATTTAAAGAAGTTGAGTAAACTAGAATATCATCAAAATATGCTACCACAAATTTACCCAAAAAAGATCTCAAAACATGGTTCATCAAGCGCATGAAAGTACTACGTGCATTAGTCAAATCAAAAGGCATGACTAGCCATTCATATAAACCGAACTTAGTTTTAAAGGTTGTTTTCCATTCATCTCCCTCTTTCATTCGAATTTGATGGTAGCCACTTTTTTAATCAATCTTTGTAAAGATACAAGCACCATAAAGTTCATCAAACATATCATAAAGCCTTGGAATAAGATGTCTATACTTGATAGTAATTTGGTTAATTGGTTGACAATCAACGCTCATTCTATATGTACCATCTTTCTTTGGCACCAAAATTACTCGCACCACACAAAGACTTAAACTTTCACGAATGTGAACCTTCGCCAAAAGTTCATCCACTTGCTTTTGTAACTCTTTCGTCTCCTTGGGATTGCTACGATAAGCTGGTCGATTTAGAATTGTTGACCTAGGTACTAAGTCAATTTGATGCTCAATACCCTCCAAAGGTGGTAATCCTTTAGGTGCCTCTTCAAAAATATCTTCATATTCCTACAAAAGAGACATAAAAACACTAGGTAAAGAGTCGTGAAGGTTAGTCAAAGATAAATAATTTTGCCTAAAACGGGCAAGGACACAAGGCTGTTTAGTGAGTAAGGCTTGTCGCACATCTTTTCCACTCGCATAAAAATTGTGAATGTAACACCTTTATTCTTGGTTCGACCTAAGGAACTTGATATAGGAATATTACATTTGGTGCCAAAGTGATTTTGGCTAATCACAATATATTTGAACATTAAAAAAAATAAAGGTTTCATAACTTATATTTTTAGTCCCTACTACTTGGAATACACTTGATCTTTCTATGTACATGCCATTCTATTCAAAATTTTGAAACATACCCTCATGGCACTTAGAGATTTGATGAGATGAATACTCGCAACCTCAACTACGACTCTTCAAAATCGTTGTACCTATGTGTTGAAAATAAACGTGTTAAGTCGGTGAAGACCTAGTAAGTACCCATGATATTTAAATTCTATTAAATTTCTTAATTTCCAATACCTTGTTTCTTTGTTTATTTATCATATTCATTTGTAACTTTTTACTTATTTCACAATTTAGTCTTTTAAGTCCTCAAATCAACTTATAAAAATTACTACTCTTTTTATACATGTATCATATTTCACCATTTAGTGTAAATTTTCATGATTTCCTCGCTATTCCTTTCACAATTTATTTTTACATATTTATCTTACTAGTCATTGTCTTTCTTATACTTCCTCAAATACATTCAAATTAATTACGTTTTTACTTTACTAATTTAATATTTTAAACATGAATCAGAGATAAACCTTTACCTTGTAACGAAAATTGTTTACCTTTTTAGCAGAGGCCCAGAGACTAAACAGAACACTTAGGATATATGAAACTGATACAGATGTGCATTATTATGCACTATTAAATAGAGAGCACTAAAATGCTATACAGAGAGCACAAATGTGCTAAACGGAGAGCACTAATATGCTAATAATCGGAGAGCGCACTAGGGTCCCTTAATGGCATGTCACTAATATCCTAGTAGTTCTAATCTTGTCTACTTGGGCAAATTATATCATGCACACATATCACTTTTACACTTTTCGCATAATGCTTTTACATACTTTACAATTTAATCCTTGTACCAATAATTTGTATACTTATATCTTCACTATCTTTAATACATGTAATATATTTCTAAATTCATTATTCATCCATAATTCACTAATAATCCTTATCATGTATTTCACATATCACTTTTATATTTTTGTAATTTAGTCATTAGCATAATATTTTGTGTAGCAATATATTTTACTTTTAATAACACATATAACATAATTCAATACTTATTAATATTCCAAAATTCACTACAACATCAATTTTTCTCATTCTAAGTGTTATGCACTTCACTTTTCTATATCTAATATAAAATTTCCCAAAATTACGATTTAACCCTTAGTATCCACAACTTAGGAAATAATTGTAGTTTGGATTACAAAATTCATATATTCTTTTATTTTTCACATGTGCTTTATTATCAATATTTCCTTGTAAACTTTTATAACTTTCCAATTTAATCACATTTTTTTCATAAAAGTTCTCTATTCATTATTACACAATTTATCTTCGATATCTCACTTAATTCACATAATTAATTCCACTATCTCATTTTCCACATCAAATTTCTATGTATTTCACTTGTATTATTTCCACCACATGTATTTCTCAAGTCTTTCAATCTAGTCCTTATTTCCATAAAATTTCGCATTTTCCCATAATTTCACTTATCTAATACTTTATGTATTTTTCGCTAGCACATAACCCAACTATTATACTTTTATTATAAATTCCTACTTCACATAATAAATTATTTCACACCATTTTTTTTACTTAATTATCACTTACTTTACAAAGATCATATTTTAATCCTTAAATACCAAGGAAGTTCATGGGTACTTACCTCTTTTCTATCAAAATCTCTTGTTTTTCTCTTCTCCTACAACTTGATTCACTTACTCAACTTCTCTCTTCTTCAACATGTCAAAAAAACAATAATTCCTCATGAGAAATATTCAATTTAACACCATTTTTATGCTTTTCTATCACCACTAAACTTAAAAATAACATAAAACCTTAACATCCATACCTTATCTCTTGAAACCAAACTTTAACTTGACTTTCTCTCTCCTCCAAATTCTATTCTCTTAAATCTAACTTGATATTCTAGCTCCCCAAAGTCTCCTTATTATTTTTTCTCTTGATGGCTATGGAAATTCTTTTGATTTCTAAGTGAAAATGGTGAATTTTTGGTGAAAGGACCAAATTGTAAAGAAAAGAAAATTCTCTTTCTTTCTTCTTCTTCTCACGTTGAGAACATGGAAAGATGAAGAGAATTCTTCATCTTTCTTTCCTTATGTACTAAATAAAATAATAATTAAATATAATTAAATGTTAAATCAAAATATTAATAAATTAATATTTATTTATTTAATTAATCTAAAATATCACCAACATCATCATTACTCTTCAAAATTATCTTCCTTAATTAAATGACCATTTTTCCCTTTATGATCCTTCAAAATTCTTCCATTAAATCATCACTCATTTTAGTAAAATTGTGATTTAACCTCTCTGACTTTTTCCACTTATTCAATTTGGTCCTAATTCATTCATTTTACTTTAGTCTCTAGATCCTTCCACCCTTAAAATATTTTCAGTATTGGTCCTTCAAATTTTTCATATTTACACTTTAACCCCTCAAATTTTGAGTATTTACTCTTGGGCCAGAAAACTTTTCTCACTTTTTTGATTTAGTCATTTCTTAAATTAATATATCATAATATACTTCCTAAATAGATTTTGTTGACATAACTCAAAATTTTCCTTTTTGTCACTTTATTTCCTTATTTTACTATATCAAGGACAATATCCCACTTTCTTACAGTAGCAACTTTTGGGGTGTTACAGTGAACTACTCTTTTTTTCTCACAAGAGGATGCACTCACCATTAAGCCATCATTAATTTGGCCATTTTCACTAGAGGCCTCGTTTCTTTTAGCCTTTTTTGAATTTGGTGTCTTACTTTCCATAACTTCTTATAGAACTGCATCATCTTGTTTTAATCATTGTGAACATCTTTCAGATTCAAATGGGTAAAAATGTACTTCTTTCCGTGGAAAACAAATGAATATTGATTTAATTTACCATGATGAATAACATCACGATTGATTGTTTTACCACACAGACCGCACCATGGTAGTCTTTTCATGGCTATCGAAACATTGGCTATCGAAACGTTCAAGTCATCTACAAACCACACCATGGTAGTCTTTTCATCTTCTCAGACATTTGCTCTGTGATTAAGCATCTTCATTTCCTTAAAGTACTCATCAATAGATTGATTACCTTGAACAAGGCGTTGAAGTCTCCGTTTAATATCCCTATAATAATGAGGTAGGATAAAAGGTTTTCACATAATTTGGGTCAATTGTTCCTACGAATCAACATTTCGTTCACGATTCCTTTAGCGGTTCAACACAAGTTGAGTCAACCAACTCAATACATAATCCAAAAATGCCAATATAGCCAATGGAACTTTCTCCCCCTCTGGACATCTGTAACAACAGAACATGATCTCCATTTTATCCTCCCAATCACAACATGCATATGGATCATACTTTCCTCGGAATGGTGGAAAGTTAAACTTTGGTTTAGCGATAAAAGGCTAGCCTCGATCAGGAATACCCAAAGTTTCATCAATGTGACGATATTCACGTCTACCAGTATTAGAATGAATATAAAGTTGTTCATTGTCCATATCATCATCACTAAGCATGAGACCGTCAATTCGAAGAAGTCTCCAAACGAGCAACAACTTGAGTTAGCATTTGAATTTGATTGGTAAGCTGATTGGAAAGTTGATTAATGTTCTCTTGCAGTTCCGTTCGACACTTAGTCAAATTGGCCTTAAATGTATCATGTACCTCGTTCAATTGATGATGTTGAAATTTTACCATCCCCACAATATTCTCCAATGTAACATCTTGTACTTTGTCATTGGATAATATCTCATCATGGTTTTTACGGTTACGAGTGTCACGAGTCATAGTGAAAGCCTGGAAAAGCACAACACTTCAAAAGAAAAAATTAAGCAAACCTAACCTTTATGCACTCAAAAAAAAATCTCAATGAGGTAAGAATTAATCTTATGAGTCTTTTAAAAAGTGTCTATATCAATCAGAATGTATTAGAATAAACTAACAAAGCAAACTTAATAGCACTATGAGTCCAGAATCGGCTAGACACCAAAGAATTATGTTGCACAGAGGAAGGAATGTGCAACGAGCTTTAACCTACTAACACAAGAAACAATAAAGTGTTAGAATGCGTAAAGAAATAATAAAAAGAAAAAAAAAAGAAAACCCTAAGGCTAAGAGTCAATGAAAATTACTGAAACTCGAAAAATTGCGAAACAACTCAAAAAACTTCGTTTGAGGTGTTCCCAATTTTCAAAAATCACAGAATTTAAATTGGAGCCTCCTCAAATAATGTAGATCTGATCTGGAAAGTTTTGGCACAAAATTCAACCCATAAAATATTTTTAATTTTTTTCATATTTTCTTTTTTTTTCTGTAATTTTTCAATCACTTTTTTTTGTGAGAAATATTTTTTTATACTCTAAAATAGTGTCAAGAAATAGTATGTAAAATTTTAGACCGTTTAAAAAATGCTCACCTACAAAAAAATAATTTTCCCAAAAACTATCTAGGTAAAAAGAATGTTTTGAGATTGTTTGCTGGAAATCAATTTATAAGAACAAAAAGAACACCTAAAAATTTTGAAATCTAATACCAAATGATAAATAATAAAATGGATGAATGTGGAAGGTGTAACAGCCCATTTTTAATGAAATCAGAACAATAATTTCGGGACCACAAATCTGAGTCAAAAAGAAAATTTATTTTAATAATATTGCATAATCTACATTATGATAAAAAATACGTATGTAAATTTTGATAAGAGAATTTTATTTATTTTAAATTTAATTAGGAGGAAAGGACCAAATTACATAAAATGCAAAAGTTAAATTCTAGTAGCTATAGGTAGCAAATAGCTATAGAATTCAAAATTTGAGGTCCTTATATGGCAATTAGACCATTAAGAGAACTTAGTAGATATTTTTTGATGATTCATCCATGGAAAATTAGAAAAAGAAAAAGGACTAAATTAGAAATTAAAATAAATAAAAGATGATAAATAAAATAAATATCTAATATCATGATTTTATATCATCTTTCCCAATTAAAAAGCCATGAAACCCTAGTTTGAGAGCTTGAAGAAAGAGAAAACTTGTTGGGCCAAATTAGGTGAGTATTCAAGTCCCGTTTTTAGTAATTTTTATATTTTCGAGATCGTAATAACCTAATCTATCTATTTTGGGGATTAATTTGCAAAGTTATTAAAGTATTAAAGTTTTTCCGTGGATGAATATGCTGAAATTTTGAAATTTATGGTAGAAAATGAAAGGTTGTTGATAGATAAATAACCTTTATAAAGTGAATTTTGATGAAATTGTGATTTAGGGACTAAATTGTAAAGATGTAAAATTCATGGAAAATTTTTTATTTTTTGTAAAATAAATGAGCTGTAAATGTTATATGAAAAATTAAGTTAGGCTTGAAATAAGGATTGAATTGCATGAATTTCATTTTTCGAGCCTAGGGATGAAATTAGAATTAATCAAAAGTATAGGGGTAAAATTGTACTTTTTCCTAAAAAGTGAATTGGGTTGTTTTGAATATGAAATGTAATAAATTGATGATTAAATTTATTTATATAGATCCGGAAAGACCAAATACGAAATTAGATCGAGGAAGACAAAAAGTATCGAATTAATAAATTCTTGTATACGAACAAATATCAAGGAAAGTTCGTGTAACTAAATTGTGTACATTTATATGTTTGAATTAAATGTTGCATATGTGAATTATGTAATTGTCATGTATATGAAATTGATTGAATATCTGATAATGCCAAATAAGTGTTAAATCCTGTTTGAACAAATGAAAATCGATGGATACAAGTTTCCTGTATTGGTTGTGGCCTTGCATATGTTGCAGTCACACCATAGCTCAAAAGAGCATTCTGTATAAGCCCTCTCGAGCTTCCCATTATATGGTTCTTGCGAGCTTCCCGTTAATATCTCTTCGGAGCATCCTGATCGGTTGTGATCCTGCATGTGTTGTGGGCACACCGTAGCTCTTATGAGCGTCCCGTTATATGGCTCTTCATGAGCTTCCCGATTAAAGGCTCTTTGTGAGCTTCCTGATTAATGGCTCTTCAGAGTTACCTATTATTTCCTCACACGAGCTTCCCCACTATGGCTCTCATGAGCTTCCTGTTATATGTCCCGGATAAGCTTCCTGTTACATGACTCACATGAGCTTCCCGTTATATGGCTCGAGAGTGTGCTTCCCGATTATGTGCTCTATTGAGCACTCTCGAATATGAATTGACGGATTACAGTTTCATACACTTCTATTGTACTACCAGTGTATCCATTGAAATTTCAAATAAATTCAACGGCCAAATTTTTGATATGAGATAATCTTAATTTGAGATGAATTATTTTAAATGTATAAGATATATGGATATATGATATGGAAAGCATATGTATTTGAAATTATTATATGATGAGCTCATCTTTGTTACATGAAAAGTACTTGGAATTCATGACTAACATGCTTGATGAAGATTTGCATGTGTTTAGGCTATTGATTTTATTGGTTTGGATATACTGTGAGTGCTTATTTTAAATGAATATGATTGATAAGTAAATTTCCTGTTATACGAACTTACTAAGCATTATATGCTTAGTTTAATTATTTTCCTATTTTATAGTGTTTGGAAGCTCATAAAGGTTGGAAATCAGTCAGAGCATCATCACACTATCATTCAACTCGTTTTGGTACAAATAGTAATCTTATTTTGTTATAATGGCATGTATACCATGTATAGGCTAAGTTAGGCAAAATTGATGACATGTTTTGGTTGTAACTAGCCATTAGGATGGCTAGTGATAGTATGGTTAATGTATATGTATGAGGTTATACTATGTTTGATATGTAAGTGTGCATGATTGGTATTATAATTTTAAATATGCTTAAGTAAGAATATGCTCAATAGAGTAAGTTGGATATTTAAATCAATGTCATGATATATCATGCATAAGAATTTGGTTTTGGCTTGGTTTAAATGTCTTGGATTGGTTGGTGAATGTGCTTAAATGCGGTTGTAGGTGGAAGAACAATTGGGTGAGAAAAGTGGCATTGAAAATGACCTATTTTCATCCACACGGGTAGACACACGGGCGTGTGTCTCATCCGTGTCTGACACACAGCCATGCACAAGGGCGTGTGGTTTGGCCGTGTGTCCTTGTACCTAATTTTTGAAAATTAAATTTACCACGTGGCCTAGCACACGGGCGTGTGACTGGCCGTGTGACATAAGTCAGAGAGTTACACAGGTAAGGACATGGGCTGGGACACGGCCGTGTGCTTCATATCGAATGCCCACACGGCTTGGAGCACGGGTGTGTCTCACACGGCCTGGCCACACTGGCGTGTGTTCCTTGTATCAAGGAGAAATTTTTAAAATTTCACGAAAAATTCTCTGAGTTCTCAATTTAGTCCTAACTTGTTTCTAACTCATGAATTAGGCCTCTAGGGTCCATTTAAGGGTCAATATGATTGAATATGTTTGATTTTGGATATGAATGGTAAATGATAAGATTTAATTATATTTGATCTGTAAACTCTCGTAATGCTCTGTAACCCTGTTCTGGCAACGGATATGGGTTAGGGGTGTTACAGAAGCGAATCGTAAAGTTTGTCAAAGTTACAGATTTGACTTAAGGCTCTAAACGTTCGGAAAGAAACTTGAATTTTTGACACAACCTAAAATGCAATCAAATACAAGTTAGATAAAATAATTAAAATAGAATAATAAATCTATGATTAGAACAATAAGGAAGAAGTTAAAGAAGATAGATGAAAAGATAGAACGTGGTATGTAGAAGTCCTAAGAAGCCTTGAAAACACGAAGAATCCACAACCCCTTTCAAGCGGCTCTAATTTCCCTCTAAGAAAAAAAACTTGGCAAGAAAAAGTTTGAAGATGATCATCATAACCTGAAAAGATTGTTAAACCTCTTCTAAAAGAAACTCAAAAGAAATTTTTGAAAAGAAAACTCAAAGAGAATTTATTAACTCAAGAAAGAAGTTGAATAATAATGAATTGGATGATTTGGGTACAATGCAAATGCCTATATTTAGGCTAGCTAAATAAATCTAAATAAAACTCTTTAGAATACTAGAACTCTAATTTAATCTAAACAAGAAGCAGTTTTAAACTAAACTTTCTTGTTAACATAAAACTCCTAAATAACTTAAAATACTTAATAATTATAAAAAATTTGGAATAAAATAATAAAATAATAAGAGCTAATAAATACAATATTGGGCTCATATATAATAAAAATTAAGCCTAAAACCCAAACCCAATATGAAACGTCTAGGCTTGTGGGATCGATTGGGGTCCTTGAAGTGAAGTGCCTAACCTTGTTAACATTTTCCACATGGGCATCATAGATTGAAAGTTTAGGCCCACGCACAAAATTAGTCCATTCTAATTCATCATTGCTCCAAAATCCATCGTCTTGAAGCTTCAACTTTTCTTCTCAAATCTTTTTCGTGATAAAGTCTTGAATGAATAAGTTGAGTTTTGTCTTTAGCTGCTTGGATTCAAATGTCGTAATTGGGCCTTGAGGGAAACTAAGCCCATCTCTATTATGGCCTTTGAATTGGATTGAGTTTCTCGTATCAGTAACTGTCTTTCTTATTCTTTTCAAGTGTTGTATTATTATTGAGTGAGCTTTATCATTGTAATATCTTCCTTTAAGTGGATTCTTTAATCCATTTTCTTGTCTTTTATCCTTGTAAGGGTTTGCTTAAGGCTTTTGGGTAAAAACCTTAAGAGGAGTGGCTTTATCTTGCCTAATGAAAAGATAATGTTTTGTAAAGGTTAAACATTGTCCTTGAAAAGTTTAAATATCAGGAATTTTGGAAATCTTTATTGCGGTAAGTTAAGGTTGTGGTGGTAGATAATTGGAGTCGAACCACTATAAATTGTAGAGTCTCATTTGATTGCCATTTTTTAAAGCTTTTATAACACTAATTCACCCCCTGTTGGTGATTATCGAGCTTAACAATTGGTAACAAAGCTTAATCTATAAAGATAGTATAACAACCAAGAGAAAAGACCCTCCAAAAGCTCAATATGGAAGTAAGAAATCAAGAAGTTTGTTTCCATGTTGGGAGAAGGTGACTCCACTATGGGGACTCCCCTATTCAATGGCACCAACTATTCATATTAGAGGACAAGAATGAAGTTATTCATCCAAGAAAATGACTATGAAGTATGGAGGGTAGTTACAAATGGGTCATCCATTAAAAAAAAAGAGTTGACCATGTCATTGTCATTAAAGAGGAAAATGAGTGGGATGAATTTGTTATTAAGATGGTGCAACTAAGTGACAAAGTTATGCACACTTTATTTTGTGTCCTTGGTCCAAGTGAATACACTAGAGCCTTTTTGTGTGACAATGCCAAGGAGATATGAAACAAGCTTGAAGTCACTTAGAAAAGTACAGGTAGAGTCTAAAAGTCCAAGATTAGCCTCTTCGCCCTTGATTATGAGCTCTTTAAAGCTAAACTGGATGAATGAATCAAGGAGACGTCTAACCGCTTCTCTAACATCATCAATGGTCTTAAGGCCATTGGGAAGACCTATGCCAATAAGGAGATGGTGAAGAAGATATTGAATAGCCTCCCAAAACCATGGGAAGCTAAAGTGACGACCATAGAGGAGTCAAAAGATCTTGAAACCTTTTCTCTTGATGAGCTTATTGGGTCCTTGTTGACATATGAAATGAAGATCAACCATAATGCTTAAGAGACCAATGAAGCTCCAAAGAAAGTTGGAATGACATTCAAGTCTACAACTCATGAGAAATATGATAACTCTAGCAATGATGAGTAAGAGACACAATGTTTGCAAAAAACTTTAAATGGTTCATGAAATTCAACAAAGCTAAAATATTTTCAAGATCAAAGGAGAATCAAGTAAGAAAGAAAAGGACTCTATTATATGCTATGAGTGCAAAAAGCTAGGTCATATCAAATTTGAATGCCCTCAATGAAAAAAGAAGGGGCATCAAAACAAAAGAAGAAAGTTATGATGGAACTAACATCCAAAATATTTTAAATTTCTCAACTTAATCTTTCATTCATTTTAAAATTTCTTTTAAAATTATAGTTTGAGATTATTTAATATAAAAGAAAATTATAAAATTATTGAAAGGATTAAATATTCTTATAATAAAATTGTTATTTTTAAAAGTTTATTTTTTAAAATTTTTAAATGATTAAGTTCATATTTAATTGGCTTGTGACACAAATTCAACTAGAAACTTAAATATAACTAATCTTATAAAACACCTGAGTGGGTTAAAGAAATATAATTAATATAAAAATATTAAAGCAATATTAAAAAAAACACTAATTATAGATAAAGGAATAAAAATGGAAATAATATTACTAATGAATATGATTGAGACCGAAAAACCTTGGATAAACTTAGGTTTTAGTCCTCTAATAGCTTTTAATAGAAATAGGAAAATGGTGGGGAGGTCCAGGGGGGAGTTTTATTTTATCTACTATTAATATAATTATATTTATTTAATATTACTATTACTATTAATATAAATTTTAAATTTATTATTATATATATTAAAAATATTTATGTATTTAAATTTCTTAGAATTAGGATCAAATTGAGAATATTTGTAAATTTTAAGGTTAATTTTTTAAAATTATGACTAAATTGATATAATATATAAAGTTGAGGACTAAATTTATTATTATATTGATTTTTTTAACTTCCACATCAACTTATCGCTTATAATTTTAACGAGACCAAAATGATCGAATAATATAATATAAATATTTAAATTATAAATTTTTTTTATGTTAAATGCTTAAAATATAGCGTAAGTTTACCCTTTATTAAATATTATTTACACCATGTTTGGTTGGGTGTAATGGCTAATCCATTACACCCCGATTCGGTGGCCCCACCCAATACGCCGTTTGGTTCACCGTTTACCGAATCGGAGGTTTTGCTATTCCTTACCTATTCCCTCAGCAGCTGTAATAGGGATTCCTGGGTTTTAGTTTGTAATGGCTATTCATCGTTTTCTTCTTTAATTTTGAGACCAAAATAGCCTGCCTTCTTCTCCCAAAAAATTTCCCATCGATTTCATATCCTCAAATCAAGCCAAATCGATTCACCTTCACGTTTTCACATCTTCTTCCAGCCAAATCGATTCGCCTTCATCTTCTTCCGGCCAAAGGTATGCTGATAGCCAAAGGGCTTCACCATTCTTCCAGTTCTTGCAGCGACTGAGAAACAGTAGCGGGAAGGGAGGTAATCTTTTTTTGCCCTCATCAAGCTTCATCCTCTCCGACGTTTCCCTTCCATTGATTGCAGAGGTAATCTTTTTACTTCTCTTCTTCATTGATTTTTCCCTCTTACGTTTGGGAACTTAAAATCGATTTTTGCCCCCAGCTCCATCTTCTCATACGTTTTTGCTCTTCATTTTATCAGGACCCAAAAATTTCATCACTTTCACATATTTGACCTTCCAGCACCGCCGCCTGTGCCTCTACTACCAGTGAGAATACCTTGTCTCCTTTCCTTTAATTTCTACGCTTCAGATGTTTATCTATGTTTCCCGATTATCCTAAATTTTTGTGTTTTTAATTTATTTAGTTTAAAATTTCGATTTAGTGCATTCCATTGTTTGAAATTGAGTTAGAATTGTCTTCTAAAGGCTGAGACTGATCTAATTAGCTTTTCATCACCTGATCAAAAGAGAAAAATTCTCTGAGGGACAAGGTTTTAGTAACATAAAAGGAGAAAGAATGTTAAAAGTCCTGGCATGCATAGTCATATATCATTTAAGTTTCATCTTAGGCCCTAAAGAATGTTAGGTCCTCTGACATGCTAAACTATTTCCATTTGATCAACTAGCATAGATGAATATGCAAAGAAGCTTTCTTCTTTTATGCTAAATTATTTCCATTTGTCACCATGTGCATGGTTTATGCTAATATCTTTTATCTTTTAAGTATAATTTAAATCTAGGGCCTTAACGTAAGGTAAAGTGCCCTATTATTTGAGTAGTTTTGTTGCTGCTTCTGTTGTCATTTAAAAATATGATTTCCAAAGGCAAGTATTAATATGACCATGGTCCTCTCCTGCTATTGAATTGAAGAAATAAAAGAAAAAGGAAAGTTTGACTTATGAGGACAGAGCAGGGCAGATTCTTAGAGTAACCTTTGGGTATATGCTCATGAGGATTTGTGTTGAAATATTACATTCTTTAAGTTTTTTGTTTTGTTTCTCCCATAGAGCTCTCTAATTGAATGATAGCTTGGCTTTGGCTGCAAAATGAATCAAGCTATGGATAGGCACGTTTAATATTAAAGAGGTTTGCACAAAAAGCAAATCCTATCAAGTCTATTTCATTTACTGTTAAACTAATTAAATACTATATCAAAGGGATCTTAAATTTCACCAATCTTCAGCCTTAGCGCATGAGAGTTTTGTTACTTTAAGTCAATGACAAGGTGTCCCTATATAGACAGATAAACTAATATAGGGCAACAAAAGAAGAAAAACAAAATGTAATTGACTATAAAACCTGTTTAGATCTCCTTGGATGTCTCCTCTTTTTCAAATGCAGCTAAAATTTATTGTCAATATTTACATCATCTTCCTCTTTTATATTTTGCAGATAGAGCCAATCCCAAGAGGAAATCTGCCTCATGGTTTTGATCCTATTGAAGGTTGCAAGCTTATCAGAAAGGAAAAGGTATTATTTTCAAGATTTTCCCTTTTCTTTTTTTTCCTTTATTAAGCTGAGTGTGCACTACAATTTTAAAGCACAAGTTTGAATGAATTGCTTCTATTTTTCTTGTTTGTATTCATGTTACTTTGGTTATCCTTTGTTTTTCTTATCCTTTGTTATATTGTATCATAATTCAACATTATGTCGTTTACGTCGATTCAATATATGCCTTACATGTTCATTGTAAGACAGAATCTGTTCCCCGTTTACTATTTGGTTTTGTTTGAAACATATTTGTACCATGGGGTTGCGACGAAGATTCTATTTTCGTGTTTAAACCGTTTGCAACAATGTTTTCATTAGAGCAAGTTTTCATGTCTGCTGATAGAGAACAATTTGTAATGCTTTCACTTGATGACTTGTTTACACCGTTGCTCGTACAAATCGTATATCGGTTTTATCTTATCATCTAGTATAGGTTTCAGCTTCTTCTATTGCAGCTTTCAGTTGCATGACCTTAGTCTAGGCCTATAGGGTTCTCACTTTTGTGGCATATTAGGCATGTTTTTTTCAATAGGCTGTTAATTTTCGAACTCGGATGAAGTTGGAAGCTATGAAGCTTTCTACATATTCACTATGACACTGCACTATGGTCAGTTAGAACCCAATTCTGCTTCTTTGCTTGCTTTATATGCAGCTTGAAATCGCAATCAAGTTTTTGTCGTAAAGTTGCACCATGTTCATTCTTGTAGAATCAAACCTCTGTTCAATAGGCCTAGATAATTATCCTTTGTTGCAATGTTAGTGTCTTAAGGTTTGGGTATATGCTATCTGGTTTGCTTATCCCATGCAAAAACATGGTCTTATTACATTTCGCAGCATGGGATTCACATTCTGTTGCTTGTTTATGGATTATACTACCTATTTTTCAACCCGATTCTTATCATTTTTGTTCTTGCATCAATAATCAAATCAGTCTGTTAACATGCTCAGAACCCTTTCAATGCCACACTATGGGGTTGAAATTAATGCAGATGCAGATGCAGATGCAGATGCAGTCCTGAAAATCGTGAAGATGCCCGAGTCTGAAAGACTCAAGATAGCTACAGCAGCAAGGAGAAGAGCTAGTAGATTTTCGGAGCAAAGATTTTACGATGATCTCAAAGCCGCAATCCGACCAATTATATGCGGTTCTTCCTAGTTATAGGATTGCATTAGAAGATCACACTGACATAGAAAACAATAGTTATACTTGTTCTTGTTTATTGGGGTTCTTCACCCTTTCGATCCAATCATTAGAAAAAGCTTAGTTTAGATTTGTCAACAAAATAGATATACTCTTAATTTTGATTTGAAAACATACTTGAAGGAATTAGGATCATGTTTGGTTCATTGGATTGCTCATTCAATTACTGCCCTATTTTAAGATCATCATTTTATAATTTTTTTAAATAGAGTAATTAAAAAGTAAATTTACTAATAATTTAATAATCTTGACCGTAATTTACTTTATATTTAAAAATATTGTTTATAACATAAAGTATTGTTTAATATTAAAAACAATGGACTAATGTTAGAAAATGGTTTCAAAGGCACAAAATCAATATTATTATCGTACTAATATTGCAAACAATATTTAAATTTCTCTAAATTAAATGAAAAAATTAATATAAGAATATTGATTATTAAGAATTTTATTAAATTATATATTTTAATTAAAATATATTTAATAATAATTATGTTAAAATATGATTAAATTATTTATTATTGATATTAATAATCTTATTAAAATTTAATAACAATAACAATAATCATTTACCTAAACAAATTTCTGCTAAGGGTATTCTAGTCATTTTAGTTTTTTCCATTATGCTATTACACCTCTATTACATTCAACCAAACACAGGATTACTATTACGCCTCTATTCCATTACATTCAACCAAACAGTTGATTTGCTATTACACCTCTATTCCATTACACCTCTATTCCATTACACCTCTAATCCAATACACCTCTAATCCAATACAGCGAACCAAACGTGCTCTTAGTGTTTTTCTCTGTTACCAGAGGGTATGGAAGTAGGAAAGGAAACAAATGGGAACACATCATGAATTCCTGAAGAAGAAAGTTGCGTAACCGTAATCCTTGAAGCCTTCCCCTGTTTTCTTAATTATTATGTTTCCCCAAATTTCGGAAAATAGATCCTAAAGTGTAGGCGAACCAAAAAGCAAAGGTGTAGCCCAATCGCACGCAGCGCGTTACCGAGACTCTAAGCTACTAGCCACAAGGTTTTATCGAGCGTGCCATCTATTTTGACGAGGTTCAATCCAAATACAAAAAAATAAAATAAAAAAACCTTTGATTTTGTCGATTTATTTAAGAAAAATTTATTACATCTAAATATGATTTTGAATTTTAATTTATAGTTTAACTTGAGATTTAATTTTGAAACAATTATTAGAGTATGTTATACATTAGTATGTAAAAAATATTTTATTTTAAAATTTATTCAACAATGATTTTAAATGGAATGTTAAAAAACATTTATATATCCTTCATTAAATACATGTCAATCTTTAAATATTTGATTTTTAGTTTTATTTAAAAATTATATAAAATGATAAAATGATAAAATTATAATCATAATAATATGGGTTAGTATTTGATATATTGGTAGTATTTTTTTATTCTAAAATAATTTTAAAAATTTATTATATATTTATTAATATTTTTTTTAATATTTTACTATACCTCTATAGGACACTTGTCAACCCCCTAATCTTATTTATGGAGTCTAAAAACTACACTAATAATATATCAAATATTTCCCTTAATAATATTAGTTATTATTAAAAAATTAATCTTTTCTTAACTAAATTATTATCTAATTAACTCATTACATTAATTCAACTAAAATTTTTATTTAACAATAAATATTAAAAAAAGATAAATTGGACAATTCAATTGGAGTAATATGTTGAATAGAAACATTGAATTAAAGTTGATGATTCCAATAGGTAGGCTGCCTGGCTGTTAATTGATGATTGTTGCAATACTTTATTACAAACCTATAATGAAAAAGTAGAAGACAAAAGGATAGATGTTCTCAACATTACCACGTAAAACAAGATTGTAAAGACTCCAACCAAGCTTTTTTACCTATACATTTTAAAAAAATTAAATATTGAAATGATATGTTAATACCATTATTTATCAAAATAGGGTTTTTGAAACAACCCCAAAAGGTGGAGGGAGAGAGAGAGATGAGCGGTAGCCAAACTTTTTCTGACACACATCATTACAAAATGATGTATTTTAAAAAAAATAATTTTTTAAGGGTGAAGTGGGAGAGATGGGCGACGCCAATATAAAAAAATTATAATAAAATAAAAGATAGAGAATAAAGAACAAAGAGAATGAGAGCGTATTTTATTGATCAATTGGAATATTTACATCTTCTAATGACCATTAAAATTTAAAGTACATCAAAACTTATCTAGATCTTAATGGAACATCCACTTAATAAAATATTCATAACACCCCCTTGGATGTTTATTTGTAGATAATTTGTCTTGTTAAAACTTTACTAAGATAAAAACTGATACGACCCCGGCCTCGTTGATGAATCCGAGTCGTTGTTGTGCCCGATCGTGAATTGGAGTAATACTCGAGGGTGGACGAAATAGGTTAAGAAAGAAGAGATAAATGCTCAAATTTAGTTCAAAAGGGGTTATGGAATGTATTGAGGTTGATAGGTGAATGAAAACCAAGTATTCAAGTTGAACCAACACAATATAAGTGTGTTAACCCGGGACTTATACGAATACTTAGGAAAGGTTAAATGTTGTATGGATGGAAAACGAATAAAATGGAACCTCGACCCACTATCAAAGATGATAGGAACCTCGGTATAACTTTGAACGCCATACTTTGGGTGCAAAGTGATAAGTTCGAAATACAAAAACGGGTTGACGCCACAAGGGTTACTTGATAAGTCTAACCAGTCCTTGGAGAAAAATGAGAGTTGAAAACAAACTCACAAAGTAAACAAATTTCATATAAGTTTTAAAAATATATTGTCTAACCTAAAAATGATTACAAAACAACTATTTATAGCCAAAAACAAAGGCTAGCCAAATAGTCATTAGAGAACATGAATGGTCAATTCGGTTCAGCCTTAATGAACTGAAAGTTAAAGGAAAATTCCAGGTAGCTTCTTGTGTGTTGGGGACGTCAACAGCCAGCTTCTAGAGGCCTTGGAATCAGCTGGAAAGTAATGAGCTACATTAGGAGCTGAATGGGACAAGCTAAGTTCAGCTAACAATTGATGAGCTATTAAAAATTGCTTTGATTAGCTGAAAAGTCTTGGAAGCTTTAATGAGCAGTTTTGGAGACTCCACCGGCCATGCAATGTGAATTTATGAAAGGGAATTTTCACCCTTGCAATGCACGAAGGGATGCTTGGAAAATAGCAACCAGTAGCCCACTCTCTTTAATGCAAGTCTTCTTTAAATGTTGCTCATTCATTCTCTCAATTGGGCGGTACCTTGATGATATTGTAGAGAATTAAATAACGTCCATGCATGGAAAGAAGAATTCGGCAGCTCCTTTATTGCCATCCACGCATGCCTCCTTAAATGCTAACTAAGTCAGCAACCTATCTTTAATGCCGTCCATGTACAACATGCTTTCTTCAACATCTCATTGAATGCTTGTCTTTGCTGCACATTAAATTCGGCAAGCATGCACCCATTAAATCTGTCCATTAAATGGCCACATGAAAAAGCACCAGCAACTAATTAATGCCGTTCCTTGCATGTAGAACAGTAACTTAAATGCATGTCTCTTTTGCCATTAAGTAGTTGTTTTCAGCTGAATTAATTACATTAAATTCGGCCAAACATGTAGTAACAGCATTAAATTCGTCCAGGCATATTTATAACATGTAGTGGCAGCATTAAATTCGTCCAGGCATATTTAAAACACCTAATTAAAATGTCTAATTTTAATAAATTTAATACTAACACTTATTTGAGCTGGAATAAATAAATAAACTAACTTATTCAATTTGTTTCAGCAAATGAAATTATAAGAATTAAAATAAACTTAAATTGAGCAAAATGATCCCATTGAGCTGGAAACGAGCTAAAAGAAGCTCAGTGAGATGCAATTGAGCTAATTTAGCTCGCATGGGTGTGCAAGAAATACTTATGGAGCTGATCGAAAAATGTGCCCAAGGCATGGTCGTATCATCCCCTCCCTCTTTAAGGCGATTTGTCCTCAAATCGGGCCACTTGCTCGAGAAAAATTTTTCAAGATCTCGAACCCTTTTGTTCATGATCCGAATAGAATCATTTCCAAAACTTTGAAAATCACAAATGGTTCGATAAGAAATTGAATTATTTCCACGCCCTCCCTCTTTAAGAGGGAAACAATTTAGAGTGTCACCTACACGAGAATGAAAGGAATTAGAGACACTAAAAATTATAAGCACAAATGATCTTTTCAGATGCTTATTCAAAATTGGGATGCTTAACCCAATGCCAGGATCAAAAATGAAATTCGGTCTTACCTTTCCAAAATCAATCAAAAAGTTCATAGATAGAAACAAACTTGAACCACAATTCAGTCGAAAAGCATAATCTCGAAAGTTAGAGTTGCAAAATCCAAGCCCTTTTAACAAGAACAAAGAATTATAATCTCCAGGGTCAAAAACAAAGCTTCCTTTTGTCATTTCAATTTGATTCTCACCTAGGCTTGACGTCAACTTAGGAATATAGTCCCGGGTTTAAAAATGCAATTTTCATTGGGCATTTCGCAACGCAACAAAAATTTCTTCTTCACCAAGACATCACACATGTCAAGCAAATAAGATTTAGGCATACATATATTCAAGCAATCGTACCCTTCATATTTCATTCGCACACGTAAACAAGGAAATTTCACACCACAATTTAGATAATTCACATGATCAGCACAAGCAAAATAAGGAGGTCTCTTGAATACTATGGCATAAGAAACTTTCTCAACAACATCAAACGAAGAATGACAATTAACCATATCAAGACATGAAACTTTTTCAAAGACTAAGTCATCAGCAATATTATCACAAATGTTCAAGTGGAAAGATAGAGACTTACAAGGCATAGTACCCTCTCATTTCTTACTTTTATATGCTTATGGACAAGGGTCTTCTATGTTCTTACCTTTCTAAATCAACTTGAATCGCCTCTCATCAAGGAAATATTGCAATTGAAATTCATCACACGGATCTTTAGGAATCTGAAAAGAAGAAACAAAACAAGAACAACTCATATGTGGGTTAGTTAAAACAATGCTCACTTTTTCTTGTTCTCTCTCATCTCTTTCACTATTTTCTTTTGCAAACTCTTTTTCTTTTCCACTCGATTTCTTTTCAAGCTCGCTTCCAATTTCTTTTTCCACTCTTTATTTTCCCATAGAAAACTCAACTACTCTCGTTTCTTTTTCAATGACACTCGTTTCTTGCATACTTTCTTTCCTTTCTTCAATCTCACTCTCTTTTTCAATTTTCTTTTCTTCGTTTTCTTTTTCTCTCATTTCTTTTTCTTTTTCATTTCCTCGCTTGCACTCTTTTTCTTCTTCACATGATGTTTCGATTTCATTACAAAAGTATAAATCATCAAAATGAGAAACCTTTTGTTGAGAATAAGAAAAGGGTTCTTCATACAAATGACAATCTTCTCTTTGTGATAGATCTTCCGTATTCGAGTACTTTGACACTCTTGAAACACGTTCGCCTCTTCGTAAATAATCCTTTGTAGATGAATAAATTGAGGCACTTGTAGAGACATGTTTACCTTTTTGTTTATCATCTCGGAAGGACTCAAACTCGGAGTTTACTTCTCTTGGTCTCGAACGCCTTGTTGAATAGAAGTCTTGATAAGAGTCTCTTGTCGAGTAGTGTCGTCAGGATGATCTTAACTCCGTCTCTTGACTCGATGAAATTTGCTTTCGTTGGGCTCTTTTCTCTATTCGATCCAATCGATTATGCAATTTATCAAATTTTGATTTCACCATTCTACGCACTTCTTGCATCAAATATTGGAATTCTGATTCGAAAAATTCTTCTTGAGACATTATTTTTGCTAAAAAGAATAAGTGTTTAAAATAGAAAGTAAATACCTCACCACAAAACCTCGCAAGTCACTTAGAAAGAAAATTTTCACTCCACTCGTGTTTACGCTCACTTTTGGCTTTTCTTCTCTCGAATGAACTCACACCAATCACTCTTGCCTTTTTCCACTCGATTTTTTTCACCTCTCGAAGTTCTTCTCAAACTAAATCAACGAATCAATACCGTTTGGCGTTGACTTACAAAATTGATTTGGCTTGGTGGGTAATGATGTCGGAAATGGTAGGCTATCAAACAAACTAGAAATGGTTAAGTGTGGCTATATAGATAAGGTCCTTCGGGCAACAAGCAATGCTTTTACAATCCAACTATGACCTCTTCTCTTTTTTTTTAATTCCGAATTTTTTTCTTTTTTTTTTCAATACTAAATACAAAAAGGAAGAGTAAATTGAATAAAAACTTTTTTTTTTGAATTTTTTTTTCAAATTTTTTTTCAAATTTTTTTTACAATCTCGTAATACCGAAAATGACGATTCTTACTCCGATTCAGCTAGCTCTGATACCAAATGATACAACCCCGGCCTCGTTGATGAATTCGAGTCGTTGTTGTGCCCGATCGTGAATTGGAGTAATACTCGAGGGTGGACGAAATAGGTTAAGAAAGAAGAGAAAAAGGGTCAAATTTAGTTCAAAAGGGGTTATGGAATGTATTGAGGTTGATAGGTGAATGAAAACCAAGTATTCAAGTTGAACCAACACAATATAAGTGTGTTAACTCGGGACTTATACGAATACTTAGGAAATGTTAAATGTTGTATGGATGGAAAACGGATAAAATGGAACCTCGACCCACTATCAAAGATGATAGGAACCTCGGTATAACTTTGAACGCCACACTTTGGGTGCAAAGTGATAAGTTCGAAATACAAAAATGGGTTGACGCCACAAGGGTTACTTGATAAGTTTAACCAGTCCTTGGAGAACAATGAGAGTTGAAAACAAACTCACAAAGTAAACAAATTTCATATAAGTTTTAAAAATATATTGTCTAACCTAAAAATGATTACAAAACAACTATTTATAGCCAAAAACAAAGGCTAGCCGAATAGTCATTAGAGAACATGAATGGTCAATTCGGTTCAGCCTTAATGAACTGAAAGTTAAAGGAAAATTCCAGGTAGCTTCTTGTGTGTTGGGGATGTCAACAGCCAGCTTCTAGAGGCCTTGGAATCAGCTGGAAAGTAATGAGTTACATTGGGAGCTGAATGGGACAAGCTAAGTTCGGCCAACAATTGATGAGCTATTAAAAATTACTTTGATTAGCTGAAAAGTCTTGGAAGCTTTAATGAGCAGTTTTGGAGATTCCACCGGCCATGCAATGTGAATTTATGAAAGGGAATTTTCACCCTTGCAATGCACGAAGGGATGCTTGGAAAATAGCAACCAGCAGCCCACTCTCTTTAATGCAAGTCTTCTTTAAATGTTGCTCATTCATTCTCTCAATTGGGCAGCACCTTGATGATATTGTAGAGAATTAAATAACGTCCATGCATGGAAAGAAGAATTCGGCAGCTCCTTTATTGCCATCCACGCATGCCTCCTTAAATGCTAAGTCAGCAACCTATTTTTAATGCCATCCATGTACAACATGCTTTCTTCAACATCTCATTGAATGCTTGTCTTTGCTGCACATTAAATTCGGCAAGCATGCACCCATTAAATCTGTCCATTAAATGGCCACATGAAAAAGCACCAGCAACTAATTAATGCCGTTCCTTGCATGTAGAACAACAACTTAAATGCATGTCTCCTTTGCCATTAAGTAGTTGTTTCCAGCTGAATTAATTACATTAAATTTGGCCAAACATGTAGTAGCAGCATTAAATTTGTCCAGGCATATTTATAACATGTAGTGGCAGCATTAAATTCGTCCAGGAATATTTAAAACACCTAATTAAAATGTGCAATTTTAATAAATTTAATACTAACAATTATTTGAGCTGGAATAAATAAATAAACTAACTTATTCAATTTGTTTCAGCAAATGAAATTATAAGAATTAAAATAAACTCAAATTGAGCAAAATGATCCCATTGAGCTGGAAACGAGCTAAACGAAGCTTAGTGAGATGCAATTGAGCTAATTTAGCTCGCATGGGTGTGCAAGAAATACTTATGGAGTTGATTGAAAAATGTGCCCGGGGCGTGGTCGTATCAAAAACCCTGTGGGAAAAAAAATTCCTAGTGAAGGAAAAGAGTACACATATCTATAATACGCATAATATGCTACGTCATTAAAAACCTTACTAGGAAAACCCAATGGAACAAAACCTCGGTTAAGGGAAAAAAATACAATGCGTATTTACTCCCCCTCATGAAAACATCACATAATATCTCATATTCTACGTATTCAATCTTGAATACTAGCTTTTCAAATGAGCATTTGAACGTATTTGCTAAGCATTTATATCACCATTCTTTTGAAAGTCATGAGTGAGAGAAATTTTGGAAGAAATATATTTTGATCTCTTCAGGAGTTTCAACAATAATCATAACAAACGTTAATCATGATCCTTCTATAAAAATATAAATAGGTATTTTGGATCATTTTATAATCAACTACTATTGACTAAGTCAAATTTACCACATATGTTCAATTATTTCAATTCATATAAATGAACAATTTCCCAATAATTTCAATATGCTTCTGATATTCAAAATACTTCAAGGATTTTAATATAAATTTTACTATATAGTGATTCATAAAAGGTTGTAACAATCACCATTAAACGCAAGTTAAATATTTTATGAACTGTCAGTTTAATAATATATCTAAAAGTTATTGTGTTCACCATAAAAAATATTATATCTTTTCATAATCAATGCCAGGACTTAGCAAAAACTTCATATTTTATTTCGTTTTTGCAAAACTACTTCATTTGTACCCTCACTGACTTTATACTTTTAGATATTTGGACTACTGGTCCAAAAACTCCACGTATTTAATTGCACTTGAGGTACGTCTTTCTATTTTGACCGATTTATTCCATATCTATATTTCTTAATAGATTTATTCAAAATCCTCCTTTTATTTCATTATTTCAACAATAATATTGCATGCAAAACTATTGTCGACCACTTTTATTATCGGTTCGACATTTTCTTGAATTGACATAACTTATCGAGATTTATTTATTTTCACTATTTTAATCTTCAGTTTTAGGTACCTGAATCTCTTCTGAAGTTTTACTTATTAGTTATGTCTTAGGTCTCTTCTGGAGCACCCTCATTCACTAAATAACTATCTAGATTTATTATTTTCTTTTATGAGAATTTTCATATTTGGAACTTGTAATGAGTTATCCTTGTTGAAATTTTGGTTCAAATTACTCTCCACCCTAACTCATTACAAGTTATTATTTCTCTCCCCCTAGTGTTGAGAAAACTATTGAATCAAAATAGTAATCACAAATTGTGTCATAATTGAATCTCCAATACATTCAAAACATCTAAAATATAATGAGACTTGTAATAAATATATATTCTCAACTTTCTTTGACGATTTGCTCATCTTTGTGCGTTGTGGTGGAGCAATTGGAACATATACGCACATACAAAAATTCAAAGATGAGAAACATTTAGCTCTTGACTAAAAACTAATTGTAATGGGGAGTATTTATAACTTATTGGCTTGACGCGTACAACATGTAAATAAACATAATCTTATGTTGAAATAGGAAGTTTAGTTCTCATAAGTAATAGTTTAGATATTAATCAGATCCATTCAATTAATTATTTCTCTAAATCATTATGCGCATAAATAACAAGCTTTTATGAAAGTTTTTCAAACTCAATCAATAAATGATTAAGATATAAACTCATCAGCTTTAGCAATATTAATTGTCTTAATTACATAATCTGAATTTAATTATTTAAACAAGCAATCTTGCAAATGATAGGTTGCAACTTGATAACACATATGTGATTATTTTGTAAATGCGTCCACTAAAATCATATAATATCAAAACCATCCACACTGTGGATGAATGAGCCCATATCCATTTTAGAAATGTAAGACATTAAATCTTAACTTTAGCTAGTGAGTTTCTAATAAGCAAATTTCATTGAGAACAAGCAACGTATGGGGATTCTTTAAATTAAAGAATCTTTTGGTTCTTTAATGAATGTACATATGAATTCTCAAATAATTTTCACATCATATATGATCATGATGGTCTAACTGGTCACACCAAGTAGTAAATGCATTTGTATAAGTAAACTTTTGGTTTACTTCAACATGCGTTTCAATTGTACTAATAATGTTAATATAAATTGTGACAAATTGATAATTTTATTGTTATTCATTTTACTTTGTATCCACATATAAGTGCTATTGTGACATTTACTACTGGAAATGTCTAAATCAATGTGAACTTTATAATGCCACTAAGTCAACAAAATAAATATAATTTCCAAATAATTATATGCAATATTCGCTTCAGGGAATATGCCAAAATCTTCAAATATACAAAAAAAAATTACAACTTCAAGTGCATCCAACCATAATGAGCTTTAGATAGAATTACCATATTATATTGCTCATAAGTAGATCTTTCACAGTCAAATATTTTGCTTTCAATCCCTTAATGGGGATGATGAAAAAAGAAGATCACAAAATAGTCAAAGTCAATTCAATTTAATAACAAGAATAATCAATAACTCAATCCTCCCTTTTTTTCATCCTTTCAAAATAAATATTTATATCAATACTGATTCATATGAAATATAATCTTTTCTTCATTCACAATCTCAATATGAGATCCATTATAAATATCTTTTAAAACCAATGGATTAACCATCATAAGATATTAAATATTAGCTCTTCTGGAGCTTTCAACTAATTTTGTACTACCAAATATTAGAATAATATTGGTTTTTATTTTCTTTTATGTTTGTGTTCACTTCTAGGAATGCAATAGATTTACTAGGATGAACTTATAATCGTCCTAATAGATTCTTTATTTCATAATCACCATCGCAAACATGTGTGGATTTTAAATCAAAATCTATCTATTCATGTTGTCATGATTAGTCTCCAATTATAGTAAACATGATAATAAATAAATTATAGTAAAATATACCTGAAGATCTGAGTGGTTAAAGGCTCTAATGATTACCCGTAGTGCGGATGCCTTAATTAGAAGGCAATTGACAACAACTTGAGTAGCAGATTTGCAGTGATCATATTATAAAATAAAAGAGAATCACGCTGATAACGTGTTATAAAATAAAATATAGAGAATAAAGAGAAAAGAGAATGGGAGAGCAAAGAGAGAGCGTATTTTATTGATTAATCGAAATATTTACAAAGCTTCTCTAAAGTCTCTATTTATAGGCATAAGAAGTACAAATGAAGTAGAGATATACTTCTAATGACTATTAGAATTTAAAGTACATCAAAACTTATCTAGATCTTGATGGACATTCACTTAATAAAATATTCATAATAAAAATAATTTTTTATGGGTGGAAGGAGAGAGATGGGCGGCACCAATATAAAAAATTATTTTTTTATGGGTGGAGGGAGAGAGTTGGATGACACCAGTATAATTTTTTTTTTGGTGGAGGGAGAGAGATGGCCGGCACAAATATTTTTTGGAGTAAAAATAAGAGGTGACTGGTAGAGGATGAGAGAGAGGCGACATTGGTGCAGTGGAGGGTAAGAGAGAGGTGGCATTGGTGGTCTGAAATTATTTATAAACAACGTTTCTCTTAACATTTTTGAAGGATAGAAGGGAAACAAATTTTATTGTAAAAGGAGGGAAAATATATAAGAATTCAAGGTTAGTATATGTATGTTTTTTTTGAAATAAAGTATTTAGAAATTTAAATATTTTTGTAGATTTATTATTGAAGATGGATAATCAACTTTTCGTATGCGTTTATTTCGATGGAGAAATTCTGACAACAACTGTTGGATGTATATTTGAATGTTGCCAACAAATAACAATGAGATTTAATAGAAATGTCTCGGTTGATTATATGAAAGAGAGGATCAGTGCAAAAATTGTTAGACGCTGTGAGAGGAGGATCTCGAGACTATTCTACAAATTTCTAGTTTTGATAGATGCCATAAAATTCATCAAGATGAAACTTGTAGATAATGATAACGTGGAGACAATGGTCACACTTTATTGCTGGGATCAGAGTCGGTAAACTGATCCAATTCAGTTGTTTGCTAAGTTATTTGATGTGGAGCCACCTGAAGATTTCACTCCATTGGGTGAAGAACATGGAGTTCAAGGTCCATGTACGGTGGTTTTGATTGTTTACATTGATGGGAAATTGACTGTAGGCAGTATAGACATCGATTTGAATGTTTCACCTATATTTGAGAGCCTTAAACTGGGTCCTCGTTTAGAAATACATCCAGTGGTGATTGAGACTGATGTGGATGGTGATGATGTATATGATAATAATGGCTGTTCTGATCATGAGGTTGAAGATTATAGTGATCACAGCCAAGACGTGGTCTCGGATGATATCGATGACGAAAGCACAAATGACGATAGAGATGTTAACCCAAATTGAGGCATTGTGATACACAATGATCTTGGGGCACATCTGTTGAACATAGATTCCAATGTGGCGTATGCGTCCAAGTTCCTGAAGTACCCTGATATAGTACCTGCTTACCGGTTGGCCATAGATTTCGAACGTGAGGAGTTGTTCATAGGGCAAAAATTCACAACCAAGGAAGAGTTTATATTTTCCATTAAGCGGTATAGCATGAATATGCCAGTTGACTACAAAGTCGATGTGTCTAAATTGACATTGTATATTGTGGAGTGTTGGAGGTCGACAGAAGATTGCAATTGGCAGGTATGAGCCGCATTTATCTAGAGGTCGCAAAAGTAGGAGATTCAAAAATTTGTTGGGCCTCACACATGTACTTCAACACGTATGACCAAGATCATCGCAAACTTGATTCTAAAACTATCTGCACGTGCATTATACCAATGGTGAAAGACATGCCGACCATTCCTATTTTCGTATTGATTGCCAAAATGCAATAGCGATTTCAGTACCGAGTGTCATACCGGAAAGGATAGATTACTAAACAGATAGCCATTGAGCAGTTGTATGGATATTGGGATACGTCGTACAATAAGCTACAGGGGTGGATAGTCGCTTTGTGTGAATACGTGCTAGGGACTATAATTGAGGGGCAGACACGACCTTATTATGGCCCAGACGATAAACTACAACTGGGAAGAATTGTTTTCCAACGGATGTTCTAGATGTTCGGTCCATGCGTGGAAGCATTTCTCCACAGTAAGCCGATTGTGCAGGTTGATGGGACCTGGTTATACAAAAAATTCATGCAGATCCTACTTATTATGGTTGCTCAAAACGGGAATTGAAACTTACTCCCGATAGCATTTTCCATTGTGGACAAGGAGAACTTGGAATTATGAGAATTCTTCCTGACAAACTTGAGGACATATGTAGTTAAGGAGGAAAATATTTGCATCATATTCGACAGAGGGAAGGGAACAATTGCCATGTTTAGGCATACTAGTGTTCCATGGAAATTTGTTTACTACATCTGACACATCACGGCGAACTTCCACTGAGCCTACAGGAATGCAAACTAAAGGAGACGAGTTGTGAAAAATGGTAAAATTTAGTTTCAACATATGCTTAAATGTTTTTAATACTTCAAAAAATTAGTTTTGCATACTGTAACTTGTCTTTTCTTAATACATATATACTGTACGAGCTAGAGCCACACCTTTTCAGGCAAAGGATGACTAGACTTGAGGGTGACATGCAAGGTGAACCGAATAATTCTTTCTGAGAGTGGTTGGGCACCATGGAGCCGTGGCAATAGTGATATGATCATGGTCCAAGACTCAATTAAGGCTACCGAAGAACCTATGGAGCTACCAACGGGGCCGATTACTTGTGCTCGAGCTAAGAGGTTCAAAGAAGCTGTTGCGGGCCTTATTGTTTGAATTTAGGGTGAAGCTGTTGCTGGATTTATTGATCAATCATGGACATGAAATCCAAGCGTGCCATGCACCATAATTCAAGTTCAATTCTAGTTTTCTTCAACTTGAGAATTTATTTGCTGGAATAAAGAATTAAAATCGGTTTTAATTAGTTAGTTAAATTAGTTTAAAAGTTTATAATTATGTCATTGTTTGAACATCAATAATTTGAGTTTAAAATATGTCACGATCTGAGCATTTTAAATATGTCTTAAGTTTATTAATTATGTCTTATTTCGTACAGCTTTATTATGTGTTTTTACTATGGTCTTAGTTCAGACACCATAATTGTGTCTAATGTTTAGGCAAATTAAATTGTGTTAAATTAAGTTTTATGATTAAGTCGAGTTTAATTTTGTCTTGCAGGTTGAATACATTGGCTGCTCATCTAATAGATTCAATGGACAGCATTTAAGGATAAACACACATCTGGACTTGCATGCATGAGAAGGCTACTGTTTGCTTTCTTCCAAGCAACTCTTCGTGGTAGTCAATGGATCAAGTGTTTTCACACTTGATTAATCAGCTGATAACTTCAGTTCACACCAAAGTGACCATCCAACTCCGGCTTTTCACACCTAAAGGTTGTTCATGTGCAACAATCAACAATAAATCATTGAGGCACATTACGCTTCCCAAGGAGGCATCAATTCATGTTCACACCTCCTTAACTGATCAGATACATGCATATTCAGCTAACTTCAAAGTCCACATGGTTTGATTGTTTGAGAATTGTAAAAGGCAAGGCTGTTGGTGTCTTCCATGCTTAGAAATCTTCAAAGATATTATTGTTCAACTTAATAGGCAATCAAATCAATTTTGCTAATTCAGAACATGTCCATTCGGCTGGACCTTGTATCAACCTATAAAAACTTGGTCTAAATCATGTAATGAGAACTTTTTGAACATTTTATGAATTTTAAGCTAATTGTGAGTTATTCAACTCCCTTTGTTCTTTTGTGACTGAATTGACTTATTTAGCTAAGTCTAGTGGTGTCAATCTGATTCATTCTGAACTTATCACTTTTAGCAAGTGTGACGTTCAACCCCTATACCGATTGGTTCCTATCTTTCTAGATAGAAGGTCATGGTTTGTCATCTTTAGCCAATCCATTACTAAGTGTTGACATAAGAATCGGGTCAAAATTCTCATATAATATTCGTTCATTCTTCAACCTTAATTTAAAACCCAACTTCGGCAAATCTATCCATCTAACATCCCTTTGTAAATCGACCATCTTTGAAACCAGTCATATTTATCCTTCAATTGCAATACTACTTAATTTATGATCGGGAACATTTTCAACTCGTAATCAACTCCGAGCACAAGTTCGTATCATTTGGTATTAGAGCTAGCTAAATTAAGTAAGTATTTATGTTTTTAAAGCTCCCGGGATCAAAAAAATTCGATTAAAAAATTTCGATAAAAAAATATTGCAATTACAAATTCCGAAATACAAAAAGGGGAGACTTGAATTGTAAAAAAAAGAAAAAAAAAGAAGAATGTTAGCTTGAAAAGTGTTATTTTTTTCCCGAGAACAAATTTTCTTACCAAAACATGTTCAGCCACACTTCTTGATACGAGTCACAAAGGCCCAACCCAAGCTCAAGAACGTGATGGGCTCAAATTACCACAAGGCCCAATAACGAGGTCAAAGGCCAGACAAATGCGTTCCAAACTAAATGAGACCATTAAGGAATTTGTTAGCAAGGCCTTAGATGTGTACACGAAAGAAAGAGAAAATCACGATTCACTTTCTTGTTAAAATAGAAGGGATTGAAAACACAACAAGAAGATCAATTAAATCAAGATAAGCAATCGACACAAGGCAGAAATTAAAGAAAAAATTGACAGCAAGCAAATAAATATAAGTCCTAAGAAGCCTTGAAATCGATAAAGATTTCACAACTCCCTTCAAACGGTTCTAATCTCCCCTCCAATGAAGAACAATGGCAAGAAGAAGGCTGAAGATGGCTCCCACAATCAAAAAAATTGTTAAAACTAGTTCTAAAGAAAACTCAAGAGAAAATTCTTGGAGAAACTCAAAGAGAATTTTCACTCAAACAAATCTGAAATTTTTAATGTATTTCTAATATGTTTACAAGGGTCGCCGGCCATGCCTATTATAGGCCTTAATATTTTCCTAATCCTATTAGAAAACTAAGACTAAAAAAACTCCTAATTAAATATTAAAGAGAAATTCGGTCAAGGGCCCTAAATTGGGCCTCTTGGATTGAATAATTACATAACAATTAATTTAGAAAGTCTAAAATTGAAACTAAGAATTAAATTTTTACAAATTGGGCCACTTTAACGATTTGGCCTGATTTTCAACTAAGTATGATTTGACTTCTTGATTGGGCTTGGAATCGTCTTAATGGGCCTCGCCTTCAAGAACTTGGGCTTGTAGTACATCTCCTCCCGAAATTGGTTCATTGATGCTCGTAACGGAGATCCAATGCACTTTGGCTGCAAGATTCAGTTTCTTGGACCAAGATTTCCAAGATTTGAAATCTTAATTTTCTTGATTCTTGAAATCGCTTTAAACAGCAAAATTGGGCCAACATTTGGTTTCTTGATTTTCTTGAAAACAATAAAGTGAATCTTAATTTTCTCTTTCTTTCGTGTACGTATCTTAGGCCTTGCTAACAAATTCTTGAATGGTCCCATTTAGTTTGGAACGCATTTGTTTGGCCTTTGACCTCGTTATTGGGCCTTGTGGTAATTTGAGCCCATCATATTCTTGAGCTTGGGTTGGGCCTTTGTGACTCGTATCATTCCCCCCTTCCTCAAAAAGATTCGACCTCAAATCTGAAAAATCAAATGGGGACAAGTCAGCCACATTAAAAGTAGAACTTACATTGTACTCACCAGGTAGATCAATTTTATAAGCATTGTCATTGATCCGCTCGAGTACTTGGAAAGGCCCATCGCCCCTTGGGTCCAACTTGAACTTTCTTTTTGTAAGAAATTGTTCTTTCCTCATATGGACCCAAACCCAATCTCCGGGTTCAAGGATAACCCATTTGCGCCCCTTGTTTGCTTTGTTGGTGTTGGCATCATTTGTTTTGGCTATTCGTTGCCTAGCTTTCTCATGTAAGGATTTCACCAACTCAGCTTTCTGTTTGCCATCTAGATTAACAATGTGTTCAAGCGGTAATGGCACAAGATCAAGTACTGTTAGTGGGTTAAAGCCATAAACAAGTTCAAATGGAGAATAACTAGTTGTAGAATGAATAGATCTATTATATGAAAATTCAACAAATGGTAGACATTCTTCCCAATTTCTAATGTTCTTTCCCACAACAGATCGTAATAATGTCCCTAAGATCCGATTAACTACTTCAGTTTGGCCACCAGTTTGGGGGTGACATGTAGTGGAATAAAGTAATTTCATACCAAGCTTACCCATAATACCTTCCAAAAGTGGCTAAGGAATTTGACATCTCTGTCAGAAACAATTGTTTTAGGAATGTCATGAAGTCTTACCACCTCTTTAAAGAATAAGTTTGCCACATGTGTAGCATCATCTGTTTTGTGACAAGGAATAAAATGTGCCATCTTTGAAAACCTGTCAACAACAACAAATATACTATCTCTTCCTTTCTTAGTTCGTGGCAAACCTAGAATAAAATCCATGGATAAGTCTATCCAAGGTGAAGTAGGAATCAATAAAGGAGTGTAAAGGCCATGAGGCATTACCTTAGATTTTGTTTGTTTACATATAATGCACTTGGAACATACCTTTTCAACATCCTTCTTCATATGTGGCCAATGGAAGTGTTCTTGCAAGATGTCTAGTGTTTTGGCCACTCCAAAATGTCCCATTAAACCTCCACTATGGGCTTCATGAATCAATAAGTCTCTCATGGAACACTTTGGTATGCATAACTTGTTTATACGAAAAAGAAAGCCATCTACAAGATAAAATTTTTCAAAAGTAGTATGTCCACAATTCTTATAGATATGGCCAAAATCAGTATCATCATCATACAACTCCTTAATATGTTCAAACCCTAAGACTTTAGCATTCAATGTAGTTATTAAAGCATATCGTCTAGAGAAAGCATCAGCAACTACATTATCTTTACCTGTTTTATATTTTATCACATAAGGGAATGTTTCAATGAATTCTACCCATTGGGCATGCCGTTTACTCAACTTACCTTGTCCTTTTAACCATTTAAGGGATTCATGATCTGTGTGTATGACAAACTCATTAGGCATCAAGTAATGTTGCCATACTTGAAGTGAACGAACCAATGCCAATAGTTCTTTGTCATAAGTTGAGTAGTTTAATTGTGCACCGTTCAATTTCTCACTAAAATAAGCAATTGGTTGCTTATCTTGCATTAAAACGGCGCCAATTCCAATTCCTGAAGCATCACACTCAAGTTCAAAAGTATTAGTAAAATTAGGTAATTTAAGAAGAGGAGCAGGACATAACTTGGCCTTTAGGGTCTGAAAAGCCTTTTCTTGGGTTTCACCCTATTTGAAACCCACTGATTTCTTTATAACCTCTGTTAATGGGGCAGCAATAGTAGAGAAATCTTTCACAAATCGTCTATAAAAACTAGCTAAACCATGGAAAGATCTCACCTCAGTTACCGATTTAGGAGTCGGCCACTCCTTGATTGCCTTGACTTTGTCCTCATCGACATGAATACCTTGAGCACTAACTATGAAACCTAAGAATATTAGCTTATCACAACAGAATATGCATTTATCAAGGTTGGCAAACAATTTTTCAGCTCTCAGAATATCCAAAACGGTTCTAACATGGAAAACATGACCATCTAATGTCTTGGAGTAAATTAAAATATCATCAAAGTAAACTACTACAAATTTACCCAAGTGAAGCCTTAAAACGTGATTCATTAATCTCATAAATGTACTAGGTGCATTAGTAAGGCCAAAAGGCATAACTAACCATTCATACAGTCAAAATTTTGTTTTAAAGGCTGTTTTCCATTCATCCCCTTCCCTCATTCGAATTTGATGATAACCGCTTTTTAAATCAATTTTAGTAAATATGATTGAGCCATGTAATTCATCAAGCATATCATCAAGTCTAGGAATTGGATGTCGATACTTTACCGTTATTTTGTTGATTGGGCGGCAATCAACACACATTCGATACGTACCATCTTTCTTTGGTACCAATAAGACAGGAACGACACAAGGGCTTAGGCTCTCACGAATGTACCCTTTGTCCAGTAATTCCTCAACTAGCCTTTGCAATTCCTTTGTCTCCTCGGGATTGCATCTATAGGCTGGTCGATTTGGTATTGAAGCTCTGGGTACTAAGTCAATTTGATGTTCTATCCCTCGTAAAGGTGGTAAACCTTTAGGGGTCTCACTAAAAACATCCTCATAATCCTGCAAAAGAGACTGAAACACTCTAGGCAAATTTTCGTTAATGTTAGATAAAGATAAATAATTTTGCCTAAACCTCACAAGGATACAAGGCTGTTTATTGAGTAGGGCTCTCCTTACATTTTTTTTTTGTTGTCAAAAAATTTTTTCCTCTCATTTTACCACTTATGGATTCACTCACCTTTGGGCTTTTTAAATTTTGACTTTTGCCACTACTAGCCTCTTTTCTCTCTGTCTTTTGCACTTGTCTTTTCTCCCTTACCCCCTCACAAAATTTCATCATCTTCAATTGATCATTATATACATCGGTGGGATTTAAAGGAGAAAAAGTGAATTTTCTACCTTTAAACACAAGGGAGTATCGATTAAGCTTACCTTAGTGTGTAACATTGCGATCAAATTGCAAAGGCCGTCCAAGGAGCAACTGTGCCGCATGCATTGGAACCACATCACACCATACTTCATCCTCATAATTCCCGAGCTTAAAAGTGACCAATGACTGTTTCGTAACTTAAACTTCGGAGCATTCATTAAGCCACTGAAGGTGATATGGCTTAGGGTGTTTCGTACAAGGCAACTTTAAAGAATCCACCAAATAGCTACTCACTACATTCGAGCAACTCCCACTATCAATAATGAGTGAACATAAGTTACCTTTAATAAAACACCGAGAATGGAAAATATTAGTCCTTTGGTTATCATCATCTTTCATCTGAATGTTAAGGGTTCGGCGAACTACAAGGCATTGAAAATCAGCAAAGTCCCCTTCTTTTGGTGGTTCAACCAACTCTTCGCCATTATCACTGTCATCCACAAGTTCTGGCATATCTAGATCTGTTTTATCAGAGTCGAAAGTGTACTCACCATTATCTTTCAGAAGAAGTAATCTCGTGTTAGGGAATTCCCTACTATAATGACCACGCCCTTTGCACTTAAAGCATTCAATCTCACGAGTCCTCTTCACACTCGAATCACCTAAATTGGGCTGCTTAGAAGGTGTTTGCGTTTTAACAGGAGCCCCTTTTTTCCAATCTGATTGCTTACTTCCATTACTCAAAGAAGACTTATTAGTAACAAAAGGTGATTTTGAACTTTTGAAATCAGAATTGGAATTGTTACCTTGGTAATATTGTGAAGTAGAGAAGGAACCAAACCTTTGTTCCTTTAATTGTTGCTCGATCTCAATGGCTTTGTGAACTGCTTCTTCCAAATCAATGTAATTTTATAGCCTCAATGTATTAGCTATCGGCCTGTTCAAACCATCAATAAATCGAACCATAGTTGTCTCGTCATCCTCCTCCACATTAGCTCTCTGAACGAGCATTTCCATCTCCTTAAAATATTCATCCACCATCCTACTACCTTGAACAAGTCTTTTAAGCTTTGTTTTAATCTCTCTATAGTAGTGAGGTGGAATAAATCTTTTACGCATAATCTGTTTCAACTCGTCCCATGTTGAAATCTCACCTTCATAATTCCGATGACGATTTACCCCAAGTTGAGTCCACCAACTTAATGCATAATCTAAAAATTCCAGCATTGGTAATGCTACCTTTTCATCATCCGGACATTTATAATATCGAAACATAAGTTCAATCTTAGATTCCCATTCACAATAAGCTTTTGGATCATTCTTACCACAAAATTGGGGAATTGTGAACTTCGATTTTGCTAAAGATGGTTGCCCACGATCATGAAAATCAGAGTCAGTTCTAGGGACACGTCGAGGACCGGGCCGATGAGCAGGAGGCTGGTTATCCGTATCTTCTTTAATTGGATCTCGATATTGAGGCTCTTGATTCAATCGTACCTCATTTAAAGTAGCACTCAAAGTTCTGAGTAAGGTAGCCTGTTTGTCTAACTGTTGTTGGAATTTTGTAAATGTGTCATAGACATCATTATGATCATTATCACCTCGACCAACCTTAGACATTTTCAAAAACCTGCAAAATAAACACTCAACACTCAAAAAGAAAAGTTAGCAAACCTCACCGTTAATCACTCAAAAAGAAAAAATAAAATTCTCAATGAGGTAGAATTCAGTCTTGTGAGTTCTTTAGTAGAGTCTATATCAACCAATTAGAAAGTGTATGAACCGAACTACCAAAGAATCCTAATTTGCACTAGGATGCCAAAAAAACTGACGTGACACCAACTGATTTGTGTCGCACCGAGGAAGAATTGTGCACACTTTAAAAATCCTACTAACACAAGAATCAATAAGGTGTTAGATTGTGTAAAGGGAGAATAAAGGAAAACAAATGAAAACCTATAGCTAAGAATCAATAAAAATTGCTGAAACCAGAAAACCCGAAAAACTGCGGAGTAACTTAACAACTTCGTTCAAGGTGTTCCCGATCTCTAAAAATCACAAAATTAAATTTGGAATGTCCTTAAATATTTAATTTTTGATCTGGTAAGTTTAGGCACCAAACTCAACCCACTGAATATTTTTTTAAATTTTTATTGGATTTCATATTTTTCAATTTTTTTGAATTTTTTGACTGACTTTTTTGTGGGAAATATTTTTTTATATTCAATAACAGTGCCAAAAATATTTATGTAAAATTTTAGATCAATCAGACAACGTTTACGCACTCAAATGAATTTTTTTCGAAAACTTTTTCTGGGTAAAACTGCTGTTTGTAGTTTTCAAAAAATAGAGATCAGTTTAGAAATCAACCAAGAACACCCAAAACACCCAAAATCTGATAATAATTAATAATGGGTTGCGTACGGATCAAGATCGAGTTGTCAAGTCACGAGAAAGCTCCTACGAGGCTCTAGACGATCAGATCTGAAATCAAACAGAGAATTGAAGTTAGATTCGATTAGATCTGAAATAAAAACTATCAATGAACAACAAGAATCAAAAACACCCTTAGAGACGACTATTCTTGGAAGTCAAGAATCGATTTGAACTTAGAAAATAATTCCCCAACAGCCGACCCTATCAATTACGAAAGAAAACGAATTAGAATTAAAATCAAAAGAAAACAATCAGATTATAAATAGAAAATTAGGGATTTGGGGCGGCAAGAAGAAAAGAAAGATTGAAGGATCAAACGATTCTTGAAGTGAAGAAAGATTGCGATTCTGCCCAAAAATTAAATCAGCAAGTAATGCCCCAAATTCCAGCAGCCAGATTTTCACCCAAAAGAGAAGGAATTAATCGGCAAGAACCCTAGAAATTAGGGATTTTTGGATCGGTTCTTTGCTGCCAAGAGAGGAGTGTCGATTGAATTATTTAAAATAGAAGGGACTGAAAACACAACAAGAAGATCAATTAAATCAAGATAAGCAATCGGCACAAGACAGAAATTAAAGAAAAAATTGACAGCAAGCAAATAAATATAAGTCCTAAGAAGCCTTGAAATCGATAAAGATTTCACAACTCCCTTCAAACGGCTCTAATCTCCCCTCTAATGAAGAAAAATGGAAAGAAGAAGGGTGAAGATGGCTCCCACAATAAAAAATATTGTTAAAACTACTTCTAAAGAAAACTCAAGAGAAAATTCTTGGAGAAACTTAAAAAGAATTTTCACTCAAACAAATCTAAAATTTTCAATGTATTTCTAATATGTTTACAAGGGTGGCCGGCCATGCCTATTTATAGGCTTTAATATTTTCCTAATCCTATTAAAAAACTAAGACTAAAAAAACTCCTAATTAAATATTAAAGAGAAATTCGGTCAAGGGCCTTAAATTGGGCCTCTTGGACTGAATAATTACATAACAATTAATTTAGAAAGTCTAAAATTGAAGCTAAGAATTAAATTTTTACAAATTGGGCCACTTTAATGATTTGGCCTGATTTTCAACTAAGTATGATTTGACTTCTTGATTGGGCTTGGAATCGTCTTAATGGGCCTCGCCTTCAAGAACTTGGGTTTGTAGTCCATCTCCTTCTGAAATTGGTTCGTTGATGCTCGTAACGGAGATCCAATGTGCTTTGGCTACAAGATTCGGTTTCTTGGACCACGATTTCATAGATTTGAAATCTTGATTTTCTTGATTCTTGAAATCGCTCCAAATAGCAAAATTGGGCCAAGATTCGGTTTCTTGATTTTCTTGAAAACAAGAAAGTGAATCTTGATTTTCTCTTTCTTTCGTGTACACATCTAAGGCCTTGCTAACAAATTCTTGAATGGTCCCATTTAGTTTGGAACGCATTTGTCTGGCCTTTGACCTCGTTATTGGGCCTTGTGGTAATTTGAGCCCATCACGTTCTTGAGCTTGGGTTGGGCCTTTGTGACTTGTATCACTTCTATTAATTTGTTTTCTTTCTAGCCCACCCTATTTCCTAAGATCTCTCCCACCTTTACATCAATTTTGCAACCGACTCCACAAAGATTTGTTGTTAAGACTAAGGCAGTCACTTACGAACTTAGGGAGGTGAATACGAGTGGAAAAGGCAAGAGAGTGTGAGGACATTAGAGTGACAAAAAAAGCCAAAAATTTGTGTGAAACACGAGTGAAGTGTATACTTTTCTTTTGAGTGAACTTGTGAGGTTTACTGTAAGGAAAATACCATGTCTCATAGCCCTGAAAGAAATGTGGCCGAAGAAGATAGTGCACGCCCTGTACGAAATGTACCTTCTAGTGGTGGTGTACCCGATCTAACATATCAAGCCCTAATCTGTAAGATGGACCGGATGCTCTAACAACAACTAGAGCCCGTACAAGAGCATTTGGAACAGTTGGAAGAACGAGTCCAACGTGAATTGACTCTACAAAATCTGAGGCGAGAGCGTGGCCGACCGAGATTTCATCAAGATGAGCTCTATAATCCTAGCGATGTGGAGAGTGACGAAGTGTCTAATCAAAGCAAAAGATGGCGAAGGCATGGAAACCGAGGGCCTAGGGATCGTGAATGAGTAGATGATGACCTTAAGAATATTAAATTGACTATTCCTCTATTCCAAGGGAAGACTGATCCGGAGGCGTATCTAGAATGGAAAAAAAAGATTGAGCTTGTCTTCGAGTGCCATAACTACCTGAAGAGCAAGAAAGTCAAACTTGCGACCATCGAGTGCTTCGATTATGCCATCATATGGTGGGATCAATTAACTTAGCCAAAGAAGAAATGGTAAACGTCCTGTGTCCACATAGGCCAAGATGAAAGCCATCATGAGAAAATGATTTATTCCTGTTTACTACCATCGTGAACTATTCTAAAAGCTACAAAACCTTACTCAAGGCAATCGTAGTGTTGAAGACTATTACAAGGAAATGGAGATTGCCATGATCTGAGCTGATGTTGAGGAGGATCGGGAGGCTACCATGGCGAGATTTCTAGCCGGATTGAATCGGGACATTGCCAACGTAGTAGAACTACAACACTACGTCGAAGTTGTAGACATGGTGCACATGGCTATTAAGGTGGAGAAACAACTCAAACGGAAATGTGCTGTTTGAGCCTATCCCAACTCTACTACTACAACAAAATGGGGTCAAGGAACCAGCAAGAAAGATACTTCTTATCGAGCGAAGGAACCCATTGTATCCATAAAGGCCAACAGGCTGAGTGGAGAGACGAGTAAAGGCAAAAATAAAGCCGTGCAAAATCACACTCGTGACATCAAATGCTTCAAGTACCTTGGAAGGGGTCATATTATGTGTCAAGGCCCAGTAGAAGTATAATAGTTGTGAGACCCAACGGTGAGATTGAGTCTGAAGAAGAGAAAGAAGATGATTCTGAATCACTCACCAAAGAAGAGGAAGATCTCGAGTATGCTATTGAAGGTGAAATTCTCATCATCAAACGGAGTTTGAGCCTTCAAAATGCGGAGAATAAGTAGCAACACGAGACTATTTTTCACACGCGATGCCATGTTCAAGGGAAAGTGTGTAGTGTGATCATCGATGGAGGAAGTTACAGAAACGTTGCAAGCAGCATGTTAGTGGAGAAACTTGGACTACTAACGACCAAACATCCGCATCCGTAAAATTTACAATGGCTTAATGATGGTGCCGATGCATGCATGCCATTTGCTTTTGGGGAGACCATGGCAGTTCGATCGAAGAGCGATCCATGACGATTACACCAACCGATACACCTTTAAGCACTTAGGAAAGAATGTGACCTTGGCGCCATTGACTCCTAAGCAAGTGTACGAGGATCAATTGAAATTGAAAGGCTTTGTTGAATAATTGGGAGCAAAAGAACAAAAAGAAAAGATTGAAAAAGAAAAAAGAAAAGAAAAGTGGAAAAACAACAGGAAAGCAAGAGGTAAAAGCGAGAGAAAAGAATAAAGAGAACGAAATAAAAATAAGAGAAGAAAAAGAAAGAAAAGACGAAAAAGAAATTGAAAAATTAAGTGTGTATGCAAAAGAGCGAGAGATTCGAAAGTCCTTGTTGTGAAAATAGCCAATGTTAGTGCTTATGTACAGGGAAAATCTCCTTAACACTAACAACTTAGATGCCAATCTTCTTTCTTCGATTGTGTCTTTGTTGTAGGATTTTGAATATGTATTTTCAAAGGATGTCCCTAGTGGTTTACTACCTATTCGAGGGATCGAACATCAAATTAACTTCATAACCAGAGCTGCAATTCCAAATCGTCCAGCATATCGAAGTAACCCCGAAGAAACTAAGGAACTTCAAAGGCAAGTAGCTGAGTTGATGGAGAAGGGGTACATTCGAAAGAGCTTAAGTATTTGCGCCGTGCCCGTGCTCTTGGTGCCCAAAAAGGATGGAACTTGGCGCATGTGTGTAGACTTCCGAGCAATTAACAAGATCACAATCAAGTATAGGCACCAAATTTCGTGCCTTGATGACATGTTAGATGAAATAAGTGGAGCCCAAATCTTCTCCAAAATAGATCTCAAGAGTGCATATCACCAAATCCGAATGCGAGAAGGAGATGAGTGGAAAACGATGTTTAAGACAAAGAATGGTTTGTACAAGTGGTTGGTTATGCCTTTCGACTTAATTAACGCACCCAACACTTTTATGCGTTTGATGAACTATGTGCTACGTGCTTATATTGGTAAATTCTGTGTAGTTTATTTTGATGACATATTAGTCTATAGTAAGTCTATAGAAGATCATTTGCTTCATTTGAGATCTATTCTGGAAGTATTGCGTAAGGAAACATTGTATGCAAACTTTAAGAAATGTTGATTTTGTACTAACCAGGTTGTTTTCTTAGGATTTGTGGTCAGTTCGAAAGGACTTAAAGTTGATCAAGATAAAGTAAAGGCAATTTGAGAATGGCCACGACCTACGAGCATCAGCCAAGTAAGAAGTTTCCATAGCTTGGCGAGTTTTTATAGATGGTTTGTTCCCAACTTCAATACTCTGGCTGCTCCATTGATAGGTATTATTAGGAAAAATTCTAATTTTCATTGGAGTGAAGAACAAGAAAGACCCTTTAATTTAATTAAAGATTGTTTAACCAACGCTCGTTTACTTTCCTTGCCTAATTTTAATAAAATGTTTGAGATTGAGTGTGATGCCTCAGGTATAGGTATTGGAGCTGTGCTGAGTCAAGATGGGCGTCTCATAGCTTATTTTAGCGAAAAGCTAAACGGTGCAACCCTCAACTATCCCACCTATGACAAGGAAATGTACGCGCTAATCCGAGCATTAGAAACGTGGCAGCATTACTTGTGGCCCAAAGAATTTGTTATTCATACTGATCACGAAGTGTTGAAACACCTCAAGGTCCCAAACACGTTAAACAAGATACATGCCAAGTGGATGGAGTTCCTTGAATAATTTCTGTATGTAATCAAATATAAGAAAATTAAAAAAAATGTCGTAGTAGATGTGTTGTCGAGGAGGTATACCCTTCTTAACCATTTAGATTCGAAACTACTTGGTTTTGCACATTTGAAAGAACTCTATATAAGTGAATCTAATTTTGCTGAATTGTATAAGGCTTGTGAACACGGAGACTTTGAAAAATTTTATAGACATGATGACTATCTATTTCGAGAACGTAAAATTTACATTCCTCAAGGATCTGTTCGGGATGTGTTGGTAAACGAGGCGCATAGCGGAGGCCTGATGGGACATTTTGGAGTCACAAAGACATTGACCATGCTTCACGAGCATTTTTTTGGCCAAGAATGAAACATGACGTGGAGAGAGTGTGCAATCAATGCATCACTTTTAAGAGGGCCAAATCGAGAATCAAACCTCATGGATTGTACACACCCTTGCCCATTCTTGAGGAGCCTTGTGTTGACATTTCAATGGACTTTGTTTTAGGCCTTCCTAGGACTAAAAATAGAAAGGATTCGATATTTGTAGTGGTTGATTGATTTTCTAAAATGGCACATTTTATTGCTTGTAATAAAATTGATGATGCTTTACATGTTGCAAATTTGTTTTTCAGAGAAGTCGTGCGTTTACATGGAGTTCTGAGGACTATAGTGTCTGATCGAGATGCAAGTTTCTCAGCCATTTTTGGAGAACATTATGGGGAAAGTTTGGTAGAAAAATTTTATTTTCTACGACGTGCCACCCACAAACGGACGGACAAACGAAAGTGGTGAACCAAGTTCGGTCAACATTGTTAGGACCATTATACGAAAGAACCTCAAAACATAGGAAGAATGCTTGTCCCACATTGAGTTTTCCTATAATCGATCTATTCATTCAGCAACTAAGCATTCTCCTGTTGAAATTGTTTATGGCTTTAATCCTTTGACACCCCTTGATTTGATTCCTTTACCTAATGAACAACTTGTGCATGTAGATGCTAAATGGAAAGCTGAGTACGTCAAGTAATTACACCAAAAGGTGAGGAAGAACATAGAAGAGAGAATTGAACAATATGCGCACAAAGCTAATAGGGGAAGAAAACGAGTAATCTTTGAACCCGGAGATTGGGTATGGGTGCATATTAGAAAAGAAAGATTTCCAGCCCAACGAAGGTCTAAGTTACTTCCAAGGGGCGATGGTCCTTTACAAGTATTGGAAAGGATCAACAATAATTCATATAAACTCTACCTTCCAGGTGAGTACAATATAAGTGCAAGTTTTAATGTATTGACCTGTCTCCTTACGATGTAGTTGACGATTTAGGGACAAATCGCTTCAAAGGGGAAGGGGATGATACTATCATGGTCCAAGACTTAATTAAGGCTACCAAAGAACCCATAGAGCTACCAACGGGGCCGATTAATCATGCTCGAGCTAAGAGGTTCAAGGAAGCTGTTGCGGGCCTTATTGATCAAATTTGGGGTGAACCTGTTGTTGGATTTATTGATCAATCATGGGCATTCAATCCAAGCGTGCCATGCATCTTAATTCAAGTTCAATTCTAGTTTTCTTCAACTTGAGAATTTATTTGCTGGAATAAAGAATTAAAATCAGTTTTAGTTAGCTAGTTAAATTAGTTTAAAAGTTTATAATTATATTATAGTTTGAACGTCAATAATTTGTGTTTAAAATATGTCATGCTCTGAGCATTTTAAATATGTCTTAAGTTTATTAATTACATCTTATTTCGTACAATTTTATTATGTGTTTTTAATATGGTCTTAGTTCAGACACCATAATTGTGTCTAATGTTCCGATTGGTTCCTATCTTTCTGTATAAAGGGTAATGATTTGTTATCTTTAGCCAATCCATTACTAAGTGTTGACATAAGAACCGGGTCAATATTCTCATATAATATTGGTTCATTCTTCAAACTAAATTTAAAATCCAACTTCGCCAAAGCTATCCATCTAACATCCCCTTGTAAATCGACCATCTTTGAAACCAGTCATATTTATCCTTCAATTGCGATACTAATTAATTTAAGATCAGGAACATTCGCAACTCGTAATCAACTTTGAGCATGAGTTTGCATCAAATAGGCTCAAAGTTTCGATGATAGGGCTCGATATGATCAAATGAAAACCAACTGGTAGAGTCAATTAACTTCGTGTTGAGAAAAATACGACATCTTCCAATTTCATTTGTGTTCTCGGCTATATTCTATAGGTTGGCTACCTTGATGTCAAGAATATGGTTGAAACAAGTCAACCAAATGGAAGTAGGACACATGTTTGTCAAAGTTGTAGGAAAGAAATGGATGCAAACCGTCGGAGATTGAGGTCAATGAATGTAGAAATATTTTCTCAATAGTTCAAAACTTTTCGAGTTACGGAGTCCATCGGCCTTCGACCAGGTATCCCACTTAAGTCCTATGGAGCTAATCTCTAAAACAAACGGTGCAATTGCTGGAGGTTCTAGTCACTTTATTACCCTTGAGTGCACGTCGTTACAACTTATGCTAGCGCTTCGACCAAAGCTGAACAATATATCGATGAAGTGTACACTCTCGAACGCACATTGTGTATCTGGGAAAATGAATTCCTTGTCCTGTGTGATTTGTCGACATGGGAAGTGTATTTGTCGACTTTCAAACTTATCCCAAACAAGAGGTTCGTAGGAAGCCGAAAGGTCGTCCGCAAGTCATTAGGATCCACAATGAAATGGACATGAGGGAGAAAATCGACGGTAAACTTTATGGCGTGTGTAGAGTAGCTGGTCATAACCAGAGTAAATGCCTGTATCTACCCTACCATATTAGACAATCGTCACGATCGAGTGGTATATGACCAGATTGTTTTCTCCCTGTTTGGGCTTGTAATAAAATTTTTATAAATGTGATGGCATTTTCATATTTATATTTTGGTATGTATACTATTTAAAAAAAATGGTTTGTTAAAAAAAATTGATGGAAAAGTTATGTTAATTAAGTTAAAAATTTAAATTAAGTCAAGCATTTGTTATAGTTTAATAAATTAATACAAACAAAATTAAGTCAAGCATTTTTTATAATTTAATAAATTAATTCAAAAAAATTAACACAATCTTGAAAATTTAAATTAGAAATTACATGCAGTAAATAAAATTACAAGTTCTAAAATTGATAACTAGAAGGTGTCGTCCTAGAGGTATACTATTGCAGCGATCGACGTTCACGTTGAGAGCGCTAGTGGATGTCATTGTTCAAGGCTTCCATTTTGGAAACTTTGGGGGTGTGCTAAACATACTGAAAAATTCCTATGTCCTAAAGGTTTACCTTGGAGGGGTTGAGTACTTAGGTGGGTTCGGGCTGAAGGTATCAAACATCATAGATAATCTCAGATTTGGATGATTTGAACTGGAATTAATAATCTCTGTCCGATATGCATAGTGTGACGAGCCCAGAAAATAATTATCCCCCCAAGTCTGGATGATAAGAACTGTAACAGTTCGTTTTTAGTGGTGTTAAAAAAGTGGTTGCATGACTTGTGTGTCATTTGTAACAGCCCGTGTGTCATTTGTAAATTTTTTAGTGTATTAAGTCAATGAGTTACATGACCGTGTGTCGCAAGTTAGAGAGTTACACGGTCTGGCACATGGCCTATGACACGACCATGTGACCCAACTCAGTGAGTTAAATGAGTGGAGACAAGGGCGGGGGCATGGCTATGTGTCTCTTTGTTCGATTGTTACACGGCCTGGGCTATGTCACATAGCGTAGGCACACGACTGTGTGACCCCTGTTTTCAAATTTTGCAACTTTTTTTCAAATCTTCTGATTTGTTTCAAATTAGTTTTGAATTGTTTCTAAATTATTTTAGGGCCTCGAAGGCTCGATTTAGGGACCAAATGCATATGTTTGATAGGTTTTTAACGAGATTTATTTATTCAATGTTATATGATTTGTTTGAAGATGGTTTGATATTAAATGTTGTTTTGATTGTTCGGTAATGCTCTGTAATCCTAATCTGACAACGGAGACGGGTTAGGGGTGTTACATTTAGTGATATCAGAGCTACAGTTTAGTCAATTCTTGGATTAAACATAGCATTTATGGAGTCTAGAAATACATGCCATTATATAACTTGTGATAGTGTTATCTTTTGACTCAAATTGAACTATATTTTCATATAAAGATAAAAGATGTCATCCAACCGAGCTGATTCCGATGTGGTTGAAAGTAATGCGTAAGCCTCCGTTCATGGGGTAGCTAGTAGTAGGCCCATAGCCAAGGGCTGGAGAAGTGAAGCGAAAGAAGTCTTCTTCCAAATGATGTCTAAGTGGTTCTCTGAGTTCGTTAGAACGAATCCTATGGCTCAACGACCTCCGGCCCCTCCTGTACCCCAACCTGTCCCCATTATTCCTCAAGGTTTAGAGCCAATACGAGTAAATAGACCTCCGGTTGATAAAATTTGTAAATATAAGGCTGAAGATTTTTGTGGAATAGCTGAAGACTACATTGAAAATTTTGAATTTTTGTTAGAAAATACTGTGAGGGTTTTTGATGAATTGTCTTGTTCTTCAGCTGAATGTTTAAAATATGCGATATCGTTGCTAAAAGATTCAGCGTATAAGTGGTGGAATAATTTGATTGTGGGGGTACTAAAAGATCATATAAATTGGGATTTCTTTCAGACAGAATTCAAGAAGAAATATGTTAGTCAGCGGTATTTTGACAAAAAGTGGAAAGAGTTCCTTGAGTTAAAACAAGGCCGTATGACTGTAGTCGAGTATGAAAGAGAGTTCGTGCGACTTAGCAAGTATGCTTGGGAATGTATGTGAACAGAAGCTGTTATGTGCACTCGGTTTGAAGATGGTTTAAACGAAGATATCAAACTATTAGTAGGGATTCTAGAATTGAAAGAATTCGTGGAATTGGTAGATCAAGCATATAAAGTTGAAAAACTTAGTAAAGTAAAAAGAAAAGATTGATTTTAAAACTCGTAACGTTGGTAAATGACCTATGGGAAAATTATTTTCATCATTATCGAAGAAATTAACGGAATTTCACGGTCGTACATCAACTTTATTATGCTCTTTAGGAAGAGATAAAGGGAAGCAACATTCAAATTTGAGACCTCAAGCTACTTCTGTAGCGACTGTGGGGAGTGTTTGGAATAATCCTAAATGTCAGCAGTACAATAGATGACATTTTGGAGAGTGTAGATTGAGAGATAGATCATGCTTCAAATGTGGTTCCTATGATCATTTTCTTTGAGACTGCCCTGAAAGATCTGATAGAGAGAAAGTTTAGAACACTTGTCTGAGTAACACTACTGTAGGAGGAAGGCCATCCAGAAATAATGGTAATACGGGAAATAGTCGAAGTGGAATGAAAGATTCTATAGTTAGATCTGAGGCTCGGGCAGTAGCTAGTGCTTATGCAATTCGAGCTCGTGAGGAAGCTTCAGCACCTGATGTGATTACTGGTACATTTTCTATCTTTGATACTAATATTAATGCTTTGATTGACCCGGGGTCAACACATTTATATATATGCACAACCTTAGTGTCGGATAAGAAAATACCTTACGAGTAAACTGAATTTGTGATCAAAGTAACGAATTCTGTAGGTCAGTATGTGTTAGTTGATAAAATTTGTAGAAACTGTCCCCTGATGATTCAAGATTGTAACTTTTCGGCAGATTTGATGCTATTACCATTTGATGAGCTCAATGTAATTCTTGGTACAGATTGGTTGACTCTGCATGATACTGTTGTAAATTGTAGATGAAAGCAAATTTTGTTGAAATGTTAGAATGGTGAAATAGTCTGGGTTGAATATGAGAGATTTGAAAGTACAACTAATATTATTTAAGCTATGTCAGCTCAAAAATATGTTAGAAAGGGTTGTGAGCCATATCTAGCTTATATATTTGATTCCAGGGCATCAGAATTGAAATTAGCATCAGTTCTGACTGTTTGTAAGTTCTCGGATGTATTTCCAAAAGATTTACAAGGGTTACCACCAGTTAAAGAGGTTGAATTTTCCATTGAGTTAGTACCAAGAACTTCTCCAATATCGATAGCTCCGTATAGAATGACACTTACAAAATTGAAAGAGTTGAAAACACAGTTGCAAGAATTGATAGATAAAGGATTTGTTCAGCCTAGTTTTTCTCCATGGGTGCACCTGTACTGATTGTTAAGAAAAAGGACGGATCAATGTGATTATGTATCGACTATCGACAACTTAATAAACTCAAGATCAAAAGCAAATATCCTTTGCCACGTGTCGATGATTTGTTTGATCAGCTGAAAGGTGCGACAGTATTTTCAAAGATTGATCTCCGTTCTGGATATTATCAGTTACGGGTTAAAGATTCAAATGTGCCAAGGATTGCTTTTAGAACCAAGTACGGACATTATGAATTTTTAGTTATGTCGTTTGGTTTAACCAATAAATGTGCTGTAGTTATGGATTTGATGAACAAATTTGTGGTTGTATTCATTAATGATATTTTGATCTATTCTTGAGATGAAATTGAGCATGCACAATATTTGAAAATAATTTTGCAGACTTTGCGCGAAAAGTTGTTATTTGCTAATTTTAGCAAGTGTGAGTTCCGGCTCTAAGAAGTTAGATTTTTGGAACACGTATTTGCAGATAGTATTAGTGTGGATCTGAGTAAAATATCAACTATAGTAGACTGGAGGCCCTCGAGAACTATTTTAGAAATCATAAGTTTTTTGGGTCTAGTCGGATATTATCGGAGATTTGTAAAAGGGTTTTTGATGATTTCCAGACTTTTAACAAAGCTACTCTAGAAAGATGTCAAGTTTGAATGGTCTGAGAAATGTCAGGAAAGCTTTGATCAGTTGAAAGCGTTGTTGATCGAAGCCCCTGTGTTGATTCAGCTAGAGTCCGATAAGGAGTTTTGTGATTTATAGTGATGCTTCACTGAATGGTTTACGCTAGGTTTTGATGCAAAAAGGCAAAGTGGTAGCTTATGATTCCCGTTAGTTGAAACCACATAATAAAAATTACCCAGCTCATAATTTAGAGCTTGCAGCTATTGTGTTTGCTTTAAAGATCTGGCGACACTATTTGTACGAAGAAAAATGTCATATCTTCATGGATCAGAAAAGCCTAAAGTATTTGATATCACAAAAAGAATTAAATTTGAGACAACGTAGATGGTTGGAACTACTAAAATATTATGATTTGATCATCGATTATCATCCAGGAAAAGCTAATGTTGTTGCTGATGCCTTAAGTAGAAAATCTTTATTTGCTTTGCAAGCTTTGAATACTCAGTTGACTTTGGTTGATGATGGTTCCATTGTAGTGGAACTAAAAGCTAGACCTACATTTCTACAATAGATTTGTGAAGCTAAGAAAAGGGTCTCCGAATTGATTGCTAAATGGGAACAGATTGAAAAGACACATGATTCAGAATTTCACGTTAGTCCTGATGGTAGTTAGTATTTCTGAAACAAAATGTGTTTCAAGGAATTATGATATTATATAGAAGATTTTATAGGAAGCTAACAACAATAATTTTTTGATACACCCTGGTAGTAACAAAATGTACAGTAATTTGAAATAGATGTACTGGTGGCCAGGTATGAAACAATAGATGTACTTGTCACAAAGTCAAAGTCGAGCATCAGGAACCTTTTGGACTATTACAGCCTGTGATAATTCCAGAGTGGAAATGGGAATAGGTTATAATAGATTTTGCATCAGGGTTACCTTTGTCTCTACGGAAGAAAGATGCTATTTGTGTTATTATTAATCTGTTAACTAAATCCACACATTTCATTCTTGTATGTACGGATTAGTCACTTGAGAAGTTGGCAGAACTATATGTTTCTGAGATTGTTAGACTGCATGGTGTGCCAGTGTCTATTATCTCCGATAGAGATCCATAATTTACTTCTCGATTTTAGAGTAAATTACAGGAAGCTCTGGGTACTATACTACATTCAGTACAACATTCAAGCCAAAGATCGATGGTCAGTCTGAGTGAGTGATACATGTACACGAAGATATGCTCTGTTATTGTATTTTAGAGTTTGAGGGTAGCTGGGAAAAATTTCTTCTGTTGGTTGAGTTTTTTTATAATAATAGTTATCATGTGAGTAAAAAAATTGTGTCGTCTGAGGCTTTATATGGTCAGAAATGTAGAAATCCATTACACTGGACTGAATTGGGTGAGAAAAAGCTATTCAATGTTGATTTGATTTGAGAAATCGAAGAAAATGTCAAAGTAATACGTGATTATTTGAATGTTGCTTCCGATCGTAAGAAATCATATGCGGATTTGGAAAGAAAAGATATTGAATTTCAAGTTGGTGACAGAGTATTCTTAAAAGTATCGCCTTGGAGAAAAGTTGTCCATTTTGGTCGAAAAGGAAAGCTTAGTCCACTATTCATCGGGCCGTATAAGATCATTGAGAGAATTGGGTCAGTAGCTTATCGTTTAGCTTCACTATTTGAGTTGACGAAAATACACAACGTATTTCATGTGTCGATCTTATGAAAGTATCGATCAGACCCATCACACATGATTTCACCTCTTGATGTTGAGATTCAACTATATATGTCATACAATGAAGAACCGATCAAAATTTTAGGTCGAGAAGTTAAAGAGTTAAGGAATAAACATATAGCTTTAGTTAAAGTTCTTTGGCAACGTCATGGAGTCGAGGAAGCTACTTGGGAACCAAAAGAAGCTATGAAAGTGCAATACCCGAACTTATTTTCTGGTAAGATTTTCGGGGACAAAAATTCCTTTAGGGGGAGAGTTGTAACAACCCATTTTCAGTGGTGTAAAAAATAATGGTTTTGAAACCACGATTTTGATAAGAGAAAGAATATTTTATTATTTATTTAATGTCTATGAGATTATTTTAAGGTCGTATTAAAGTTTCGTTAAGAAATATTGAAGTTTAAATGGTTAATTAGGTAAAAAGGACTAAATTGAAAAAGGTGCTAAAGTTAAATTCTATTGGTTAAAAGGGCTAAATGGCTATGGAAAGGAAAGTTAATGTACTTAGATAGTAAATATACCATAATTAAGTTAGTGGATAGTTATGGACAAGGTTTTATTGAAATTTTTTATTAATAATAAGGGTAAAATGGTAAATTAGTAAATAAACATAAAATTTAATAAGTTAAAATCATCATCTTCCTCATTTGGTTGTCTCCAAAACCAATTCTACTATGAAAGCTTAGCTAGGGTTCGGTCAAGCTCCATTTCTCATAGCATGATCAAGATAAACAACAAACGAACTTAAATCGAGGAAAGGTGAAAGTTTCGAATTAGTTTCAAATTCTACTTCTACGACTATAGTTATCAAGGTAAGTTCGTATGAATTATGATCGTATAAATGATAGCTAAATTGAGTATTTTCTATATGTGTTAATATAAACAGACTTGAAATTGCTTATGTATCGATGTATTGAGTAATTGACAAATAATGAATCTCGTTTGAAAATTAAGAATTCTTAGGATATGAATGACATGTTATTAAGGATTTCATGTTTCGGGTGCTAGTCTTGAATGTCCTACCAATGGCTGAGGTCCTGTATTTGTTGTAGATTCATAGCTTGTATGAGCAGCATCGTGTAGCTAATATTCTGACCCACAACTCGTGTAAGCATGCCCATTTCACAGCTCGTGTGAGCACTATTGAAAAGGAAAGGTTATGGTTATATGAAAAGGTGCACTACGTGTGAGCATTCCCGACTATCCAATGTAATTCTAGATGGTTCAATAGGTAAGTAAATGAAATGGCATGTTAAGTATACAATTGAAATGGTTCATGATCTTATGAAAAGGTTGATGAGTTAAATGATGTGTATATGAAATCTACTTACTATATGATTGAACTCATATGTATTATACTAACTTGTGAGTTTGATGGTGCTTGTATAGGCTTTTACTAAGCTTATGGTCTTGGTAATGATGTTATGTTTGTTCTATAGTTTGTACTAAAGAAATGGTAAGTTATGTTTGAGTTTATACGAGCTTACTAAGCAGTAGTTGCTTATGTAGTTACTTTCCTTTGTTTTATAGATTATCGGAAGCTTGATCAGTTGGAAGTTTGTCGGGGATCTATCACACTATCCAGTAACAATTTTGGTAACTTTTGTGTATTTTGGTCAAGGTTATAAATGGCATGTATAGGACCCTTTTATAATGGTATTTCTTGAATGTGTAATGGTTTATTTGGTAGGTTTATGCTTTTGAAGTTTATGTTTGGTTTGATGAACTTTTGAAGTTTATGTTTGGTTTGATGAACTTTGGAGCTTTGACAAGTTAGCTCGTTTTGGCCATTCTTAAGTGCTTGTATATAAGATTCTTTTTAATATGTTTGTGATGGCATGTAAATGGTCATATGTGATATCATTTGGTAGATAAATGAACTGGTTTTTCTGCTTGAAGTATGATTATATTGATTTGTTTTGTTAATTATGTTTTGATATATATGTGGTGCCTTTGATTGGCATATTGGTTAAATGGAATATGATGTTGAAATGATATGTTTATAAGTGTTTGAATGATGCTTAGGTCAATTGAATGTGTGCACAAGTGGGATGGATGGTTAAGTGTGTTTTGGCCTTGAAATGACTTGTTTTTAGGGTCAAATTATGGATCACACAACCTGTCACACAATTGTGTGACACACACGGCTGTGTGTTATTTGTAATTTTTTTAGTGTATTAAGTAAATGAGTTATACGGCCTAGCACAACCACAAGTTAGAGAGTTACACGGTTTGGCACATGACTTGCGACACGATCGTGTGACCCAACTTAGTGGTTACACGGGTGGAGGCACGGGCGAGGACATGACCGTGTGTCCCTTTGTTCGATTGTTACACTACCTGGGCTATGTCACACGGCTGTGTTACCTCTGTTTTCAAAATTTACACCTTTTTCTCAAATCTTTTAATTTGTTTCAAATTAGTTCTGAATTGTTTCTAAACTATTTTTAGGGCCTTGAAGGCTCGATTTAGGGACCAAATGCATATGTTTGACAGGTTTGTAACGAGATTTATTTATTCAATGTTACATTATTTGTTTGAAGATGGTTTGATGTTAAATGTTGTTTCGATTGTTCGGTAATGCTTTGTAACCCTAATTTGGTGACAAAGACGGATTAGGGGTGTTACAAGAACTACCCCCAAAATGTGAATAAGACTGGTCATGGACAGGGTTCGGTTCGGGTACGGGCTCCGATTTGGGTGTAGGAGGATATTTTCGCATGCAGTGGGAGAGATGCTCTACTCTTTCCATGTGTTAAGGGACTAGCATTGATGCGAACCGGCTCAGTCAATTGAGTCGAGTCGTTGATGTGCCCGATCGTAAAATTAAGTAAGACTTGGATGGTTCAAAATAGGCTGATTCGAAAGATGGAAATAGATTCACAAAGGTTTATATTTCGAAAGAAGTTAGTTTAAACAGCAGAATAAACAAAGATAAGAAAGATGGATGGATGGGATAGTGAACTCAAAACAAGAATAAACCCGTAACAAAGGTTAGGACCCGATTCTTAAACGTTTTAAGGTGATTGGCGGAAAGCTGGATAGAATCGAGACCCGCTATCTAGGGAGATAAGAACCTACGGTATAGGTGAACGCCACACTTATAAAAGTGATAAGTTCGAAAAAAAGACGAGATTGACGCCACAAGAGTTGTCTTGATAAGTCAATTAAGTCTAAAGAGAACAATGAGAGTTTTAACACTCACAAAGTAATATGATATTAATCAAATGATCAAAAAAAGTCATTTTACAATGAAAATGAACAAGTATTTATAGTGATCAGCTAGGTAGCCGAATGGCCTAAGCAAAGACTTAATATCTAAGTAATTAATTAGGCTAGAAAATGCAAGAAAATTCTAGAAATAAAACACTAAATTACTGGCGCTAAATTTAGCTGAATTTGAAGCTTAAGGGACGGTTTGTAGAAGAGCAAATGCACTTGGAGAAGTTGCATGGTATATGGTAGCAGTTAGGTTCAGCCAGTTGAGCTTAAATGAGCTCATTAAAATGCAATTCTTGGCTGAAAATATACTAGCACTAAAGGAAGACGTGAACAGCCTTGAAGGTGTGAAAAAGGAGCTGGAAAAGTCTTTGGAAGTGTGAACAATGATCAGCCAAATGGTCCTTGGTGTGAACTCCAAATGTGAACGCATAGGTGCTGTTTTGGGGAGTGGACCGACAAGCTTTTGGAAAGTGAAATTGGCTGCTCTCCTTGGCTGAATAAGCACCTTGAATCATCAAAGAATGAGCCATATCCATGAATCCAGCCATCCATGTACCCAGTCATTCATGTATGCTCCTATACATTTTATTGAACCATGAATGCACTTGGACATTAATGCTCCTTCATGCATTCAGCCATCCTACAAGAAAAGCATGAACTAAATTAAGTTCAAATGTATGTTTGGTTGAACTAAATGGCATCAAGACAAATTAAACACTAATTATCATACTAACTAAATTGAGACAAATTAATTATAGTCCAGCTACCTAATTAAATTCGGCTAACAAAAACATAATTAAAACATGTAATAAGCTGGACATATTAAAAACGACAGCAGCAAGACAAATTAATTAGATGTAATGAGCTGAACAAATTTATGATATGTACTAATTAGGACATATTAAAAACATGTATTAACAAAGAACGTAATTAACAAACATAATTAAAATGTCCAGATTTAAACAAATTAAATACTTAATAATTATGGAGCTGTATCAACTAATTAAACTACCTCAATTAATTTCAGCAACTTAAATGCATGAAATTAAATAAATTGAAATCAAACTCAATGAGCTAGAATCAATTCGAATTGAGCTCCATTGGATGGGTCGAGCTAAGAACAAGCTAGGAAAACTAAGATTGAGCTCATTGAGCTGAAGTTAAGCTTCATCTTGCACTTGGGGCCCTCGTGTTTAGGCCATTCTCGATGGTGTCGAGTGGTGTCGTAACATGATGCGGTCGGGTTCGCATCAAGCATCGTTTGCCCACCAAATAAAAAAGGTTTCCCTCATGCCATGTACTAGGTAATGTATTCCTGTGAGGGGCACAAATCAAATGCATAATCCATCCGAAGTATCCGCCCCATTCGGTTGTTCCACAATATAATAAATTCTTCATGCTCTAATGCCCAATTCTTGTTGTGTTTGCCCCTTTTGTTAATTCCGTGTACAACAACCCCCAATATCCATGGAGGATCTGGAATAGGTTGGACATATCCGAATTGTTGCAATATGCGATCCCTATTATACCACTCAACCATTTGGAAATTCAGCAATGGTAAGTTAATGCACCACAAGTGTGAGTGGATGTGAGCAGATGAGCGAATAACTCGCACAATGTCTGGTAATGAGTATGACATTCAGATGAACTGCACAATTAATAACATAGATGTAATAACATGATTAAAATAAAATAAAGGTAGTAACACAATTAATAACATGTATTGAATATTAACAAAAAATTACCCTGGCGTATATGACTTCCCAATACCTGGAAGAGTACTCCATCTACGAAAAATTTAAACTTGTGAGAACAAATTTCCATATTGGACAAAGCAAAATTCTTGTTGTGATGGTTAAATTTTATCACCTATTGATGAGTGGGAAGACATATGATTGACGCTTAACTGATGCCAAGAATGGCATCTTGTAAAGCACCAAGGACTGCAACAATACCAGGCAACCGCCTATGTCCACGGCACAGTGCTATATTGTCCGAAAAAGCTCGCGATACAATGTAGCCAGTACTACTGAGCCCCAACTATACGAACGGGTAACTTATAAATCCTGCAACAGGGGCAAGTACATCAAGTGTACCTTATTATTGTTTGCATTCGGCATGAGTACCCCCTATGAGATGCATTATATACGCTCGAACGGCGCATATCAAATCCCGCTTAGTGGCATTATTCAGTAAATATTTGAAATTTGCCTTCAGCCATGAAAATCTTAAAGTCGTTAATTTATCATCACCAACATCGGGCAAGTGCCCCAATAAGTCATCACAAAGAGTCTTCGGATCAAACAATGTACTAAAACTCTTGACAGCAAAACCATCAATGGGAAGCCTCAATTGTAGTGCAACATCTTCTAGCGTGATGGTGCACTCCCCACACGACAAACGAAAGGTGTAGGTCTCCAGGCGCCACCACTTGACCAACATGGAGATCAAGTCGTACTTCAAATCAAACATGCAGATCAATACTGCCGATCTGAATCTATATGCCTCCAAGTATGGCATAATACGTTCATTCGACAAATAACCCACACCGTTGACGCGACCCCTCAGTACGCGGTAAGGAAGCTCACCCTGACCACATATTTAACCGTAATAGTTAATGTATGCAATTAAATAAAAAAATTAAGTGCAAGCTTATAAGGTAACCCCTGAATAACAAATTACAATTTTATTACCGATAAATCAATCGTATTTGATGTATTATTTGTTTCTATGATCAAAGAAGCCATTTCAATATCTGCAGTTTCACGCAAAAATTTAATCATCGCCTTAACAAATTAAGAAAATGAATTTTGTACCGTTTTGTTATTTTTTGAAGAATTACTAATATTTTTACACATATAAACAAATTAATAACAACGCAATTTGAAGAATTACTAATATTTTTTGAAGAATTATTTTGCACATACTTTTTTCAAAACAATCTCATTTATTTATTTTTTCACTTTTTATCCCAATAACAAATTTTTTGTTACACAACATATCTTAAACATTTATAAAATGTAGTTCTTTTACCATAATAATCCAAGAAAATTAATTAAATTTTATTACGTAAAATATTTTTAACATTTATAAAATATAGTTCTTTTACCACAATAATCCAAAAAAATGATTAAATATCAAAATGGACCACCATAAAAATTTGAAGCAAATAACCCATTTCGATTTTTTAAGCAAACAATCCATTTCGGTAATTTATTTCTACCAAATGCACCATTTTGATAGACAATCCTCTAGGCATACCATTTCAGTTACTTTTTTTCTTTTTGTATTTATGGGATAACAAAGCTAACAAACAAATATATAATAATTACAAATAAAAATTTGAAATGATCACATTCTTGGACATAATAATCGTCTTTATACTAGTTAATTAAAAAAACAAAAAAAAACAAAAAAAACTAATGTTAAAATAAACTATCAACAAAACAAACTATTGTTATTTACATTTACAAAAAAACTATCCCAAAATTACAAAATAAAAAACAAATATTAAAAAAACAATTAGAAACATACCTTTCATTTATTCAAACACACCTTTCCTACAACATAAAAAAACCAAACAAACTAACACAATCATTTATAAAATAAACAAATAGAAAAATTAAATTCACAAACAAACCTTCTTCTTCCTCCTCCTCCTTTCACGGTGAACCAAGCAAAACCAAAAAATTTTTTCTTCCTTTTTCTTTCTTCATAGTGGTCCATCTATATAAGCATGAAAAATGAAAAAAAAAATACAAACACTTGGGTTAGGACTCATGACCGAGTGGTCACATTAGACTAGTGGTGTCGCCTATTGCCAGTCTCCACCTGACTAGTGTCGTCTGCTGCCAGCCCTCCACCTGACGGTGCTGCTGATGGGGACCCTTCTACAGCCCTCCAAGTCCTGATGCCACCTACTTCTTAACAACTACTTTTTAAAATTATTTTAAATTATTAATTTATTTTTTTAAACCGTGTAATTAACTGTAGTTGTGTTTTTCATGCTAGTGCCCATCTCTCCCCCTCCACCTTTAAAAAAATATTTTTGAAAAAAAATACATCATTTTGTAATGATGTGTTAGTGATTGTGTCAGAAGAAGTTTGGATGCCACCCATCTCCCTCCCTCCACCCCTTGAGACTGTTTCAAACACCCCATTTTGATAAATAATAGTATTGACATACCATTTTAATATTTAATTTTTTAAAATGTATTATATAGGTAAAAAAGCCCTCCAACCAATTCAACATTTAAAATGGAATGAAAGCAAACAACATGATATCAATTGACATTTGTAATGCCCTTACCTTTTCCAAAAGAAACATAATTTGTTTCGTAAAAGTATCATAGAGGCTTTTGTATTAAGAGTCAGATTACATTTTACCTTTTTTCCTAAGAAAATGGGTAAATTAATCAATGTACATTAAATCAAAGAGCAGACTGATTCTTTTGTTATAAATTTCATCCATTTATAATTTTAAGAACTGCCTTGTACGTCAAAATGAGGTACACGTGACATGTCACATGTAATTGTTTGATTGTTCTATCTACCACAACAATTTTTAACCAATTTTTAACAATAGAAATGAATAAAATTTTAAATAGAAAGTACCGATTTGCTTTTTGATCTAACGTACAGGGACTATTTACTTATTTGTTAATAAATAGGACAAAAATGCAATTTAGCTCCTAATATAGGAGCCTTCATGATACTTTTACCTAAAAACAACTTATTACATTAAAGAGCATCCTTCAATACCAACAAATATTTAAATCAATTGTTTCATAACTTGTGAAATTTTTATTAATTATTTAAAAATATTTAAAATTAATATTTCATATATTATAATATTAGTAAATTTAAATATCATTTAAATTAATTTATTTTTTACTATTGCATCTAAATGTGCATTTTAACTAATTCATAATAGTTGATCGAGTCTTAACTTGATTAGAATGAGTATTGTTGTCAATGTAGGAGAACATGAGCTTGAGTATGCTGAAGTGCATTATCTTTCTATTTATGGGTTGGGAAACAATCTCATTATGGGTTTTGATTATATCTACCTTCTTTTTTTTGACCAATGCCTAGAATTATACATAGCCCCCCACTATCCCATAATAATAGGACAATGCGCTTCAGCACACTTGAACTCACGTCCTCCTACATTGACAATAATACCCATGCCAATCGAGTTAAGACTCAATCGATATAATGAAATTATTTTTGTATGATAGTCTGTGACAATTTCCTAAGCAAGCATAATATTATCACCAATGTTCCTAGTTTTGATAAATAATTTATTAATTTTTTATATTTTATTCTAATTATATACTTTTATTACGCTTAAATTAATTACTTCTACTCCAGGAAATCTTTAACTTAAATTTTCATCCAGAGCAAAACATTGAAATGTGTCTTATAACTTGATTTAAACTAGCTTTGAAAACATGAGACGATTCGAAGTTTTTTAATTTAATTTTAATTTTAATTAAATAAATAAAAATAATTAAATTCTAATAAAAAATAACATATAATTAAATGAAGGTAAAAATCGATTTATAAACAAGTTTAGTTTCATCCTTTTTAAAATAATTGTAATAACGATTATTATAAACACTACTCCACCTAATGATTGATGCACTTTTTAAAGTTATCTTTCAATCTCCTCTTTTTTCTTTTCATCCAACCATGTAAGGGGAATCCAAAAAGTTTTTTAATTTTAATTATATTATTTTTATACATCAAAATATAAGTTTATTATGTATTAATTTATAAATTCATCATTTTTGAAGGACTTAAACAATTTTTTTTCATTTTTAGGAGATCTAAAGTATAATTTTACTATATATTAATGAATAATTTCTTTATTTATAAGAGGATTAAATTGAAAATTTTTTATTTTTAAGGGGCCAAAGTGTAATTTCACTACATATTAATTTATAGTTTCTCTATTTATAAGAGGACTAAATTGAAATGTTTCATTTTTTTTGGGGTAAGGCGCTTGCATGGCCCTCAAATTTGCCTTTGCATATCCACAGTCTCTTTTCTTTGTCATTCAATTATTAACATTGTTGACGCCATTTTTTGGATAAAAACGGGGTCGACTTGGATTTTGAAAAATGAAAACAAAAATGGGAGTCGCCACCAATCCTTTTTGATAAGGTGTGATCGGATCACCTTGAAAAGTGGTTGTTTTTAATAAACGATTTGATTTTATTAAAACAACGATTCAGAAAAACGGGTTCGGGAGTCGGTTACGTACGAGGAAGGATTAGTACCCTCGTAACGCCCAAGATTGGTACTTAGTTAATTAATTATTGTCTTAGTGTCGAAAATTGAAAACTTTGAAGAGATTTAAAATACGATCCTCTATTTAAAAAAAACTTACATAAATCAAGTTACTTGTTAAGACCCTCTCATTTCAGAAAGAGAAAATGACATACCCAATACATTAGGGCACGATATTTTACCTCTTCAGAAATGAGCTTGTCTAAAAAACTTGCACGATAAAATTTAAAAAGGTATTCAATTGTTTAAATCATGTAAAAAATTGCAACCCAATATGTTAAGGTACAATTTCTCATAATATTAAACATTGAATATTGCATTTATACGAAAAATCCTTGTCTCGAGAAAACAACGTGTCATATCCAATGCATTAGGACGCGACGTGTTGAATTCCCAATAACGAACTTTTAGTTATGTTTTATAAAAAATAGTTTCGATTATTTAAATTCAACGAAGGAAATCAGAACCCAATACGTTAGGGCTTGATTCTCTCAAAGATTTCAAATATCAAGAATTATTTTTATTTTAAAATTTTTCCGTTTTTGACGAATCCGAGTAAAAAATGAATGTAAAATAACAATAATGATGATAATGCAAATAAAATAATACAAACATAGGCTATAAAATAAAATAAATAAAATGACAAACTAATATGATACACAATAGCGAGCATATGATCTGTGAAATTAAAACATTCATTCTAAATAACGCGAATACGAATAAGTAAATAAACAAAGGAAATGAACAGCATTATGGAAATGTAAAAAAGGTATACATATGTATATATTACAAGATTATTATTCATGAAAACATATGTAAGTAAATGCATACATATATGCATAGAAACGTACGTACATACATGCATACATAAATTCTAAAAGACACATAAAAGTATATTTTTATATACATGTATTTATATAAAAAATGTGCATATACATATATTTGTTTATAATACAATAAATTTTAAAATTTAAATGAAAATGTGCAAATGAGCAAACAAGAACAATAATGAATAATACCAATGGTGATAATATTAAACTTATTAGTTTTAAATAAAAATTAATAAAAAAATAAAAACACAGAATAATAAAAAAAGACTAAATTAAAAATTAAAATGAATTTCGGGGTTAAAACTATAAATAATTAAAAGAATAGTCCAGGGACCAGAATAAAACGCGCTAAAAGGGCGAAGGACCAAGCAGGCAATATTCTCAACCCTAGCACGCAGTGTTTAGACGCGGACTAAAATGAAATGCGATAAAAATCAGGCGGCGGAATTAAAAAAAAGAGATGGGACCAAATTGCACAACAACGCGAAAGCAGAAGGACCCAGCGCATAAATATCCCTTTTTAAGAAAACACGCGGATCCTCCCCCACGGTCGGGTCACCGCGCGGGTCAGGGCCAAAACGGCGTCGTTTTGGCACCTAACCCTTAATATCAAAACGACGCCGTTTTAACAAGATCTACTATCTACGATCTACTCTGCTGCCAAATACAGGAAGACAAGATCTGCTATCTACGATCTACTCCTCTGCCAAATACAGGAAGACAAGATCTGCTATCTTTAATTTGTTCCGCTGCAAACTCAGGGAGGCGAGGCTTGTGTCTTTGATCTGCTTCACTGCCAGTACAAGAAGACAGGATCTACTGCTTCTAGTCCATTCCTCTGTAATTTCTAAGAGATAGGACTTGATATGATGACTTCAATTCATCCCACTACAACTTCAGGGGTATGAGTAACTTCATTAATATGCTCTCTGGGGAACATGACCTATAAAGTTCATTTTATGAACCTATTTATGCCTAATGACTAGGATGTTATGATCAGAACGAATCAAATGCTCCTAACTAGGTGTGTATGAATGATATTTGCATGGATGCAGAATGTTATGAGAATCATCCCTTTTTAATGTTAGGGTTGTCATTGCTCGTTATTCAATAAGGTTTTATTACCAACACGTCAGAATACTATCTTTTCTCGGCTGGTAACACTCATCTCTTACTTAGCCGGATTGCCCCCACTGTAATCTTCAGAGTTCAATCTGTTGTAATCTTCAAGGTTCAGTCCACTGTAATTTTGGGACATAAAATTCGAGTCATCTTCCTCCCACTGAGTATAAGATCTGACTTTTCTCAATCCTCTCCCACTGTAATTCAGGGATACAGGATTTGAATCTCTTTGGTCTTCTACACCATTCCCAAGGTGTCGTACCAAATGTTTATGCATGATTGAGGAATTTTCTCTTCCAAAAACCTTTTTTTATCACTCGGTGATCATTTCTCGTTTGTTCATTGAAGCTTTGTCACCAACTCGACATTTTGTCATTTTGTTCAATTCATGCTTGGACCACAAAATCTGAAAGGATAGTCTTAATTTAGACTTTTCCTTCTCAGACATTTCACCCATTAAACTTAGTGTGCTCTAAACAATAGTCTTGTTTCAGGTTCTTGTATTGTTTAGAAGCTTTCAGAGTAATATGTAAAACTCCCTTTGTTCGAATTTTAACAGCCCATTAATCTTTATTTCAATGGAAAATGCTTGAAAAAGATTATCACAACGGGAAAGGTGAAATCTTATTGAGAGCAGAGCTCTGAACAAAGAAATTAATTAGGATAGCAAATTTTGCTAAGATTCAAAATGAATAAGATGAAAAGGATTATCACAATGGACAAGATGGAATTTTATTGAGAACAAAGCTCGAAATAAATAAATAATCAAGATAGCAAATTTGATAAGATACGATGAGAATAAATTAATCAAGATGACATATTTTGCCAAAATAAAAATGAATAAAATGGAAACAGGTGCCCCAGATATCATAGCATGAGCTTCTCTGCCCCAAACTTCTTGAGGACCCTTTCGAACTTGATATGTGTCTAGAAGTCCTAGAAGACTTTGTTGATGCCCCAATATGTAGCATCTCTCCTTCTTATTAATTCAGAGAGGACAAGGCTACCACATGCCCCACTTTTGATCAAAATTTGAATTGCCCATTCCTGGGTTTTCAATTCAAAACCCCTTTGGTCTCAAGGCGCCCTTTGTGGGTTTTCACCTAGGCTTCTCATTTTTCTTTTTCTTCTTTTATTTTCTTTTTTCCTTTTCTTTTTTCTTTTTTTCTTTTTTTCTTTTTTTTTTAACATTTTTTGATTGAATTCGCACTTGCAGGATCAGGTAAGTCCTTGCTATCCGTTCTGGTCGAAATCAACACTTCTCTAAATAAAGCCTTCCACATAAGGTTCTTTTCAGTTTCATATCCTCTTTCTTCTAAAGTCCTTTTTGTATAGAGAGGATTTTCTTCGATGTTAGGTCTCATTCATAGAACTCTCTAAGGCGAACCTTCTTTGGTGAGCTCACGTATTTTGTTTTAGATGTATTTGACCGAGACAGATAACTTTGCACATTTCTCTTCAATCGGGATCTGATCCAACACTCGGAGAGAAGGAATCTTGACCTCAATGAGCAAAACTGCGATGAGCCAATGTGTTGCCCCAGTAGCGGTTTTTTCGATCCTTTTTTGTTTTTTGTTTTTTTTTTGCTCCCACTGCACCGTGCATTTTGGGGAAAAATGTGTTAACCTTGAACAGACTGCAAACTTCTGATATCGTGCCATTGTTCAACTTTCGTGCATTGTCAGATATGCTCCTTTTTGGCATTCCATACTGACATATGATTTTTCAAGAATTTGCAGACTGTAGGCTTTGCGACATCAGCATATGAAGCAGCTTCTGCCCACTTAGTGAGGTAATTGATGACCATAAAGATAACCGTCAAAAACCTTAGGTGAGATTGGCCCTATGACATCTGTGCCCCACATAGAGAAAGGCCATGGCTTCCATTGATTCTTTGTAAGGTAGAATCTTGTTCTCCCGTCCTTAACAAATCAGGAGATAAGCTACAGTCTCAGTTATCTCCAAAGTCCTTAAGTTTAATCTAGACATATATCCTGCTCAAAAGGAGGTTCTGAGTCAATAGCAGTGTCGCTTATATCATTGATATCTGGAGACCTATTATAGGGACGAAAGTAGATCCAAAGAATAAAAGAATCTAAGAATATTTACCTGTATAGTATGATTATGAATGAAATGGAAACAATAAAAGAATATTTGTTCAAAGTGAGAAACAAAGATGCATTTTATTGAAATAAAAATGTTGGACATAAGCCTATCTCACAAAAAGATTCTTATTGCCCCTAGGCTTAGAGCAATAAGCGTGTTTTGGACATTACTCTGAATTAGCTTTAAAAAATACAAGGATTTCTTCCACAGTCCCACTATTCAAAATGCTTCCAAGTGTGTTCTCCTTACCAACCCCCTTTTTGGATACGATGTTAATGCTATGATAGCCGGCGGTTATGACCCTCGGTTGGCCCACAATGATCGATTTGGGATACCCTTCATTATACATGCTCGGGTTGCTTACTTCATTTTTTTTTGTTCTTTGGGGTTGATCTTTTGACGCTTTCTCCCGTATCTATCTTCCCACTTCTTATGGCATTTTCAATCATCTCGCCAGACATTACCATATCTGAGAAGCTCATAGTTGCACTTCCCAACATGTGGTTAATGAATGGGGCTTTCAGAGTGTTGATGAAAAGCACCGTGGTTTCTTTTTCCAGAAGAGGTGGTTGGACTTGTGTCGCTACCTCTGTCCATTTTTGGGCATACTGTCTGAAGCTCTCACTTTACTTCTTTTCCAAGTTCTGCAGTGTAATTCTGTCAGGTGTCATGTCTGTCACGTGACCATATTGCTTCATAAAAGCCTGTGCCAAGTCCTTCCATGAGTGGATGTTGGCACGACTCAACTGGTTGTACCATTTGGCAGCCGACCCGATCAGACTATCTTGGAAGCAATGAATTAACAATTGATCGTTATTAACATATCCTGTCATTCTTCGACAGAACATCGTGATGTGAGCTTCAGGACAAATAGTCCCATTATATTTTTCGAATTCTGGAGCCTTGAATTTTGGCGGGAGTACTAGATCTGGGACCAAACTTAGATCATTGGTGTCAACCCCGCAATGGTAATCAGCATTCTCTATTGCTTTAAGTTTTTCTTCCAACCACCTATACCGATCTTCGAGTTGCTTTGGTAGTTCTACCCTTGCTCCTGCCATTTCGTCTAAATCAGGAACTACAAGATTGGTTGGATTGTCCCCCTGATTGGAACCTGAGCCTATTTGGTAATTCACCGGAGCCGAGGCACTGGCCTGATATTGTTGGGGTACGGGTGCCCCTTGTAGATTTGCCTCCGGTTGTCCCTGGGTATTAGTTGGAGTGAAACTCGGTGGATAGGTAGGGTCTTCATAATCATCTCCAAGATTGACCGCAGGGCTTTTCCCCTTATCATGCCCCCTAGCCGCTAACTGCATCAATCGGTTCAATAAATTTCTTTGGGACTCTTCCATGTTTTGTTGGATCTTTTCTAGTTGTTCTTGCATCTGGGCTTGCATCTGTTCTTGCAATTGCTCTAATCTCTCTAGTCTTTGATCTATTTCTTTGGTTTTGCGGTGATTACCGTAGTAATATCTAGTTGGCCGATTTTTGTTGGTTTCCAGGGCAACTGAAATAATATTTACCTAATTAGGTTCATTTTGTGAAAATCTAATGCATATGATGCAATGTAATGCAAATGCATGGAATGAATGCAAAAAGAAAGAGACGCATTGATTCTGAATTCAATTATATTAAAACAACTTTTCTAGAAGACAAATTTCTTTACATAAAATGGATTACATATGCGGTTTTGCCCTCATATTCCAGGCGAATATGTCGATAGTTTCCTTTATATCCGGATGCTAGGATCAAAGCTTGCAAAGTTTCCAAATTCTGTCTCTTCCAAGCCACGACTCGTTGCTCACTCCGCGATGCTCTTCTTTAGTTTCTTTTGAGATGTGACGGCTCTCGAATAATCTTTATCGGTTTGAATCCTCAGGCAGCGAAGTATAGTCGTATATTCCTCCACGAACTTTCAACCTTTTCTCGTTGTGCTTAATCGGCCCATATTCGGGTAGTCACATTATATTCCACTTTATCAAGAAATTCATTTTCCATGACAAGTTTTTCTATTTAGCAATCAAATTTGAATCAACACCTCTTTTCTATGATGAAAATGCAGTGCGATTATAACCAAAACAAAATAGGTTAGTACAAAGCAAAAGCAAACAAAAAAATAGAGTACCTATTCGAGTAACCGCTAAGGGTTTAAAGTGGTTCTACCAAGGGTGGGCTCCTAAGGTCATCTACATGTGGTTTGGGTTCTAAAACGAAGGTACCCGAACCAGTAGATTCCTCAATCCTCACCCATTATAGGCTCATATAGACCGAGTTCAGTTCAGGGGAATACATTTCCCTATGGCTGTACAGAGATGAAAATCCCACGAAGACATAGGTACGGATGTATCCGGAAAGCAATCCACTATCCTGCACGGAGGTGAAAACCTCAGAAGGACTAGTTTCTCACTCCCACTTAAGAGGGTGTGACCCGCGGTCATGCAATGCAATGTGCAAAAATATCAAAAGGCTTGAATCAAAAAATAAACATATTAAAGACCACAAAAATGACAGACAAATTGCAACGAAAGGATCGTACATTTAAACCAAATTTTCAATTTTCGACAGAAAGACAAAAATTAATCAACACGTGGCCTGACTCTCTTTTTAAATCCCCAGTGGAGTCGCCAGGTTGTTGACACCATTTTTTGGATAAAAACAGGGTCGACTTGGGTTTTGAAAAATGAAAACAAAAATGGGAGTCGCCACCAATCCTTTTTGATAAGGTGTGATCGGATCACCTTGAAAAGTGGTTGTTTTTATTAAATGATTTGATTTTATTAAAACAACAATTTTGGTTCACATAACTCAGAAAAATGGGGTCAGGAGTCGGTTACGTACGAGGAAGGATTAGCACCCTCATAACGCCCAAAATTGGTACCTAGTTAATTAATTATTGTCTTAGTGTCAAAAATTGAAAACTTTGAAGAGATTTAAAATACGATCCTCTATTTAAAAAAAACTTACATAAATCAAGTTACTTGTTAAGACCCTCTCGTTTCAGAAAGAGAAAATGACATACCCAATACATTAGGGCACGATATTTTACCTCTTCAGAAATGAGCTTGTTAAAAAAACTTGCACGATAAAATTTAAAAAGGTATTCAATTGTTTAAATCATGTAAAAAATTGCAACCCAATATGTTAAGGTACAATTTCTCATAATATTAAACATTGAATATTGCATTTATACGAAAAATCATTGTCTCGAGAAAACAACGTGTCATATCCAATGCATTAGGACACGACATGTTGAATTCCCAATAACGAACTTTTAGTTATGTTTTATAAAAAATAGTTTCGATTATTTAAATTCAACGAAGGAAATCAGAACCCAATACGTTAGGGCTTGATTCTCTCGAAGATTTCAAATATCGAGAATTATTTTTATTTTAAAATTTTTCCGTTTTTGACGAATCTGAGTAAAAAATGAATGTAAAATAACAATAATGATGATAATGCAAATAAAATAATACAAACATAGGCTATAAAATAAAATAAATAAAAGGACAAACTAATATGATACACAATAGCGAGCATATGATCTGTGAAATTAAAACATTCATTCTAAATAACGCGAATACGAATAAGTAAATAAACAAAGAAAATGAACAGCATTATGGAAATGTAAAAAAGGTATACATATGTATATATTACAAGATTATTATTCGTGAAAACATATGTAAGTAAATGCATACATATATGCATAGAAACGTACGTACATACATGCATACATAAATTCTAAAAGACACATAAAAGTATATTTTTATATACATGTATTTATATAAAAAATGTGCATATACATATATTTGTTTATAATACAATAAATTTTAAAATTTAAATGAAAATGTTCAAATGAGCAAACAAGAACAATAATGAATAATACCAATGGTGATAATATTAAACTTATTAGTTTTAAATAAAAATTAATAAAAAAAATAAAAACACAGAATAATAAAAAAAGACTAAATTAAAAATTAAAATGAATTTCGGGGTTAAAACTGTAAATAACTAAAAGAATAGTCCAAGGACTAGAATAAAACGCGCTAAAAGGGTAAATGACCAAGCAGGCAATATTCTCAACCCTAGCACGCAGCGTTTAGACGCAGACTAAAGTGAAACGCGATAAAAATCAGGCGGCCGAATTAAAAAAAAATAGATGGGACCAGATTGCACAACAACGCGAAAGCAGAAGGACCCAGCACGTAAATATCCCTTTTTAAGAAAACACGCGGATCCTCCCCCAGGTCCGGTCACCGCGCGGGTCAGGGCCAAAACGGCGTCGTTTTGGCACCTGACCCTTAATATCAAAACGGCACCGTTTTAAAATGCTTATAAAAGCTAAGAAAACCCTAAAAATTCATTTTTTAGCAGCTTCTAAAAAAATTTGAGAGCACTCCTTGGCTCCCCAGCCCTCAAAGCTCCAGCCTAAGGTTTGGCAAAAGGCTCCGGCGCACCTCGCCGTATCTCCGATGCAAGCGGTGGCCGGAGGTGCAAAATAGGCCTTTTTTTAGCCCCGATTGAAGCCAAACCACCTAGAACCCGGATTCAAGGCGAAATTCTTTGAAAGTTGAGCCAAACCCAAAAAGAAAAGGAGTTATTCGTTCGCCTTCCCCTCTCTCCAGCACGGCGTAGGTAAGGTTTTTTTATTTTTTTGTTTAAAAGGTTTGTAGAAAATAAACAATAAAATAAAATAAATAAAAAAGAAACGTAAAACAGAAAAAAGAAGAAGAAGATGCACTGTAGCCAACCTTTTTTTATCTACTTTTTTTTGTATTCACTAGTGTTGTTAAAAAAATACAAAGATAGTGTTTTTGCTTTTATAACCTATCTATTTCAATTTTCTATTATTTTTTGCTGCTCTTTGCGTGTTTGCTCTGTTTTGCAGGTGTCAGGGAAGCTGGTGGAGCAGGTGGACGAAATAATGGCGATGGCAGAGGGCAAGTGGTGCGGCGCCATAGATTAGGAGGCTAGGGTTTCTTTTTTTGTTTAGGTTATGGGCTGTTAGGGTTAGATTTAGGTGGGTTGGAATTTGGGTTTTTATTGGACCATCTGATTTGGGTTTATTTGTTTTATTTTCTCTGGTGGGACGGGCAAATTTGGGCTTCTACAAAAATGTTTACACTTTGATCACTTAATTTTAAAAAGTTACAAATTGATCACTAAATTGTACGTAAGTTACAAGTTGGTCACTGTCTTGTTAAGTAGCTAGTGGATGTCAGATGAGGGGATGGGTAAATTAACTATTTGGATCACTCAATTATTAGTAACTTAACGATTTGGTCACTCAATTTCAAAAAGTTACAAGTTGGTCATTGAAATATTAGTAAGGTTACAAGTTTACACTTTGATCACTCAATTTTTGCACCATTACTTTGCAACCCATAATCCAAATTGTATCAATAATAACTTAAGCCCTAAACCCTAACAAAGCCATTGTCAACCCAATGCCTCATATTTAACCTAACCAATTAAGCAATCCTTCATTCTTAACCTACTAACCATTTCACCTTTGGCCAAAACCATAACTTCAAAAAAGTCCACAATCAAGTTATTCACACACCCTTACCCTACCAACAACCAAATATCACCATAATTAAAAGCAAAGAAAAATACAAATAAAAGAAGGAAGATAATTCATATTTTAGGAAGCCCCAACCAAGACTTATAGAAGCAAAAGGACAAAATAAAATCAATGAAAAGAGAATCAAAATATAAAAAAGGAAACTCAAATGTTTTAGATTCAGTCAATCAATCCAAAAGGTCAAGGAGAAAATCTCACTAAGAATACAAACATATTTGAGTCAGGTAGTCATCCAACAACGATGGATGGAGATTGGAGAGCTTTTCCGTTAAGGTTTCAAGTTTAAATTAGCGGAGTTTCAGACCATTTCAAGAAAAATTAAACCATAAAGTTGAAAAGAAGAGGGGCAAAACTTTGGTTTAGTGTGTTTCTTTGCCGAAGGAGGAGATAGGATGATGACGAGGTTATTGGAATACAATTGTGAAAGAGGTCCCTAAAACACTAAAACTTTTAAATAGTTTAGGACCAACTTGTAACTTTTTTAAATTGAGTGACCAAAGTGTAAACTTACAAATAGATGAGTAAGCTTGAGTGTAGTTTACCTTATGATGAATAGTGAGTTAACATCCATCAGACATCTATTAACAACTTAATGGCGCATTGACTTAAATGATAAGTTTTGAATAGTTTAGTGAACAATTTGTAAGTTTTTGAAATTGAATGATCAAAATGTAAACTTACTAATAATAGAATCACACTGGGTACAATTTACCTTTTTTTTTCCTAAAATATATCAAATAAAAAATTATGAAGATAGCATTATGAATAGACCTAATCATGGGCCGGGCAGAGACAATGTAAAATTTTAGACCCATTTTCTAGGTTTTGGCCCTGCCTGACCCGAAAAATGGGCTTAAAATTTTTTTCAAGCCCGAATCGGATAAAAAAACACTAAAATCGAGTCTGACCCATATCAATTTTTATATAAAAATGACTTTAAAAAAATATAATACATCAAATACACTAAAAACATTAAAATAAATGTTTCCCAACAAATTGAAAATACATTAAAAAAGTATTTATACTTAAATAACACTAAGATAGTTGCAATTTAACAAGTAAACGTCTCTAAAATAGTAGCAAAATTAATAATAAAACAAGAGTTATATAATATCCAAACAATAACAACAAAATAGTAGCAATATAATAACAAAATGACAGTAAACAACATAAAAAAAAGCAGTAAACGACAATGAAAAATTTAGGCAAATTTGGGCCGGGCCAAAAAAATCTTACCTGAGGCCTGACTAGTTTGGAAAACGGGCTTCATTTTTTTTATCCAAGCCCATTTTTTGGGCCTATATTTTTACCTAAATCCTCTCATTTTTCGGACGGACTTTCGGACCTAAGTGAGTGGCTCGATCCATGATCATCTCTAATTATGAATGGAATTCGCAATATGGCCTTCTATTTTTTTTTTCACTCTCCCTTTTTTCAACTTTGATTCAGGCTCATTAAAGTGCATTCGTGTAGGAGCATTTAGACTTGGATTGGCATGCAATGAAGTTGGATTTGTTTATAAGGAACCAGCTGAGCTTAGCTTAATAGATTCTGAGTTCACACTATTAGGTCATCTTGCACCTTCAATCACTCACCAACAAAAGAACTTACTTCCTAGCTAGATACCATATAGAGATGCTTGAAATTTTGCGCCTTCTCTGTCACCCACATGCACATAGAAGTAAAACCTTCACTGCTAGGAAATTCCTCGGCCAAAATAGGTTGTTTATTGTAATCCTATTTTGTAGCTCTAATCAAACAATTAAAGAGTTTGGACTAATTCGAATTTCATGTTATTATTATTAATAATATTATTGTTGATTTAATTATTTATTATCATTATAAATCTACATTATTATTTACAATTACTGTTAATTAATATTTATTACAAGATTATGACACACTTATAATTTATGACACACTTATAATGTAGGTGAAAAAAAATTATATAATAAGTATTAAAATTTGAGATCTTTTTTCTTTTAGTTTATAATACAAAGTATCCCACTTTCAACTATAAATAAAACATATATATATTATATAACAAGTAATTTTAAGTTTTGGAATTTTGGATTTTTTAAATTTATATACAAAGTATTTTTCTCCTTCTCCAAGTCCACCATATCTTCTCTCAAATTCAAAGTCAATATTTTATTTTTAACTATAAATAAAACATATATATTATTTTTAATGATTCGGAAATAGTGGAGTTGACAACGATTTGCATGAAAGAAAAAAGAAAAAAAAACAATGAAAGATGAAAATAAAGAGAGTGTAAAACAACAAAGCAAATGAAAAAACAAGTTGGATTAAAGTGAACGGGTATTTAATTTTTTTTATCTAAAGTTCAAAGACTAATTTTTTATGAGATTGGATATAGCAAAATTGGCTGCAAAATTCTCGATTTTTCCTTGTTGCAATTGCCTTCTTATATGAATTTTATTTATTTATTTTTAAGAATTTTTTTAACTTTTTTACAATTATTATTAATAAAATTTTAAAATATCAAAATGATTGTTTAACTATAGCTCAATGACCAAATTAACTATTAACCTTTTGAATTAAAGTGTACCGTATTTTTTTAATGGAAGTTAACAATCAAGAGACAAAAATATAACAATTTAATAATATTAGTGACTATTACGTAACTTTTGAAAGTTAGATAATCAAAATATAATTTTAAACAAAGTTTAGAGCAATTGGTGTAATTTACCCTTAATTAAAATATGAAGAAAAAACTACTAAATTGATAATTTTGAAGAATCTTTCGTATTAGATTAAATTTTACAAATGATTTTGAAATGGTAGAAATTAAAATAACACAATGTATAATTCACATAGTTCCATATGGCATATGATGAGTCCAAGACTTAGATCTGACATTTTGTAAGTTTACAGCCCCTTTTTTAACTATTCTGAAATTTACAGTTAACATACATATGTATATAAACTCACTTTTAATTTGAACAATCTCTAAGATGTGGAATCCAACCAATTTTATGACAGGAAAGATGAGATCTCACCTTCTTCCTAATTCTATGTCATCTAATCTTGAGCTTGGACCATAATCTGAATCACCTTTTGATCCTTGTGTTTGATTTACAATATGAACTCCCATGGTTGGGTGTGCAGTGAGTTGATTTGTAGTTTGAGCAGCCCCATCTCCATTGTTATCCGACAATTCCTCCAACAGTGCATCAAAATAAGCATAAGGCCCCCATCCTGTAAAACACATATCAATACATGAGACTCGAAATTAAAACAAATTATTTAAGTTCAAGAAAGATGGAAGAGAATGAAAGCATTACCATCATCATCGTATGGGTTTGGGAAGAACTGACGGTAGCAAAATGCAGAGACGACAAGGCCTGTAAAAATCGAACAATTCCAATGTAACCACATTTCCGATACGTATATCTATAAGAGATGTAGAGAAGAATACCTAGAAAACCACCAGCGAAGACATCGTTCCAATGGTGCCAATAGTCATCAACACGAGAAACGGCGACAAGAGATGCAGCGAGCAGAGGAATAACAGTGATGCAGAGTTTGGCGATATGTCCTTGGCGATCAAATGTATGGATTTTTCCTGCTAAGTACAGTGACAGATAACCTAACCCTGCAAATGACCCTGCAATGCAATATATCTTCTTTTTATTGTTTTCTGGATTATCTATCCTAAGCATAAAAATGGTTCTGAGAGAAGTACTTACAGGATGCATGACCGCTTGGGAAGCTCTTATGTCCTTCCTTTATGTCCGCTTTGTTTCCATGACACACAACGTTACCCCATTTATCATAAACCTGAGGAATAATGTTCATATCTATCAAATACATACCTATTTATATTGAATATACACATTCAGAAGATTTTTCTGGTTTAATTTTATATTCAGACGATTTTTAGAGAATCACGCTTTCATGTCTAAATATAAATATTGAACACTAATATTTTTTTAAAAAAAAATTCAGTAAAAAAAATATAGGTTAGTATTTGATATATTAATAATATATTTTGTTTTTTTAATTTTATTGGGCAAATTTTTTAAAAGATTTTATCAACTTTTTGGAATTTGTTAATTTTTTAAATATATATTTTTTAAAAAAATTTATGAATTATATACTTAAACCGTTAATGGTTCAATTAGTTTTCATCTAAAAGCAACTAATTTAACTAAATTTTAAAAATTAAAAGTTGAAATGACCCGAAAAGAAATAACAAAATAAATAAATGTTAAAAGTTAAATTTATCCTTCCGACTTCAAAAATACCAAGACTTACATCTTTTCCGTCGGGAAAGCAACGCCAGAAAAAATCTGGTCGAGGCCGACCGACAGCATCTTTGATTGCATCCGTGATAACAGCAGTAATTAGTACAGCAAACAACAGGCCTGCCCTTCAACATCATCAAAACCCGTTATATAAATATGCACACACACACGCACACACACAGGACTCTTCTGTTTTACTCCTTAAAGCAGAATGGGCATTACCTAAAACGCTGTGGTGAAGATCATACACATCTTTCCTCCGATAATAGAAGAAGATGGACACACAGATCGGTAACAAAACCGAGTAAATCTGATCAAACACATGTAATCAATGAATCCCGCAAGTAAAAGCATATTTTTATACAAAACGAAACAGCAAATGCTCTAATAAGCAGAAATCAATACTTACAGGAACAGCCCACAGTGGGACAGTGTTGTCTTTCATTGGATACCTGAGATCACCCATCATATCCTTTCCAACAAATCGATAAAATGGATGGATGACAAACAAACCAACTTCTATGATGACCAGAAGCATTAATATTAACCAATCATGTAAATGGTTCCAAGCCACTTTCGTTCCATATGTTCTAATCGGGTATTCGGCTCGCTTAGCCGCCTCCGTAGCTCTCTCCGACTGCGATGGCCCCTGCTGCTGCTGCTGCTGTCGCAGCCGCTGAAGATTCAAAACTTTAAGATTAGACGAGTTTCAACTTTATCCATATTAGATATGAGCACTACAAAACCTTGACATATTAATAATACGTAAAATATATACGGTAATAAAACTAGTTTTCTACAATAATAACCAATAAAAATGTGGAATTAATATTTTTAGTTGCATATTAACATGCATATAAGAATAAAATCAAATTACTCATTTGAGACAAAATTACAAAGATTAAAAAAATAAAATATATCACATGTCTGGACATATTGGCTGTGTTTTGATCATATTTTTATCTTCTCCAATTTTATTTTTATTCTTTTAATTTATCATTATTTCTCTGACATTTCTATTGTATAGAATTAAGTGAAGCTAAGGGTAGATTAAATATATATTTTTAGTCTCTGTCAAAAACTAATTCATTCAATTTTAATTTTTTTTGATTAAATGAAGAAATTATAATTTTAATTCCTCCTAAAAATTAAGAATTAAATTTAAGTTTTTTCTTTAAGAACTAAAATCTTTTAACATTTACATTTTTATAATTTTACTTAAATAAAGTTCCTCAAAACAAGAAAGGTACACTCCCCAACAGGAAAGGCCGTGGTTCATAGTAATGGCTACAAAACAAGAAAGGAATCATTAAAACAAATAAAGGAACACTCATATTAAGGAAAGTAAAAAACCAGAGCAAACCATGAAAAATAATTCTAGGAAGATTTGAAAATATATTTTGGACAGAGGTAAAAATAAAAAAAAGTTCAAATGATTTTGATAAAAGGAAACTAACCTGCAAAATGCCCTGGAATTTGAGAAAAGAGAAAAGCGATCTTAGTTTGCTCCAAGCCATAACCGGTGTGAAAATGGAACTCAGAGATTAAAGATTCAAAGATTCAAACACCAACAATGCATGGAATTTCCTAAACAAACATGGCCGGCACATTAATAGTAACAAATAATTAGACTAAGAAAAGAAAGAAAGAAAGAAAAACAGAATCTACATCTTTCCAACTTCAAAGCAAGATATAGAAAAAGATGTGATAAGGAGCCATTAGGGGTCAAATCAAAGCGAAAGCAAAAGCAAAAGCGAACGTAGACGAAAACGAAAACTTACCGTATAGTATACTACATATCAGTAATAGTAATGTTGCCCTGATAATCTTTTAGAACGATAATTCGGAAAACAAGAAAGATAGCATTAACCGAGAGAGAGAGAGAGAGAGGAAGGGATGGCTTGGAAATGAAAAGAAATGGGCGGGTGACGCTTAGTTTATGCGGTTTTCTCACTTTTTGTTGGTGGATGAATTGGCTGTTAAGGGCAGTGAAGGAAGAGGACGCCTTGATACTTTGCTTTCCTTTCGTTAGGGATGAATCCTGTAAATAATAGTAATAAATTCAAATAATATCTATAATTTTATTTAAGTTTCTCGTTAAATTGGATCGAGTTGAATTGAGTGAAAAAAATTTAAATTAGTCAAGTTAGCGAGTCCTATTTTATTATATTAACTCGATTTGAAATTTTCTCGAATCGAGTCGAGTGAAATTAAAGAATTAAACATGTCAAATTAAAATTTTGTTACAATATAACTAATTCCATATTAGAGCACAAAAATTTGAAACCATATATATTTGAAAACTTTTTCAAAGCAAAATAAAAAAAAAAATATTTTAGTATAATAAACTTGAATCACTAATAAATTTATTTAGATCCCAAAAATTATTATTGTTAAATTTTTTTAATTTTTTAACTTTCTTTATATATATTTTTAGAATCTTTTTTGAAATTTTTATAAGTATTTTACATTTTAAAAATTATTTTGTAATTTTTGTTGAGAGAGACTAATTTGCTCATTTTCAAACTTGACAAGGACCAAAATGGTATTTACACCAATCTGTTATTCGAATTATTTGAACTGTAAATTCATCTCGATTTGAACTTGAAACTTGAATTACTTATTTGAGTTGACTCAAATAATTTGATTTGATTAACTCAAAATTTAAATTTTTTTCTATTTTTTCAAATCGAATCAAGTTTTGCTTACCCTTAATCACAAGCCTATATAGGCAACAACTTGATTAGAAAAATTATAAAAATGTCATTCTATATTTTAAAATAAGTCATATTATTTTAACGCACTCTAATCTTTTTATTTTGAATAAAAACCAATAAAAAATTTGTATATAATAGAATTTAAACTCATGCTATTTACATTAATAAAATCTCAATTTCATTGCTAAAAAAATTATTATATGTAACTATCTCTTTCAACAATCTGACCAAAACAATCACATGGATTAAGGAAAAGCTCAAAGATGGCCACACCAATATGAACCATCTTGTTATTGGCCAAGTGAATTATCACAAGGTCACATCAGTATCTACTTAGAGATTTCTCTCAACACATCTTAATACTTGTGTGGTAAAGTGTCTTGTAACTTTACCACCAACTCTATATCAATATGATTAGGTAACATCCTATTGTTGTAGCACTAATATTGATAACTACAATATAGAATGATCGCAAAGTAATAAGAAAAAGAAAAATAAAGCACACAAATTTTATGTGAAAAACTCTTTCAGGAAAAATCACAGGCAGAGGAGAAGATAATTCGCTAATGTCGAATTCGAATGATACAAATTTAGACTACATTTATTTATAGGTTGAAAAACCTTATTCTAGTTAATTTCAAATACATGAAGCGTAGTAAGGTTGAAAAACCTTATTCTAACTAATGTAAAATAAAAGAAGTAAAGTTCTATATAGATTTTACTTTTATTTTATTTTACCACTGTATTTTATTTTAACAAGGATTCGAGTCAATCAACTCTAATAATCTCCACCTTGATACAAATTCTTAACGAATAAGTTCTTCACCATGAACTCTCAATGAACAAGTTCTCCACCTTTTCCACGACACCCTTAAGGGGTGTTCTTCAACAATGAACACTAACCAAGTCCAAGCAATGCTCAAACTTGGTTATAAAAAGTGTCTTAGTCATCATATCTGCAAGATTATCATAAGTATTAACTTTGCTCACAACAATATCAACACAAACAATAATATCATGCACAAAATGGTACCGAACATCAATGTGCTTAGTTCTCTCATGAAACATTTGATCATTAATAAGGAAGATGAGACTCTGACTGTCACAAAACACTATACTAATCTGAAGGTCCTTATTGAGTTCACCAAAGAGTCCTTTTAACCATATAACTTTTTTACAACCCTTAGTAATCGCCATGTACTCAGCTTTAGTAGTGGATTAAGCAACTATATTTTGCAAAGTGGCTTTCCAACTAATTGCGCAACCCTCAATTGTAAAGACATACCCTGTGAGAGATCTTCTTTTATCAAGGTCTCTAGCAAAATCAGAATCAATATACCCAATGACTCCATTTCTAGTTTTTCCAAACTATAAGCAAACATCAGTAGTACCTTGTAAGTATATGAAAATCCACTGAACCGCTTTCTAGTGTTCTTTGCCAGGATTCGCCATGTATCTACTAACTGCACTAACTACATATGATAAATCTGGATGTGAGCAAACCATAGCATACATGAGAGATCCTACTGCACTAGAATATGGAACAGTGACATGTAGTCAATTTGATCATCTAATTGTGGAGACAAAGCCAATGAAAGTTTGAAGTGGGTTGCTAATGGAGTACTAACAGGCTTGACATTCTACTTATTGAACCTGCAAAGAACTTTCTCAATGTACCCTTTCTGACTTAGGTACAATTTACATGCTTTTCTATCTCTGAGAATCTCCATCCCAAGTATCTTCTTTGCTACTCCCAAATCCTTCATTTCAAATTCTTTACTAAGCTGGGCTTTGACCTTTCTTATCTCTCATTTATCTTTGGCTGCTATCAACATGTCATCAACATAGATGAGCAGATACACAAAAGAACCATCACAGTTTTTCTTAAAATAAACACAACTGTCAAAGTTGCTTCTTTTGAAATCATGTAGTCATAAAAGAATCAAACCTCTTATACCACTGCCTTGGTGATTGTTTCAAGCCATACAAACATAGTCCTCATTTTCTAAGACTGTAAAACCCTCTGGTTGTTACATATAAATATCTTCCTCAAGTTCTCCATGTAAGACCGTTGTTTTTACATCTAACTGCTCAAGCTCCAAATTATACATGGCCACAATACCAAGCAAGGCTCGAATTGAACTATGCTTCACAACACATCTGTAAAGTCTACACTTGGAATCTGACAATAAGCTTTTGCAACCATCCTTGCTAGGTTCTTCAACTCTTGGAGTCCCTTTTTTCTTCTTGAACACCCAGTTACAACGAACAACCTTTTTACCCTTAGAAAGCTTCATTAGGTTCCATGCTCTATTCTTATGGAGCAATTCCATCTCTAATTACATGGAAAACATCCTGTTTCTTGAATCTTCACAGCCAACTACCTTGGAATAAGTAGATGACTTTTGATTTGCATCTATATCTTCAGCCACGTTTAAAACATAAGAAACTAAATCGGCCTCAGTGTACCTTTTTGGAGGTTTAATTTCTCTTCTAGGTCTGTTCTTGGCAATAGAATATTGTGGTGTTGATTGTGGTGAAGAAGCAACTCTACTCTGAGTTTTTGTTTTAACCTAAGAAGTAGACTTTGTTATAGATCTTAGATCAATCTAAAGCTCCACTTGCTTCACATGTGTGTTTGAACTTTGCTGGTCTTTATTGAAAGAGTCTTTATGTAACAGCCTGATTTTGGGCCTAGTCGGAACAATGGTTTCGGGACCACAAATTCGATGAGAAAAAAATTTATTTTAATTATATTTTTATTGTCTACAATTTCACAGAAAGATTTCATGAAAATTTCGTTCGAAAATTTTGACATTTGGGCACCCAATTTAGCCAAAAGGACTAAATTGTAAAAAGTGCAAAAGTTGAGTTCTATATGTTAGGAGTGTCTAATTGTTATGAAATTTTAAATTGGAGGTCCTTAAATGGTAATTAGACCATTGGTTATGTTATGGAAAAAATGAACATGAAATGGGTGAAATAGGATATTTTTAAGTTAAGGGTATTTTGGTAATTTGGAAATTAAAACAAATTAAAATGACAAAATAAGCCAAAATTTCATCATCTTCTCAAGGGGCTGGTCGAATATCAGGTTACTCTATAGCTAGAGTTTATTCATTCTTTCAAGCTTCATGGTAAGTCTGTTCTAGCCCCGTTTTTCTTGTTCTTTATATTTTTAGAATCCTGGTAACTAGCTTAAGCTAATTCTCCCATTAATTCGAGCTAGAATTTATGTTTGGAAAATTACCCATAGATGAAAAGTGTGAATTTTGATGTTTTCTGATGGAATATGAAGCTTAGAATTATGTTAAACGATTTTGTCTAAACGATTTTTAGTGAAAATGGGTAAATTGACATAATCGGTAAAAATACTTAATGTGCATAAGTGCACTATAGAGCAAGAATTTGATGTTGTCATAGGAGGGAAAAATGTTCAGCATGTCATAAAACATAAGAAAAAGGAAGAAAGTTTAATTTCCGAGCCTAGGGGAAAAATCGTAATTTTGTGAAATTTTAGGGGCAAAAATGTAATTTTTCCAAAATGTGATTTTTGGATTGAATTAAATAACGTGAGTGTTAAATAAGTTAAATGTGTTATTATAAGTCAAGAAAGACATGGAATTGACTTTGATTAGTGAGAAAGAAAAAAAATGAGAAAAAGTGAGAAATTTTCCGATTGAATATTCAGAATAAAAATAGATGCGAATGAAGTGACAGAAATGATTACATATGTGGAACGGATTGTGTGTAGGCCACTATATGAAAGTGAAAGTGATGGTCACGTGTGTAGTACTATGTGTAGGCTACTACGTGTACCGGAACGAAAGATCGCATGTGTAGTACTATGTGCAGGCTACTATGCGTATCGGATAGCTTCGATCATGTGTGTAGTACTATGTGCAGGCTACTACGTGAACTAGAAAGTTTGATCTCGTATGTAGTACTATGTGAAGGCTACTACGTGTATCAAATAATAATAGTTAATCGAGTGGTACTATGTGCAAACCACCAAATATTCGCTATTATACCAACATGTTCAATGGGATATGAGAAATTGCAAACAAATATGAATATGTGATTAAAATGCGATGAGTTGCCAAAGAGTCACTGGAGTGATGAAGTTTTGTACCGTGTTTACAAAATAAATTGTTATACTGTTATGTGAATGAGTAAATTTGAAATAGAACAGATTTGGACAGTGACAGTGACGTTAGTTTGGAAAATCACCAAAAATTTTAAAAATTGAGTTAGTGGTTAAATAAGATATGGAATTAAATCTTAGTGAGTCTACTTTCATATAAAAGAAACAGAGCAAGCAAAATAGTTGTATATTTTGAGATATTTGAATTTTAGTGAGGCAGGGTCAGAATGATTTCAGAATCCCCTATTCTAACTGGGAAAAATCATTAAAAATTGTGAAAAAATAATTATGAGTTATAATTTATATGCTTAGAGTTCTTAATGAGTCTATTTTCAAAAAAAAAAAACAAATATAAATATCATCCGAAATCTGTACAATGAGATAATTCATTTTTGGTGAAGAGAGGTCAGAGATGTTGAGCAGTGAAACAGGGGTGACTCTAAAGAATAAAATGTACTAATTGGCCAAGCCAAAAATTCTGAAAATTTTATGGTAAGAAGATATGTGAGTCTAGTTTTGGGGAAAATTAATGGAACTTAATTTGGAGCTCTGTAGCTCCAGATAAAAATAATTTAGTGACTGTAACTCAACTAGACAACTTATTTGAAGTTGAATGGATAGTGAAACTATAGAGAATGTTATTTCTAAAAGTGTTATGTACACTAAGGATGTGAAATGGAGAGGAGGAGGAGGAAAAATAAAATATACTAATGATTCGTGTATAATTGGCCATATGTTCGTTTATAATCGATAGACGCTGAATTGAATAGTATATTCGTATCGGTATTGAATTTATTAATAGAAATTGTTGAAATTTGAATAATATGTTTAGTAATAAACATAAGGTAAATATCGATATTGAATTGTTTGTGAGTTGAATGAGAACTATTATGGATATGATTTGAATTAAAAGAATTATTGTAGTATTGAAATGCAAATTGGATTGAGAAATTAATTTGAATTGTGAACACGAAGAGTTATGAATTGAATGGAACTGAAATAAAACATTGAATTGTTATTACTTGTGAATTAGTCATTTTGGTACATAGATAATGCTGGGTGATAATCATGCTTTGTGAAATATCTGTAGTCATAAGGATGATTATAACATATCTTGTTATTAGAATCATTTGATTATGAGATGTTATAAAATGGTGAGATTTAATGGTTGATATGAATATTAAGGCTAATTTACTAGTCGACTAAAGGAGAAATGAGTTTGTTGATGGTTGTGTATACGAATTTTTGGCATATGCTCGAGATAGGTAATGTAGTAATATGTGAAATTAATATGAAGAGATTTATGATTGTTATTAGTGTTGATTTTTGCATAATGTGAATTATTCAAGGTTGAAATAATTTAATGGATAAATTAAGTATATGAATGAGTTTGTATCGAGTCTTATAGGCTCTATTATTTATGAATATAATATTTCGAGGATAGGTTGTAAAGAATTATAAAAGTACGTTAATAATTTAAAAAGTTTTAATTCGGATGAAATTTTGTAAATCGGTTTAATACGTATACAAGTGTATGTGTTTTAGTAATGCCTCATACCCTATTCCGGCATCGAATACGGGTAAGTTTGCCTATGATATCGAATATGAGAAAGTAAGAATTAGTTAGGCATGTGACCAAATCTGGGTAAGTAACTTTTGAGTAAAACATTTCTTTGTGATGCCTCTTATAGGGCAGTTATATTGCTAACCAAACTGACAAATCACGATATAAAGACATGCGTAAGTCCAAGTAGTGGTGACCTATGATATTATATGACAATGAATACACTCATGGTGTTGCCTTCAGTGAGATGAAGACTGGACTGACAGATCATGGCATGAGGATATGTAAGTCCATGTGCCCAAGACCCATGGCATAATATAATAAGAATACTCATGGTTATGTATAAGACCATGAGGGAGAAACCCATGACACCTTCTGTGAAATTCTGTTGGGACAGTAAACACGTGATTCTATGTGTTACCTGTGTGGCTTGATCTGCTAAGCCTTAGTGGTGTACTATGTGTAGCCTATATGGAAAATTCTGAAATGCCCATGTGGCATATTTGGGGATGCCTACGTGGTAGAATCTAGTTATGCGCCTTTGTGGTAAGATCTAGGTAAGTTTTAAGATTTCTTTGAAGAATAAATTTATGATGAGGATTTGATACGACTGAAGTTAACTCGGTTTCGCTAGTCTTGTGATGAAATTGAATGAGTCTTAAGGAATATTTCCTGAAAGAAAGTATGTATCTTCCAGTATAGGATATAGGCATATTCGTAATTATGAAAGGTATAAGTGTTCATTAGTCTGAGTTCATCTACTCTAGTAGGATTGAAATCTGAGTAATCTAGTATTCACCATATCTGAGTAGTATCATGTCTCATTCTAGGGTTATTTGGAATCTAAACCGTTTATCAATTTGGGCATTCTTATGTTATGTAACATGTACGTATGGAATTCTTCTAAATGATCAGGAACATTACATTATTAGTATGAGTTTGTTTTGGGGTTTGATTCAGGATACGATCTGATTGGTGATCTAATGTTCTTAAACCAGTAAGGGAATCCGTCAAATGTAAGATCAGTTAGTAATTATCTGCCAAGGAATAGTATATGTGAATAACCATCCTGGGAAAGATGTGAAGCATTGGTTTGAAGAGGAAATCCATTGAAAATGGGTTTTGTATCTTAGAAGTATCTTGTGATCTAAGAAGGATTAAGATCTAGATCAACTAGTAAGATTTGGAATCAATCAAGGAGTGAAGTGAGAGTGATGTTAAGTATGGAAGTTGGTGTATAGGTATATATCCAATATTATGAAAGAATCTACCAAAGACAGAGTGGTAATCCAAACTTTTAAGATGAGGAATTCAACTAGAAAGGCTCTAAGGTATTTTGTATACAAACTCACTAAATTCGCTTGAACTTACAAGCGTTTTGTTCATGTTTCAAGTGTTTCTGTAAGAATGAGTACGCCAGGAGAGACTAAGCCAGGAATGCGCTGAGGAATTGGTGAGTTGGGTTATTATACAAACAGAGGAAATTTTAGGATTATGACGTATAGTACATTTAGCTAAGAAGAGTTTGTCTTTAACGAACTTTTGTATTGTAATGTATTATAATATTTTTTTCTTAAGACTATTGTATTTCTGGATGTTTTCTTTTGTTCAAAAGTCTTTATTAAAATAATATGAAATATGCTATTAAAAAGAGTATAAATGGATTGGTTAAAATTTATGCTAAGTGTGTTTATGTCCTAACATTTGATATTTGGGCTCAGTGATTTGGGTTGGGTTGAGGTGTTATTGAGATTCCCTTACCTAACTCATCTAAAGCATTACAAGTGTGTTTATGTCCAATTACGCGATCTAAGGCTAAGAAACTTAAAGAGGCCTTTGCTGGATTGGTACAAGAAGTTTGGGCCAAGAGTGAATATGCTTTCAAACTCGATATGGAAGCACAATCGTGCAATATGTTGATTGTTGCACCCTGAATCGATTGTTTATTTTGTTTGTGTTTTATTTGTTTATGTTTACACAACATTTATTTTAAATTCCTACAGCTTGAGTTTTTCTTTCTTATGCATTTTGTTTAAAAGGATTTTTAGCATTGTTTGATTCCTATTTATAATGTTTTAAGGTACATTCGACAAACCTTATCTTTGACTTCAGCGAATACCCCGTGGCAACGTACTTGGTGAACTCTTAACTCACCCAATAGACTAGCGAACCAAACTTGAATCTAGCTAACCCTTACCACATCTTTAGCGAACACTGTTATTGGCGAACTCTTCTTTTGGTGAATCCTTAGTTATGAGGCGAAAATGTCCAGGCACGACTTTGAAATGTTACACCAAGTCATGAACGTCTCAAAGGGGGAGTGTTTGTGTCCATTCGAATGGTATAATGGATTTGAAGTTACATGAAAAACATGGAATTATGAGAAGATGCTTTGGATGACATGGGGAATGTATGTGACTTTTGAGTCTTACATTGAATGAAAACATACAAGAACCTATTTGATTCATGTACGGTCAAACATGCATGTATTTCATTTATGGATGATTTTAGTCCATTCATCAATTAGGCCATTAGTATAAATAGGCTGCCATTTGTAAGCTAGATAGAACTTTTGAACTATTATCAATATATTGCGAGATTATTCTCTTTCATTCTTTAAGAACATAATCTTCAAACTTATCAAGATTTCACGATTTTGTGGTGTTTACTCAAACCTCTTATCACTCCCATTCTTATCCCATTCCGGAGTGTGGCAATCAACCTATACAGTTGGTTCCCATCTCATTATAGATAGTGGGTCGCAGTTTTCTTCACTTCAAGTTTCATTTCTATTTCAAACTTTATAGGAAACGAGTCACGTTCTCTTATAACGTTGGTTCATTTCTGGGTTTGATTTTGAATCAAAGTTTTATCCTATATTTTACTTTTAAAGTTTTGTTTAAGTTACTTATTTAGAACAATCGGGCAACACAAACATTCTTGTAATATTCAATCGACTACGAGCACGTATCAAGTGACATAAACCTCGTGCGTGGTTAATATTACGAGTCACAATGTAATAACCCATTTTTAGTGAAATCAAAATAGTATTTTTGGGACCACAAATTCCATGTGAAAATATTTATTTTATTATTGTTTTAAAGTATTCGAATACTAGCAAAGTCGTACGAAAATTTTGTTAAGAAATTTCATCGTTTGCATGCTTAATTTGGTAAAAAGGATTAAATTGCAAAAAGTGAAAATTTTGAGTTCTACAAGCTAAAGGTGCTAAAGGGCTATGATATTAAATAGTTAAGGGGTTTATGTGGTAATTATACCATGGTTATCATGAGTGGACAATTATGGATATTAAACATGTGAATTCAAAGGTTAATTAATAAGGTTAAACTTCTAATTTAATAAATAACTTAAAATAAAATATAGTAAAAGATATATCATCTTCAACCTTGGGTGATACCACCAAAATTGAAGAAAAAGAAAGAACATTTAGGGCTTTGAAGCATTCGGTCATCTCTTCCTCTTACATGTAAGCATTTTTCATCCTATTTTTAATGATTTCTATGTTTTTGAAGTCGTTGTAGCTTAATCTAGCTAGCCTGAGGACTAGTTTGCAAAATTGTTAAAAGGTTAGGGTTTTTCCATAAATATATTCATGAACATTTAGCTTAATCTTTGTTGTTTGACAAACAACTTTTGTAAAGTGATTTTTGTTGAAATTGTCAATTTGGGATTTATTTGTAAAATGTGTAAGATACATGGTGATAATTGTGAAATAATGTATTGTATGAGTTGATATGGACCTATATGAAATTTGGCTACCTTGGGTAAGGATGAAATTGCATGAATTTCAAATTTCGAGGTTAAGGACTAAATTGTAGTGAAATCAAAATAATAGGGCAAAAGTTTAATTTTGCAAAAATATGAATTTGGATTGAATTGAATAGAATGGTTATTAAATAGATTGAATTTATTTATTTAGATCAAGATAGACCTCATATGGCTTTATATCGGGGTAAAGAAAAAGCTTTGGATTAGTCGACTCCATTTCTACGCCTTAATCGTTGAGGTAAGTTTGTGTAATTATGAAATGTTTTAATGCTATCTTTTGAGCTATATGTAAATTATGGACTGTTATATACATGATCGATGCAAATCCAACAATGTTACGATGTCTATCAATCTCTGTTTAAACCTTAGGAATTCGTAGGATACAAATGACATGTCATTAGGGTTTACTTGTTTTGGGTGCTGGTCTTGAATGTCCTATTGATGGTTGAGGTCTGACATGTGTTGTGGATACTCCATAGCTCGTGTGAGTAGCATCGTGTAGCTTACATTTCAACCCACAGCTTGTGTGAGTAGGCCCATTTCACAGCTCGTGGGGGCATCTATGTATATGACAGGAAAGATTACGGTTATATGATTAGCACACTTTGTATGAGCTATCTCGCGTATCTAATGATCTTCCAACGGTTCAATGGGCATGAATTTAAAAGGATATGGTAAGTGTTCAATATGAACCAAGACATGTATGTATGAATTACATTGAAATGATGAGCTACATAGAAAAATATGTTATGTTATGATGGATGGTAAATCCAATTGAATTATGCTCAAAATTAATGGTTATCCATGTTAAATTTCATATGAATTATGTTCAAGTATGCTAACATGTGTGTGTTGATGCTTAGGCTTGTGCCAAGATAAAAGTTGGATTCCATTTTAAATTTTAATGTTATGAAATGAATGGTAAGTTGTGTTTTATGTTATACGAACTTACTAAGCATTATATGCTTACATAGTCTCTTTTCCCATGTTTTATAGATAATCGAAAGCTCATTCAGTTTGGAAGCTCGTCGGAGACCTATCACACTATCTCGCGACTATTTCGATAGATTTTGAGGTTTTGAGCTATGGTTATAATGGCATGTATAGGTGAATTATGTTTGATGATCTAGTTGTTATGTTTGGCATGTAAATATGTGGTTACATTGTTGAAGGCATTTTTACATTTTGGTGCTTTGATGGCTAATGTTGATATGGTCAAGTTAATGTATGTTTTAAAAGACCAATTTGGTATGTTTAGATGTGTTTTGGCATATGGTTAATTGTGTTATGTCTTGGCATGAAAATAGGTAGTTGTGTGTGGTTGATTATTTCCAAATGTGTTCATGCTTTGGTTGATTTGATGATTTGTGATTGAGGTGCCTTTTGGCATATTGGTTGTATGGATTAATGGATCAATGATATAGTCATTGTTAAGCATGTTTAGGTATGTTTTAAAGGCTTGGTGATATGTGCAAAATGGCTTGTGGATGTGTGTTTGTTTAGGGTAAAGGGAATGGCTTGAATTTGTAACAACTCATTTTTAGTTAAATCAGAACAATGGTTTTGGGACCACAAATCTGAAGTTAAAATATTTATTTTAGTATTATTTTAATGTCTGCAGCATGTTAATAGAGTCATATGAAAATTTCATTGAGAAATTTTATTGTTTGCATGCTTAATTTGATAAAAGGACTAAATCACATAAAATGTAAAAGTTGTGTTCTATTAGATAAATGTACTAAATAGCTAAAGAACTTAAATGTGTGAGTACTTGAATGGTAAATAGATCATTGTTTATTTGAGTGGACAACATTAAATAGGTGAATTTTTAAGTTAAAAACAAAGGTTAAATGTGTAATTTAGTAATTAAGGTAAATTAAACTAAAGAAAAATCAATGTATCATCTTTCCATTCTCATTTTCCACTGAAAATTAACCTAAGAAAAAGCCATGGGAGAAGTTTAAGCTTTCGACCATCTCTTTTTGTTTGCATTCAAGAAAAGCAACGTACGAAATTAGATCGGGGAAAAGATAAAGTTTTGGATTGAATGATTGTTTTCCTTTGTACGAGTTTGAGGTAAGTTCGTATGTTAATAAGCTTTAAATTATATATGTGTTTACATTATTAATTGATATAATTGGATTATATGATACTACAAAAATTCTCGACGATATCAGCGATCGTACAGATCCCGGTTGAACCTTAGGAATAGATAGGATACAAATAACAAGTCATTAGGGGTTACTGTGTTTTGGGTGTTTATCTTGTACGTCCTACCGGTGGCTGAGTTTTCGGTATGTGTTGCGATTACTCGATCGCTTGTGCGAGCAGTACCGTGTAGCTATGTTTTAACCGTCAGCTTGTGTGAGCAGACCTAGTGATGGCTCAAGAGTGAGCATCTATATGAGATATGAAATGGAGATGGTTTTGACCATGAATTGGCACTTAGTGTGTGAGATACCCGAGTATCTGATATTATTCCAAATGGTTCAACGGGCACAGTGTGGTTATGAGAGTGTATAAGTTCGATATGAACTAGTACAGGTATGTATGTGAATCATGTGGTAATTAAATCTATGAGACTTGTGATTTCATAGTTAACTTTGTTGGCGATTATGTGTTAGGCTAATGAGGCCAAATTGAGTTGCATTATGATTTAATTTACTTGCCTAAATTGTGGTTGATTGGTAAGTTATATTTTTAGTTATACGAACTTACTAAGCTTAATTACTTACTCTGTTTATTTTTCTGTGTTTTATAGTGATTCGAAAGCTCGCTCGGTTTGGAAGTTGTCGGAGATTGCATCACACTATCAAACTCTCATCTTGGTACTTTTGGACTTTATGTTTTGGTTAAATGACATGTATAGGTGTTTTGCCTAATGTAGCCTATATGTTGGTCTTGTAATTAGCCATTTGATTTGTCTTATTTTGGTCTACTTGATTATGTAAATATGTGTAATTGGCCTTATGTTATGTGTTGATATATTGCTATGTGAATGCCTTGTTGTGAATTGGTATTGTGAAGACCAAATGGTTAAAATTGAGATATGATATGCATGCTATGTTATAGGAAAGATAATGCATATATGTATTTGACCATTTAGGTAGCTTTTGGAGGTGATATTGGCATGTTTTTAAATGGTCAATTATGATGCATATTAGCATTATGGTTGTGGGTAATGATATTGCATGATTTAGGCTTGATTTTGGTTTGTTTGAATGCCTAATGATGATAATACTATTTGATGTGAGTAGGTTGAGGCAACTTTTGGGTGAGAAATATGGCTTGGAAAATAGCCTAATTTTGTCCACATGGGTAGAGACACGGGCTTGTGACACACGGTCAGGAAACATGGTTGTGTGTCCCCAGTAACTTCTAAATTCAAGCATTTAGGTAATCTCACATGGCCTAGCACACAGACGTGTGGCTTGGCTGTGTGGCACAAGTCAGTATATCCTCTAGTTTTCACACGGCCTAGCACACGGTCGTGTGGTTGGCTATGTGACCCAAGTCAGTGAGTTACACGGGGTCGGACATGGACTAGGACACGACCATGTGATCCCATTTCGAATGCCCACACGGCTTGAGACACGAGCGTGTCACTTGGTCGTGTGTTTGGCCACACGGGCGTGTGTCCCCTGCACTTTGAAAAATTTTAATGTTTTCCTAAAAATTCCTTGAGTTCACGATTTAGTCCCGATTTGTTTCAATGTCCAATTTGTTTCAATGTCTGTTTTGGGCCTCAAGGGTTCGTCTTAGGGGGCAATGTGATTGAGTTTGAATGACTTTGTTTGGGAATGAGAAATGAACATGAAATGATTATTTAAGTGATAAGTTTGGTAATGCTCCGTAACCTTATTTCAGCGACGGATACAGGTTAGGGATGCTACAGAATTGGCCTATTTTTAGTCCACACGGCCAAGGACACGGGCGTGTGTCCCAGCCGTGTGTGACACACAGCCATGCGACATGGCCGTGTGTCCCCCGTAGATTTCCAAGGGTTACAAGTCAGACAGTCACATGGCCTGACACACGGGAGTGTGAGGCCATTTCGAGAGTTACACGGGAGTGTGGCTTGGCCGTGTGACCCAAGTCAGGGAGTTACTCGGGCACGGTCCACACGGACTGAGACACGGGTGTGTGTCTCACCCGTGTGAGTGACACGGCCTGACCACACGGCCGTGTGACCCCGGTAGTGTAAAATTTTCTATCTTTTTCTATAAAATTTTAATGTTTCCAATTTAGTCTTGAATCATTTCTAAAGTGTTTCTAAGGCCTTGAAGGCTCAAAATAGGGACGATATACACGTGTTTGAATGAATTTAGATATGACTCATGAAATGTATGTGATTGAATGTTTTAAGTTATGTTTTTGCGGTAATGCTCCATAACCCTATTTTGGCCACAGATACGAGTTAGGGGTGTTACACACAATTTAAGTTGCCCTATCATTCTAAACAGGATCAAACTTGAAATATGATAAATGATAGGAATAAAAGAAAAATAATGAAAAAAATGGTAAAAGAATATATCTTTCGAACTCGAAAACAATATTAGAAACGAACCTATGCTATATAACAACAAGACCCGATTTTTATAAAGATGATTAACGTTTTGATAAGTTTGAATAATTGAATTAAAAACTGTGACCCACTATTTATATATGAAATAGAACCAACAGTATGAGGGTGAATGCCACACTTCAGAAATAGAAAGGATGGAAGTGATAAGATCGGCTAAGTTTTAAACACCACAAGATAAGTCTTGATAAGTTTGGGTTTAGTTCTTAAAGAACAAAGAGATAAACTCTCAAAATATATTGATGTCAAAAGTTGTTCAAAATTATAAATAAGCAAACCATTTATAGAAAACTAAGGCATACGAATGGCCATAAATGAACCAATTAAATGTGTTTTCTAGAATGTACCAAACATGAACCTAATAATGGATGAATCTTCAAAATACATTGGATTCAATTGAATGGTCAAATGCCTTCTTTATGAATGTTCATGCATGTTTAATGGTCAAACTCACTCTTTTATGAATGACAATGCATCCCTTTTTAAATGAATTCCATGCATCTTAAGTATTCGTCCCCTCTGGCAATGCATGAATATGGATGTACATCCCCTTGCCAACGTATCTGCTAGATTAAAAGTGCAGCAATTAAATTTGTACATGAACATGGTAGGTTCATCCCCCTTGTAGGTGCATGTACTTGGACATTCTTCCCCCTTGTATCATTAATGAACAATCAAATGCATAGCCCCTTACTGTTCATGCATTATGTTGTCAACCAAGTAGCCACACGAGTCTCCCTTGTTGCACCATTCATTAATGCACGAACTCTTATGACTTAAGGTATCTTCCATACATGAATTTGAAGTAGAAGCTGAAAGGTCACATGGATCCATGATGTGATCTAAGCATACCTGGGGCAATCCAAGATTCACTTTTCCATCCTCTTCGATCTTGAGTTAAGCAAATGCAAGAGGACATGGCAACATTAACGAGTCAGTTTGGCGTGAATTCCATCCCAAAGATGAAGTACCAGCTCGAGCCCAAACATTGAGCAATCTGTACACCTTAGTCCAAGTCGAATTTAACTTAGTCCAGCTCACTCGAGCTCAAGCCAGCTCATTTGAGATCAATTCAGCTCAATCTTAACCCAATGAGCTTATATTTAGCTTTCTTTAGCTTGCATTTATTTTGCTGAAATAAACCATTTAATTTGTCTTTAGTTAAATTAGTTGTTTATTTTAAGTTAATTAATTTGTTAAAATCTGGACAAATAATTAATTAAGTGTTTTAATTATATCTAAATTAAATACTTAATTAATTGTGTTGTTTTTAATATGTCTGAAATTGTTAATATGTATGGCCGAATTTAATGTGCAAATTAATGAGTTCATATGCTGCTAATTTAATGTGTCTGAAATGCATTTAACTTGCTGATTTTATTTGCTGCAGGTTCATGAACGGCTTGGTGCAATGTATGGGAGTGTGCATGCACAATTGAGGTTCAATGGAAGGCATTTAAGGAGGCACAAGTACTTGGGACGTTCATGCAAGAGGGGGCTGCTGAATGTTCATGCATTTGCACATTCATGGACAGAATTTATGGAAGAACATATCTTGGGACGTTTCATGCATGTTCCATGTATTTTCAAGATGATCATTCAAGTTTTTAAGGCACTTTAAAGCTCCATTCAGCCAAAGGAGATGTAGGAACATTAAAGGGCTGCACATTCATGGAATTAAGGCTATTCTTCAAGGCTAAGTATGCATGAATGCATCAAGTGAAGCAACATGATGGTTTGGCCAATTCATGGACCATCTTCAAGCATGAACCGAAATTTTAATGATTTAGTGTGAACATTTTTATTAATTGTGTGAACACATAGATGCCAAATTTGAGTAGTCATCTTTGTGTCTATAAAATAGTTTATCTTTTCTTTGTAAAAGGATCTTTGAACTTTTGACAAATTATTAATAGAACTTTTGTTCTTGTGAGGTTTCTTCCTCTCTTATTTTGTTTGAGTCTTGAAGTGAGTTATCTAGCTTGCTAGTGGCGTCAACCCGAACTCATTGAACTTATCACCAATCCAGTGTGGCGTTCATCCATCTTTTATACCTTTGGTTCTTACTTCTATATAGGTAACGGGTCAAGGTCCATCTTCGACTTTTTATTTAATCCACCTTAAGCAATATAAGTCCGGGGGCAATACGTCATATAGTATTGAATCGTTCTTGACGCTTGAGTTTGTATTTCCATTCCATTTTATCTATCAACTTATAAATTATTTCTTTGTTAAACCGAACCTATCAACCATCAAACCAAGCCCATCTTTTGAACCCATTTTGTTTACTTCTGCTTATAAATCAACCTAACTCCATCGATCTACAAAATTGAATGACACTTCTCGTTGATGATCGGGTAATCAGGTGACTCGACTGTCAATCAATCGAGCCGAATCGCATCATTTGGTATCAAAGCTTCCAAAATTAGGAGCGCCGACGTTCGTAGCTATCCCAAAAGATAGGTTTGTGAAAAAAAAAGTTTCAAAAAAAAATTCGTGCATAAGAAAAAAAAGGCACTCAATTGTATTTATTCATCTTTTGTAATTGAAAAAAAAGGAAATTACGAAAAAAAATAAAAAAAATTGAGATTAGAAAAAAAGAGTACGAAGTAAAAAAAAATTCAAAAAAAGTGAAGTGTTGGAATTTTTATTTATTCGTTCTTTGTGTTTCCCGATCAAGTGAGTTCCCCTATTCTTCTTATTCTACTTTCTTAAATGCCACATCTTAAATTGATTTTGTTTTGTTTAGCCTACCCTACACCTTTACAATCTATCCCTTGAAACCAACTTGAAAACCGATCCTTAAGCAGCAAATTAAGTCTACACGAGACAAATTACGAAATTGTGAGAGAAAGAATTGAGTGGTAAAAGGAAAGAGCGAGTGAGTGCTTAGAGTGAAGAAATAGCCTTAAAATGAGTGTAAACACGAGCGAGAGTGAAAAAAAACGTTATTTTTCTTTCCGAGTGAATCGTGAGATTTTTGTGGTGAGGTATCTACTTTCTATTTTATTTTAATCATTTTTTTCTTTTTAGCAATAAAATTATGTCTCGAGAAGAATTTTCAACATCGGAATTCCAATATGTGATGCAAAAGTTGCGTAGAATGGTAAGAATAAATTTGACAAATTACATGAATGATTGGATCGAGTGGAGGAGAGAACACGGTGGAAGCCAATTTCACCAAGTCGAGGGACTAAGTTAAGACTATCAAGAAAACAATCATCCAATGACTATTTGGAAAGAGTCCTATATCATGGACACAAAATAAGCACTAGAAGAATAAACTATGAAACATGAGAAACAAAATATTAAAAACATCCATAAAAAAATTAAATGAAACTTGAAGCTCAAAAAGCTAAATGGTCGAATGTTATAGCCTAAATAGCTGTGTCTAAGATGTTTCATCTTGCATTTGGGCTCCTCATGTGTTGAGTCGAGTTGTATTTGTGTTGCCTTATCGTTTACGATGAAGTAAGGAACAAATGAATAGCTAGTAAATAAAATTGCTGAAATAGGCTCAATATTGTTTTAAAACAACAAGGGTTCAAAAAATGGCTAAATGGATGTGTTCGGTTATGGAAAAATGAAAGAAAGAAAATCGGCTCAAGAAACAAGTAAGAACCAACACTAGTAAGTGTCGACCCAACACTTAAACGTTTAATGAGACGGATAGAAAATTCTAACAAAAACCTCGACCCACTATCTAGAAAGATAGGAACCTCGGTATAGGGTTCGAACGCCACACTTTATTAAAGTGATAAGTTCGGGATAAAACAAAGAACGGGTTGATGCCACTAGCTTTGTAGATAAGCCAACAAGTCTTCGTACAAAATTGGAGAAAAGTAATTCTCACCAAATGAACAGAATTTCATTCAAATTGACCAAAGTTGTCCTTTACAAAGTCTGAATACACCTATTTATAGTGCTAAAATAAGGTAGCCAAATAGTCTCAAGCATTCACTTATTGTACTAATTAAAAGCTGATTTAAAATTCAAGACTCTTGGCATTCTTGAAACAAATAACTTCTCCATTGAATTCTCTTCGATTCAGCTGAATGGATGTTCATGAAAGCTTGAACTTGACTTTTGAGCTGTCCCATGGCTAGCCAAAAAGACTTCATCTCCTTAATGAAGATTTGATTGCTGAATTTATTCTTCTTAAAGAACAAAAAAAGCAAGGTAGCTAAAAGGGTTGCTGCCGAATTTAAAGAGCATAAAAGGCTCTTTAAAACGTCCGTTAATGGTGTATTAACCCCCTTTGTAACAGCTACTTCATTTGTGTTCAGATAGCACTTGAAAGGTAACTTCATTTAAATTTGTAACAGCTTGAAATGTAACGGTTGTGAGCTGAAGAAACTCCTGCAATGAAAACATTAAAAGAACTTATTAAGCATATTAAACGCTATTTAAACACATCAACAATAATTATTTAACTTAAATAAATGAACTAAACTCATGCATTTATTATTCCAGCAACTAGTTAATTTAAGAAGCAAAATTAAATAAACTTAACTCATGCTTCAATAAATTATTCTGGAAGCTAGATTAATTAAAAACAACACTTAATTAAATAAAAGTTCAATAATGAATCACTTATTAACTAAACAAAGATGATTTGAATAAATGTTCAGCAACTTCATTATTTAACTAAAGATGAGTTGATTAAAATTTCAGTTCAACTTGCAATAAATTGCAAGTGACGCCTATTGGGTTACTCCTTTCATGATCAGCTTCTTGATCACTCCAAACTCGATCCACATAGCTTGCTAAAGCTTCTTTAAATTTCTTAGCTTGTGACTAGTTATAGGCTCTTGTGGCAGCTCAATAGTAACATCCCGGGCTGAGATCATATCATCATGTTTGGGCCAACCTTCATGGTTGGACCCAACAAGTGTTTGGGTGATAAAAGCCTAATTTGACCTTTTAATTCTTGGCATGTAACACCGTATACTTGGTTCGATTGTCGAGCCTAAGTAACAGGACGCTACACCAACGTCACAATATCACACATCACATAACGTCTCATTAGCATGCAAGTGTCATCAAGTTTGAATCAATTATAGAGATTCAAAGCCAATAATACCTTAGGCGACATTAAGTTTTGCCAAACATACATAAAAACGAGCCCATAACAAATTAGAAGCATGCTTTAAGACCACTTAATAAAAAATTACCAAAGAATCATGTAGGTATCAATACTAATACAATGGTATCAATATTTATCATATATGGTATCAATACCGATAAAAAAATCGGTACCAAATCAGCATTCTATTTTCCTACAAAAGTTAAACCCAACAATTATCGATACAAATACAAAACGTATCATTTTTTACCTTGAGTATCGATACTCGTGATATGGTATTGATACCAATTTACACTAATGACTTCCTGCACTTTTGAAAATCAATGAGGTATTAATTTAAAAACTCGAATATTGATAGCTTTGCTCTAGGCAACAAAAACACAATATATTAAAGCATTTATTTTGCATATTTTACGTGTTCAAAATAATTAATTCTTGAATTAATTCCTTCTAAATTGGTGATTTTATGTTTAAATTCTGTCAGGAACGAAATTCAGATGCTTCGATTCAAAAACAAGCAGAAAAGGACTAAATTGGAGCATAAGCAATAAAAGAAGGGGCTGAATAAAAAATTAGGAGACATTTAAGGACTGATTAGATTTTTGACTTCGTAAAAGCCATATTTAGAAAAAAAATATGATATGAATGTGATTTCATGTAACTAATTGTTAGGTAAGTTAGGCTAATTTTAGTATATGATATGTATATAAATAATGTGTATGGTGGCATTTGAAAAACACACTTGAATACACTAGAAATACAGAGCAATTTATTTCTTTCATGCGTTTGTAACCATTTTTCTTTCCTTTGAATAAGCATTCTTCTATTTTTGTTTTATATTACTTTCTTTTTACAAAATTTGTTTAATTACTTTCTAAGTCCCTTCCCTTTCCACCTTTTACCATATTTATTAAATCCATTTACATACACCAACAAAGCATGATTAATTTCATACTTCAGTAAACATTTACTTAGCTTTAGGCCGGTATTCTTTCTGGTCAAGAATCATGAGAAATGAATCCACATTAAAAATCTTTAATAACAGTATTCACCATCTCTCCAGAATATGGGATAGGTCAAATTCATCCCGTAAAGTCAATATAGTTTCAATTCAAAAAGCACACTGATAAGAACTCACCTCGATGTTGATTTGAGTCATTTAGATTGCCCGATCATAAAATTAAGAAGTACGAGTTGAGGTTTTCAAGTCGGGTTAAAAAAGAACAAATTGGCTAAAACAAGAAAATATTTAAGTGTTTAAAAAGATGGATAGGGTAGGTTCGGTTACAAGGCTGAAGAAAGAACTAATATTATATACAATATCGACCCAAATCTTGTGTTAGCTTGAAATAACGAAAACTGTTAATCGTGACCCAATATCTATGAGAGATAAGAACCAACGATATAAGATTGAACGCCACACTTTAGTAAAGTGATAAGTTCGAAATTGACAGGATTGACGCCACAAGAATGTCTTGATAAGTCAATGGAGTCAAGAGAGAAGAAAGGGAGTTGAAATACTCACCAATGAACAGAAGTTCATAATTGATCAAAGTCTAAAATTCGTAACCTTTAAATGATTACAAAAACAAAAATTTATCAGCTGAATATGTTCTAGCCGAATTGACTTAAAGTAATCAACTTAATTACACTTAATTGAACTCAAATGGTTGTTGAAATAACCAAAAAGTCATTTGGAAGCTTCTATGCATAGGTGACACCAATGGGCAGGATGTTTAATCTTCCAATTCAGCTAATAATTGCACTAATGAGCTGAAATGATTTTTTTCAATGTTTAATCAGCTGAAGACATTAGGAGCATCCTTTAATTCCTCCTTGGGCAGCCAAATAAGCAGTAGCCAAATTAATGGTAGTTTAAGCACACGAACAGCCCAAGTGTGTGAACACTTGATTTCCAACAGCCTCCAAGTGTGGATGAACGAAAATGAATAGCTCTCATGGTGTGAAAACGTTTTGTGAGATGAATGGTCTTGTGTGAACAGCTCTTTGTCCATTGCTCTTCACGAACAGCCACTTGGAGAAGCTAAAAACTACTGCTAGATTTTTAATTCAGCTCATGGTCCATTGAGCTTCACGAATAGTCACATGGGGAAAAAGGAATCATCAACTCTCTTCATGGTCAATCCATGCATGTACCTGAAAGCAATTTAATTCAGCAACTTAATTCATATTAGGACACATTTAAATTGACAGCAGCAAGACACATTAAACCTGCTCATTAATTCAGCTGGACTAAGACACATTAAAATGATGTAATGAGCTGAACAAATTCATGTCATGTGCTATCTAAGACACATTAAAAACAAATAATAACTAAGACACAAATTTAATTCAACAGCAGCTAAGACAAATTAATTAGAATATGAAATTAATTTGTCTCAACTTTAGACACAATTTAAACACTTCTAATTAAAATGTCCAGAATTAAAAGGCAATTTAATTATTTAAGCTGAATAAACTAATTTGCATTTATTTTATTCGAGCAACTAAAATTATAAAACGTAAAGTAAGCTCAAATAAGCAAATGAGCTCAATGAGCTGGAAACGAGCGGAATTGAGCTCAACGAGCTGAGATTAGGCTTTATTTTGCACTTGGGCCCCTCAAGCTTAGGCCACTCTCGATGACATCGAGTTGTGTTAAAACATGATGTGACCAGGTTCGCATCACACGCATTAGGTTGGATTTTTTGGCGTACAATTGGGAAGTCGAGTCAGCTGTGCTATATTCAGATTCCCGTGAATAAATTGGCATATCTTGGTGGGGTCATATTAGTAGGATTTTCATCAAGGGAGATAGTGGTTGGATTTCAATGACCCACACAGTTGAGGCTGTTGATCCGAGTTGGGTTCTTCAAAACACAAGGTTGTCGGGGTCTTGAATTACGAATGCGTGTATCATAGTTAGACAGTCGATAAGGGTTGGTTTATAGGTCATTCTAGAATCAACTACAAAAGGAGGAATTAGTGGTTGGGACGTTCTTAGCTACTATAACCAGCTTATGGTTTGGAGGAGAAAACTCATTTTGAAGGATCGATTCAGAAATGTAATTAACCAAGTGTAAAGCTAAAACTTTATATTATTGCTTACGAAGTTCAACTCCGTTTACTTATTTTTTTCGATTAATATAATTGTTATTTGCTTCTATAACATTTTATTTACTTCTCAAACATTTTCATTCCCCTTTATTTATTTTATTTCTTTTTTTAAGCAAGCTCGTCACGAGTTTTGGGCACGACTATTTTCGCTTCAGTAATTCTATTCATAAGAAAAGGTGAAATTAGACAACCAATCCCTGTGGATTTGACTCTACTACTCTATACTGCTATTTCATATTATTTTGTCGTAGGAATTTGTATTTGGCAATTTCGATGCTTATCAAATTTTGGCGCCATTGCTGGGATTGGAAATATTTTTTTCTAATTTTTGTTGTTTTCCTTCTGACTAGGTTAGAACCGGGGACTTTAGAATTTAACTAGAAAAAAAGAATTTTGTTGGAACACTGTGAAGAGAATCTATTTGATGTGGTAAATGACCACAACCCTAATTCTAAATAGGATCTTATACCGAGGTCATTTTCTCATTTGACGAAGTAGACGAAATGACAAATCAAACTATTCGCCAACTCGCAGCAACACCAGATGAGCAATAGCCACTATGCATAACTTATTTGGCGGGAGGGATGCCGTTCGAGTTGAAATTGGGCTTAATTCATCTCTTGCCCACCTTTCGTGGATATCAAAGTGAAAATCAACATACACATCTTAAGGAATTTCACATGGTTTGCACAAGCATGAAACCTTAAGGAGTGATTGAAAATCAAATTAAACTTTGTACTTTTCCTTTCTCATTAGCCGACTTTACTAGAGATTGGTTATTTTATTTACCTCATGGTTCAGTTAATACATGGTCTGATATGTCCCGTTTATTTCTTAATAATTTTTTCCAGCAACTCGGGCAACCAAATTAAGATAAGACATTGTAGGAATTTGAAAAAAGGAGACTAAATCGTTCTATGATTACTGGGAATGATGCAAAAAGTTGTGTGCAAGTTGCCCACAACATGGTCTAACTATACAGTCACTTTTGTAGTATTTCTATGAGGGGTTACTCCCAATGGAAATGAAGATGATAGATACTACTAGTGGAGGGGTAGTTGTAAAAATGATGCCTCAAAAAGTAAGTGAGTTGATTTTAACCATGGCTGAGAATTCTCAACAATTCTGACCGGCTGTGGAACCCACGAGACAAGTTCATGGTTTAAGTTCTCTATCTTCAGAAGATAAATAATACGAGTCACAAAGGCCCAACTCAAGCTCAAGAACGTGATGGGCTCAAATTACCACAAGGCCTAATAACGAGGTCAAAGGCCAGGCAAATGCATATGAAACTCAATGGAACCGTTCAAGACTTCATTAGCAAAGCCTTAGATGCGTATACAAAGGAAAAAGAAAATCAAGATTCAGTTTCTTGTTTTCAAGAAAATCAAGAAACCGAATCTTGGTCCAATTTTGCTGTTTTGAGCGATTTCAAGAATCAAGAAAATCAAGATTTCAAATCTTGGAAATCTTGCAGTTAAGGCCCATTGGATCTCAGTTACAAGCATCAACAAACCAATTTTAGGAGAGAACAGATTACAAGCCCAAGTTATTGAAGATATGACACTTGAAAATCAGGCCAAATTGTCAAAGTGGCCCAATTTGTAAAATTTTAATTCTTTAAATACTTAGTTTTAATTCTTATGCTTTATGATTTAATTCCTATGTAAAAATTCAGCCCAAGCAGCTCATTAAAAAGCCTTGGCCGAATTTTCCCTCTCAATTATTAAATTAGGTTTTTTTTAAGTTTTCCTAATGAGATTAGGAAATAGTTAGAAGGCCTATTAATAGGCATGGCTGGCCACCTTGTATTACACATTACAATACATTAAAATTTTAGATTTTTGCTGAGTAAAAATTCTCTTAGAGTTTTCTCCAAGAATTCTCTCTTGAGTTTCTTTAGAAGTAGTTTTAACAATCTTTTTTATTGTGGGAGCCATCTTCAGCCTTCTTCTTGCCATTGTTCTTCATTGGAGGGGAGATTAGAGCTGTTTGAAGGGAGTTGTGAAATCTTTCTCGATTTTAAGGCTTCTTAGGGCTTTATCTTTAATTTTCTTGCTGTTCAATCTTTTAGTTACTGTTTTGGTGTCGATTTCATTAACTCACTTGTTTAATCTCTTTGTTGCGTTTCTAGCCATTAAACTCTTCAAGGATCTATTCGGTGCCCTTCTTGGCAGCAAGAAACGTTCATTAATTCATCTTTTCAATTGATATTGTCGTCTATTCATCCAATTCTAATTAAATTCGGTTTGCTGGAATTTGGAGTCTAATTTCTTATTTTTGGTGTTAATCCTTTCAGATTCGGTTTGGGAAAGTCCACAACATTCTTGATCATCAAGAATCGTTCTTGATTAATAATTCCCCTTTTTCTTACTGTCCAAACCCTAGTTTTAATCCCATTTGATTTTGGGTGATCTGATTTTTAATTTGTTTCTGTTTTGGTTTCCTTGATAGATTCGACAGATTGGTAGATCTCCTTGAAGCTTAATTTCGTGTTCTTGGTTTCCAAGAATAACCATTCATAAGTGTTTGAGTCTTGCTGTTCATTTATTGATTTGGGAATTTTCGTTTTCAGACCTAATCGATTCTAATTCCTAATTTTCTGTTTCGTTTCAGATCCAAGCATTTAGAGTTTTTTGTAGGAGTTTCTCGTGACTTGACAACTCGATCTTGGTCCGCGCGCAGCCCTCTATCAATAAAATTGATAAGCTTACTAATATTGTTTAAAAATTGCTTAAAGATAAAACAAGCCCATCATGATTGTGTCGAATTTGTGCTATGCCAGATCATCCGAAGGACTCATGTCCTATTTTATTCGAGGGTTTGACAGAACAAACGAATGTTGTTGGAAAATTTCTAGGGCCACCCTAAAGGTGATATGATCCTTATTCGATCACCTATACTGTGAGGTGAAAAGATCATCCAAATCTAATTTATGGGTCGAATCCTCGATTCAATTAGCCATACCAACAAAGGGTGCTTCCAAATCAACAGTTACCACCTCCAAAATCATCTTTGGAAGCCATAGTGCAAAAACTAGCCAATAGTACTAAAAAGTTTCAACACAAAACTGACATGCATTTGCTAGAATTAGATAAGCAAGTGAGCAAGCTTGCGCTCATGGTTAGCCATTTGGAATCCTAAGGTAACTTGCCAATTAAACTAAGCCTAATCCTTGAAATAATGCAAGTGCTATGACATTGAGAAGTGGAATGGTTTTTGAACCCGTTCCCAGCTTGAGTCGTGTCCATGATGCTAGACGAGAGGAAAAAAACTCGACTCAAACACTCTAATGGAGTCGGCACCATAGAAATGTTTTCAGTACAACCTCTATCTCCTGAAAGACTTGTCCAATTTAAGAAGGAGCAAGAAGAGAAGTTGATCCTTGACACTTTTCAAAAGGTAGAAATCAACATTCCTTTTCTTGATGCGATCAAGCGAATTCCATGATATGAAAAATTCTTAAAAGAATTACGCACGAGTAAGAAGAAGCTCTTGGGTAATGAAAAGGTGAGTGTCAGAGAAAATGTAGCCACTATTTTACAAAAGAAAATCCCACCTAAGTGTAAGGACCAAGGTATGTTTTCTATATCTTGCAAAATAGGTAGTGTTGGAATAAAAAAAGCCATGTATGACGTAGGTGCATCTATTAACGTTATGCCTTTGTCGATTTATAAAATACTAACTACGAGTCCTTTAAAAGAAACATGTGTAACCATTTAGATTACAGATAGGTCTGTAGTGTATCCGGAAGGATTGCTGGAAGATGTTCTTGTTAAGGTAACTGAACTAATTTTTCTTACAAATTTCTACATCATCAACATAGAGGATGACAACTCGGCCAATTCTTCTGATATACTACTTAGGATACCATTTTTGAGCATTGCACAAACAAAGGTTGATGTGTAGAGTGGAACACTTACTATAGAGTTCGATGGTGAAGTGGTCAAATTTAATATTTATGAGGTGATGGGTTGACCGAGTACAATGTCGAATGTCTCTAGTATTTATATTATTGAGCCACTAACAAAGTTGCATATTGAATATCGTGAAGAGGATGATGAGTTACAAACTGTGCTTTGTAGGAGTTTAGACCTTGATACTATGGATAAACTAGAGGAATTAATGACGTTGGAAGAGCCAATTTGTGAAGTTGTCATTCACATGGAGGCCCCAGAATTAGAGCTCAAATCGTTACTAGAACATATAAGGATTCTGATAGAGGAAAAGACAAACCCGAATAGAGAAGCTCAAAGACACCTCAATCCACCAATGATGGAGGAATCTAGGAAATACTTCAAGGACAATGGGAAAAGGTTGAAACCTTTATACGAGAACTTCCAAGTGCACGTAATGGAAGAATTTATTCTCAAGGAACCAAATGAATAACACTCAAGTCGTCGAGCTAACGACGTTAAACAAAAGCGCTTTTTGAGAGGCAACCCATATTTATTTATTTTAATTTATTTAATTTTGAATTAAGTTTAGATTATGTTGAAAATAAAAAATAATAAGATTATTATTTAATCTATTTTAATGTGTTGTTTTCCAGGAACGATGGTGGAGGCTATCCCTTTTCATCAAAAATAAATCAGAATCGAATTTCTTTTGTGGCATGGGCACACCTTGTGAAATTTCGTGCTGCCATTTGTTGAAACATACACCCAGGAGCAAACCGACTAGAAGCAACCCAAACTGCCCTAACCACCCTCTGCCAAATTAAACATACATAGGGACTACACTTGACCCTTCTCTTTCTTATTTATTTTTTTAAAATTACAGATTGAGGGCAATGTGTGCTAAGTAAGGGGTGTTAGATTAGTAAATATGCATGATTATTTCTCTTTCTCATGTGTTAGTTCTTATACTGAGATTATTCATTAATTTGTTTGACATTGAGCCTCTAATTCTAATGCTTGTCAAATTAGATAGTTGGGTGGTTCTTGAATTAAAGTGTTCATTATCTAGTCTAATCGACTTGTGTGTTATAAAGTTGAAATATTGTAATTAGACTATTTCATGAAAATTGATTGATTATAAATTTGCTTGGTAAGTATGTCATTCTTAGTTTTTTAATTTTAAATGTATTTACTAATGAAAAAAAATAAAAATAAAAATTGACTCCGTTGACGGCTTAAGTTATGAGTGAAGATTTCAGGAATGTGGCCAAATTTAGTAACTGGGATGAGGTGCTTGGGTTGTCATCTCGTTTCAGTAAAAAGGTTCGAGTGAAGAGTCAAAAACTTGTAAACACTTCGCTAATCAAGCTACCATGAGTAGGGAAAATAGCCCGTTTGGAGATGTGTCAAATTGAGTAATCGGGGTAAGGTGCTTAGGTTGTCACCTCACATCGTGTAACAAGGTTTGACTTTGTCCCAAATTTACTGTATAATTAATTGAGAATAAATTCCTTGCAAATTTTGGATCAATTTCAATTTAGTGAAATGATTGAATTTACATGTTTTAATTTTATGGACAGTTTTTTATTAAACTAAGTATTTGAACACTTCTCTTTCGCCTAAATTGTTTGCATTGATCATGGTTGTGGAAGAGAGGTGACCGCCTCCGAACGTACTAATGTCTAGAATGTGAATACTACAATAAAATATAAAATTACGAGGTGGAATCCGCAAGTATAAGAGTCTAGTTGTAATATAGTTTTACAACGGAGTGGGTGAGTCCTCCGAGGATTGTACCCAAGGGAGGCGAAGACTGGATCAATTTTAACCTACACACTAAAAGATCTAATTAATACTTTAATTAAGTTATAGTATATGAGTGTAGATAGGATATTTGTGGGAATTTTTATAGTACTACTAATAAAACAAAATATCATAAAAGAAAACTAAATTTCAAGAGATAGAAAAAGTAAAAGGAATCAAATCTGATGATGGGTGATTAGCATGCTTCGGCAATCCCAATCAACTATCGTTTCGGGTTACTCGTCAACAAACTAGCCGCTACCCTAAGAGGATCATTCGATCTTCCACTAACATAACAAGTAAGCAAGGACTACTTATCTTTCGACCATACAGTCTAGACTGGATAAGGGTGAAGGTGTTTACGGATGGGCAATACCAATTTTGGGTTAATTCACACATTGATGACTTCCCAGGGTTGTCATGCCTAGGATTTACTTCACGCTCTTCCTTTCCCAAACAGGTGATCCATTGAGTAACCCTACAAAATAGTTAATAGATTATGCCTCCGCTCGCTAATCCCCCATAGAAGGATTAGTTCCCCGTGGCTTTCATAAACAATATGGAATAGATGGAAGAATAAAACATGGTGAATGAATCGAAGTGGAGAGTTTAAGAAAGCTTAATTTATATAAATAGTAACATGAATCCACAGGAATTGGTTGTCTTCACAAATCAGATCTCTTGAAAGTAGACAATGAAAATAAACTAAACTTTAGAAAACCTAAGAAAGAAAGAAAATGAAAATAAATCTAAAGGAGGAAACTAGGCTAATGGAATGGTGTCAACATGTGCCAAAGGAGCCTATTTATAACCCTCAGGTGGCCGTCGTCCTTAAGCCTAGGTCAGTTGATGTTCTCAAGCTTTAATTCAATTGTGCAGAGCCAGATGCCTTTGCATTGTGTTTATTTTCCATCCTAGAGCTGATGTCGTGACACACTAGGACCTGTGTATCCCGACATAGAAGTTAGTATGCTCTTCTTTGGGATGTCTTCAGGGGTATGTCGCAACACCCTTATTCAGTGTTGTGACATCAAAGGTAATTTCATACTTCCTTTATTCTACTCTCCATGTTGTGACATCGGACCTCCCGTGTTGCGACATAGTGTCTAGTATCGGACTAAAATGCCTTCTAATGGTCTCCTACACACTCATGAAGTACGTTACCTCTCCCTTAGGCTTCATTGGCCTTTAAGGTCAATAAAAGACCCATTTCACACATTTTATTAGATATAAGTAAAATTAATGAAACTTAACTAAAAAATAACAGAAATGCTTGTATTCAAGCTCCTTAAGTGCGAAAACTAGTTTAATTTGCTACATGAATTACAATAGATGAAACTCCCCCACAGTTAAGTCATTGCTTGTCTTCAAGAAACATAAACGAAGATAATAAAATGATGACCCTTGAGCAAATATGATGCAAATATTGACTTTGAAGCATATGAGTTAGGCATTTCATACTTACAAACAATCTTAACATGATGAGTAGTTGACTTACCACTTTTGACCACAAACACCTAAGTTTAGTAAGTTACAAAGTATACAAGTGTTAAGGATCTCACCTATAGAAATCCATAAACAGATCATACAAGTACTTTGATTATCCGAATAGAATACAAATAGTCATTTATGCATATGTTCACTTGATGTCCATTCATGTATGAGGATCTTTTAGGTCACATAAGACATTTCGGCTCGTAACATGATACGATCATGGCTCGAGAACCAACCAAGGTTGCCAAAGAACCTTTGGAGTTTCCAACGGGTCCTATAACTCATGCTAGAGCCAAGAGATTCAAGGGAGGAGGTTCAACCCTCATCAATGGAATTTGGTGCAACACCGTGGCTGGACAGCTTGAGAACATCGAACCGACCAAACCATGCAACCTCCTTCAAGCTCAATTAGCTCAAATTTAGCTCGAGGAGCTCACCTTTAGCTTTCGTCAAACATGCTGGAATAAATAATTAAATTGCTACTAGTTAAATTAATTAATTAGTTTAAATTAATTAATTTATTAAAATCTGGACATATTAAATTTTGTGCTAAACGTGTTTTATTTTTAATGCATGTTATTAATTTGTCTAAGTTTAATGCATGTCTTAATGTTGTCCAACTCCAGCCGAATTTAAGTTAAGTAATTAAGTTGTCCAAGCTCAAACATGTTTTAATTATGTCCTAAGGTGGCTGCCGAATTTAATGTGTCCTATTGTCCTGTTTTATTTTGTCTTAAAAGATGAATTAATGAGCTGATTTTTTCTTGCTGCAGGTTCATTTCTTTTGGACGGCATGAGCTTAACAAAGGAATTAATTTGGCTGCTGATTATTGGTGTCTCCAAAGTGACCATTCAGCCAAAGCTTTCCAACTTCTCAAGGTACATGCAATGAAAGGCACACATGCATGGATGAAAATTAAATTGAGCTGATGATTGAAGTATCTTAGATGACTATTCGGCCAGGTGACTTGCTATTTCCTACTCCCAAGCTGACCATTCGGCTGGAGAAATTCCTTTCACATTGCTGGAAGCTCTTTCACATGCCATGGTTGTTCGGTTTAGAGTGTTCACACATAAGGGGCTTCTCCTATTCTAGTTTTCACACCACAAGACCATTGAGCTATCTAAGCAGCTCAATTACTCCTATGTATATTCGGCTAAACCATGCAGCACATTTAAAACACATTCAAGCTAGTTGCTGTCCATATTGATTGCATCTCAATTTCAACATGGGCCACTCATTTTTCCAGCTTAATTAAGCCATCTAGAAGCAGCCATTGACGTTCTCCATGCATGGAAAGCTTCAAGGAACCTTCCTCCAAAATTCTGGAATTTTCAAGCTACTTTCTTAGCTTCTAAGATGCCTATTCGGATGCCCATGTAATGCCTATAAATTCAAGCTGAAATCACTTTGTAAAGGACTTTTGAAACCTTAATGAATTGCTGTCAATTTGGTTAGATAATTCTTCTCTCAAATTCCGTCCAAAGACTTGTTGACTTATCTAACTAGTTAGTGGCGTCAACCTGTGTTTTTGTTCAATCGAACTTATCATGATTTCGTGTGGCGTTCGAAACAAATTATACCGAGGTTCCTATCTACTTTAGATAGTGGGTCGAGGTTTCCCTATTCTTCTTTCAAAAACAACTTAAGGACCTATAAGTTTTAGGTCAACCTTCAAACGAAGTGTTGGTTCAATCTTGTTCTTAAGTACCTGTTTAAACCCAATCACCAAGCATCCATTTTCCTTCATAACAGAGCTTTCTAAATTTGATTAGCCTTCTTCTTTAAAAACTTATCCTTGTCACCCTAAAACTTCACTTAGCCTAAACCGACACCTTACCAAACCTGAACGATACTTCCTTATTTCAACGATTGGACAACCATACGACTCGAGCTAACCTACAGCATCGAGATCGTATCATCTTGTATCAAAGTTATGTAAAACAAGAAGTACAGACGTTCAGAGCCATTCTGGAGTAAGTTGTAAAAAAGTTGTATTTATTTTTACTTGTAAATCAACATAATTGTATTTAAATATATTTAAAAAATTCGAAAAAAAAGTGTTGAAAGTGATTATTCATCTTCTGGTCATTCCTGATCTTGGACTTCTTATTACCATCACCATCCACTTTTACCCCACACTTAATAACCAAATATTGTTCTTTCAGCCCACCCATAACCCTTTTATAGTTACCCTTGCAAACTCTTGAAACCAACCCTCTAAACTAGAAGATCTAGTCACCCCAAGTCTTATACAAAATCACGAGAGAAGAAACGAGCGAAAAAGGAACTAGTGTGTGAGCACAATAGAGCGGAGGTAAAAGCCATATAGAGTACAAACACAAGCGTGAGGGACATCTTTTCTTTCTTTCTGAGTGATTGAGAGGATTTGTGGTGAGGAATACATTGAGTCATGTCACGAAGCCCGGAGCGCAACATGGCAGATAGAACCGAGAGGCAACCTATTCGAAATGTATTGGATCTTAACCTCTAAGCACTGCTGTGGGAAGTGGAACGTTTGTTCGACCGCAAACTCGAACCAATCCAAGAAATGCTCAACCAAGTCGAGGAACATGCTTGATGAGAAAGGATGCCTCAAAGTCCACCAAGATGACGCGGAAGGCAATGAGCATTCGAAGAAGATTGGATCAAACCAAGCGATGTCGAGAGTGATCGTGGGTCCAACATTAGTGGACGACAGAGAGGCCAATAAAATCGTGGCCAATGAGATCGAGGCCGTGTAGATGACGATTTGAAAAACATCAAGTTGTCAATTCCCCCATTCCAAGGAAAATTTGACTCGGAGGTGTACTTAAAGTAGGAAAAGAAGATCAAATTAGTTTCTGAGTGTCATAACTACTCAGAAAGCAAGAAGGTGAAGTTGGCAGCTATCGAATTCTCTGATTATGCAATGATCTGGTGGGGTCAACTATCCACTAGCCGGAGGAGGAATGGGGAGCAGCCAATCAACACATGGGTCAAAATGAAGTCATTGATGCGCAAAAGGTTCATTCCGACATACTATCATCGAGAGTAGTACCAAAAGCTACAACACCTTACGCAAGGCAATCGTAGTGTGTGATACGATCCCGGTCGCATCATGTTACGACACAACTTGATGCCACCGAAATTGACCCAAACTCGAGGGGCCCAAGTGCAGAATAAAGGTTTTAATTTCAATTTGTCTATTTGGCTGCTGGAAAATAAGGACTTTGATTCATTAATTTTTAGTTATTTTAGTTTGTGTTTTTAATTATGTCATAGTTTGCACATCATTAATATGTGTTCTGCATTTAATTAAGTCATATTAGTTTAATTATGTAACTTTCATGTTAGTTAAGTTTGCATTTCAAACCATGCATTTTAGCATCTTAGTTTAATAAATGAGTTGCTGGACATTTATTCAACTCATCTTAGTTTAATTAATAAGTGTTTTTGTTGAACTTTATGTAATAAGTGTTGCTCTTAATTAATCTAGTTACTAGGATTATTTATTGATGCATGAGTTTAAGTTTATTTATTTATGCTTCTTTAATTAACTAGTTGCTGGAATAGTTAATGCATATGTTTAGTTTATTTACCTAAGTTTTAATGCATATGTTTAGTTTATTTACCTAAGTTAAGTATTTATTCTTTATATGTTTAATTTGTGTTTAATATGCTTAATGAGTTATTTTAATATGTTTATTGCAGGAGTTTCTTCAGCTCACAACCATTACATTTCAAAGCTGTTACAACTTAATTGAAGTGACCTTTCAAGTGCTATTTGAATACAAAAGAAGGAGTTGTTACAAAGGGGGTTTAATACATCATTTAAGGAAGTTTTAAAGAGCATTATATACTCTTTAAATTTCGGCAGCAACCCTTTTCAGCTACCAGCCATTTTTGTTCTTTCAAAAGAATAAATTAAGCATTCAAATCATCATTAAGGAGCTGATGTCTATTCGGCTATCCAAGGGAGAGTTCAAGAGTCAATTTTCAAGCCTTCATGGACATTCATTTAGCTAAATTGAAGAGAATTCAATGAAAAAGTTATTTGTTTCAAGAATGCCAAGAGACTTGAACTTTAATTCAGCTTTTAATTAGCACATTAAAATGAATGCTTGTCACTATTTGGCTACCCTATTTTAGCACTATAAATAGGTGAAATCAGATTTTGTAATGGACTTTTGCTAAACTTTTTCCAATTTGTTTAACGAAACTTTGTTTCTATGAGGTTAACTTCCTCTCCAATTTTGTACGAGTCTCGAGTAACTTATCTAGCAAGCTAGTGGCGTCATCCTGAGCTTGTTTCTGAACTTATCACCAACCTTGGTGTGGTGTTCATCCATCTAAATATACCTTCGATTCCTACTTTTCTAAGTAACGGGTCGAAGTCCATCAACCTATTCCCAACTGTCACCTTAAACCATATAAGATTTGGGGTGATAATTGTTATAGTATCGAATCTTTCTTGATGTTTAAGTTCTCTTATTCATCTCCATCACTTCTTTTTTCTATCCTACTTCTTTGTTAAACTGAGCCATCCAAAGTTATTCCATCTAAAATCCTTCTATCTTTTAGCCACTTTGAACTTATTCCAACATACAATTCCATACTTAACCAAAATTCATCCAATTTTGAAACTGAACGAAACTTCCTCATTGATGATTGGGAAATTAAGACGACTCGACTCACAACACTGAGGTGAATCGTACCGAGGTGGATCATATCAGTATGGATGATAGAGGGTTGCGCCTGGACCAAGATCGAGTTGTCAAGTCACAAGAAATTCCTATGAACACGCTAAACGCTCGGATCTAAAACGAAAATAGAAAATCAATCAGATCTGTAAACAAACGCCCCAAAACAGGAAAGAACCAGCCAAGAATCGAAAACACTTATTAATAGCTATTCTTGGGAGTCAAGAACACAAAATTGAACTTCAAGAGAGATTCCAAACAGCCGAATCTGATAGGGAAACACAAAAGAGAAACAAATCAAACTCAACAAATCACAAAAATCAAATTGAAGTAGATCTAGGGTTTGTGCGGCAAGAAAAAAGGGAAATTATGAATCAAGAATGATTCTTGATGCCCAAGAATGTTGTGGACTTCCCCAAACCGAATCTGAAAAGAATAACACCAAACACATCAAATTAAACACAAAAGTCCAGCAAAACGAATTGAATCAGAATTAGGATGATTGGACGGCAAGATCAATTGAAAAGGATGGCTAAGGAACGTTTCTTGCTGCCAAGAAGGGTGCCGATCAGATTCTTGAAGAGTGTAATGGCTAGAAACGCAACAAAAGAGATTAAAACAAGTTAATCAATAAATCGGCACAAGCAGAAAATTTAAAGAGGAATAAACAGTAAGAAAAATAAAGAAAAGTCCTAAGAAGCCTTGAAATCGAGAAAGATTTCACAACTCCCTTCAAACGGCTCTAATCTCCCCTCCAATGTGGAACAATGGCAAGAAGAAGGCTAAAGATGGCTCCCACAATAAAAAAGATTGTTAAAATTACTTCTAAAGAAAACTCAAGAGAAAATTCTTGGAGAAACTCAAAGAGAATTTTCACTAAAAAAAAACCTGATTTTTATGTATAATCAATGTGTTGTGTCTGTGGGTGGCCGGCCAAGCCTTGCATATATAGGCCTACTACTACTTTCCTAACCCTATTAGGAAAACTAATAAAAAACCTAATTGTTTGACTTTTAAAGGAAAATTTGGCCAAGGCCTTTAAATGGGCCTCTTGGACTGAATGTTTACATAGAATTTAATTCATAAAGTCTAAAAATTAAACTAAGTATTTAAAGAATTAAAACTTAACAAATTGGGCCACTTTGACAATTTGGCCTGATTTTCAACTAAGTCTAGTTTGAACTTCTTGATTGGGCTTGGAACATCTTATTGGGCCGTGTCCTCAAGAACTTGGGCTTGTGATCCGTTCTCTTCCGAAATTGGTTCGTTGATGCTCATAACTGAGATCCAATGCGCCTTAGCTGCAAGATTCGGTTTCTTGGACCAAGATTTCCAAGACTTGAAATCTTGATTTTCTTGATTCTTGAAATCGCTCAAAACAGTAAAATTTGACCAAGATTCGGTTTCTTGATTTTCTTGAAAACAAGAAAGTGAATCTTGATTTTCTTTTTCCTTTGTATACGCATCTAAGGCCTTGCTAATAAAGTCTTGAATGATTCCATTTAGTTTCATACACATTTGCCTGGCCTTTGACCTCGTTATTAGGCCTTGTGGTAATTTGAGCCCATCACGTCCTTAAGCTTGAATTGGGCCTTTGTGACTCGTATCATTCCCCCCTTCCTCAAAAAAATTCGTCCTCGAATTTGAAAAATCAAATGGAGAAAAGTCAGCCACATTGAAAGTAGAACTTACTTTGTACTCACCAGGTAGGTCAATTTTGTATGCATTATCATTGATCCGCTTGAGTACTTGGAAAGGCCCATCGCCTCTTGGATCCAACTTGGTCTTTCTTTTTGTAGGAATTTTTTTTCCTCATATGGACCGAAACCCAATCTCCGGGTTCAAAGACAACCCGTTTGCGCCCCTTATTTTCTTTGTTGGTGTTGATGTCATTTGTTTTGGCTATTCGTTGCCTAGCCTACTCGTGTAAGGATTTCACCAACTCAGCTTTCTGTTCGCCATCTAAATTAACAATATGTTCTAGTGGTAATGGCGCAAGATCAAGTACTGTTAGTGGGTTAAAACCATAAACAAGTTTAAATGGTGAATAGCCAGTTGTAGAATGAATAGATCTTTTATATGCAAATTCAACAAATGGCAATCATTCTTCCCAATTTTTAATGTTCTTTCCGACAACATATCGTAATAAGGCTCCTAAAATTTGATTGACTACCTCAGTTTGGCCATCGATTTAGGGGTGACATGTAGTTGAATACAGTAATTTCGTACCAAGCTTTCCCCACAATACCTTCCAAAAGTGGCTAAGGAATTTGACATCTCTATCGGAAACAATTGTTTTAGGGATGCCATGAAATCTTACCACATCTTTAAAAATAAGTCTGCCACATGTGTAGAATTAATACATTGAATTACACATTAGAAACACCTTGAAAATTTTAGATTTTTGCTGAGTAAAAATTCTCTTAGAGTTTTCTCCAAGAATTCTCTCTTAAGTTTCTTTAGAAGTAGTTTTAACAATATTTTTGATTGTGCGAGCCATCTTTAGCCTTCCTCTTTCCATTGTTCTTCATTGGAGAGACTAGAGCCGTTTGAAGGGAGTTGTGAAATCTTTATCGATTTCAAGGCTTCTTAGGACTTTATCTTTATTTCTTGTTGTCATTCTTTCTTTTAAATTCTGCTTGTGTCGTTTTCTTTATCTAACTTATTTCAATTCTTTTATTGTGTTTCCAACCAACTTCAACCTTAAAGAAATCGGTCAGCACTCTTCTTGGCAACAAGAAAACGTTCTTCAATCTTCCTTTTCCTTTGATCTTGCCGTCCAAACAACCTATCCTCATTATATTTCAATTTTTGGGTTGTTGTGATCTGTTGCGTTTTAATTTTCTGTTTCATGTGCAATTGATAGATTCGGCAGATTGGAGTCTTTTTTTGGGGTTCAATTACGTGTTCTTGATTCTCAAGAATCCTTATTAATACTTATTTCGAGTCTCAATTTGATTCTTTGCTGATTTGGGGATTTTATTTTAGATATGGAAATTCAAAGATCTAATCTTTTATTTTCTTCTGTTTCGTTTCAGATCTGATTGTTTCGAACTTTCGTAGGAGTTTCCCGTGACTTGACAACTCGATCTTGGTTCGCGCATAACCCTTTATAAAACCCTCTATCATTTTGATAGAGGGTTGCGTGTGGACCAATATCAAGTTGTCAAGTCACTGAAAATTCCTACGAAGGCTCTAGACGATCAGATCTGAAACAAAATAGCAAAACTTAATTAGAATCAATTAGATCTGAAAACTAAAAATCCCCAAATCAATAAAGAACAGCCAAGAATCAAAACACTTATGAATAGATGTTCTTGGAAGCCAAGAACACGAAATTAAGCCCCAAGCTTAACTTCCAATCAGCCGAAACTATCAAAGAACACAAAACAATAACAAAATTAAAAACAGATTGCGAAATCAATGGACACTAGTTCTAGGGATTGGACGGTAAGAAAAAAGGGATTTTTATGAATCAAAAACGTTTCTTTATGTCCAAGGAAGTGCCGAATCAGATCTTGAAGTTTGGAAGGGCTGAAACGAAACAAGAACAATTAATCCCAAATTATTCAACAAAACGACACAAGCAGAATTTAGTAAAGAAGAATGAACAGCAATAGAATAAAGAAAAGTCCTAAGAAGCCTTGAAATGCCAAAAGATTTCTCAACTCCTTTCAAATGGCTCTAATCTCCCCTCCAATGAAGAGCAACGGCAAGAAGAAGGCTGAAGATTGCTCCCACAATAAAAAAGATTGTTAAAACTACTTCTAAAGAAAACTCAAGAGAAAATTCTTGAAGAACTCAAAGAGAATTTCCACTCAAAGCAAATCTAAAATTTTCAATGTAATTGTAATGTAATGTAATTGACAAGTACAAACCATTATGATACAAGTCACAAAGGCCTTAGATACGTACACGAAAGAAAGAGAAGATCAAGATTCACTTTCTTGTTTTCAAGAAAATCAAGAAACCGAATCTTGGCCCAATCTTACTGTTTGGAGTGATTTCAAGAATCAAGAAAATCAAGATTTCAAATTTTGGAAATCTTGGTCCTAGAAACTGAATCTTGCAGGCAAAGCGCATTGGATCTCTGTTACGAGCATCAACGAGCCAATTTCGGTAGAAGATGGACTACAAGCCCAAGTTCTTGAAGGGAAGGCCCAATAAGCCAAGAAGTCAAACCATACTTAGTTAAAAATCAGGCCAAATTGTTAAAGTGGCCCAATTTGTAAAAATTTTAATTGTTTAATTTAATTTTTAGACTTTAGGAGTATTATATGTAAAAATTTGGCCCAAGCACCCCATTAGAATGCCTTGGCCGAATTTCCCTCTTAAATTTGTTAAATAGGTTTTTTTTTAAGTTTTCCTAATGAGATTAGGAAATAGTTATAAGGCCTATTTATAGGCATGGCCGGCCACCCTTGTTACACACATTATAATTACATTGAAAATTTCAGATTTGTTTTGAGTGAAAATTCTCTTTGAGTTCTTCAAGAATTTTCTCTTGAGTTTTCTTTAGAAGTAGTTTTAACAATCTTTTTGATTGTGGGAGCCATCTTCAGCCTTCTTCTTGCCATTGACCTTCATTGGAGGGGAGAATAGAGCCGTTTGAAGGGAGTTGTGAAATCTTTCGGGATTTCAAGGCTTCTTAGGACTTTTCTTTATTCTTTTTCTGTTCATTCTTCTTTATTAAATTCTGCTTGTGTCGTTTTGTTGAATAATTTGGGATTAATTGTTCTTGTTTCGTTTTAGCCATTCCAAACTTCAAGATCTGATTCGACACTTCCTTGGACATAAAGAAACATTTTTGATTCTTAAAAATCCCTCTTTTCTTGCCGTCCAATCCCTAGAACTAGTGTCCATTGATTTCGCAATCTGTTTTTAATTTAGTTGCTGTTTTGTGTTCTTTGATAGTTTCGGCTGATTGGAAGTTAATCTTGAGGCTTAATTTCGTGTTCTTGGCTTCCAAGAACATCTATTCATAAGTGTTTTGATTCTTGGCTGTTCTTTATTGATTTGGGGATTTTTAGTTTCCAGATCTAGTTGATTCTAATTAAGTTTTGCTATTTCGTTTCAGATCCAAACGTTTAGAGTTTTCATAGGAGTTTTCTGTGACTTGGCAACTCGATCTTGGTCTGTGTGCAACCCACTATCATTAATGATACGAGTCACAGAGGCCTAACCCAAGCCAAGAACGTGATGGGCTCAAATTACCACAAGGCCCAATAACGAGGTCAAAGGCCCGACAAATGCGTTCCAAACTAAATGAGACCATTCAGGAATTTGTTAGTAAGGCCTTAGATGCATACACGAAAGAAAGAGAAAATCAAGATTCACTTTCTTGTTGTCAAGAAAATCAAGAAACCGGATCTTGGCCCACTCTTGTTGTTTGGAGCGATTTCAAGAATCAAGAAAATCAAGATTTCAAATCTTGGAAATCTTGATCCAAGAAACCGAATCTTGCAGCCAACACACATTGGATCTCCGTTACGAGCATCAATGAACCAATTTCAGTAGGAGATGGACTACAAGCCCAAGTTCTTGAAGGTAAGGCCCAATAAGAGGATTCTAAGCCCAACCAAGAAGTCAAACTATACTTAGTTGAAAATCAGGCCAAATTGTTAAAGTGGCCCAATTTGTAAAAATTTTAATTGTTTAATTTAATTTTTAGACTTTAGGAGTATTATATGTAAAAATTCGGCCCAAGAAGCCCATTAAAATGACTTGGCCAGATTTCCCTCTTAAATTGTTAAATAGGTTTTTTTTGAGTTTTCCTAATGAGATTAGGAAATAGTTATAAGGCCTATTTGTAACACCCTGAACCCGAGACCGTCGCTGGAGTCGAACACGAGGTGTTAACAGACTTCGAACCACTTATTTGACATTTCCCAGACAAGCTGCCAATCTGCGTACTAGTCGCTTTAAAAATCATATCTTGAGTTCTGAAACTCGAAATCCAGTTCCGTAAATTTTCCCTGGAACTAGACTCATATACCTATATGGTAGAATTTTTGTAGAATTTTTGGTAAGGCCAATTAGTACAGTTTATTAGTCAAAGTCTCCCATGTTACAGGGATCGACTACACTGACCTTTGCGCATTACGACTTGGATATCTCCCTGCACAGAGCTTCAATTCCAATGCCGTTTGTTTCTATAGAAACTAGACTCAGAGAGGAATCTGTACATATATGGTATAACTCCTAATTATCTCTGGTTAATTTATAATGAATTTCCAAAGTCGGAACAGGGAATCGAGAAACCGTTCTGGCCCTGTCTCACGAGAACCTGAATATCTCTTAACATACTGTCCATATGATCTATATGAAAATAGACTCATCAAGCTTCGATTACATAATTTATTCATTAATTAATTCCACTCCTATTATTTTTAGTGATTTTTCAATCTCACGTCACTGCTGCTGCCAGCATCTGTTACGAAAGCAACTATGCCTATTTCGTGATTTCTCCTTGATCTAACTAGTAATTCATCATACATATCACCAATTATGATCATGACTAGCCATGCCAAAGGCTAATCATTGTCAAACATCTCCCTACTAAACTATTGCCATATCATGAATTTTAACACCAAAAATAATCAACCATGACATATGGCATAAAAAGGTCGAATTATCAAGATTTACGACCTAACGTTATGAAACCAAACCCAACCGAACATTTATGCCATTTTCGCATGGCTAAAAGTTTACATACCAAAGTTCAAACACAACATAATAGCCTATACATGCCGAAATGTTCTCCTAAGCCGACTAAGAAGAAAGTACCAAAACTTGCTAGCCGGTGTGATGACTCCAATGACAGCCCGATCACGCAAAAAGAGACGAGTCCAAGAAACCTAAAATAGGTGACAAGGAAACACCGAGTGAGTATATAACTCAGTAAGTCATAAGCAATGCACTACCATCCATTAATAACATTATCACAAGAGGAAGCAAAATGGAACGAGGCTAGTTACTCCATCCATACCGAACCATACCATAGTTCCTCAAACCTATCGGTTCAATCTCATACCAAGTCATGCATTCACATTCCATATACTAATCAATAGGATATTTGAGGCATTTTCATACATCATTTTATTTTCGTTACAATCATACAACTAAACGACCTTTCACCTATTCCACCATAAATCTTATGTACGTGACTTCAATTATAATTGTCACATAGGTTCAAACTTACCAAGCTCAACTTAAAATATAAACATAACGCCTATTAGTCACGAACTCAAGGTACTTACCCGATCCGCTGTCCGTGATCGACTCAATAATGTCGCACACTTAGTGTTCATAATGATTCAAAAGTATATATTAAGTCCGCACACTCAGTGCTATATAATCAACTCGCACACTTAGTGCTATATAATCAAACTCGCACACTTAGTGCTACATAATCAAGCTCGCACACTTAGTGCTACATAATCAAGCTCGCACACTTAGTGCTGTACAATTTAAACCTGCACACTTAGCGCCAATCTCATGATCATAAATGTTTATACCCGCACTCTTAGTGCCGAGATCAACAACTCAATACATCTCACCTCTTTTCTCTTCATCCAACACTTTCATCACCACATACATACATGTATATATATATTTATCATTCCATTCAGCATCATTACATAGACGTTATGATCATTTAAATTAATACAACTATATGCTTAATGACTTACTTTGTGTTGGGTAAGACGGTTCCAACTCGGCTACTCGATGATCTTTTCTTTGCCTTTGCTTGATTCTTCTCCTTTAACTCCTTGAGCTTAATCAATAAATCAACTAGTTTAACCATCTTGCTAAACATTCATAATTCAATTACACATGCATATGTATGTTTGTATATTCGGCAACCATCCTCACTAATTACCCATTTAGTCGATTATACACATAATTAAAGGTAACATCACGAATGGGCATACTTATGTATATATACATATATATGTATATATATATACTTCGGAATGGGCATCACAATTAGATTTAACACCACCTTCATACTCAATTAGATGGCCGAATGTATGTATATATGTACAATGTCAACTATAACATCATTTAAACACCTAATTTCATCTCATGAACACTTAATCGAATTTTCCTAATCTAGCATATTTTCACATCTATTTGTAACATCATGTAAATCCACATATAACTACATTTCTTAAGTTCCACATCTTAATGCCCATTATAGCCACTCCCATAGTCTAAATCTAGCAATCGGCAACACCCACCTTTCCACTATGTTAGCCGAATACTCATTCTCTTCTTAGTCCTAAATTCGGCACCTCCAACAAAATAGCTTAACAATTTCAACTTTCATGCTAACATAACAAGCAACTTAACACATCCATATAACTAGCATGCTAATAGCATCAAGGTATCAACTAAAATTTTTTTAAGCTCCTTAGCCGAATCCTAACTCTCCAACAACCCCAAATCCAACCATGGGATAGATAGAATTTAGACTCATCACCCAAAGGTTGTGTAAACTTCCAAAAATATCATTGAACATACCTTGATCTAAAGGACCACCTTGGCCGAATCTTGCTTCCTCTTCTTCCTCTAGTTACGACAATTGCAAAAGAAAGAAAACATGAACACTCCTTCTTTGTGACAGCCCAAAATTGACCCTAGTCGGGAAGTGGTTTCGGGACCACAAAACTGAGTCATAAAAATAATTGATTTCCATATTCTATGCTTATTATGTGTGTACATGAGTATGTGGAAGTTTCATTCTCCAATTTTGCCAATTGCATGAGAAATTATTAAATAGGGATTGATATGAGACATGGTGAAAATATGATAGGCTAATTTAAAATGGTCTATTAATGCATGTTGTGAAAATGATGGGTTTGCATGTCAAATTACCCAAAATTTGAGCTAGTGGTTGGCCATGCTATGGGTGGAAACATGTTGGGGACATGTTGGCCTAGTGAGGTATGTAGGAAAAAAATAAAATAAGGGGCATGGGCATAAAATAATGAAAAGGAGTATGATGAATACAAAAAAAAATGTGTGTAGTTGTTTCCCCCCCCATTGCCGTGAGCTAAAGAAAAGAAAGGAGAAAATTTTTGTTCATCCTTTCTCATCTTCATTTAGCCGAAACTAGAAAGAAAAAAACAAAGAAAAAAAATGCTCATCCTTTGGTTCATCCTTGGCCAAAAATTTTAAGGAGGAAGGAAGAAGAAAGGTTGAAGAGGTTCGGCCATGCATGTAGCTAGGCTAAGGTATGTTTGATGATGTTCCATGAGATGCATGCATGTTTTAGTTGTTAGCTTGAGTTCTACCTAGCCCATGGTCTAAATCTTGCTATGTGATGGAAATGACACTCGGCCATGGATGCATCATTCTTGGTTGATGTTTGATGTTGTGGTGATGAGGCATGAGGATGAGTTAAGATTCGGCCTAGGTGGAGTTTGTGTTAATGCCATTGCATGCTAAATATGAAGCTTGTTAATGATGCATGTGATGGTGGCTTGATGATTCTTGAACCTCCTTTTTAGCATTTTTGAGTGAGCACATATGTGCATTGGTTGCTAAATGGAGAAGAATCGGCTAGCAAGTTGTGTGCTAAGGCCGAATATAACTTTTGCATGTTAATGAGCAATGCATGTGTTAAATTGATGGAAAGGGAGAGGATGCTTTACTAGTGTGTATATGTGTGTATTAGCCAAGTTTTGAACTTGAAACAAAAGGGTGTTTAGTCAATACAAGTGACCATACTTGTAGAATGTATTAAGTGTTGAAATCGGCCCCAAAATAGACATGCATATTCGGCCAAGGGGGAAAAATTAGCTAAAATGTTGAGTTTGATTCATGATTCCGTACATATGTGACTTTAATGTCTAATGTATAAATATGGGCTAAGTGCCTTGTGTTCCTCTTTTCGATGCTCAAATGATTAAATCAATTTATTTGTTTAATTAAGCTCAAGAGCAAAGGGGAACTAAATCCGATAAAGGGAAGGACAAAGTGGTCGAATAGCTATCGGAATTGTTCGACAACACCCGAGGTAAGTTCTTGAGTAAGAGAGCTTAAATTATGATGTGATTAGATCATGTTTTAAGCAAATTAAAATCATGCTCTTTGTGTGGCTATTGAGCCGAATTTGCAAGAATGATAAATGTCTTGTGTTTGAGTTTTGCTAACGAAAATGAAATACGAATGGGCCATGATTTATTGTTAAATGTGCATGGTTATTTGAATGATGTCCGGGCTAAGTCCCGAAGGCTTGTGCTAAGTGACAATATCCGGACTAAGATCCGAAGGCATTTGTGCGAGATACTAAATCCGGACTAAGATCCGAAGGCATTTGTGCGAGATACTAATTCCGGGCTAAGCCCGAAGGCATTTGTGCGAGATACTAATTCCGGGCTAAGCCCGAAGGCATTTGTGCGAGTTACTAAATCCGGGTTAAGTCCCGAAGGCATTTGTGCGAATTACTATAACCGGGCTATGTCCCGAAGGCATTTGAACGAGGAGCTATATCCGGTTAAATTCCGAAGGTACGCGATTTGGGAATGAATGAACTTGCTGTAAAATTCCAGTTAATACTCTCGAAACATCCCAACATTGAGGTATGTGCTTGAATTTAGTTGAGCCCTTACAAATAAGTATTCGCTCAGTTGATAAACGAGCTACCGGCCTTTGGCTGAGTTGATCTTTTGTGTATGTACATAAGGGTTGATAATGTGAAGCAAGTACGATATCGTAAATTTGTGCATATGAAATTATCCGTTTAGCTATATGAATGCTATACTTTTGTTGTGTTGGAATTCCTTGCTCAAAACTTACTAAGCATAAATTGCTTACTCCGTTTCATTGCTCCTCTGTTTGATAGATTTGGTTCTCCAGCTATCGGACTCGGGATCTTGAAGTCAAAGTCGCCCACACTATCAAAGCCCCCCTTTTGGTACAATTTTGGTTGAACTTCGAAATGGCATGTATAGGACTACCCGTTTGTTGTGGGTCGTGGACCCTTTGGACTTGTATAAATTTTGGATAGCCATGCGAAAATGGCTTATATGTGTTTGAGTATAATGTTATAATCATTTGGTGTGGATATGCTTGACAAGGATTGGCCACGGGGATGGTTAATCACTTTCATAAATTGTGCTATTTATGCAAAAAGGGCTAGTTGAATCATGGAAACCATGAAATAGGTAAAGTCTACCTTAAAGGCAGATGCTGACAGCAGCAGTGATGTAGATTTGGAAAATCACTAAAAATAGTAGGAATGGAATTAAATAGTGAATAAATTATGTAAACAAACCTTGATGAATCTACTTTCGTAGGAAAGTAACGAAACAATCATACGGACAGTATGTTAAGAGATATTCAGGTTCTCGTGAGACAGGGCCAGAACGGTTTCTGGATTCCCTGTTCCGACTTTGGAAATTAATTATAAATTAACCAGAGATAATTAGGAGTCATACCATATATGTATAGATTCCTATCTGAGTCTAGTTTCTATAGAAACAAACGGTATCAGTATTGGAGCCCTGTACAAGGAGATATCCAAGTCGTAATGTGCAAAGGTCAGGGTAGTCGATCCCTGTAACATGGGAGACTTTGACTAATAAACTGTACTAATTGGCCCAACCAAAAATTCTAGAAAAAATATTTATATGGGAATATGAGTCTAGTTTCAGGGAAAAATCACGAAACTGATTTTCGAGTTGTGAAACTCAAGATATGATTTTTAAAGCAACTAGTACGCAGATTGGCAGTGTCTGGGAAATATTTTTTATAAGGGGTTTAAAGTCTGTTAACACCTCGTGTTCGACTCCGGTGTCGGTCTCGGGTTCGGGGTGTTACATTCTTCCCTCCTTATTAAGCATTCAAACTCCCTCATTTTCATGCCACAACATCAAACACTCCTCCTAGATACAAGCAATGGCCGAACTTCTTCAAAATTTTTCTCCCCTTCTTTTTCTTGGTTTTTCGGCTAGGAGATGGCCAGTATGAACACCCATTTTTTTTTGTTCACTTTCCTATTATTATTCCCATCATTTGTTAACCAAAAAAAACATATTAAATTAGAATGAGTGGAGCATCATCACTCCTTGGCCGGCCACCATGTATTTTATGGGCAATTTGACATGCAAAGCCATGCTTCCTCTCCCTATTATTAATTACTCCTTATAATTAATCTATCATCTTTTCTAACTTCATCAACTAGGTCCTTTTTGAATTAATTCACAATCCTAAAGCTAATATTAAGCATTTAATTTCTCATATATTCGCTGTCACACAAAAATTTATGTAATTAAAACACAAAAATAAATTTTTGGCTCGGTAATGTGGTCTCGAAACCACATTCCGACCAGGGTCTAATTTGGGTTGTCACACTATTTATAGGCATGGTCGGCCACCCTTGTTAAATACATTACAATTACATTGAAAAATTTCAGATTTGCTTGAGTGAAAATTCTCTTTGAGTTCTCCAAGAATTTTCTCTTGAGTTTTCTTTATAAGTTGTTTTAACAATCTTTTTGGTTGTGGGAGCCATCTTCAGCCTTCTTCTTACCATTGATCTTCATTGGAGGGAAGATTAGAGCCGTTTGAAGGGAGTTGTGAAATCTTTCGGGATTTTAAGGCTTCTAAGGACTTTATTTTTCTTTTATTGCTGTTCGCTTTGTTTTAATTTTTCTGCTTGTGTCGTTTTCTTTATCTAACTTATTTCAATTCTTTTATTGTGTTTCTAGCCAACTTCAACCTTAAAGAAATCGATCAGCTCTCTTCTTGGCAGCAAGAAAACGTTCTTCAATCATCATTTTCCTTTGATCTTGCTGTCCAAACAACCTATCCTCATTCTATTTCAATTTTTGGGTTGTTGTGATCTGTTGCGTTTTAATTTTCTGTTTCGTGTTCAATTGATAGATTCAGCAGATTGGAGTCTTTTTTTGGGGTTCAATTACGTGTTCTTGATCCTCAAGAATCCTTATTAATACTTATTTCGAGTCTCAATTTGATTCTTTGCTGATTTGGGGATTCTATTTTAGATCTGGAAATTCAAAGATCTAATCTTTTATTTTTTTCTGTTTTGTTTCATATCTGATTGTTTTGAACTTTCGTAGGAGTTTCCTGTGACTTGACAACTCGATCCTGGTCCGCGCGTGACCCTTTATCATTTGGTATCAGATTTTGGGTGTTTTGGGTGTTCTTGGTTGATTTCTAAACTGATCTCTATTTTTTAAACTACAAACTGTAGTTTTACCGAGAAATTTTTTTGGAAAAAATTCATTCGAGTGGGTAAATGTTTTTCGATTGATCTAAAATTTTACATACATATTTGTGGCACTATTATTGAATATAAAAAAATAATTCCCGAAAAAAATTCAGTCAAAAAAGTCAAAAAAATTGATAAAGACGAAATCCAATAAAAATTTAAAAAAGATTCACCGGGTTGATTTTGGTGCCCAAACTTTCTAGATCAAAAATTCAATATTTAAGAACATTCTAGATTTAATTTCGTGATTTTTGGAGATCAGGAACACCTCGAACGAAGTTGTCAAGTTACTCCGCAGTTTTTCGGGTTTTTTTGATTTCAGCAATTTTTATTGATTCTTAGCTGTAAGTTTTCATTTGTTTGCTTTTATTCTTCCTTTACACTATCTAACACTTTCTTGTTTCTTGTGTTAGTAGGATTTTAAGGTGTGCACAATTCTTCCTCGGTACGACACAAATTAATTGGTGTCTCGTCAATTTTTTGGCATCTTAGTGCAAATTAGGACTCTTTGGAAGTTTCGGTTCATACACTTTCTAATTGGTTGATATAGACTCTACTAAAGAACTCACAAGACTGAATTTTACCTCATTGAAAATTTAATTTTTCTTTTTGAGTGATTAACGGTGAGGTTTGCTAATTTTTCTTTTTGAGTGTTGAGTGTTTGTTTTGCAGGTTTTTGAAAATTTCAAAGGTTGGTCAAGGTGATAATGACCATAATGATGTTTATGACACATTTAAAAAATCCAACAACAGTTAGACGAACAGGCTGCCGCACTTCTAACTTTGAGTGCTACTATCAATGAGGTGAGATTGAATCAAGAACCTCAATATCGAGATCCAATTAAAGAAGATATGGATAACCAGCCTCCTGCTCATAGGCGTGGTCCCTGACTGTCCCTAGAACTGATTCTGATTTTCATGATCGTGGGCAACCCTCTTTAGAAAAACCGAAGTTCACAATTCCCCAATTTCGTGGTAAGAATGATCCAAAAGCTTATTGTGAATGGGAATCTAAAATTGAACTTATGTTTCGATAATATTCATGTCTGGATGATGAAAAGGTAGCATTAGCAACACTGGAATATTCAAATTATACATTAAGTTGGTGGACTTAACTTAGGGTAAATCGTCATCGGAATTATGAAGGTGAGATTTCTACATGGGATGAGTTGAAACAGATTATGCGTAAAAGATTTATTCCACCTCACTACTATAGAGAGATTAAAACAAAGATTAGAAGACTTGTTTAAGGTAGTAGGATGGTGGATAAATATTTTAAGGAAATGGAGATGCTCATTCAGAGAGCTAATGTGGAGGAGGATGAGGAAACAACTATGATTCGATTTATTGATGGTTTGAACAGGCCGATAGCTAATACATTGAGGCTACAAACCTACATTGATTTGGAAGAAGCAGTTCATAAAGCCATTGAGATCGAGAAATAATTAAATGAACACAGGTTTGGTTCCTTCTCTACTTCACAATATTACCGGGGTAACAATTCCAATTCTGATTTGAAAAGTTCAAAATCACATTTGTTACTAATAAGTCTTCTTTGAGTAATGGAAGTAAGCAATCAGATTGGAAAAAAGGGGCTCCCGTTAAAGCGCAAACACCTTCTAAGTAGCCCAATTTAGGTGATTCGAATGTGAAGAGGACTCGTGAGATTGAATGTTTTAAGTGCAAAGGGCGTGGTCATTATAGTAGGGAATGCCCTAACACGAGATTACTTCTTCTGAAAGATAATGGTGAGTACACTTCTGACTCTGATAAAACAAATCCAGATATGCCAGAACTTGTGGATGACAGTGATAATGACGAAGAGTTGGTTGAACCACCAAAAGAAGGGGACTTTGCTGATTTTCAATGCCTTGTAGTTCGTTGAACCCTTAACATCCACATGAAAGATGATGTTGATAACCAAAGGACCAATATTTTCCATTCTCAGTGTTTTATTAAAGGTAACTTATGTTCAATCATTATTGATAGTAGGAGTTGCTCGAATGTAGTGAGCAGTTATTTTGTGGATTCTTTGAAGTTGCCTTGTACCAAACACCCTAAGCCATATCACCTTCAGTGGCTTAATGAATGCTCCGAAGTTAAAGTTATGAAACAATCCTTGGTCACTTAAGCTCGGGAATTATGAAGATGAAATATGGTGTGATGTGGTCCCAATGCATGCGACACACTTGCTCCTTGGACGGCCTTGGCAATTTGATCGTGATCTTAAACACCAAGGTAAGCTTAATCGATACTCCATTGTGTTTAAAGGCCGAAAATTCACTTTTACTCCTTTAAATCCCACTAATGTATATAAAGATCAATTGAAGATGATGAAATTTTGTGAGGGGGTAAGGGAGAAAGGACAAGTACAAAAGACAGAGAGAAAAGAGGCTAGTAGTGGCAAAAGTCAAAATTTAAAAAGCCCAAAGGTGAGTAAATCCACAAGTGGTAAAATGAGAGAAAAAAATTTTTTGGCAACAAAAAAGATGTGAGGAGAGCCCTACTCAATAAACAGCCTTGTATCCTTGTGAGGTTTAGGCAAAATTATTTATCTTTATCTAACATTAACGAAAATTTTCCTAGTGTGTTTCAGTGTCTTTCGCAGGATTTTGAGGATGTTTTTAGTGAGGCCCCTAAAGGTTTACCACCTTTACAAGGGATAGAGCATCAAATTGACTTAGTACCCGGAGCTTCAATACCAAATCGACCAGCCTATAGATGTAATCCCGAGGAGACAAAGGAATTGCAAAGGCAAGTTGAGGAATTACTGGACAAAGGGTACATTCGTGAGAGCCTAAGCCCTTGTGCCGTTCCTGTCTTATTGGTACCAAAGAAAGATGGTACGTATCGAATGTGTGCTGATTGCCGCCCAATCAACAAAATAACGATAAAGTATCGACATCTAATTCCTAGACTTGATGATATGCTTGATGAATTACATGGCTCAATCATATTTACTAAAATTGATTTAAAAAGCGATTATCATCAAATTCGAATGAGGGAAGGGGACGAATGGAAAACAACCTTTAAAACAAAATTTGGATTGTATGAATGGTTAGTTATGCCTTTCGGCCTTACTAATGCACCTAGTACATTTATGAGATTAATGAATCACGTTTTAAGGCTTCACTTCGGTAAATTTGTAGTAGTTTACTTTGATGATATTTTAATTTACTCCAAGACATTAGATGATCATGTTTTCCATGTTAGAACCGTTTTGGATATTCTGAGAGCTGAAAAATTGTTTGCCAACCTTGATAAATGCACATTCTGTTGTGATAAGCTAATATTCTTAGGTTTCATAGTTAGTCTCAAGGTATTCATGTCGATGAGGACAAAGTCAAGGCAATCAAGGAGTGGCCGACTCCTAAATCGGTAACTGAGGTGAGATCTTTCCATGGTTTAACTAGTTTTTATAGACGATTTGTGAAATATTTCTCTACTATTGCTGCCCCATTAACAGAGGTTATAAAGAAATCTGTGGGTTTCAAATGGGGTGAAACCCAAGAAAAGGCTTTTCAGACCCTAAAAGCTAAGTTATGTTCTGCTCCTCTTCTTAAATTACCTGATTTTACTAATACTTTTGAACTTGAGTGTGATGCTTTAGGAATTGGAATTGCGCCATTTTAATGCAAGATAAGCAACCAATTGCTTATTTTAGTGAGAAATTGAATGGTGCACAATTAAACTACTCAACTTATGACAAAGAACTATTGGCATTGGTTCGTGCACTTCAAGTATGGCAACATTATTTGCTGCCTAATGAGTTTGTTATACACACAGATCATGAATCCCTTAAATGGTTAATGGGATAAGGTAAGTTGAGTAAACGGCATGCCTGATGGGTAGAATTCATTGAAACATTCCCTTATGTGATAAAATATAAAACAGGTAAAGATAATGTAGTTGCCAATGCTTTGTCTAGACGATATGCTTTAATAACTACATTGAATGCTAAAGTCTTAGGGTTTGAACATATTAAGGAGTTATATGATGATGATACTGATTTTGGCCATATCTATAAGAATTGTGGACATACTACTTTTGAAAAATTTTATCTTGTAGATGACTTTCTTTTTCGTATAAACAGGTTATGCATACCAAAGTGTTCCATGAGAGACTTATTGATTCAAGAGGCCCATAGTGGGGGTTTAATGGGACATTTTGGAGTGGCCAAAACACTAGACATCTTGTAAGAACACTTCCATTAGCAACATATGAAGAAGGATGTCGAAAAGGTATGTTTCAAGTGCATTACATGTAAACAAGCAAAATCTAAGGTAATGCCTCACAGCCTTTACACTCCTTTACCGATTCCTACTTCACCTTGGGTAGATTTACCCATGGATTTTATTCTAGGTTTGCCTCAAGCTAAGAGAGGAAGATATAGTATATTTGTTGTTGTTGACAGGTTTTCAAAGATGGCACATTTTATCCCTTGTCACAAAACAGATGATGCTACACATGTGGCAGACTTATTCTTTAAAAAGGTGGTAAGACTTCATGGCATCCCTAAAACGATTGTTTCTGACAGAGATGTCAAATTCCTTAGCCACTTTTGGAAGGTATTGTGGGGTAAGCTTGATACGAAATTACTTTATTCCACTACATGTCACCCCCAAACTGATGGCCAACCTAAAGCAGTTAATCGGATCTTAGGGACATTATTACGATCTGTTGTGGGAAAGAACATTAGAAATTGGGAAGAATGCCTACCATTTGTTGAATTTGCATATAATAGATCTACTCATTCTACAACTGGTTATTCTCCATTTGAACTTGTTTATGGCTTTAACCCACTAACAGTACTTGATCTTGTGCCATTACCACTTGAACACATTATTAATTTAGATGGTGAACAGAAAACTGAGTTGGTGAAATCCTTACATGAGAAGGCTAGGCAACGAATAGCCAAAACAAATGATGCCAACACCAACAAAGCAAACAAGGGGCGCAAACGGGTTATCTTAGAACCCGGAGATTGGGTTTGGATCCATATGAGGAAAGAACGATTTCCTACAAAAAGAAAGTCCAAGTTGGACCCAAGGGGTGATGGGCCTTTCCAAGTACTCGAACGGATCAACGACAATGCCTATAAAATTGATCTACCTGGTGAGTACAATGTAAGTTCTACTTTTAATGTGGCTGACTTGTCCCCATTTGATTTTTTAGATTCGAGGACGAATCTTTTTAAGGAAGGGGGAATGATACGAGTCACAGAGGCCCAACCCAGGCTCAAGAACGTGATGGGCTCAAATTACCACAAGGCCCAATAACGAGGTCAAAGGCCCGACAAATGCGTTCCAAACTAAATGGGACAATTTAGGAATTTGTTAGCAAGGCCTTAGATGCGTACACGAAAGAAAGAGAAAATCAAGATTCACTTTCTTGTTGTCAAGAAAATCAAGAAACTGAATCTTGGCCCAATCTTGCTGTTTGGAGCGATTTCAAGAATCAAGAAAATCAAGATTTCAAATCTTGGAAATCTTGGTCCAGGAAACCGAATCTTGTAGCCAACAAGCATTGGATCTCCGTTACGAGCATCAACGAACCAATTTCAGTAGGAGATGGACTACAAGCCCAAGTTCTTGAAGGCAAGGCCCAATAAGAGGGTTCCAAGCCCAACCAAGAAGTCAAACTATACTTAGTTGAAAATCAGGCCAAATTGTTAAAGTGGCCCAATTTGTAAAAATTTTAATTGTTTAATTTAATTTTTAGACTTTAGGAGTATTATATGTAAAAATTCGGCCCAAGCAGCCCATTAAAATGACTTGGCCGAATTTCCCTCTTAAATTGTTAATTAGGTTTTTTTTTAAGTTTTCCCAATGAGATTAGGAAATAGTTATAAGGCCTATTTATAGGCATGGCCGGCCACCCTTGTTAAATACATTACATTTACATTGAAAAATTTCAAATTTGCTTTGAGTGAAAATTCTCTTTGAGTTCTCTAAGAATTTTCTCTTGAGTTTTCTTTAGAAGTTGTTTTAACAATCTTTTTGATTGTGGGAGCCATCTTCAGCCTTCTTCTTGCCATTGATTTTCATTGGAGGGGAGATTAGAGCCGTTTGAAGGGAGTTGTGAAATCTTTCGAGATTTCAAGGCCTCTTAGGACTTTATCTTTCTTTTCTTGCTATTCGCTTTGTTTTAATTTTTCTGCTTGTGTCATTTTCTTTATCTAACTTATTTCAATTCTTTTATTGTGTTTCCAGCCAACTTCAAACTTAAAGAAATCCATCAGCACTCTACTTGGCAGCAAGAAAACGTTCTTCAATCATCCTTTTCCTTTGATCTTGCCGTCCAAACAACCTATCCTCATTCTATTTCAATTTTTAGGTTGTTGTGATCTGTTGCATTTTAATTTTCTGTTTCGTGTTCAATTGATAGATTCGGCAGATTTGAGTCTTTTTTTTTTGGGTTCAATTACGTGTTCTTAATTCTCAAGAATCCTTATTAATACTTATTTCGAGTCTCAATTTGATTCTTTGCTGATTTGGGGATTCTATTTTCAATAAGGAAATTTAAAGATCTAATCTTTTATTTTTTTCTGTTTCGTTTCAGATTTGATTGTTTCAAACTTTCGTAGGAGTTTCCAGTGACTTGACAACTCGATCTTGGTCCACGCGTGACCCTCTATCATGTGCCATCTTGGAAAACCTGTCAACAACAACAAATATACTATCTCTTCTTTTATTAGTTCGTGGCAAACCTAGAATAAAATCCATGGAGAAGTCTACCCATGGTGAAGTAGGAATCGGCAAAGGAGTGTAAAGGCCGTGAGGCATTACCTTAGATTTTGCTTGTTTACATGTGATGCACTTAGAACATACCTTTTCTATATCATTCTTTATATGTGGCCAATGGAAGTGTTCTATCCCACGTAAAGGTGGTAAACCTTTAGGGGCCTCACTAAAAACATCCCCATAATCCTGCAAAAGACATTGAAACACACTAGGCAAATTTTCATTAATGTTAGATAGAGATAAATAGTTTTGCTTAAATCTCACAAGGATACAAGCCTGTTTATTGAGTAGGGCTCTCCGCACATTTTTTTTCATTGCAATTAAAATTTTCACTCTCGTTTTACCACTTGCGGATACACTCACCTTTGGGCCATTTAAATTTTGACTTTTTTCACTACTAGCCTCTTATCTCTCTGTCTTTTTTATTTGTCCTTTCTCCCTCACCCCTTACAAAATTTCATCATTTTTAATTGATCCTTATATACATCATTGGGATTTAAATGAGCAAAAGTGAATTTTCGGCCTTTAAACACAAGAGAGTATCTAATGAGGTTGCCTTGGTGCGTAACATCACGATCAAATTGCCAAGGCCGTCCAAGGAGCAAGTGTGTTGCATCCATTGGGACCACATCACACCATACCACATCCTCGTAATTCCCGAGCTTAAAAGTGATCAAGGCCTGTTTTGTAACTTTAACTTCCGAGCATTCATTAAGCCACTGAAGGTGATATGGCTTAGGGTGCTTGGTACAAGGTAACTTTAAGGAATCCACCAAATAACTGCTAACTACATTCGAACAACTCCCACTATCAATAATAAGTGAACATAAGTTACCTTTTATAAAACACCTAGAATGGAAAATATTGGTCCTTTGGTTATCAAAATCGTCTCTCATTTGGATGTTAAGGGTGCGGCGGACTACAAGGCATTGAAAATCGACAAAGTCCCCTTCTTTTGGCATCTTATTTTTTTCTTCTTCTTTTTTTTGGAATACCTGCAAAACAAACACTCAACACTCAAAAAAAAATTAACAAACCTCACCGTTCATCACTCAAAAAGGAAAATCAAATTCTCAAGGAGGTAGAATTCAGTCTTGTGAGTTCTTTAGTAGAGTCTATATCAATCAATTAGAAAATGTATGAACCGTAACTACTAAAGAATCCTAATTGCACTAGGAGTCCAAAGAGTGACGAGACACCAATTGATTTCTGTCGCACCGAGGAAGAATTGTGTACACTTTTAAATCCTACTAACACAAGAAACAAGAAGGTGTTAGGTAGTGTAAAGGAAGAATAAAAGCAAAACAAATGAAAACCTACAGCTAAGAATCAATAAAAATTGCTGATAGTCGAAAGCCCGAAAAACTGCGGAGTAACTCGACAACTTCGTTCAAGGTGTTCCCGATCTTCAAAAATCACAAAATTTAAACTGAAATGTCCTTAAATATTTTATATTTGATCTGGAAAGTTTCGGTACTAAACTCAACCCACTGAATATTTTTTTAAATTTTTGTTTAATTTCATATTTTTCAAATTTTTTGACTTTTTCTACAGATTTTTTTGCGGGAAATATTTTTAATATTCTATCACAGTGCCACAAATATGCATATAAAATTTTAGACCAATCAGAAAACATTTACCCACTCAAATGAATTTTTTTCCAAAAATTTTTCTGGTTAAAAAACTACTATTTACTGTTTTTAAAAGGAGATTAGTTTAGAAATCAGCCAAGAACACCCAAAACGCCCAAAATCTGATACCAAATGATAGAGGGTTGTGCGTGGACCAAGATTGATTTGTCAAATCACGGGAAATTTCTATGAACACGCTAAACGCTAGGATCTGAAACGAAAATAGAAAATCAATTAGATCTGTAAACAAACACCCCAAAACAGGAAAGAACCAGCCAAGAATCGAAAACACTTATTAATAGCTATTCTTGGGAGTCAAGAACATGAAATTGAACTTCAAGAGAGATTCCAAACAACCGAATATGTTAGGGAAACACAAAACAGAAACAAATCAAACTCAACAGATCACAAAAATCAAATTGAAGTAGATCTAAGGTTTGTACAGTAAGAAAAAAGGGAAATTATGAATCAAGAATGTTTCTTGATGCCCAAGAATGTTATGGACTTCCCCAAACCGAATCTAAAAAGAATAACACCAAAAACATCAAATTAAACTCAAAAGTCCAGCAAAACGAATTGAATCAGAATTAGGATGATTGGACGGCAACATCAATTGAAAAGGATGGCTAAGGAATGTTTCTTGCTTCCAAGAAGGGTGCCGATCAGATTCTTGAAGAGTGTAATGGCTGGAAACACAACAAAAGAGATTAAAACAAGTTAATCAATAAATCGGCACAAGCAGAAAATTTAAAGAGGAATAAACAACAAGAAAAATAAAGAAAAGTCCTAAGAAGCCTTGAAATCGAGAAAGATTTCACAACTCCCTTAAAATGGCTCTAATCTCCCCTCCAATGTGGAACAATGGCAAGAAGAAGGCTGAAGATGGCTCCCACAATAAAAAAGATTGTTAAAATTACTTCTAAAGAAAACTCAAGAGAAAATTCTTGGAGAAACTCAAAGAGAATTTTCACTAAAAAAAACCTGATTTTTATGTATAATCAATGTGTTGTGTCTGTGGGTGGCCGGCCAAGCCTTACATATATAGGCCTACTACTACTTTCCTAACCCTATTAGGAAAACTAAGAAAAAACCTAATTGTTTGACTTTTAAAGGAAAATCCGGCCAAGGCCTTTAAATGGGCCTCTTGGACTGAATGTTTACATAGAATTTAATTCATAAAGTCTAAAAATTAAACTAAGTATTTAAAGAAATAAAACTTAACAAATTGGGCCACTTTGACAATTTGGCCTGATTTTCAACTAAGTCTAGTTTGAACTTCTTGATTGGGCTTTTAACATCTTATTGGGCCGTGTCTTCAAGAACTTGGGCTTGTGATCCGTTCTCTCCCGAAATTGGTTCGTTGATGCTCGTAACTGAGATCCAATAAGCCTTAGTTGCAAGATTCGGTTTCTTGGACCAAGATTTCCAAGATTTGAAATCTTGATTTTCTTGATTCTTGAAATCGCTCAAAACAGCAAAATTGGACCAAGATTCGGTTTCTTGATTTTCTTGAAAACAAGAAAGTGAATCTTGATTTTCTTTTTCCTTTGTATACGCATCTAAGGCCTTGATAATGAAGTCTTGAATGATTCCATTTAGTTTCATACACATTTGCCTGGCCTTTGATGTCGTTATTGGGCCTTGTGGTAATTTGAGCCCATCATGTCATTGAGCTTAAATTGGGCCTTTGTGACTCGTATCAATGGATGACTAGTTCAAAGAAGTAGAGGTTGCCATGATTCGAGCCAACATTGAAGAGGACTAGGAGGCCACCATTGCAAGGTTCTTGGACGGATTGAATAAAGACATCACCAACGTTGACGTGAACCGGCTCGATGATGTAGAGTCAAGTCACTTTAATTGCCTGATCGTCGACGAGAAGTTTGTTTAAAACTGGTCAAAAATGAAATTTCGTTAAGTAGTAGCGGAAGTCTTTTTAAGGTATTCAAAGATAGGCTAATTTAGATATTTGTTAGGTTCTGTTCCAAAAAGAAATGAGGATAATATTTAATAGATAGGGTGGAATGGAATTATGAACTTAAGTTTCAAGAACGATTTAATACTATAGAGAGTATTGCCCCGGGACTTATATCACTTAAGGTGGGAATTATGGAAGGTAGAAGATGGACCTTGACCCATTACTTATAAAGAAGTAAGAACCAAAGGTATAAAAAGATGGATGAACGCCACATCGGTTTGGTGATAAGTTTAATGAGTTCGGGTTGACGTCACTAGCAAGCTAGATAAGTCGCTTCGAGACTCAAACGAAAGAAGAGAGGAGGGTACCTCACTAGAACAATATGTTTGATTAATAATTTTGGCAAAAAGTCCCTTACAAACTGAAATGAGCAAACTATTTTGTTCACACTAACTTAAATTCTATTCACATTTGTTTTTAACATGTTCACACAAAGGCATTAAAATTCGGTTCATGCTTGAAGATGGTACATGAATTGGCCGAACCATCATGTTGCTTCACTTGATGTATTCATGCATACTTAACCTTGAAGAATAGCCATAATTCCATGAATGTGCAGCCCTTTAATGCTCATACATCTCCCTTGGCCGAATGAGGCTTTAATGTGCCTAAAATACTCGATTGGTCATCTTGAAAATGCATGAATCATGCATGAAACGCCCCAATGTATTTTCCTCCATAAATACGATCCATGAATCTTCAAATACATGAACATTCAGTAGCTCCCTCTTGCATAACGTCCCAAATACATGTGCTCCTTTAAATGCCATCCATTGAACCTCAATTGTGCATGCACCCTTCCATACTTTGCACCAAGCCGTACATGAATCAACTTTAATTGTTCCTTTTCATATTCGGCTAAACCTACAAGACATTTAAATAATTAAATAGTTATAGATTCGGTTGAACATGGACTAAACAGCATGTAGACAAATTAAACAATATGGTAAGACAAATTAAAAACTCTTAAATAAATGTCTAGCTAGTAATTATATTCGGCTAGCTAAAAAAGATGTAAAATAATTAATGAACTAATTTGAGCTAGGAAATTCGGTCATGACCTGTATGAAATTGAAAAAATTAAAGCTAATACTTAATTTATTTAAATGATAAAAGAAACGAGCTGAAAGTAAACTAAATTGAGCTTAAACGAGCTTAAATGAGCTCAAGTGAGCTGATACGAGCTTAATAGAGCTGAAGGAGCTGAAGATGAGCTAGAATCAGCTTGAACTAAGGTGCAAGGGATCTTTAAGTTGCTGGCCTAGCTTCTCCATCAACATTGAGCTGGTTTCACTCCAAAGTTGAATGAATAAAGCTAAAACAGCTTCTGAAAGGCGCTTAGACCGAGCTCGAGTTATTGGTCCTTTTGGTAGCTCGATGGGATCGAAGCTAGGACTTGGAGGGCTTAAGGCATGGTCACGTCAGATGTAGTCGAACTCCAACACTACGTTGAGATCGAATAAATGGTACATATGGCCGTTAAAGTGGAGAAACAACTCAAGAGAAAAGGCCCTGTTCGCGGAGCCTATCCAAGCTCCGCTCCTACTTCAAAATGAAGCCAAGGAACCGACAAAAAGGAGACTTCCATTCGGGTGCGGGAACTTGTTGTAAATCCAAAAGCCAACAAACCAAATGGGGAAACAAGTAAAAGCAAAAATGAAGCCGAGCGCAATTCCACTCGAGACATTAAGTGTTTCAAGTGTCTTGGTAGAGGCCATATAGCAAGTCAGTGCCCAAACCGATGGGTGATGACTATGAAGCCCGATGGCGAGATCGAATCTGAAGATGAGGAAGAGAATGAATCTAACTATCCCACCGATGAAGAGAAGGAAGAAGAACTTGAATATGCCGTTGAAGGTGAACTATTCATTATAAAACGAAGTTTGAGCATTCAAAGAACCGAAGATGAACAACAACGCAAGAAAATTTTCCACTCGAGGTGCCACATTCAGGGCATAGTTTGTAGTATGATCATCGATGGGGTAGCTGCACAAACGTCGCTAGCAGCATACTCGTAGAAAAACTTAGGCTACCGATGATGAAACACCCTCAACCTTACAAGCTACAATGGCTCAATGACGAAGGCGAATTAAAAGTCACCAAACAAGCCATCGTTCTTTTTTCTATCAGAAAATATAGCGACGATGTCGTATGTGATGTGGTTCTGATGCATGTGGGTCATCTACTCCTAGGAAGGCCATGGTTATTTGACCGATGAGCCATTCATGACGGTTACACGAACCATTACCCTTTCAAACACCTTGGCAAGAGTGTGACGTTGGTGCCTATGACTCCTAAACAAGTGTACGAGGACCAAGTGCAATTGAAAAATTCTGTTAAGCAGATGAGAGCAAAAGAACAAAAAGAAAAGATTAAAAAAGAAAAAAAGAGTGGAAAAAAAAAGGAAAAAATGAGGTAAAATTGAGGGATAAGAGCAAAGAGAGTGAGGTAAAAGAGAGTAATGAACAAGAAGAACGAGACGAGTGAGGGATTGAAAAATTGAGTGTTTATGCTAAGGAGCGAGAAATTAGGAAAATGTTGCTTCTACGGCAATCGATGATTGTTCTCATGTATAAGGAAAACTTTCTTAATACTAACAATTTAGATGCTTCACTTCTGTATTCGATTGTGACTTTGTTATAGGATTTCGAAGATGTGTTTCTGAAAGACATCCCTAGTGGCCTACCGCCCATTTGAGGGATTGAGCAGCAAATTGACTTCATTCTCGAAGCTACGATTCCAAACCGCCTAGCATATTGTAGCAACCCCAAAGAGACCAAGGAGTTGCAACGACAAGTGGCTGAGTTGATGGCAAAGAGGTACGTACGGGAAAGTCTAAGTCTGTGTGCTGTGCCTATACTTTTGGTGCCCAAGAAGGACGATACTTGGTGCATGTGTGTGGACTACCGAGCGGTCAATAAAATCACTATCAAGTATAGGTATCCCATCCCGCTTCTTGATGACATGCTAGACGAATTAAGAGGGGGTCAACTCTTCTCCAAAATCGATCTTAAAAGTGGATATCATCAGATCCAGATGCGAGAATGAGATGAGTGGAAAATGGCTTTTAAAACCAAGCATGGGTTGTACAAGTGGCTGGTTATGCCATTCGGTCTAACTAACGCACCCAGCATATTTATGCGTTTAATGAATTATGTTTTGCGAGCTTTTATTGGTAAATTTTGTGTTGTGTATTTTGACGACATTCTCATCTATAGTAGGTCATTAGAAGATCACGTGGCACATTTACGAGATGTGTTCGAAGTGTTACGTAATGAAATGTTGTATGCCAATCTTAAGAAATGTACTTTTTGTTCTAAACAAGTTGTTTTCTTAGGATTTGTTGTCAGCTCGAAAGGACTCGAAGTTGACCAAGAGAAGGTTAAGGCGATTCGAGAATGGCCAAGACCCACAAGCATCAGCCAAGTTCGGAGCTTCCATGGCTTGGTGAGCTTCTATAGACACTTTGTCCTAAACTTCAGTAGCATCCCTACTCTATTAACCAGTGTCATTAAGAAAAACTCTGCTTTCTTTTGGAGTGATGAACAAGAGAGTACCTTTAATTCAATTAAAGATCTTTTAACTAACGCCCCTTTACTTGTTTCGCCAGATTTCAACAAGACTTTTGGAATCGAGTGTGATGCCTCGGGCCTAGGCATTGGAGCCGTGTTAATGCAAGACGGATGACCGATAGCATACTTTAGTGAAAAGCTGAACGGGGGGACACTTAACTATCCTACCTACGACAAGGAGATGTACGCATTGATTCAAGCCTTAGAGACATGGCAGCACTATCTGTGGCCCAAAGAATTTGTCATCCACATGGACCATAAAGCATTGAAATATCTCAAGGGACAACACAAGTTAAACAAACGACAAGCCAAGTGCATGCAGTTCCTGGAATCCTTCCCTTACGTCATCAAGTATAAGAAAGTTAAAGAAAATGTCGTAGCAGATGCTTTGTCAAGAAGGTATGCCCTTTTTAATTCACTAGAATCAAAATTGTCGGGGTTTTCATATTTGAAAGAGTTATATGTAAATGACCCTAACTTTGCTGAAATATACAAAGCTTGTGAACTTGGATCGTGCGAGAAGTTTTATTGTCAAGATGACTACCTTTTTCGAGAAGGTAAACTCTGTATCCCTCAAGGCTCTATCCAGAATGTTTTAGTGAATGAGGCGCATAGCGGAGGCCTCATGGGCCATTTGAGAGTTACAAAGAAGTTGGAAACTTTATGCGAGCACTTCTATTGGCCAAAAATGAAAAGAGACGTGGAGCGAATCTGTGACCGATGTATCACTTGCAAAAAGGCCAAGCCAAAGGCCAAACCTCATAAATTGTTCACTCCGTTGCCTATTCCTAAAGGGCCTTGGATCGATATCTCGATGGACTTTGTTCTAGGTCTACCTAGAACTAAAAATTGCAAAGACTCCATATTTGTGGTTGTAGACTGGTTTTCTAAAATGGCACACTTTATTGCTTGCAACAAAACTGATGATGCCTTGCATGTTGCTAATCTATTTTTCAGGGAAGTGGTGCACTTGCATGTATTACCGAGATGCAAAGTTCTTAATCCATTTTTGGAGAACGCTTTGGGGAAAGCTAGGTACAAGGCTCCTATTTTTGACCACTTGCCATCCTCAAACAGACAGACAAACATAAGTGATGAATCGAGTCTTGTCGAAATTTGTAACACCCCGAACCCGAGGCCGTCGCCGGAGTCGAACACGAGGTGTTAACAGACTTCAAACCACTTATTAAAATTTTTTCTAGACAAGCTGTCAATCTGCGTACTAGTCGCTATAAAAATCATATCTTGAGCTCTGGAATCGAAATCCAGTTTCGTGAATTTTCCCTGAAACTAGACTCATATTCCCATCTACATATTTTTTTCTAGAATTTTTGGTTGGGCCAATTAGTACAGTTTATTAGTCAAAGTCTCCCATGTTACTGGGGTCGACTACACTGACCTATGCGCATTACGACCTGGATATCTCCCTGTACAGAGCTTCAATACTGATGCCGTTTGTTTCTATAGAAACTAGACTCAGAGAGGAATCTATACATATATGGTATGACTCCTAATTATTTCTGGTTAATTTATAATGAATTTCCAAAGTCGGAGCAGGAATCCAGAAACCGTTCTGGCCCTGTCCCACGAGAACCTGATTATTCTTAACATACTGTCCATATGATCTTCTCGTTACTTCTATATGAAAATAGACTCATCGAAATTCGATTACATAATTTATTCATCAATTAATTCCACTCCTACTATTTTTAGTGATTTTTCAATCTCATGTCACTGCTGCTCCCAGCATCTGTTACGAAAGCAGCTATGCCCACTTCGTGTTTACTCCTTGATCTAACTAATAATTCATCATGCATATCACAAATTATGATCATGACTAACCATGCCAAAGGCTAATCATTGTCAAACTTCCCCCTACTACACTATTGCCATATCATGAATTTTAACACCAAAATAATCAACCATGACGTATGGCATAAAAAGGTCGAATTATCAAGATTTGCGACCTAACGTATGAATCCAAACCCAACCGAACATTTATGCCATTTTCGCATGGCTAAAAGATTACATACCAAAGTTCAAACACAACATAATAGCCTATACATGCCGAAATGTTCTCCTAAGCCAACTAAGAAGAAAGTACCAAAACTCGCTATCCGGTGTGATGACTTCGATGACGGCCCGACCACGCAAAAAGAGACGAGTCCAAGAAACCTAGAATAGGTGACAAGGAAACACCGAGTGAGTTTATAACTCAGTAAGTCATAAGCAATACACTACCATCCATTAATAACATTATCACAAGAGGAAACAAAATGGAACGAGGCTAGTTACTCCATCCATACCGAACCATACCATAGTTCCTCCGACCTATCGGTTCAATCTCATACCAAATCATGCATTCACATTCCATATACTCATCAATAGGATATTCGAGGCATTTTCATAAATCATTTTATTTTCGTTACAATCATACAACTAAACGGCCTTTCACCCATTCCACGATAAATCTTATGTACGTGACTTCAAGTATATTCGTCACATGGGTTCAAACTTACCAAGCTCAACTCCAAATATAGACATAGCACCTATTAGCCATGAGCTCAAGATACTTACCCGATCCGCTGTCCGTGATTGACTCAATAGCGTCGCACACTTAGTGTCCATAATGATTCAAGAATATATATTAAGTCCGCACACTCAGTGCTATATAATCAACTGCACACTTAGTGCTACATAATCAAACTCGCACACTTAGTGCTACATAGTCAACTCGCACACTTAGTGCTACATAGTCAAACTCGCACACTTAGTGCTACATAGTCAAACTCGCACACTTAGTGCTACATAGTCAATTCGCACACTTAGTGCTGCACAATTTAAACCCGCACACGTAGCGCCAATCTCATGGTCATAAATGTTTATACCCGCACATTTAGTGTCGAGATCAACAACTCAATACATCTCACCTCTTTTCTTTTCATTCAACACTTTCATCATCACATACGTACATGCATATATATATTTATTCATTCCATTCAGCATCATTACATAAACGTTATGACCATTTGAATTAATACCAATTATATGCTTAATGACTTACTTTATGTTGGGTAAAATAATTCCGAGTCGGCTACTCGATGACCTTCGATTTCCCCTTGTTGGACGCCTCTCCTTTAGGTTCTTGAGCTTAGTCTAGCAAACCACCATAGCCGATTTTCTCAAGCTTTTCCCCTTCCTTTCTTTCCTCTATTCGGCCAAGGATGTTCAAGAATGAACACTTTTTTTTTGTTTTCTTTCTTCAATTCACGGCAACAAGGGGGTATGGATGAGACCATATTTTTTTTTCATCACCCTTCCTTTCATTATTTAATCACCATGCTCATTATTTTATTTTTCTTAACATACATCACTAGCATAACATGTTGGAGACATGTTTCCACCCATAGCATGGCCGGCCACTATGCTTTAGTTTGGCTAATTTGACATGCAAGGACAACAATTTCCCACTTTAATACTATTTGGTCCTTACTTATTTACCTATCATAATTTTCCAAGTCTTTCAACTAGATCCTTTCAAGCAAAATTCACATTCCTAATATAAAATTAAAACATCAAATTTTTGTACAAGTACTATCACACATATAAGATATGCAAATAAAATTTTAACTAAATTTTATGACTCGGTTTTGTGGTCCCGAAACCACATTCCGACTAGGGTCGAATTAGGGCTGTCACAACTCTCCCCCACTTAAGAAATTTTCGTCCCCGAAAATCTTACCGGTAAATAGGTTCGGGTATCGTTCTTTCATCGAGCTCTCAGTTTCCCAAGTAGCTTCCTCGATCCCATGTTTGAGCCATAACACCTTCACTAACGGAACCCTTTTGTTTCACAACTCCTTCACCTAACTAGCTAGGATACGCATCGGTTCTTCTTCATAACTCATATCGGCTTGAATTTCAACCTCTGATGGGCTAATTATGTGCGATGGATCAGATCGATAGCGTCGAAGCATCGAAACATGAAAGACGTCGTGAATCTTTTCAAGCTCAGGGGGCAAAATTAATCGGTATGCAACTGGTCCAACTCGTTCGGATACTTCGTACGGGCCGATGAATCTCGGACTCAATTTGCCCTTACGACCAAATGTAAGCACCTTCTTCCAGGGTGAAACTTTGAGAAATACTTTATCTCCAACCTGATATTCAATGTCTTTTCTTTTTAAATCCGCATACGACTTTTGACGATCCGAAGCGGCTTTCAAACTTTCGCGAATTACTCGGACTTTCTGCTCGGCATCCTTAATCAAATCAACCCCAAAGATTTTACTTTCACTAAGTTCAGTCCAAAATAATGGGGTACGGCACTTGCGACCGTATAAAGCCTCGTAAGGTGCCATCTTAATGCTTGATTGAAAGCTATTTTATAAGCAAATTCAATCAAAGACAAATATCTTTCCCATGAACCACAGAACTCTAAGACGCAACATCTCAACATGTCCTCGAGTATCTGAATTGTTCGTTCAGATTGACCATCGGTTTGGGGGTGAAAAGCAGTGCTAAAATGCAGCTTGGTACCCAAAGCTTCTTGCAATTTCTTCCAAAATCGCGATGTAAATCTTGGGTCTCTATCTGACACAATAGAAATAGGTACTCCATGTAATCTCACAATCTGAGAAACGTACAATTCAGCTAGTTTATCCAATGAAAAATCCGTACGCACGGGGATAAAGTGAGCCGACTTAGTCAGTCGATCGACAACAACCCAAATCGCATCCTTCTTACTTGCTGACAATGGCAGCCCGGACACAAAGTCCATTGTGACTCGATCCCATTTCCACTCGGGTATCATGATCGGCTGAAGTAATCCTGAAGGCACTTGATGTTCTGCTTTCACTTGTTGACATATTAAGCATCTCGAAACAAAGTCAGAGATGTCTCGTTTCATACCATGCCACCAAAACTGACGTTTCAGATCGTTGTACATTTTAGTACTACCCGGGTGGATAGACATTCGGCCACTATGAGCCTCATTCAAAATCATAGAAATAAGTTTCGAATTCCTTGGAACACACAAGCGACTTCTAAACCTCAAACAATCATCATCATCCATTCGAAACTCCGATTCCTTGTTCAGAACACACTCAGCCCGTTTTGCAACCAATTCATCATCAACTTTCTGGGCTTCACGAATTTGATGAATCAACAATGGTTTGGCTTTTAATTCAGCTACTAACACATTGTCGGGTAGAACAGACAAGTGCACATTCATCGCTCGTAAAGCAAACAGCGATTTCCGGCTTAAGGCGTCCGCAACCACATTAGCCTTTCCCGGGTGGTAATCAATGACAAGCTCGTAATCTTTCAACAACTCAAGCCAACGTCTTTGTCGCAGATTTAAGTCTCTTTGAGTCATCAAATATTTGAGACTTTTGTGATCCGAAAATACATGGCACTTTTCGCCAAACAAATAATGTCGCCATATTTTCAAAGCAAATACGATGGCAGCTAGTTCGAGATCATGGGTCGGATAATTTCTCTCGTGTAGCTTCAATTGTCTCGACGCATAGGCCACAACTCGACCTTCTTGCATCAATACGCAACCCAACCCGAGTAGGGATGCGTCACTATAAATGACAAACTCTTTGCCTGATTCAGGTTGCACTAAAATTGGAGCTTCAGTCAAATAAGTTTTCAGTTGATCGAAACTTTTCTGACATTTCTCCGTCTATTCGAACTTAACATCCTTTTGAAGTAGCTTCGTCATTGGTGTGGCTATCATCGAGAAACCTTTGACAAATCGTCGGTAATAACCGGCGAGCCTCAAAAAGCTCCGAACCTCAGTAATATTTCTCGGAGGTTTCCAGTTAAGTATGGCTGAGATTTTGTTCGGGTCAACTCGAATACCCGATGCGGATACCACATGACCCAAGAAGCTAACCTCTCTTAACCAGAACTCACACTTACTGAACTTAGCATATAACTGCTTATCCCGCAAAATTTGCAACACTAATCTCAGGTGTTCAGCATGTTCAGTCTCATCTCTTGAATAGACCAAGATGTCATCAATGAACACAACTACGAACCGATCCAAATATGGTCTGAAGATCCGATTCATCAAATCCATAAATACCACAGGGGCATTAGTGAGCCCAAACGGCATCACTAAGAATTCGTAGTGACCATATCTCGTTCTGAAGGCAGTTTTGGGTATGTCCGAATCTCGAATTCGTAACTGATAATAGCCCGATCTCAAATCTATTTTCGAGAACACTGTGGCTCCCTTCAGTTGGTCGAACAAATCATCGATGCGCGGCAACGGATATTTGTTCTTTATCGTCACTTTATTCAGTTGACGATAGTCAATGCACAACCTCATGGTTCCGTCCTTCTTTTTCACAAACAATACTGGTGCACCCCAAGGTGAGAAACTTGGTCGAGCGAAACCTCTATCCGTCAATTCTTGCAACTGAGCTTTCAACTCTTTTAACTCGGTTAGTGCCATACGATACGGAGCTATCGAAATTGGCGCAGTTCCAGGTACAAGCTCAATACCAAACTCTATCTCCCGAACAGGTTGCAAACCCGGCAATTCTTCAGGAAAAACATCCGGGTATTCACAAACCACCGGCACAGATTCGGGTTTCTTTTCTAACTCTTTGTCAACAAGTACATACGCAAGGTATGCTTCGCACCCTTTTCTCACATATTTCTGGGCCAACATTGCTGATATTACAGCTGGCAACCCCCTTAAGTCCGCAGACTCAACTCGGATTATCTCGTTATTTGCGCACCTCAAATCAATAGTCTTGCTTTTGCAATTCACAACCGCATCATGCGCGGTCAACCAATCCAAACCAAGAATAACATCAAATTCGTCAAACGGCAAAAGCATCAAATCGGCCGGAAAACAGGAACCTCGAATTACTAGGGGACATCTCTTACACACTTTGTCGACAAGCACGTAACGACCCAAGGGATTTGACACCCGAATTACGAACTCAGTAGACTCAACAGGTAGAGTCTTACTGGATGCTAAGGTTTCACACACATATGAATGAGTAGAGCCAGGGTCAATCAATGCAATCACATTAGTATCAAAGAGAGTGAAGGTACCAGTGATGACGTCAGGGGAGGATGCCTCCTCTCGTGCGCGAATGGCATATGCTCTAGCAGGAGTACGGTTCTCGGCTCGAACAGCCGTATCAGAGGTCCCTCTCTGACTACCACCCCTACCTCCTAAAATTCTCGGTGGTCTACCTCTAGTTGTCACTCCACTAGGTCTTGCACCTTGAATCTTATTCTTCTCTTCAAGCTCCGTGCAATCTCTAGTGAAGTGGTCCTTCGAACCGCATCCGTAACAGGCCCTGTTAGTAGACTTACCCCAACATTCACCTAGATTCGTCTTCCGCATTGGGGACATTCAGGTTTCTCTAGACAATTATTGCCCACACTAGCTACCGAAGTAGCTCGGGAGTCCGTCGATGGTCTTGCTCTGATGGAAATTCCCGCAGTCGTCCTCGACTTATTAGTGTCCTCCCTGAACTTCTTTACGGCTGAGAACGGGGCTTTACCCGTCGATCTTTTACGGTAGTCTCTAGCTTCAAATTCAGCCTTCTTCTTCTCCTTTCCAAGTTCTTCCGCCTTGCAGGCTCGTTCGACTAGTGTTACGAATTCTTTTATTTCCAAAATACCCATTAGTAGCTTTAAATCCTCATTCAATCCTTCTTCGAATCTTTTGCACATAGCAACCTCATCAGCTACACACTCCCGGGCATACCTACTGAGTCTTACGAATTCATGTTCGTATTAGATACTGTCATACAGCCTTGCTTGAGTTCCAAGAATTCCTTACGCTTTTGATCAATGAACCGTTGGCTAATATATTTCTTTCGAAATTCCGTCTGAAAGAAGTCCCAAGTTACTCGTTCGTTTGGGACTATGGAAATCAAGGTCCTCCACCAATAGTAGGCTGAGTCTCGCAACAAAGATACAGCACACTTTAGACATTCATCAGGTGTGCATGACAGTTCATCGAACACCCGAACGGTGTTATCAAGCCAGAACTCAGCCCTTTCAGCATCATCAGTAACTATGGCCCTGAACTCCTCAGCCCCGCGCTTCCTAATCAAGTCTACAGGTGGCTTACTCAGCCTCACAGGATCAGTAACTGATGGCATTACTGGCTCCGGGGGTGGATTATTCAAATTCAGGAATTGTTGGATAGCCGGATTGGTTCGGGCATACTGCGCGACCCACTCATTCATCATGGTAAAGAAGGCTTGTTTAGCCCCCTCACCTTGATTATTCGCAGATGACTGAGGTTCAATAAGCGGTGTCCCTTGTGCAGGAGCAGCCGCTACACTTTCAACGTCATCCGCTAAGATTCTTTCTACACCGGGATCCATTTACTAATCAAAACATAAATTTTAACCGTCAGAAGTCATCACACAGTTAAACATTAACATTCGGCATGTATAGCTAGACTCATACGTGCTATGGTAGTCCTAGAACCGACTAAACCATGGCTCTGATACCAATCAAGTGTAACACCCCGAACCCGAGGCCGTCGCCGGAGTCGAACACGAGGTGTTAACAGACTTCAAACCACTTATTAAAATTTTTTCTAGACAAGCTGTCAATCTGCGTACTAGTCGCTTTAAAAATCATATCTTGAGCTCTGGAATTCGAAATCCAGTTTCGTGAATTTTCCTGAAACTAGACTCATATTCCCATCTACATATTTTTTTCTAGAATTTTTGGTTGGGCCAATTAGTACAGTTTATTAGTCAAATCTCCCATGTTACTGGGGTCGACTACGCTGACCTTTGCGCATTACGACCTGGATATCTCCCTGTACAGAGCTTCAATACTGATGCCGTTTGTTTCTATAGAAACTAGACTCAGAAGGAATCTATACATATATCGTATGACTCCTAATTATTTTTGGTTAATTTATAATGAATTTCCAAAGTCGGAGCAGGGAATCCAGAAACCGTTCTGGCCCTGTCCCACGAGAACCTGATTATCTCTTAACATACTGTCCATATGATCTTCTCGTTACTTCTATATGAAAATAGACTCATCGAACTTCGATTACATAATTTATTCATCAATTAATTCCACTCCTACTATTTTTAGTGATTTTTCAATCTCATGTCACTGCTGCTGCCAGCATCTGTTACGAAAGTAACTATGCCCACTTCGTGTTTACTCCTTGATCTAACTAATAATTCATCATGCATATCACAAATTATGATCATGACTAACCATGCCAAAGGCTAATCATTGTCAACCTTTCCCCTACTACACTATTCCATATCATGAATTTTAACACCAAAATAATCAACCATGACGTATGGCATAAAAAGGTCGAATTATCAAGATTTGCGACCTAACGTATGAATCCAAACCCAACCGAACATTTATGCCATTTTCGCATGGCTAAAAGATTACATACCAAAGTTCAAACACAACATAATAGCCTATACATGCCGAAATGTTCTCCTAAGCCAACTAAGAAGAAAGTACCAAAACTCGCTATACGGTGTGATGACTTCGATGACGGCCCGACCACGCAAAAAGAGACGAGTCCAAGAAACCTAGAATAGGTGACATGGAAACACCGAGTGAGTTTATAACTCAGTAAGTTATAAGCAATACACTACCATCCATTAATAACATTATCACAAGAGGAAACAAAATGGAACGAGGCTAGTTACTCCATCCATACCGAACCATACCATAGTTCCTCCGACCTATCGGTTCAATCTCATACCAAATCATGCATTCACATTCCATATACTCATCAATAGGATATTCGAGGCATTTTCATAAATCATTTTATTTTCGTTACAATCATACAACTAAACGGCCTTTCACCCATTCCACGATAAATCTTATGTACGTGACTTCAAGTATATTCGTCACATGGGTTCAAACTTACCAAGCTCAACTCCAAATATAGACATAGCACCTATTAGCCATGAGCTCAAGATACTTACCCGATCCGCTGTCCGTGATCGACTCAATAGCGTCGCACACTTAGTGTCCATAATGATTCAAGAATATATATTAAGTCCGCACACTCAGTGCTATATAATCAACTCGCACACTTAGTGCTACATAATCAAACTCGCACACTTAGTGCTACATAGTCAACTCGCACACTTAGTGCTACATAGTCAAACTCGCACACTTAGTGCTACATAGTCAAACTCGCACACTTAGTGCTACATAGTCAATTCGCACACTTAGTGCTGCACAATTTAAACCCGCACACGTAGCGCCAATCTCATGGTCATAAATGTTTATACCCGCACATTTAGTGTCGAGATCAACAACTCAATACATCTCACCTCTTTTCTTTTCATTCAACACTTTCATCATCACATACGTACATGCATATATATATATTTATTCATTCCATTCAGCATCATTACATAAACGTTATGACCATTTGAATTAATACCAATTATATGCTTAATGACTTACTTTATGTTGGGTAAAATAATTCCGAGTCGGCTACTCGATGACCTTCGATTTCCCCTTGTTGGACGCCTCTCCTTTAGGTTCTTGAGCTTAGTCTAGCAAACCACCATAGCCGATTTTCTCAAGCTTTTCCCCTTCCTTTCTTTCCTCTATTCGGCCAAGGATGTTCAAGAATGAACACTTTTTTTTTTGTTTTCTTTCTTCAATTCACGGCAACAAGGGGGTATGGATGAGACCATATTATTTTTTTTTCATCACCCTTCCTTTCATTATTTAATCACCATGCTCATTATTTTATTTTTCTTAACATACATCACTAGCATAACATGTTGGAGACATGTTTCCACCCATAGCATGGCCGGCCACTATGCTTTAGTTTGGCTAATTTGACATGCAAGGACAACACTTTCCCACTTTAATACTATTTGGTCCTTACTTATTTACCTATCATAATTTTCCAAGTCTTTCAACTAGATCCTTTCAAGCAAAGTTCACATTCCTAATATAAAATTAAAACATCAAATTTTTGTACAAGTACTATCACACATATAAGATATGCAAATAAAATTTTAACTAAATTTTATGACTCGGTTTTGTGGTCCCGAAACCACATTCCGACTAGGGTCGAATTAGGGCTGTCACAACATTATTACAGGCCATTATCCGAAAAATCCTCAAGTCATGGGAGGAATGCCTGCTGCACATAGAGTTTGCCTGCAACCGTTCTATTAATTCAGTAACTCAACATTTTCCCTTTGAAATTGTTTACAGATTTAACCCTTTTACACCTCTAGATTTAATTCCATTAGCTATCGAACAATTTGTGAATGCAGATGCAAAACGAAAGGCTGAATTTGTGAAGGACTTACACCAAAAGGTGTAAAAAAAAACATTGAGGAAAGGACTAAGCAATATGCACAAAAGCCAATAAAGGTCGAATGCAAATCATCTTTAAGCTTGGAGATTGGGTATGGGTACACATGAGGACAGAAAGGTTCCCAGCCCAACGAAGATCTGAACTATTGCCGAGGGGTGATGGACCTTTTCAAGTTTTGGAAAGGATCAATGATAATTCATATAAACTCGACCTTCCCAGTGAGTATAGTGTGAGCACTAGTTTCAATGTTTCTGACCTATCTCCTTATGATATAGGTGACAACTTGAGGACAAGTCGCATCGAAAGGGGAGGGGATGATATGACCGTGGCTCGGGAGCCAACCAAGGCTGCTGAAGAACCTTTGGAGTTTCCAATGAGTCCTATAACTCGTGCTAGAGCCAAGAGACTCAAGGAAGGAGTTTCAGCCCTCATCGATGGAATTTGGTGCAACACCGTGGTTGGACAGCTTGAGAACATCGAACCGACCAAACCATGCAACCTCCTTCAAGCTCAATTAGCTCAAATTTAGCTCGAGGAGCTCACCTTTAGCTTTCATCAAACATGCTGGAATAAATAATTAAATTGCTGCTAGTTAAATTAATCAATTAGTT